>NC_141292.1:2985000-3585000 GCF_037954325.1 Fistularia commersonii
AATTAACCTGGATAGGTTTAATCTTTCTGAAACTTTTTCCTCATTTTATGTTGTATTCAAATATGAAAGAGAAATTTTGGTAAAAACTCTAGATTTGTGTTCCGTGTTGAGGCATGAACGATTTACGATTTGCAATAAAAAATGTATACTTTGCATTTAAAATTACATTATATATTAATATAAATTGTGTTGTGTTGACAGGGAAATTTTACCATTTGTAATAAAAATATATGATTTGCATTTAATATTATATTATAGATTATTATACATTATGTTCTGTGTTGACATGAAAATTTTACCATTTGCAATAAAAAATAAATTGCATTGAATATTATTAGTTCATAGTGAGCATTTAATAGTGAATAATATGTAATGTTTCAAATGAATGTAGATAGGTTTACTCTTTTGAAAAGTTTTTTCCAGACTCTGTCCTCATTTTATTTGGTATTAAAATAGAGAAAAAGAGAAAAAGAAGAGTGATTGGGGTAAAAAAAATATATAGATTTGTGTTCTGTATTATGACATTAAAAGTATGCCATTGATAATAATTAAAAAGTATCAAAAAGTATACATTTAATAATTTATAATTCAATAATTTATTTTTTAATAATAATAATAATTTATACATAAAATAATAATAAAAAAATAAACAAATTTAAAAAAAATACAAAAAAATAAATTTGACATAAAAAGTATGCCATTGATAACAATTAAAAAGTATTAAAAAGTATACATTTAATAACTTATAATTCAATAATTGATTTTTTTAATGATAATAATAATTTATACATAAAATAATTTAAAAAATAAAATAAAAAAAATACAAAAAATTAAATTTGCATTTAATGGTTCAAATGGCTGAATGTCAGCCCTAACATTTTCATCTCACCAAATATGACCCTCTTTGCAAAATATTTGGGCGCCCCAGCTTTAGGTGATGTTTTTGGCCAAGACACGGCTCGACAAATAGTGTGCAGGCCTGAGCCCGAACTGATTCCCACGTGGAAGGTACCGTCAATATTACCTTCCCTGCGGCCTCGGCACCACTTTAATCCATCTTTGCAGATCGCCGGCGCCACAATCTCTCGGCACATTACTCTCAGCACCTCCCCGTGCAGGATAGTCCGGCGTACGACGTTAAAGAAAAGGAGAGATCCTCCAGAGGAGAGCTGCTGCCGGCGGCGGACGGACAGACTTGCCGGGAAAACCAACAAGTGGAGAAGCGAAGCGAGGCCGGGAATTAAAACCCTGAACGGAAAAAGGCTCAGTGGTACATCTGTTTATTCAAACAATCACATTTTAACACTGAAGAGTGCAAAGTAACCAGACACTGCGGCAACAGTGAAACATTACTGAGTATTAAGCCACACGAATTAGACTAATTATATATGGCACGAGACAAAGGTCGTGTAACCGGCGCCTTATTACCGCTTATTTGTTAGTTTTCTGTTCTTAAGTCTAGATCCAGAACGCTTTAGTTAAAAGCCTGAGACATCATTAAACACAAATATGTCTTCAACACTTTCTGAACGGCTTCATCCTACAGGGAGGGGGTCCTTCTCATTAAAAATAAGGGGATGTTCAAATGCAATTTAACTAAAAAACAAAACCAGACCGTTAAAAAAGGACCGCTAATGTATCTGAATAAAATACAACGTGTAATGTGTGGATTGGGACCACGCTATTTCTTTTTTGAAGGAACACAGTGTTTTCTATTCCATTCCTTTCCATTGAAATGTGAGTAGTTACAAATATATAATGACAAGGGAGTTAAAACTTAAGAAACGACGCGACGCACAAAGATACACGGAGTTGTCACAAACACCGACGTTACGAAAACTGTGCAAATAATAACCGCTTCCCTTAAATGTGTCATTAGTGTAAACCGTGACTCGCTTCCCTTTGAGGACACAAACTAAACATCTATAGTGATTTTACCTGTAAAAATACAAAATAATAATAAAAAAAAAAAAAAAAAGAGATCAAGCTCTTGTGTTAAAGGTGTGAGGTGCTTCAATACAGTTAGTCTATGTTAAACATCGCAAGGTTCTCTCGTTTTCTCGTGTCGACTCTCCGCGCCCGTTACTTCTCCCCCCAAAAAAAAAAAAAAAAATTCACAAAGAGCTCCATAAATTTTAGGAGTGCAGTACCGTAATGGACTCCTCGCTAAGGCGGCGCTTTAATTGTCAGGACACACTTCATTACGACTGGAGACTTTCAAAGTGCCTAACCGGAAACGTGTAAAAATACATCAGTAGTGCAGTCGTTTGGCTCTGTATAACCTCTATTTCCTGTTTTGGGCGATAGCGTTCGGTTAGCATCGTGATGCTAACCGAAGCACCGCGGAGCTCACCCTGACCGCCGGCTCTGCGAGGAGGAGATCGAAATTACGGCGGCCCGTCCGTCTCGCCGTCTAAACCAGGTTGTAGCCGATCAGATTGCCCTGCAAGATGTGGTCTTTGACCGCGCGGAAGACAAATCGGATGTTGTTCGTATCCGTGGCGCAAGTGAAGTGGTAGTAGATCAACTTTTTCCTGTTTGGATTCAGGCTCACAAACACGTTGAGGATGAACTCCTGTCCCGCTTTGACGTCCCGCTGAGGACCTGGAAGCAAACACACACACACACACACACACATGCACCAAAAAGCTGAAAGTCACAGTTGTATCTTTTTTTTTTTTAAGAGGTTTGATTAAAAAAGTTTCGGAATAAAAGACACCCAGTCACCGTAAAATTAATGGATTTTGGAACATTAAAATGGGACCGCCATAAAGCGACGGGACGATCAGCCATTTACAAATGAGGGACGTCGTTCAGGGGCCAAATGTGCCCTTGAACGACGTGACGGATGCAGCAGGAGCGGGGAGTTCTCAAACTCCTCTGCTGCTGAATCCCCCCAAAAAAATAAGACCAGCCTCATGAGCTCCCTTAACTTTTTTTTTTTTTTTCCCCTTCGGCTCTGGTGAGGTTTTTACAGCGTTCTGCATCCACAGAGTTAAATTACCGCCGCCGCCGCAAAGTTCGATGGCGTTCTCTGTCATCAAAGTTGAATGTCAGTTCTTATCGACGCTTTTCTGCTGTAATTGCCGCGTTTAAGATCCATTGTCCTTCAAGCCTAATTACTTCAAAATATAAATTGAATCGAATTAATTTAACATGCACCTGCATGCACATTTGAAACTAAATAGACCTTTTCAAAAACTACCGGCTCTGCAAAGGTGACTGTTCAAATCTCATGGAATTTCTTCCAAATTTTTTGTCAATTGCTGATTTTTCAAATCCATTTTAAGGTAAGTTATTTAACTATTTCAGTTTTTTGCAGACGCTAATAACAGACTGCTTTTTTTTTGTAGAATTTCAGAGATAGTCATAATTTCTTGCAGATTTTTTTGAATTCTCATCCCTTTTGTAATACATTTAAATTTCTCTATTGATACTGGAAATCTTTTCATGAGATCAAGTGCAGCTAGTGACATGCAGTTGCATTGAGATAACAACTGCTGAGATTTCCTTCATTTGGTGGATAATAGGACAGTTCCGGCGATCATCACAGAAGTTTAAAATCCGTTGCACACTGTGTTGCTCAGCATTGTTGGTCAACGCCGGCTAAAATCATGCTACAAGCACGAAACTGAAATGCCCGTACCGTCACTTCTGTGTTTCCTTGACAAATCCTGCACCCGTGCAGTTATCTGTTGCTAGATACGAGGCTGCAGCGGCGAAAACCGGCGCGATCGGATAAACTGTGTTTGCATCAATAAATGTACGTTTCATCTCCAGAGAAAGAGCTGAGCTGTTTCTTCTCGGGCGGTTACTCGGCTACGAAAACCATCAAATCCATATCGAAGCGCCTGTTACGCTTCTGTCATTTCTTATTCAAGAGCGCGGAAGAAGAAGAAGAAAAAAAAAAAAAAACCCTCCTCTCACCGTCGTATTCGGGGAAGTAATCGACCAGATGCGAATGCATGATTTTCTCCTCCATTAAATCTATCTTGTTGAGGAACAAGATGAACGAGGTCTCTTCGAACCACTTGTAGGTGACGATGGTCCGGAACAAGGCCATGCTTTCCTCCATTCGATTCTCGAAAAGAAAAAAAAAAAAGAAGGAACGAATAAAGTAAACAGCGGTTACGCGTCTCCGTTTGTATGCAGATACAGATTTGAATATTAGACAGCGGCACTTAAGCGGTGATTGTTTTCCGGGGGGGGGGGATTCGGTTGACTCGGATTTCATCAGGTGAACGAGCCCGACTGAAAGGTACGCTTTGCACAGCAGAGCGACTAAAGAGCTCCTCCTGCAGGTGAACTCTGTACACTGCGGAGAAGGAGGGTCAAGCCCTCGCACCGAGACGACGGCGGATCGCACAAATGTGGGTCAGAGAAGTTTCGACGGATCGGACGCGGCTTTTGCGTCTCTGCAGGCTACGGTGTTAAAAATAAAAATTGTGCGTGGGGGAGAGATCAACTTAACATTTAAAGACAGAGCCTGGGAGCTCACCTCATGGGCGGATTCGATGAGGACCTGATCGTATTCGCTGAGCGCCACCAGGAACATGATGGAAGTCAGATTCTCAAAACAGTGAATCCATTTTCTTCTCTCCGACCGCTGGCCGCCCACGTCCACCATTCTGCAGACAAGTTTAGGACATGAAACAACCTGGCGTCGCGGCCCCGACCGCTCCGTCATCTAACCGCAGGAAGAAAGGTTCTCTGTGTAGGATTTTTTTTTTTTTTGGTTATAAAACATGAACTCCCAATAAAGAATGAAAACCACAAAAAAAAAAAAAAAATTAAAATTTTGGCAGAGAATGTTGCCTCCCCGCCTCCCTTTCTGCATTTCTGTAAATCATATAAATGCTTGTTTGTGATGTGAACACGTGAATCAAAATGCAAAGGATGCATGAAAATAATGCACTGTTTAAAATGAGGTTAATGTTAGAGAGAAAAAAATGCACATCAAGACGAATTTATTTATTTTATTTTCACTATTTTGCCAGAACACAGCGGACCCTCGCGACTTTGCGGTTCTGCTCATGCCCTCGCTATTAGGGTTTTTTTTTGTACTTCTGTTCTTGCCATTAATTGTGCTTTAGCATTTTGTTGGGGCAATATTTGACGTTTTTTGGGTTATAAAACATGAACTCCCAATAAAGAATGAAAACCACAAAAAAAAAAAAAAATTAAATTTTGGCAGAGAATGTTGCCTCCCCGCCTCCCTTTCTGCATTTCTGTAAATCATATAAATGCTTGTTTGTGATGTGAACTCGTCAACACGTGAACCAAAATGCAAAGGATGCATGAAAATAATGCACTGTTTAAAATGAGGTTAATGTTAGAGAGAAAAATACGCACATCAAGACGTATTTATTTATTTTATTTTCACTATTTTGCCAGAATACAGCGGATCCTCGCGACTTTGCGGTTCTGCTCATGCCCTCGCTATTAGCGGGGTTTTTTTGTAATTCTGTTCTTGCGATTTATTGTGCTTTAGCATTTTTGGGGGGCAAAATTTGATTATTTTTTTTCTGACAAAATATCCATATTCTAGCCTAAAAAAAAAAAAAAAAAGTAAAATTAAATTAAAATTCATTTTATAAATGAACCGCCGTTTGGATCCATTGACAGACGACAACATCAACGAAATGATGAAGTCTGCCGGCGAGGAAGAAGAAGAGAAAGAGAAGCGACAAGAAGAGGAAGAAATCTAAGAGACCGGTCTCACGCTCATAACAAACGCCGCAAAAACCCTGCAAAATATGCGGCAAGATCGGGACGATGTTATGGTTCCGTCGGTCCACTTTTGTAACTTGATCGACGGGACGGTGGCAGTTTATAAAACTATTTTCAACCAGAGAAAAAAGCAGCGACTGCCTATATGTTCGTTGAGGGTTAATATATCTGTAAATACTTTTTAATTCCTCTCCCCTCATATAAATCTTAAAATGTTAAACCTTACAAAAAAAAAAAAAAAAAAAATCACCCTCTTACTGTAAATTGTAATAATTTATCTGTATATATGTTCATAACCATGCAATATTTCATAACAGCTACATGTACAATATTTTTTCATACTCTTGTGCACCCCTTATCTTCACTTTATAGTTTTCACTTGTTACTTCAGCAACTTTATAGTTTTTTTTTTTTTTTTTTTACTGTTTATACAATTTTCTACTATTATTTATTATTGTTATATTTTTCTTGTAACTCTGGTACAACAATTTCCTTCGGTATAAATAAAGTTGTTCTTTTTTTTTTTTTTTTTTTTTTTTTTTTAAATATCTTATCAAGCAATCCATCATCTCATGAAGACTTGAGTCCGTCCAATATTTTGATGATATCCTTGTACAGAGCAGAGGAGCGGATGCTTTGACCTCCCTGGTGGACCTTAAGAAGAGGTCGTGGGAACTCATTCTCCGGACACCATTAACGTCCGTATCAGTTTTAAAGGTAAACCATCCAGCAGCGGTAAAAGGTGCTGCGGCCCGTGGACGCGCTCGCTGAAATATCGGGGTCTTCTGTGTGTCTTTTACAAAGCTGTAAAATAAAAGCCGCGAAATGATGGATTTCGCCGATTTCTTTTCTCGGACCGCCCACGACAAAGTGCCCCCTCGGTATTTTACAAGCCAACAATAATTTTAGATGCTCCATTACAAAACAATAACCAGGAGCTAAATTGAGCAGAACAACGGCTCCTCTCCTGTAATTTCAGCGCTAAATGCAAGATTAGTAAGACGGGCGTTCTTATTATCTAATTCCTACATGCGCTGCATGAACAAATAACAGCATAGTCCTTTAAAACAAAAACCTTATCGTTTTCGGAGGCTTAACTTTACTATTTTCTTTTTAAGCGGCACATTTTACAGTGCAGCCAATGCGAAAATCAGTGTTACGGGAAGACTGATTTTCATTAGATGGTTGCACAAATCTAATTGCGCAAAAGGATATTTCTCTCCATCCGGCGACTCTCCACCGAACAGGGGAATAATAATTCCCGAGTGAGTTGTTTCTACAGAGCTTGGCGTGATTTCCATTTCCATGTTGTATCATCTACGTGCTTGGAACTGTGCGAGCGTCGTGATGAAACTCTACTGTAACTCCGCTTTACCGTCGTCTCGCGCTTTTTCCGGTCGGTCTGTATTATGGACAGCCGAGATGACTAAATATCGTGTGGGAGTGCCGGAATCTGTGGCTATCGCTGGCAGCTAAGCGTCTGCGCGAAGGTCAGACCGGCGCCGGAGAAAGCCTCGCTATATATTTTTTTTTTTTTTGTTAATCGCTTGTGTTAAAGAGCAATTTCATCCTTTATCGGACTTCACAGATTTAGCTAGCTCAGCGGCGTAGTTTGGCTGAGGCCGACAAATAGTAGCGTGTTTTCACAAATAAGCTATTGTTATTTGGGAACAAAAACTAAATATATGGGGGGGTTTGATAATGTACCTTAATTCGCTTTTCAGACGCGTCGTCATGACAGAAATCTACGTTTTCGCAAAAATAAGCACGTCGCAGTTTTTTTTTTTTTTGCGTTAAAATCCATCACATTGGAAGGTCCTCCGTTAGTTTGACGTTGAGCAAACGCCACTGACAAACAAACATGAATTTTTAGTTATTTTAAAAGGGAGAAAGACTAACCTGAACACCACATTCTCCAGGTCAAAGGTGTACTCTATGATACCTGTGGTGGGAACCCTGACTCTCAGGACATCCTGCTGTGTTGGCAGATAAGCAGTGTCAGCAATTCGGTCCAGGTCATTTAGATAGCTATTAACACACAAATGGACGATGAGATAATGACACAGAAGAACGAAGAGCCCAAGTGAGAAATTGGAGGAATTGGTCATGACTCGATACTTTCGACAATAATCTCGGCATAAATGACGAACGCGACCGCGCCGGTCAAAACTCTTCGGTATCGTCGGGGAGTTTGTTTGTTTGCACTCACTATTTGGCCGAGTCGGAGAGCTGGAATTCCCGCTTCCGGTTGTAACATTCCTGAATTCCTGGATCGGCCCAGAGGCTCTTGATGGCGTCCACGTGCGGGTTTGTTAACGTTGTCACTTTATCCACGTCGACGTCGCTGATAAGGGTGGCATTCGCCTGGAAAACACCACGACGTGCGGGCGTTAATGGCAAAATCGAACATTCGCAGAACTAATCACATGTACGACATCTGTGGGATTTTTTTTTTTTTTTTTTTTTCTCAGGAAAACCAACTTGGACTGGGACACTCGCGGGATGGGCCGTGTCATCGTAACCCCGTTTGCAGAAAATATTCACAAGCACATCTGTGTGTTGAGTCCAGAAATGACCCCCCAAGGCACATCTCACATGAAAGCAGCCTAAACATTACGATTTGTCGAAAGAATGGAATATTTATTTGTTTTTTTATTTTATTAATCCCTTGCGGGAAATTATTTCTCAGCATTTAACCAATCATGGATGAGCCATGAGCGAAAAAAAAAAAAAAAAAAATCAAAAGTCCTGAAGTTCTCACTCAACTTTCTGCATCAAAAAATAGCTTAGACTTAATTCAAATGCTTGTGTCAGACATGAGAAAATATTTTTTAGTGTTTGAAGGGGAAAAGGGAAATCACCACTGGAGGAGGATAAAAAAACAGGTTTAAAAGAAGTCCCATTAAATTATTTGAGATCAACTTGCAATGTATTCATAGGGGGACAAGCATGTTTAGTTATATTTGATTTCAAACATGTGGAAATGGTATTTTAAAGTAGTTCCACAGGTAGAAATGAGGAAATGAGATTTTTTTTTCAAACTAGGGCATTGACACACACACACACACACACACACACACACACACACACACACTCACAAATATATATTTATATGTATATACATGTATATATATATATACACACACACACATATATCCATATAAATATATATAAATATATACACACACATACACACAAATATATATATATATATATACATACATACATACATATACACACATATATACATGGATAAATATATATGTATATGTGTGTGTATATTGATATATGAATATATATATATATGTGTGTGTGTTTATGTATAAATGTATAAATATCTGTGTATGAATACATACGTATTTTGTATATACAAGTATATATTAAAACAATTTATATATAAATACACGTATATACACATACATATATACACACACATGTATATATATATATATATATATATATGTATATATATACACACACACACGTAGAAGCCTTTTCTGATGACAGTCCCTGGACACACGGGTTGCATTTCAAATATTCTGAGTGCATCCCTGGTTCCTGGTTCGCTCGCCCTGAGCCCTTGGGAATCTGTCACATCCTACGTCAGCTGGCCTTGAAGTGCACGTGACCTCCTGCCTGCGGGGGAGCGGTCGAGACACACTCGCCTCCGGCAGGCATCTTTCACAATTCCTCTTTTTCTTCGACTTCCCGGGCGGTCGGCCACCCTGGCCGGAGTGTTAAACGGGCAATTGACATGGAGCGAACCCCCCTGACTTCAACCTGAATTTTCACCACATTGTAACATAAAGCGAACATCGATTGTCCTACTGCTTCCCTGAACCAACGATAGCCGAGGAATGTATCATACGTTGTCTTAAGTTGCATCCTTTGTAACAACTATGTTTACATTATAATGTTGATTGTAAACAAAAATGCGCCACAAAGCCCATTTGCACTTTTTAGTTTGTAGTGAATGCTATTGCTGTGTATGTGTGTGTTACGAGCCTCCTGGATAAAACGGATTTAGACCAACTCTGCACAGGCCTGAACTACGTAAGATGCACTGCGATGCGAATTTACCTAAAAAAGAAAACATTTTCAGAGCAAAACACCCAGAAAGGCGCGGGTCGGTTTGCTACTCTGGCGGATGTGCGCTCGCTCCCTCTGGTTTCAGGAAGTGCACTCTGTAATTAGAGGATTGGAAGCAGCCTCAAGGAGGTGACAGGGATTCTGCTGACGGGAAAAGAGAGAAAACGACTGATAAAAAGACCGTTTTTAGGCGCAGCCTGGACGTCTGAAACTAAAATATCGTAGCCCTTCTTCGTGTAATTCTTAGCGTTGCACAGTCATTTTGGGAGCGATCGGAAAATGTGACCGGCACTGGCTTCCAACATGTTTGTGATGCTGGAAAAACAGCAAGAAACTAAATAGAAAAGTCAGTCTTGAAACAGCTTTCTTTTCTCATCTTTTTAAAACAGCCAACTGCTCAGTTGTATTGTTTTTATTTTTCTTGTTTAATTTTAAATTTCCGCTTTGTGTATGTGTGTCCGCACAACGTCCTTGACTGAAGAGTAAGATGCATCAAATAAAATGTATTATTATACTACTATTATTATTATTATTATTACTGTCATATCCAAACAAATGATTAACATCTGCAGTTGGGAATGTTGATTCTCTAAAGCAGATAAATCAATGCTACTTTTACTACAATGGAGAGACAATAATGTTGTAACATTTCAAATATACAAACAGTTTATATACTTTTTATCTTTACATTGAGAGGAAGTTGATTCAGTCCGTTAAAAATCTCGTCAGCTTCTGACAAATGTTATTGATTTTTAAAATATTCTGGTACGAATATATTTAAAATATTCTGGATTCATTAAATGAATCCTCTTGATGGTAAAAACAATCCAGTGTGAAATTTAACAATAGAAAATATCAGAAATCACATAAAAAAAAATTTCAATTAAATCTGAAACAGATCTGTCAGAAATTACTTTGAACATCAAAAAGTGGTAAAAGAAAAATGGCAGATATAAAAATGGTGATGCTGCTTTTTAATGTAATAGCTTTCAGATCTGTAAAATGAAAAAAAAAAAAAAAAAAAAAAAAAAAGGGGGCCTCTGAGTGATTTTGAACTTGAATCATCATGTGTACTTGGGCTTGCTTATTTCTTCAAAATAGTCACGACAGAACCATAACAATCCACAACCCCCACCCTGAGGACGGGAGACGGGAAGTAAGCCCTCGCGCTTACCTGGAAGTCCCATAGCGTGGCTGCGGGAACGTGCAAACGTGTGTGATTAATAAACTCTTGCCGCTGGTGCAACAAGGACAAATTCCTACATGATGACAGCGACCTTCTCTCGTGTCTTTTTACTGGTGTTTGGCTCCGAAGCGCCTGCCCGTACATGCTTGCGGGGTAACATCACGAGTAGTCTCCAGAAGACGGCCTGCTCGACAAATGACTCTCTGGCAGCGGGTTTGCAAATCTAAACACGGTTGTGAATTACTACACTGTGAATATACAATGACACGAACCGAAGCCCTGGCAGCGGCTGACGGCGAACCTCGCAAACGCTCGGCCTAGGATGGTAAGTGTGTGTAAGGTATCAAAAACACAGCTGTCCCTTGTACCTTGTTGTGTTCACACTTGAAGGGGATTTGCAGGATCTTCATAGCCTGGATCATGGCCTGCACGGCCGTGAAGATGTTCTGATAGACCAGCCTTGTGAAGCCTCTCTTGTCGTCATCCGAGTACCCGCGGCCGTGGATGATCCGCATTTGCTTGATGAAAGTGCTCTTCCCACTTTCACCGGTTCCTGGCCACAGACGGAGACGCGCGATTAAGGCAATATAATGGATAATAAGATATAACAGAGATAATAATCTCCACATACCGCCCGATGTTTGTGGAGACTTTCCGACACTCGGCTTTGAGGGTCAAGACTGATCGTTGGAAGTTCACAATTTCATTTCATAAATCTGCCTGTACTTGGATATTACCTATAACAGAATAATGGAAAATCTCCCATCCCCTTATTTTCGAAATCAAAAACACATGTTTGACCGCATTTACATTTGAGCAGTCATAAATAAGTGCTGCTCCTGTCCACATCGAGGACAGACAGATGTTGGGTTGCTATTGAAATGAATAAATCAAGCTGAGCATGAAAACACGGCTATATTAATGACTATTAAAATTCCGTGCAAGAAAATCTGATCAGATATTTGACACGTAATAATGTTGACATGTGCATTTGCATGTAGGCCGACACATCCACCGCTACTGAGGGGTTTGGAAAATAAGCGGATTAAAATCTTGCTGACCAATTCTCAGCCCATGCGGTTTTAAGGTTTTGATTTTAAATCAGGAATCTCTATGTCTTTTTAAGCGCTCGAAAGAAATAGCCATATTTCCCTCGTGCGTGACAGACCGTATTCTTAGAGTGATTCATCTATCAAATTACACTCTTGTTTCGTTTAGTTTCTTCATGTCAATCATTTCAGATTTTGCCACACAATCAGCAGCCATAAGTTACGTTTCTAAACTGTAAAGAAAAGTAATAAACCTAACAACATAATGTCTTTGCTGCAGTAAGTAGGGGTTAAGCAACAGATTCAGAACAGCCGGGCTCCAAGATGCAGATTAGTCTCGGTTATCCTCCGGCTGAGACTAGTTTGTGTGTGTGTGTGCATGATGTAGAATTACAGATAATTATAAACAAGCTCTGATGGGATTACGTTCAGCGGTGAAATGCAGAACAGAAACACAAACATGCGCTGAGCCACTTTCAAGTTTTAACACACACATTTGACAAATGGGCAACAAAAGTCTAAAATATATTTCCACATCAGTACTTCCCCTGTGTTATTTCTAACCCCCTCCTTATGTAGCCATGGCTACTCTACCATTGGGGAGATGATTATTATTCCATGTTTTTAAAATTTAAAAAAAAAAAATCTTCAAAAAGAAGTTGGAAGAGAAAGATGTGATGATGATGCTGAAGATAAGACAGATGGGAAATGTAGTGATAAAGAAACTAGCAGAAGAAGTTACCGAGCAGCAGGAGCTTGTATTCCCGGCGGGAGTCCCTCTTGTCTCGGCGTAGCTGCCGCTCGATCTCATCGTTGATCCGGCGAGCCTCTTTGGCCTCCGGGCTGAGGCAGCAGGTCCCCACGGAGCTCAGGGTCATCTCCTCCCGAGGGACACCTTCTACCACACACACGCGGAAGGATACATGATATCGGATGATGAAGCTAGCGGGGAAAAACTAACAAAAACAAAACAAAAATAAAAACAAATCTTCCGATCGATTATCGATCTCGCGAGAACGCGGAGAAACGAAACGACCCCCCCCACCCTCCCCTCCTTTATCCTCCCAACCCAGAGGCGACCGAGAAACGGCTATAAGGAAGCAGAAGTTGCGAAAGGCTGCCGGAGTTACCTCGGTTCCAACTTTTCTTTTTTTTTTTTCCTCCCCCCAGCGGGAAGGGGGGGTGAAGTGAGGCCGAGGGTTCGACCCCCCCCGCCGGCCGGCCAGCCGAGCAGCTCCCGGGCGTGGTGGCAGGGGGACGAATATGGCGGAGTTTGACTTCGATGCGCAGCGATATGAAAGTTAAACTTGGCAAAAAATCGACAAGGGGGATGAGAGTTTAAAAAAAAAAAAAACGAAACTTTCCGCGGTTTTTTTTTTTTTTTTAAAAAGAAGGAAGGGGTTGTTCTCGATCGGAGAAAAGTAGTGCTCGTCGCGGCTTCGGGGCAGATGACGGAGGGCTGAGCTGATGGGAAAACAGTGTGGGATCTCAATATTACATTAAGCGGGACTAATTTCCGGTGTTAACCAGACGACCGCGGATGCGAGTGACAAAACATTACGAATACATCACTGGAAAACTTTTTTTTTTTTTTTTTTTGCAAATGAGCGGGGTAGAAAAGTTTATTCCCCTCTAGGACAAAAAAATAAACACTACAACACATGGTGCGATATGATTTATTGACTGAACACCTGCTGGTACAGATATTAGACAAGGAGAAGGCGTGGCCGCCACTCGTGGACTCAAAGACAGTCTGTAAATACCCTTTCAAAATACTCTAAAATGCTTACAAAAATTAGAAACATGTATCCGACACGTTGACTGAGTCCATCCTGACGAGTGGTGGGGAAAATGGATCAAGAGGAGACGTCGTTTTAGATCTTCCTTTTGACCCTCGGGACCGTGAGAGAAGAGGGGAACAATGTGATGAGTCATGGTTTCTATGTAAATATATACAGTCATTTTTACAACGTCTTGTCTTTCAAAGAAACAGAAAAAATCTAAAAAGTCTTTCGATCACACTGGCACATTTATCAAAACTTAAAGCAAAGGCTTGACGTTATAGGAAATATGCTTATTTCTGTACTATCCATCAGTTTTGTATGCTAAATGCTAGGCTAAAGCTAGCAGCCTGTTAGCATGTGCGAGGAAACTGAGCGGGAATCACTGAAACTCGCTGATCCGTAGTTTGTTTTCAATTTGTACAAATACCATAAAGGAGTAGAAAGTATTGATTGAGTTTTTGAAGCACCGCCGGGGGGGTGATGTTAGCTTTGGACAAGCAAAAATAAGCATAACCCCAACAACGTCTGTTCTTTTAATGTCCATCTTACAAAAAAGCACTTTTATTTTACAGTGGAAAAGGATTTTTTTTTTTTCTTTTAATGAAAAAAAAAATATTGGAATGGTTCTTAAACCATTCTGTGACCATGCATTTCCATCTGGAGAGTGTGCTTAAACAATTGAGGAGGAGGTAAAACAAACAAACCAAAAAAAAAAAAGATTACATGAAATCGGTTACAAAAGGCTTACATTCTGCATGCTGTACTGTAATGGGGTGGCTCACAACATCAAGTATCACACAGATGGATTTACTTCAATTATGTCACAGAAAAATAATTACACCGGCACAGAGACTGACTGACTCCTTGGGTTGACTGCTGTTTGACAGCTTTAAGTTGTTTTGTTTTTTAAACTCCTAAATTAAAGTTGTAACATACAGATGGATGTTTTCATGGGTGATAGTGAGGAGACCGGGCACATCTACCCGCAGCAGAGGAATGTAGACTCTGACTAGAAGGAGCAAACAATATGGCAGCATGGCTTCTCTTCTTCTTTTTTCCTTCCTTCTTGCTAGAAGAATCGACCCGAGTACTGCTTCACACTGAAATAACAGAGGACGGTCATAAACTTTATGATCGGTCGCTGGCTCTAACAGCTTAGAATCACAAATCCATGTTCAGACAGTGGTACCCCTTTTTTCAGTCAAGCCATACTGCACTTACGGTTATTGCTTTACCGTTATTATAGATACCTCAATATTTTAAGGACAGGAAAATAATGTAATATTTGATTCTGCAAATGCTCGAAGTAAAAGATCACCAAAATATATTCATATGGCGGAAAATAAGCTCGCAGACAAGGGTTATTAGCCTCTCTCTCAAACCATATGGGGTCTGACTGATACCTAGAATTATGAACAAAGCCCAATCAAGATCAGATTTTTGCAGTCATTACCAATATCAGGGGTTAAAAATTCAAATCTACTCATCTGCCGATTTGAGAAGCAGCCAAACGTTGTATTACGGCAAAATTCAACCCTACTAACAACCATCGGGAGTCTAGCGCACATCAATTTTCCAGAGAGTTCAATGCAATGTCAGCAACAGCTCAGCATTAGAACGACAAACAGATGTTACTTTCATGTTGAAAACTGAAAAAATGCAAAAGTCAAAGTCAAATACTGGACAGTAAGACCCACACATCTATGTTCGTGTTAAAAAAAAAAAAATCATGCCACCTAGAAGATATCATGATCAATGTCATCAGTAATTTAAAGTAAATGGTGGGCATTGGTCCAAATGACATACATGCTCACTAGGTACTGAATATAAACCCTAATCACTACATCATGGAGCGCATCACTTTTTAACCTGTAAAGGCCAGCATACATTATGATACAGATAGATGGACATCTGCACCCTCCTCGATATTACGAGCTTGTGTACTCCTAAAGCAACTCATTTCAAAACACAGGTCATTACTGTGTTGCCAGATTACCCAGGCTTTCTGAGATAGAAAAATGTGGTTGCGGCCACGAGCACTGTCAAACATGCAGGAAGAAGTATCATTTCACAATGCAGCCCACTATTTCAGTGATTTTCATAACACGCAACGACCATACTTGAGATTTGAGTGCTGGTGTCACTGAAACAAAACAAAAACCAAAGATCCACAAAAAGCAACACAAGAAATAGATATGAGAACAGCAGGAAGAACGTCATGATGAGCAGTAATGAATCATATTTATCAAGACGGGCATTTTTCATTTAAGCACAAACTGGAGAGCGGTTATGATTTCAACACTTCCTCATTGTCTACGTGACCAATCACATTCATCATAACTTGATATTGTATTATGACAAATTGTGCTCTGCAAACCTCGAAACTGTAAGATTGACATATCATAAAGAGTATGAAGAACTAGCACGCTTCTAGTCACGGTCAGTTAACTCTTGACACCTTAATTAGACCGCTTTAGATAAAGTTGAATTTCGCAACTAAATTAAACTTCTGCAGGCTGGATAAGAAGCTGTGATTTTGCTGTTATATGAGATGAAATGCCTTTTTTCAGAATTTGGTCATGTGGATTTCATTGTAGAAATTGTAAGATGTGTGCCAAAGTCAAGAATAACATATGTCTGTAATGATCACTTTGACTTACTTCCAAAACCAAAATGAACCACTAGATTTAAACTTCAGCTTGAAAACGTTAAGTTGCAGCTATCAGTTTCTGTCAAAACCTTTTCTTTCTTGAGGACTTGTTTTATTGGTAAAATGCAAAAAAATATTCTTGAATCATCACATTCAGTTGAAACTCCCATTTTTTAGTCCAGCACCTTTTAAGACATTTCATTTACATTTGGAAAACTAAAAAGACGATGCGTCGTTTTTCACTCGACCACCCATGCCGACTGCTGCTAAAATAATCGCAGTTCAATCTCAACCGAATGCTCGAGTTTTGAAGAAGAAGAATGATGAAGAAGAATTCGGCGTCTCAGACGTTAACGTGACATGTAGAATAAATACTGGATAACACAAGTGAAACAGCATTAGGTGAATCTAGCCGTGGATAATCTAAGGGGCCGGCAGAGACCACATAGCTCTGCTGTGATGATTTCAGCAGAAATCACTTGTACACTTGCCTGTTCTGCAGCAGATACTGGGCATTCTGGATCTGGTCCTGTGTCCCTGTGATGGTGATGATACGGTCCTCAGAGCCCTCTAGTGGTTCATCAATCTTAATAGATGCCCCAGACTCATGGCGGATCTGTTTGATCCTTTGGCCACCCTTGCCGATGATGGAGCCAGCCAGCTGAAAGACGGGGGAAATTGGGGGTCGTCGTGTCTGTTTTCCCACGATGAGATTAATATCCCTGTGTGTTCCGGTTTTACTCACATCTTTCGGGATGGTGACCTGTGTCGTGATGACTGGGCCGCCTATATCGCTGTACGAGCCTCTGCCACCTAGGAGGTAAGTACAAGGTAAAATGGGTCTTAACTACAAGCATTGACTTCACAACAAAGTGAGAAACAATCCCTTTAGGAAAGAAACCGATTCACGGGGACAATAATGATCCATCTCCACTCACCAGACTGAAAGTGCTCCCAGGAAGAATTGTTGTCTTTGGAAAAAAAAAAAAAAAAAAAAAAAAAAAAACAGGAGGGGAAACAAGGAAGACAAAGGGTGAAAATACACCTCATATTGTGACAGTAAACAAATAATAAAACCTCCCAGACACCTCAAAACAAAGATGTAATAAAGGCAAACAGAGGGGTATTTGTTACTGTTGAGATCGGGAGACGTTATTCAACCTTAACAGTTTTACAACAGCGTTCAATGAAGCAAGTAATAGAAGATTTCAACTAGGCCAGCAAAATAATATCACTTTAACCCAATTATCTGAAACATTAATTGAGGACTTAAAAATAACATGCTATTAAACGACTTTTAGCGCTATGCATTACTTTGTAAAACTAAATACTTGAAGCGAGAAGAAGTGGAAGGGCTGTAGTACTCCTGTTCTAATATCAGTGGTAAAGAGAAAATGAATAGTTTTCCACAAGACTAAAAGACAATAAAGTATCCCTGATAACGGTCACAAAACATGCACGTACCAAAGTGGACAACTATGTGCTAAATAACAGTGTTGTGTGTGAGTGTGTACAGTTGTTCAAGTGTGGTTTCACACCTATTGATGGGGCTGGGCAATGAGGAAAAAAAAAAAACAACCAAATTATTCAGTTCCAGTTTTATAGGTAATTATTTTCTCACTTTAGTTTGTTTTAACCTGACTTTGAAAGCAAGTTCATTTGTTGAATAAATTAGCAAACACAACACCTAAAACAAATGTGCTTTTTTCTGAACAGTGACTTTGTTTTCAGCTGAATAAGTTATGCTAAATGTAAAATTAATGCATAGAATTGCAGCCTGACAAAAACATCACATTGCGAATGTTTGCACATCTCCCAACAGCGAAAAGCTTGTGGATGTAAGGTAAAAATCAGTAAAAGCACTTGCAACTGCTGCAGAAAACTAAAATGTTAACATTAACTGCAGTAAAAATGAATGGAAGGCGAGGTAAGACATGGGATAAATGATAACTTCTCTCTTTTTCTTGGTCAATAGCCAATGTAATCTTTTCAACATCCAATGCAATTTATTTTCGACCACACTGCAGAGAACATCTGTCACTTCTGTGGTATTACTAAACATATTATGACTGCCAAATGGCAGATGCACACATTTAAATACAATGCTTTTCAAAAGGGAGCCAGACACGGACAAACATGCCAACAATTTCAAGTCTGCAAAACTCAAAAATCATACTGTGAGTCCACAGTCTATTTACAATGCGTGACTCCGGGTCAAAAATGTAATTAAAGACACTTCCAGTCACTGCTAACTTTTCACTGAGAAGCCAATAATGGTTAAAACCAACAAGACGTTTATTACAGTGTTCAAAAGATGCACTGATCAAACTTTTTTTTTTCCCTTTTTAAGACTCAACACAGATACCGGCTTTGGTACCAATCAATACAACGGAGTAATCGATGACCTGAATGCTCCAGTGTTTTCAAAGAACAGGGATAATTTTGTACGCAAGAAAACTTCAGATGTCACATAAAGACAAGACACAGACCTTACTCTTTGTTCTTGAATTAGCATTTAGTAAAAAAAAAACAAAAAAAAACAATACAAATATCCATAATTTGTTAAATAAATCAACATTAATATACACTAAACATGAATGTTAGTTTACTGTATCATGACACATATAATACATATATTGTGTACTCACCGTAGCCGCCGCCACCCTGCATTTCAGGAAAGAGAGAATAAAAGATAGGACATAAAATTGGTTTAATTTTATAGCAACAAAAGCCATCAAGTCTCTTAGTTTTCTACAAATCTTTTCAATGACTTCATTAAAACAAACAGGCTGGATCTATTAACTTTGCAACAAATGATGAGACATGGATCTGGCATAGTTGTGGGAATATTACACAAGAACCTAATTTGCTAATTCCACAGCATTAAACAGTCTCAGCACATTTTCATAGACGTTCACGCTACAAATATCCCCACTCGCATTCGCTTGAATGATGTATTACTGCTCTAAAATCTTGGCCCTTCGGGTCACTAAAACAAAATCAAATAATTCTGGGGCTGTCCGGAGTCACAGTCATGCTCGAAGCGTTTCAAAAATGTGATTACGAGTCCAACTTCATTCCATAACGTCATTACATTTTCAAAATCCCACATCGGTGCAAGTCTTGCGGGTAAAAATGGGATTTCTGATATTTAAACTGATCAAAACATATGATCACAAACACATAACATGAACCGGTATGTAGTCCGGCCTGTATCCAATTTTGGGAGGGGGGGGGCCCGTTTGTTGCTAGGACCTGCGGGGAACTTGCTTTGGATTTGCTCTGGTTTCAGCTCAAGTTCATTTGCTAGCGTGGTAGATCTCCGGACTACGTGCTTGGCTGCTCTGTGGTAACCAAGGGAACAACTGTTGCCAGGCAACTACAGGCCTAGATCAGTGTGCTTACACAGCGAAAAGCATCAGTTTGCAAGTCTCTGTGCTTGTAGTACACCCATCCAAGAAATTCCACTCACCTATTGTCCAAGATAATTCACAGACATTCACACCCTAAAATCGGAGCGGCTGCAAACTTTCTGCGGAGCGACAAAGCACTCACCATGCTGTCATAACGGTCTCTGCCTCTTCTGTCACTGCAGACAAAAAAAAAAAAAAAAGATTTGCACTTCGGCTGTTTGTCTAATCTGGGATACCATAACATGACAAGGATCCGAATGGTTAGTTTGGTATGAACAAAGTGGTGATTGCGAGAAGGAAAGCAGATTTGAGAGTTTCTTGGGATCATTCTGCTGCTAAAAAACCTCTCCTTCTGCATCTGTGCGAAATTTAAATGACAGAATCAAGCTCCTCGCTCACCTTGGTCTGTCGTCCATGCTGCCATGATAGCTGCCATGTGAGAACCTGTCACCCCTACAAAGACGGGTAAAGAGAAATTCTATAAGTATGTAATTCATATTAAACTTTTGGAGTTTTAAGGTGAGTGTTCTCACCCTCTGGGTGGCGGCGGGGGTGGAAGGGGCAGGTTGCGAGCTCTGCTGCCCCCTCGTCCACCTCTGCTAAGCGGAGGTGGAGGACCTCGCCGCGGACTCATGTCGTCGTAATCCCTTCTGGAAGGAGGCAGCGGTCGACTGCCACGAACGGGGGGCATGCGCTCGAACCCCCCGCGGACACGGATCGGGAAGCCACCGACGGGTCGTCTGCCTCGCTCCTCGAACAACATCGTGAACCCTCCGTAATCGTACGTCTCGTCGTAGAAGTTCGGGTCGTACGGCTGGGCGCGACCTTTAATCGGTGCCTGTCGGGAAAAAGACACACGACATAAACGTGTTCAAGTTCTGTGTACTTTGCGACGGCGGATTCCAACTTTAACTCATAATATTGTGCAGCTATTTACAGCATTATTTTAAAGCTCGCAAAAAAAAAAAAAAAAAAAACAAACCTCTGACACCAGCTCCAGGATAACTTTTATACATTCAATGACACGCTCTGGCTTTCCTCCCACCAAGACAACTCTGTCAGTAGAGTGTGGGCAGCATTCCTGGAACAACTTGATGGTGGTCTGGGTATTCTGGCGCAAGGAAACATAAGCACGTTAGACCTCTGTCAAGCAATATTCTGGGCTCGCCAACGGGACCAGCGAGATAAATCATTTCTGCGCTTGCAAACGAATGCCCCTTTCACTCTGGCAATGCAACCTTCATCTTCCATAGGCAGTACTTGAACCTTGTAAGTACCAACACTAAAGTTCAGATTAGGTTTGGGCATTTGCAAGATTTGAGAGTGCAAAAGTAGCTCAGGCAAAGCCCAATTTAGTCAAGTGCCTGATGTCAAATTGACAAAAAAACAGCTATGTCTGAAATGGAACTAAGCCACATGATTTGCTCATGTGAACATGCTTTAACTGAAAGAATATGGCAACAGAGATCAAAATTGTGACATCATCCATTGTTAGGAATTAATTACCAGTAATATTGCATGTAAAATATTCCAACATATTTTTTCCCCATTAACTGGTGTTGTTGAAAGTAAAGGCCTTTCACTGCACACTGTACAGTGATATTATTACAGATTATTACAATGTTTTATATTTTCAATGGCTCAATAATCTCAAATATGGATGTAATATTTCTTGTCCCACATTTGGGTGATTTAGTTTTACCATCTATAAAGTTTTGTCAACATGGCCCGGCAAAAGAAGGCATCTAGATTTAAAAAAAAAAAAGAAGTTGTAATAAAAAGATTTCTCAAATATTCTGTCTCCCAGGTGTGTACTTAAAAAAAAAAACGGAGGAAATAATGTGGTTTTCCTGACATATTTTACAGTGTACCATTGAAACAAGTATGCTCAACCAGAGGCCGTGTCTTGTCCACACTAAGTCAATGAAAATGAGAAACCATTTGACATGGACCAACACATGCCATGTGCAGAACTGAAAAAAATGAGGGTGAGATGGGGAGAACCCCACTAACCAGGACTCTGCCCTACCTCTCTCAGCTCCTTTATCTTGGTACCTTTGACCCCAATGATGCCCCCCGCTAAGCTCTGATGGATCAGCAGGCGAAGCTCACAGTCAAAGTCGATCCCACTATAATGCTGGTACTACAGAAACACAGCACTGAATCAGGAACTCATATTTCACTGACATGATCATAGTCAGACTCGGCGAGGTCGACAATCGTCGGCACGGCAGAAACGTGATGGACACACTGGGGCAAAAATATGATATTGCATATTGTTTAGAATAAAATGTCCTTACAATGGCATTTACCAGGCAGTCATGTCGTGCAAACACACAACTATCGGTCCTGTCCACACTTTTAAATGCCCATAAATCTGCTGCTTTTAACCACTTTGGGACCGAGTATGTTTGTGCCAACTTCAAATGAAACCCGTCTTTATTTGATCAAATTTGAGTAAGAATCAAAGTGATAGACCAGCCAACAGATCTTGAACTAAATTACAATGACAAGACTCAGTACTGAAACAAGCAGATGGCGGTCTGACTTTAAAAGGCATTGTTTTTCATGCAAACTATTTATTTTCAGAATGCCTCAGCAAAATCTAGTGCGTGTCCACCAGGTTCTTAACAGCTTTCTTTTTATGGATTCATAGCTGTCCTACCTCCTCCAACGTTGGTATGATTTTCAGCAGAATCTCTCCGATTGTGTCAATGCTGGCATTCACACTCAGGATCCTGTCAGGGACCATTTTGGCAAACAGGAAGCAAGGAATTACAAATAAGATAAAAACCAATAGTGTAAAACAAAACCTGGTAAAACAGAAAAGCATGAGAGGCTCCAGCAAGAATTACAGAGAGACTTACATAACATTTGAAACTGAAAGGAAATATGAAGACTGCGGCAGACTTCGGACAATTTGAGCTTTTCCCCAACACTAGACCGATTGAATAAGCAGCTGACATGCACTTCATCTAATATTTTCAAAGTAAGAAGCCTTGAGAGAATGGGCAGCTTTAGATGGGCTAAAATTAACGTGCGACTGGCCACACAGAATTGGGAAGGGGAAGGGAGGGGGGTGAAATAGAGAGAGAGAGAGAGAGAGAGAGAGAGAGAGAGTGAGATAGAAATCATCTATTACCATCCCACCACCAGCAAGTTGGGGAAAAGGAACGTGAGAAACTGAAACAATAACTTGCCATGACAACTGTGCCACCAGCACACCTTCTCGTTGTGACCAGGGGTTGGAGAGGTAGAGTAAGGCAGGAGGGGGAAGGCTTCGGGCAGGGAAGGGGGTGGGGGGTTGGCGTGAAGGCTCTAGCCCCTTTTACACACATTTCACAGATATGGAACAACACCGCCCCCACCACTGTGTCGCTTTGTTTGCGCTGAACCAAACAAATGTGATGTTGCCCAAGTCGCGACCTTTATACTAGAATTTTGCAACTGAAGATACAACAGTATGTACTTATTTAAAATAAGCTGCCCAAAAGCGTCGACTTCAAATACAGCTGTGTGGTTACCCTGGTGACCAGCTAAAGCTTCGTCCGTACTGAGAGAATTTCATTTTTATAGTTGCCAAAGTTGTGCTACGTTTATCGCCCCACTCCAGATTACTCCAAAGCTTTCAGACCGGTCAAATGCAGAATAGATTTGATGGACTAGGCGCCTTAAATGGCCTTTTCCACAGAAACCGACTTCCTCTCCACTCATCATTGGACGGACAGAACAATGGTGCGGTGGCAAAGCCGAAATGGCTGCTTTTCTGTGATTTTAATCTCACTCATTCCGCACGTCACTGTTGGTCATGTACAACAATTAGCTAATGATTGGTTTTGCTTTAGCAGGTCAGCAGTAAACAAGGTTGAAGTTAAATCTTGTTCTAACCCCATCTGCGTGATGGCAAGCGTAGCCGCGCCATCAATTCAAACAGCCCGCTTTGCATGACAGCAATCGTGAAAAGCCCATGAACAATTTGAAAACATCATGTCGGGGGTGTCGTCCTGACATGCTAGATGCTACGTTTTTTTGGTCTTCAACTGTCTGCTTGCCAATTAGAAAGTCATTATGCGAGCGTCTTGGAGCTGATGGTGAGAATGGGGAAAATTCAATGGAAACATAACATCTAATTCAGCTCCGATCAGCCTCAGCGACAGACTACAGTCTGCATGTAGAAGGAACAACCGTCAAAAAGCTGCCAGCCGCCGCCGCCGTAGTTATACAGGAAACGTGGCTGTTATATTGTCTGAGTGAGGGGGGGGGGACTCCAGAAATCACCGTAATCCAATTTTGACAACCCAAACTGGTTTTCTTTGTAAAATGTGATATGCATTTCTGGGTCGTACAGATTTAGATTATGCTCGCTAGGATGGAGGTAATTTCACATCATAAAATCAAAGTTTAAATAACGGAATCTTCTGCTGCTTTCTACGGTTGTGGACTTTAACAAATGGCATGGCCTAATAGCTGGGTAATGCAGTGTAAAAGGG
Source organism: Fistularia commersonii (assembly GCF_037954325.1). NCBI lineage: Eukaryota > Metazoa > Chordata > Actinopteri > Syngnathiformes > Fistulariidae > Fistularia > Fistularia commersonii. Next base: position 3,009,392 of record NC_141292.1, read on the forward strand.
GCTAAGGTAGGTAGTGAAAAAGAGGAACAGATCAGAGGCTTGAGGTGTGGAAGGAAATGTGAGTGGTTGCAAGTACTTTATGGCACAGGATAAGGAGCGGGTGTTGGGGAGGTATGAAAAGTTTGACAGGCAGGTCTGATCTGATGTAGCCTGAGAAATTCAACAGAGGGGGAGGGGGGGGTCAGCAAAATGAAATAAAAGAGACAATACGAATGAATGACACACGGGGGAACGGAACCGACAACAACCAGCAATCTGAGATCTCATGGACTCCGATGCTGGAAAACAGTGGGGTTTGTAGAGGGGATGGGATTAAAAAGACCAGGTAGGCCAAAGGACAGAAATAGGAAAAAAAAAAAAAAAAAAAAAAAAAAAAAGAGGTTTGCTCTCCACAAGTTTCATGGTAAATATTAATTTGACAGCAAGGAAGGAAGAACATTTGTGGTGTTAACCATTAGATATTTGGTAGTGGGTTGTCAATGACTTTCAGCATGGACAATAAACTGACAAGAGTCCAAATCAATGGAGATGCTTAAAATGGACAGGAAAAAATTAAAAAAAAAAAAAAAAAAAAAAAAAGGAACAATACACGTCTCTTACAAGTGGAGGGGGGTGGGGTAGTGGTGTTTGGGGGGGGAGGGGAAGGGGGGGTGAGGGGACGGTCATGTATATAAAAAATGTTAAAATGAAACAGAAGGCAGGTTATCAAAAGACATGTGTTTCACTGATCTAATCAGGCAGTGAGGCAATAACTGGTGGGACATACCGCTCTGGGCCACTGCTGTCTGGGACTGATACACTGGCATTGTACTGCATGGGCCGAGGTGGTGGTGGTGGTAGTGGTGGTTGTGGTGGAGGAGGTTGGCATTGGGTGGGGGCATTCAATCACGAGATGTCAAGTTAGGTGCCCGTATAAGGTGGGGCACAGTTTATGGGCAGGGCCAACCGGGTGTGTCAGGTGGGCGGGCGTTCAGGGGTGGGCGGAAGTTGGGCCAACGTCAAGGTGGGCAACGCAGGAGGGGCATGTCGATCCGGTACATGGGCAACGGAGGAAGGTGGCCAAAAATTAAAAAAAATAAATAAAAAATAAAAATAAAAAAATAAAGTAAAGGAGAGGGGGAAGAGGGGGAGAAGGAATACATTTTTAATTGAATGCAAGCTATACTTTGTCCCAAAAGTGAAACGAGAGACTTTGCGCTGATTAAAGAACAGGTATTGTGACCTGCTCAAAAAATAAGTTTAATTAACAGACTGAAGAACCTCCGAGATTTATGTCCTGCAAAAATAAAAATAAAAAAAAAAATTTAAAAAAAATGTTTTTTTTAAATAGGCATGTCCACTCGGGGTTTAAGACACTTTGTGTCACGTCAAGGACAAATCTATTGGGGAACTGGAATCAGGTAGTAATCCATAGAAAGACATGCTTGCAAACAAAGTCCAACAAATCTGACAACGCTTTTATTTCATTATCGTCTGTCTCTCAAGACGTCTAAGACGTGTCTGTGTGTGTGCATGTGTGTGTGTACACTTGAGGCTTAGAGATATTGTAAGACAGGAATCTTAACAGTGCATGACAATATCTTGTCATAAAATAATTAATGACAATACAGTGAACAGGGGATGCACAATTAAGCCGTAGGGCTATAAAAATGAACAACCTTTTACATAAATTCAGAGACCGCAGTCAATAAAGTCCATGCAGGTTCTGAAACCGAGGCATTATCAGCTAACAAATTCTCTGCCGCTAGTTTGCAAACGCAATACTTTTTCACTGTTACTCACGTCTGTGCGCAGGGCTTTTATGTTCTTGCCACCTTTTCCAATAACAGCACCAGCGTTCTGCAAAGCAACGAGGGGGTAAATCACTCACAAATGTGTTTCAACGACAAGAACCCGCAGTTTAGCCCGATAGCTTTGAGAATCAAGAACCAGTTTCAGGTAGCAAATTGTTCCACTCTCCCGGAGCCACTGGAATTAGATTAGTCATACAATTCCAATTGTTCATAGCCGATTGATTCATCTCTTATCAGTGCTAATAGGTTCGTATCCGACACTGTAAACGGCGATGTCGTTATTATGATACAACCGTGGAGGCTGCAACTTTCACCTCATGTTTCATAAACCTTGCTAGGATTTTCAACACTGACTAAACAGGAACATTATGTATCACAAAACAAAATGTATGAATAAAATCCATTATGCAGTGTCACATAATATTCTGTGCATTCCATGAATTTCCATGTCATATTTTTCACACCACCGGAAATGCAGTTGGATAATTGCCTGCAGAAGCTCTCCTGGCAGAGCAGAACAGACAGTAAATCACAAGTAGTTTTTAAATCTGAGCAAGTAAAACAAGTGATATGATGATGATGATGATGATGGTGCTGCTTCTCAACCACTAAGTGAAGTCATCATTAAGCAGACCACAAGCCACAACTGACAAAAGCCTGAGGGGCAAAAAAATAATAAATAATGTCATCCGCTCCATCTCGAGAGCAAATCGGCCTTTACCTTGCTCTGGAGTAGCACACGTAGCTCCACCATTTCGTCTGTGTTGCGAGAACGTTTGAAGGTCTGCTCTTCGTCCATGTCCTCAGCTGGCCTTTTCCCTAAGTAGGAAGACAGTCGGTGATCAGCTATTAAATCCACCGTGTAGAATTTTGCTACAGCTGTGCAAATATCACAATAATATGGGTCTTTTTTTTTTTTTTTTGGTCTTTGAGTTTTTAATTTTTTCTAAACACAGAAGTCGCCACACATTATGGCTATAAATAGTTGGCTTATGCTTCGGTTGTCTTTTGAAGTAATTGCACCGTTTTAAGATAACTGCCTCCGCTAAACCTCAGGTGTTGGGACTACAGTATGTTCCATCTATTCCCGGAATGGGTTTCACTGTGCGGCCAACTGTGTCCTGGAATGAAACCAGAGTTACTGTGTACCCTTCCTGGATTAAAACACGGGCAGATCTGTTTAGGACTCACAGAACAGCAGTATCTTGGACAGGAAAATGCCTCAACCATCTGACATGTCCGCATGCTGTGTAATGCCAGCCAGAAATGTTCTATTTTCTGTTTCCTCCTCCCTTGAGTGGACCGATTAGTCAATACATCTACGCGCTGTATTTGATGCGGCCTCTCTCACTTCATCCGTATACCTGAAAGGCTGATTTTGAATGGAAACCCAGGGCGTGCATGATCTTACCATTAGTGTCAGTATTGCTAAATGTGATGTCTTCCTCCTGCTGTTCAATTTTCACCTCCATTGTCTGGCACTTGTAGTGGAAAACAAACAGGCCCCGCTCCCTGGATCTGCTGAGATCGGGGACATAACACAATCAGCCCGGATTGTGGGTTGTCATGATCTCGGGAATACGACGAGAAGATAGAGGATCTCCTCTTTTTCTATGCACGCATAGTGTTTGGATTGCATCGGACAAACTCTGTACAAAACACAAGCCATTTAAATCTCCACTTTGCTTGTTATCCTACATAGTAATTCGTTTTTTTCCAACAATTAGCAATTCAATATCCAACTTGATTTGAAGCTTTTCCAGGTGAACTCTCTACCAAACCAGAAACTGTGTGTCGTCACTGTGCTCAGCAGTTTTACCAAGAACATAATTCACTGCTTTTGCTTCAGAAATTAAAAACTTACTGTTATCTCACAACATCATGTGAGTTTTAGGCTCTCCTATATATATGAAAATATATGAAAACAATGACTGAGGAGTAAAATCACAAACATGGGATTCTTTGAGATTATTAGCATGGTTGTTTGATGACTTTTCTGGGATTGCCATTAATTGTGGGTTTTCCATGTTGCAAGCACAGAGCAGAAATGTCAATCAGGCAAGTTTCCCAAAATGGTAGTCTCATCTCTTTCAAATGTTGGTTGATGCTGGGTTATGTGCCCCTGCGTGGACATTCTCGATATCATCTGTGCTCATTTTGTGGAATGGATGACTTGACAATGAACAGTGCCGACAAATCTACCCAGCTCAACAGTTTATACCAAAAAAGAAATAAATGACTAAATTAGAAAAACAAATTCTAATCACCTTTTTCAGACTATTATTTGGCTAAATCCACAATGGAAATGTCTAATAATGGTAATATATTTTACAGTCATTCCTAAAAAATTACTCTTTTCAACAGTACTGGATATTGCACTTTTTGCAATACGTGATGAATTTGTGTGTAAAAAGTGTCAGGTTCATGTGAAAATCAAAAAATATGACGGAAACATGAAATGCAATAAGAAGAGAGGAACTTGAAACGTTTAATTAAGTATTCTGGCCAGGAAATTAGTTTACAGAAAGTAAAAAGAAGAGACTGCAAAATACAAAGTACTGTTCCCCAAATTGTGACACGATTTACAAGTTATGGCACTCGAGATCTTTTAAGTGTTCAACATTTTTCATTTAAATAGATGCCGTCTATGCTAGATTCAACTTTTGGCCTTTGAATTGAGTGTATCTTTCTACTAAATTCACCGAAATGGATTGAAACAGACATTTAGAATCAAACCAACTATTACTTTTGTCTCTATTGTGTTTAATTAACCTTATTCTGTTTTCCAGGAGGCAAAACAGTGTGTCAAGGGTAAATATCCTCTAATACTATGATGATCATAGATTATTGTTTACAGTGAGATCACCAAGCACGTTGGATAACAATTATTCTAAGTCGTATTAGTGACTACCTTCAAATGGACAAAAACGGAACTTTAACAGGCACTATTACAAGTGAAAATATAACTTATCTGAGCCCTGATTGTTGTATTTGTTTTGATTAGGGGACAGATCAGGGGTTCTGAAAGGGAGGGACAACGGTTTGTTTGTTTGTTTTCCCCCCAATGTAGCTAGATCTAATCTCATGTCTTACCAACTGTGCAAAACCTACAATTTAATGAAATTGTAAAAAAATAGAAAGAGTTGCTTGTCACTTCAGTTCTACTACCACAACGTGGTGAGTGAAATGTAAAATTAATTACATCTTTCAAATTTTTACCTAAATATAAAACACGGTCAGCTTACATTGCAGTCTGGAGGATGCGATCCACTCCCCCCTTACAAGTCAGGACGCAAGGAAGCATCACTGTCAAACTGAGGCCTACTAATTTGAACGAATATTGTGCTCTATGCAAAAGGGTGAGGGAATAAAAAGAAATAAAAATGTTGAGCGTCCATAAAACCGACAGAAGCAGAAAAAAAATACTTCTTTGCAAGCACCTGTTCGTTCGCATGTGACACCAAACAAACGGTGATTCGGAAGGAAGCGTCCGCTCCCTCCGCCCGTCCCTCCGCTCTTTTGGGCCGTTCAAACTCACCAACACCACCCGGAGACGCCACCCAGACACACGGGGTGTGTAAATTCGCCACCGGGGTCGATTTATTTCACGTTAAACGAGACCGACGGTCACCTCGTTTGACTGCCGGTGAGCGGAGGTTAGCATTAGTTAGCTAGCATTAGTTAGCTAACATTAGTTAGCTACCTTCGTGGTCAGTGTGGCTAACTTGGCATGACTTTAGTGTGCTAACAGGTTTGCGTGGCTAGCAAGTGTGCGTGTGTGTGTGTGTGTGAGGCGTGTCTCCCCCCCGGTGTGTGAACACGTTGAGGCTGAGACGCTTCAACATCCACGAACGAGAAAATACACGGACAACCCTTTCCTGTCAGCGGTCGAATCGTTTTGAAAGAAAAAAAAAGAATCACGGTCGATATATGTGTCTCCGGGTGCAGCGTTACGGTACACAGCAATTCACGGAAAGCATGTAAGGAAAACAAACCTGCAGTAACAACGCGTTCACTGCGGTCCTCCACGGCTCCACCGGAGACGTTTGCACGTTTCCAGCATGGAGCGCAGACGTTTCTGTGGGTGATCTCGATTCGTCGGCGCTGACTTGAGGGTTGTGTTTCCTTCAGGCGACACGGCAGCACAAGCGGGCGGTAGACAAGCTAATTTCATGCACCACACTGATATGGCTTATTCCTGCCACGCGGAACAACCTATCAAACTCTTCTTAAAGGCACATGGGGGATTTGGACCCGGATTGCGGACTCGCAGGGTCTTGCGTTGGCACTGATTCAGAAGACGCCCACATTCGTGGGTTTTTTTTTTCGCCCTGATTTTTGACTGCCAAGGGTTAATTCTCAAAGCGTGAAGGTTATGTTGACTCCATTTGATACCAAAGTCTACAGTTACGTCACTGAGTTTAACGAGAGATTATCAGTGGGGGCATCTTTTGCAATGATGACTCAGTTGACCGGTTAAAGAGGTAAATTAACAGGTGACCAGACAATTGTCACAATTAAGACAAATTTGTCTTGTCAAAATCGCAACGCAGCATCAGGGCGGCACAGGCCGTTGTCTCCCTGAATGCAGGGGGTTGCGTCAGGAAGGGCATCCAGCGTGAAACTTTTGCCAAAACTAAACATAATAACTAGATCATACCGGATCGGTTGAGGCCCGGGTTAACAACGGCTGGGGACCTACAGGGAACCAATGGAGACTGGGCTACTGTAGGTCAAAGGAGAGGAGGAAGGTGTGTTTGGAAGCAGAGAAAGAAGAGGACGTAGTGAGAGAGGATATGAAGGTAGTTTGTGTGAGAGAGGAGGATGCAGAGAATAGGGTTAGATGGAGAAGGTTGATTCACCGTGGTGACCTCTGAAGGGAAAAGCCAAATGAAGAAGAAGTCTTGTCAAAATCAAACCAAAAGGTGGCAAGATAAACACAAGGATGTTCCCTTTAGCTACATAAGCTACGTGAGATTATCTCCATTGACCCTGGTGGATCGACAATTCATTCATTGTCAGTTTACCTTCCGATATCTCTGAATATTGTGGCGAGTCAAGAATGTGGGAGGTTTATGTTGATGCTTGTTTTCAGTGTGATTTTGGGGGTTGCTTGGAATGATGTGGGTGTGGTTTGGGGGTGCAATGGAAATTCAGTTTTGTTTTTTTTTTACCTGGAATTGAGAGGGAACAGTTAGTTATATTGCAGGCTCATGTGGCATGGCTATGGCCAACAACAGCTATTGCTCATTAAACAGACATTTTACCGTCACCCAGGCGTTTCCCTTACTAAAACACTACAATATGAAGAGAGAGGCCTGTTGGCCATTACCCGTATGACAAAAGCACATATGTGAAAGCCTGAGAATGTTACGTGATAACGAAAGTATGTATGTGCAAACCCTCCATAGGGAATGAATTGAAGTGTCTGTTTTTTTGGGAAAAAAAGGATTTCACACGAGCGTCTGTGACAGGGCTCTGGGTGATTTCAACCAGAATGAAAATCGCCCCAAAACGGTAAGCTCCCCACGGAGCGGCTCCGCACGCTGATTGGACATTACATTCAGGGGCAGTGACAATATTAGAACTGCTGAAACAGCGGTAGAATGTGATTTTAAAAATTCCCTCCTTTTACGAGCTTTGGTGGTGCGTCCTCCAGTTCGCCCTTTTAAACAATGCACCCCTGTAAATACATGTTAGGTGAATTGTTATGACTGAGCACAGATAGGTTCATGAGCATCTCCTCAAAAATAAACCCAAATTAAGTCAAATATGAAAACAAGAAAATTATGACAAATTGCAAAAAAAATTAAAAAAAAATCTAATAACACAGTCATAGTGTTCTCTAAAAGCTAAGCAAAAAACATTAACAACAAGATATTTCTATATTTTTTCCTGATACACCTTTAATCCAAAATATGCAGAATTACAGAGAAATTACCTTCAATTTAACCGTATTTCATTTCCCGAGAAATTATACACCGGCTTATGGTTGATTGATCCTTCAGGACTTTGTGCATCAATCAATTCTGGACATGCCTCACCACAAAACTCTTTTAACATTCAAATTTTCACGAGAAACTGCGGCCACGTTAAAAAGAACATATGACAGCTCACTCAGCTGATCAAAAGCACGTCCCAGCCCCAGCCAATCTTTTGGCCGCATTTAGAGACTCACAACCAGTCACCCATCTTGGCGATTTAGGGTCTCCAATGAACCTACTGATGATTTTGGACGATAGGAGGAAGCTGGAAAAGCTGAGGGAATCCCACACAAACATGCACATTCACAGAAAGGCCGCCTGTCGGATTTGAACCAGGGACTTTCTTGCCATGCGGCCGAACAGCTAAATGTGTCGCCCATGTGGATATACAACAGTCTGAAATCCTCTGAAAGGCCTAAACCCACAGAAAATATTATCAACTGAAGAAAAAAAAACAAGTACGTGCGATGGTTTTTACATGGAGGGGCAATTACATTTTAAAATGCCTGAATTCTATTTGCTCTTTTGGGCTTTAATGATTACCTAAAAACAAAACTTTTCTGACCTTGCTGCAGTTCAACGTTCGAGACATATGTTGCTCAAGAGGAACAAAAGGCAGAGGTTTTCGTGAAGGCGCACCGAGGTCAAGAGTCACAGCGGGTTAGACCTTCGTCTGACGTGGATATGAGGGATTATCCAGACCGAGACGTCGGTAGGTGGCAAACTGAAAATCATTTCATTGCCTTCAAAAGGAATTGTAATCTTCATTACATGACCTGAAGTTTAACCTGATCAACAAGCACAATAGGAAAAAAAAAACTAATAATAAAATTTCTTTCAAACACACTCCATCAGTGTCCTCAGACCAGCCAGTTTATCCGTGGGTTTTCTGCAGTGATGAAATGATGGGGCCATGAGATCAGACTTATTAATCCCACACGGCCGGGCGGAGCGGCGACCTCGCCACCTATTTATTGCAAATCAAAAGCCCGAATTATGTCCACATTTGATCTATTTCAAACATCCCCTTTCTTAGTTCTGTCATGGAGCCTCTGATATAGGCAAGGATCTATTGCAAAATAAAGAGCTCTCTTCCCTCTCCTATACTCTGAGGTTACCATGGAGACAGATATAATTCAGTTCTTGATGTTTCTCATGAAAAAAAAAAAAAAAAAACCTGCGTACATATTTTCATCTGCAACCATAGCGACACTTGACATTGTCCGCACTATTTGTAAAAAGCAAGTCACCATAGCGACACTAACCATCCAGGCTGTGTCATAGATCATGTGTCCTGGCTGAGTATGCGTCCTCATCACGGGTGAAATTTAGAAATCTACTTGTTAACAGGAGTCAAACGTCGATCCGCACAGCGATGCTCAAAGTAATTGGGAATACTTTTAACGGCGACAAATGGATACACCACTGTGTTTATCGGTGGACACCCTCAAATCATGATCGATGCTTTCGCCTCGAACTTTTAATTCAAACGCGTCTCCATCAATTCAAATGAAGCATTTACAATCGCACGCTTTTCAATCCCGGCCCGCCGAGAATTAACAAGAAAGAAAAACAGAATATGTCTTCGCACAAAGAGAGGGAGAATTATGATCACTTTTCGGTTGGAATTCTGCTGCCGTACCCCCTCCCCAAACCCCCACCACCACCGATCACTGGCTGGAGTGAGACCCATTTGGAGCTTGCAGACATAGTATAGGTAATTATTTTTCATAGATGCATCCCGAGTTGTGCGTCAACGGTACGTCACACTATAGGCCTAATGGCCAACCCTACAAGTGTTGGTGTGGAAAAAAATAAATAAAAAAAAAAAAAAAAAGGAGGGGAGGTGAGGAGGGCTGGGCTCATCCAATGCATGGTTCCGGAGTAACTAAGACAGATCACGACATAAGAGTTTACATCCATGTTGTTGTTGTTGTGGCTGCTCTACACTTGACCCTGCGCAGATTAAGACTGCGGCTGCCGATGGCGGTGGCTGCTGCACGATAGTAAAAATAATAACAATAGGAATGATGGTTTTTTTATAATAATCATAGAAAAAAAAATACAATTTGAATGTTCATGAATAAGTAAATATCCCGGGTACCGTCGCAGCCGTCTCTCTCCGCTCAACCCCGCGGCTGCAGGAGATGCGCTCGTCCGCGGCGGGTAATCGATAGACGGATGCAGGTATGCCTTCCTCCCCGCACACGCAGCATCAGCACGCATCCCCGCTCCCCGCGCCTCCTCCGCGCCGCCCCGCACAGGAGCCCTGCCTATTGATCCCGCAACATCTGGAACGCGTCACATTCGCCTAACGGGCCTCGGAGAGACGGACGGACGAGGAGCGGCGGCGGCGGCGGCGGCGGCGGCGGCGGCGGCAGCGGCGGCGCTCCGGGGACGGACGGACCGCCCGGACACCTTCGCTCGGCTGCAGCGGCGGCGGCGGTGTCGAAATGCGGTAGCAGGCTTTGCGGAGGAGCCGGGAGGAAGGCCGGTCCACAGCACCTCGGTGCTGAGAACCGTGGGCTCTGCGCATCCATCCCCCCCCCCCCCCCCCCCCCCCCCCCTCCCCACGATCGCTCCCCCTCCACCCACTCAGGATTAACTTGCCCGGACGACGTCGGCGAGGGACGAAATCCTAATTCTATTTGATCACATTTGACTGTGTGTTTTTTTTTTTTTTTTTTTAAATTTTTAATTTTTTCTCGGTGTGTGTGCGTGTGTGGGGGGGTGGGGTGGGTGGGTGGGTGGGGGTGGGATCGGCGGGCTATCGGCGGAGCGGCGATGGACTCCGGCGCGGGGGGACGCGGCATGGCTCGCCTCGGATTGCTGCTGGCTCTGGCGGCGCTGTGGAGATCCGCCGCCGGCTGCCCCGCGTCCTGCACCTGCACCGTCTCACGGATCGTTTGTATCGATCCGGAGCCGCCGGGGATCGAGGATTTCCCCGCGCTCACGTTGGACGACATGGAAAACATCACCGAGATGTAAGTGTGCGTGTGCGTGCGTGAGACGCGGTGAACTTATTAGGATGCGGTGCGTAAAAGAAGCCCCCCCTTACACCCCCCCTCCTCGGTCGGCAGCTGGCCGTGACGCTCCGGGGTTGCGGGGGTTATAGGAATGATAAAGGTGGCGTTCCGTTCAGAACCGCACCCCCCCCCCCCCCCCGCACCACCACCACCTCCTCCTCCCCGCACGATCCCCGCCTGCGGCATTCGACGTCCACGCACGTTTCGCGTCAAACGCCACTTTTTTTTTTTCTCCCACCGATCAAAAACAGCGGGTCTGTCAGATCATGCATCCACGCGTATATATGTGTGTGTATGTGTGTGTGTGTGTGTGTGTGGGGGGGGATGTCGTGTATGCGCGTGCGCGTGCGCGCCAGTCTTATTGGGATTAGTCGGTGTTTCCGTTTTACCAAAAAAAAAAAAAAAAAACAGCTCCAGGGGTGGTGATGGAGTAAATGTTTAGGCCCCGACGCCGCCCGTCGGAGGTGTCGGCCGCCGTGCTCCGGGGGCTCCGGGTGGGTGGGTGGAGGGTGTGAGGGGGCGATGAAGCGCCGTCGATATTTCCAAAGATGACCACGTTGTTGACAGATTTTACACATGCGATCGGTTGTACACAGGCGGGGACGGGCTGCCCACGGTTATGTAGCCCTTATCTGCGTCAGCGTGGAGGCCGGAGCGTACCTGCTACAACCCTGCACAGGCGTGCAGCTGCAGAGCCAGGCTTCCCAGGCAGAGGGCGGTTAACGGATCCAAATCTCATTATTATTATTATTATTATTATTATTATTACTGTCATTATTCTGCACAAAAATCTATAACACTTAAAGTTCCTTCAGATTTGTTTTTTCCCAATGGGTAACTGAAGGTTGTTTTTTTTTTTTGCATATAAATTTGGTGGGAAAGTCAGGATGTCATCTGAACCTTCTTTAAACGTTTCCTTTCTGTTAAGCTACAAAATTCATATATATAACGCAACATATACATATATATGTTCCTCCACCTGCAGCAGCAGAGGGAAGTGCAGGATTCACCGGAAAGTTCATCAGAAGTTCAAAAAAAATCAAAGATATTTGTCCTGCGACTGTGGAAATTCAGAATATGTCCACATCGACATTATGAGAGAGGTCATTCCAAAAGATCCCTTTGGTTGTTGTCAATGTAAGATTTTGGGGAAATATCTAGATCCCTCGCTCTTTTCAAGAGCTCTAGTTTATGTGTGGAGGTTCTCAGTCATCCAAGTCGTGGTCAACTCTTGTCAAAATCTTCTTTTTGTCGCAATGGACTTGATTTTTCTTTTCTTCAAAGAAAAAAAAAAGAAGATTTTGACAAGAATTGATGTCTAGTTTACTTTTCAGGCATTAGGGCAGGTAGGGTGTCAGAAGAAAACCCTCCGGCGTTTGGCCCGTCGGCGTGCCGATGACTGTGACTGCACAGATCCAGAGGACACCGGCAATCAATTGTGCTGCAGAGTAGAAAAAAAAAAAAACAACAAAATCCCAGTGAAAGAACACGACGTGTTTTTACGCGGACCGTCCGAAGCGTCGTGCTGACACCCGTTCCTCTCCCGTGTTCTCCCCACAGATACATCGCCAATCAAAACAGACTGTTTGAAATCAATGAAAACAGTTTGAGGCACTACATAAATCTCAGAAACCTGTAAGTACCGGACGTTTACTTTCTCAAGTTCAGTCTCGGACACACAAAGGCGAGAGATCGTCTGACGTGCGTATCATTTTCTTCCTAAATCGACTCTAACAGCACAGTTACGAAGACCAAGCTGACATCCATATCCACGGACGCATTTTTCAACAACACGAGACTTCAATATGTGTAAGAAGCTTGTTTCTGTATTTGTCTATTTTACTTCTGGTCGGACACACGAGTAGCCGTTCATTGCTCTCTCTTGCAGAAATCTCAAGGACAATGACCTGTCGACGCTGTCGTGGAGGACGTTTCAGAACTTTAACACGACATACTTGTAAGTGGGCGTCACGGGCAGAGAGCGCCTCTTTCTCGGTGTGTTTCTCGAACCTCACGTAACGCTTCCGACGTTTCCCCAGGCTCCTCCTGTCCGGAAACCCTCTGGACTGCGTTTGTGAGAACTTGTGGATCAAATTGAGGCTCCAGGAGGAAAGCGAGAGCCAAGACCTGAAATGCACGGACGAAAGAGGAGAAACCAAAGCCTTCGCCACCCTCATCCCACCTGATTGCGGTAACGTGAAACCGAGTTATAAAAAGCAGCCCGATGCATGTGGTATCGACCGGTGAGAGAAGCGGCGCGGGGTCTGGAAACGGAGAAACAAAGACAGACGGACGTCTAGAAATAAATCAATGGCGCGGAAGTTTATATCGAGTATTTGATTTTGCCGTCTGCTCCTCCTCTGCAGTGGTTCCCCAAGTGGAGGTCTCCCCCACGGTTGTGACCAAGATGCAGGGGAGCGACGTCCAAGCCGTGTGCACCGCCTCCGGCTCCCCGTCGCCGGTCATCCTGTGGAACGCCGACATGCTCTCCACTCACTACGAGGTGAGGCCCGGCTCCCGCTTTGCACGTTTAGGCGTTTCTCTATGAAGCGGACCGGAGAGGACGGTCGTACTGATCGGAGCTGCCGACGGGACGCTCGGAAAGTGTTTTCTCGTGTCAGGTTTTTCTCCGATTTGTGGTCTCGGCCGCCGCATTTCCCAGAGATTCTCCTTTGTAAACGTTTACTTCTCGGATGAGACCTACTCCATTTGCTTTGGGTGAAAGTTGAGACTCGTGAATCGGCAACTCACGCCCGAGGCCGTGGTTTTCAGTTGATACGTGAAGTTGAGTTGTTTTTTTTAAACATTAAATTCACGAGACGATCCAAATTTGAACCGCTGCGTGTCGGAAAGTCTCATCTTCACGGTTCCTTGTAGGTGGAGTCTTGGAAGTTTAGATTTTTGGCTAGTTTTATTGGCTCACTTCAGCTTCCCCTTGCTTTCCTCAATTGAATACACCTTTTTCTGCAGACTGTTCACTGAGAGCAGATCTGGATCTGTTGCAGGCGGCGGCAGCAGCCACCTCTCATTCCGCAACCTTTCTGTTTCCTCAAACGAGCTGACTTTCTATTCGGGGCCATTTAGAAATGACATATTTCCATATTTATTCCAAGCTGTTTTCATAACTTGCGAAGAATTAAAAAATATCCGAGGGAGTTCAAGCTGAATAACCCGACATTCCTAATGTGGAAGGTTTAATGATGAGAAATAAGCCCTGTTAGTTAAACCTGTTAAACAGAAATCGGGTTTGGCTTGGTTTATTCGGGATAGTTTGTCGTTTCAACCTTCAGTGAAAGGGGTTGTTACTTTTTTTTTTTTTCATTTTTGGCTGTCAGCTCCACACCACAGTGCACTCTGCTGGACAATTAGCACACATTTCCAAGCATCTTCCCTATATTAACCGGGAACAACAAGAAAAAGTTAAATAACCGTGTCAACTGGAAATCTGATATGGCTACAGTTGCAAGATATCAGTTGCTAACAGCAGCTAAATCATGCAGCACTCAGGTTCAAATAACCATTTAATAGGCTTTTAAATGCATTTTGATATGCAGGTAAGATCGCTACAGCAAAGAAAATACAACTCAAATTTGTTAGTCCTATTTTTGTAATATTTATGAAAAACCAACATAGCCTTCTGCTTATATCTTTTAGTTGAAAAGTATATTTTCGTGCTCTCGAGTCATTTCTGTGTATTAATTGTTCATTCCAGCCCAGGTCTGTATTCGTAAAGTTGAAAATATAAAGCAAAAAATTCTCATTTGCGCTATCTAAGATAATTATAAACTAGCAAAGATTGAAAATGTGAATGTTAAACATACTGTTCGGTGAGGTGAAGTCGTGTAGCAACTCGGCGTCCGTTTCCACGTCGCCTTCACGCCATGTCATCCTGGAGCGTCGTATTTCATCTTGCTGTCCAACATAATTACCGGTATCTAAAAGCGAAAATCACTTTCTTTTGAAACGTCACGCCGTCACTTCCTGCGAACGTCATTTCAATTTAAAAGTCAACTATCAGTTTATCCAAACATAAAACTCCATCTAGTTGGGCTTGATAACATCGGCCGGCTCTTCATAACGTTCCTTCTTTGACCTTTTGAAAAATGGCCCTCGGAAAAAGTCAGTCCTTCTCGCCTGGTGACGCGTTCGGTAAAGGCGGACTAAATATCAATAATAATATGTTGACCATGCGTCCTCCTCCTCTGCATTTTTTTTTTATTTCATCAGTATTCTTAAAAATAGAGGTTGCGACAGTAATGCAAAAGCAAACACTGATGGAAGGGAGGCGGGCGAGTCTGCTCTCAGGACTCGGCTCCGCGGAGGACCTACGGCCCCTGAAGCGCGAATTTAAGGGAGCGCCTCGGGGCCGTTGGAACCGGGCCTCGCTCTCAAGGGCTCGAGCGCCGACTTGGACTCGTGTCAAACTGACTCAGGCTTAAAGGCCAGGGCTGTTGGACCGTCTGAGTGTCTGGGACTTTTTGTCTGGCCTGCACGTTAGAGCCGGCAGGCCCCCCCCCCCCTCCACCTCCGCCACCCGTCAGCAGCTTTTAGGCTGATTCAGCGCAGAAAAACAGACAGGACATTCCGACTGTACATAACTCACTTATCAGGGCTACAACACCGTTACACTGAAGCTAAATCAAGCATCAACATTTTCCGGCCTTCTGTTTCGTGTGTTTGCAACCCCCCCCCCCCTGAGAGAGAGAATGATATACAATCTCAAAGTCAGCTTTATTGTCAATTTCTCCGCATGTACTGTTCATACAGAGGAATGGAGAAGATGTGTCTCACAACCCCACGGAGACATGAAATAAACAAAATAATAATAATGATAAAAATAGATTTAAAAATAAATAAATAAACGGAAAAAAGAAAAAAAAAACGGGTACGGGGAGGCGGAGCGAACCGAACATTTTTGGTTCGATTCCCGGCTCCTTGTTGAGCAAGACCCCTAACCGCTCCCCTGACGCCGCTAGATGGCTGCCAACTTCTCATTGTTTATCAATGATGCGTTAAATGCAGAGAGGAATTTCCCGCAAGGGATTAAAAAAGTACGATAAACTAAAATGAACAAATTAGCAGTAAAGTGCACCGTTATATTAAACATTAAACTATGAAGTATAAAGTGTGTACGGTTTAGCGGAAAGGTCTGAAAAAATGTGTTGAAATGTTAAAAAAAAAAAAAAGCCAATAGCTTGCCTATTCGTGGCCAAGAACTGTTGTGAAAGCGTCAGACGTTCCTGGAGATACACTGGCGGTACTTGGCGCTTTTCCCTTTCGGATGATAAGAGGGATAAGTTCCTACAACGCGTGGAACTGAACGATAAAAAAAAAAGAAAAAAAAAAGTTAAGTTTTTGGAAAAATCTGTTTTTCATTTAAGTGCAGCTCTGGACGCACACCTTGTTTCCACTGAGCTCAGTGTTTGCACGCAAATCTCCAATGAGATGCTCCTAAACACCGATCGCTGTGGGATTCGGAGAGTCGGGCATTTAAAAACTAAAATAAAACCAACACCGAAGCCGTATCTCACACTGAGCTAGGAATATATTCTTATCTAGAAACTATCCCGTCGGGCAGGAATGATGTAAGATTTCAAATAAACTCTGGGGTCTGTTTTCACGGAGCTTGTTTAGCTTAATGGGTATAAAACTACACCCCACGCTGTGCTTAATGCAAGTAATAATGCTGTTTGCAGATCGATCCGATCGACATGAGGAGCACCCTCACCCTGTCCGGCCTTTCTCCGGACGACAACGGCAGACTGATCATATGCAGCGCCGAGAACATGGTCGGTCAGACGGAGGCCACGCTCCTGCTGAAGATTCTCTGTAAGCCCCCTCGCTTTTCCGTACGGTGACCGTTAACCGACTTCAGCCCGCGTTTAATTTCCCCGGAGGTCGTTCCGTAAGTGCCGTCTTCTAGACGTTGTTTTTCCAGCCGAAGACGAAAGGCTCCTCATTTTGTTATCATCACTGTCTCTGCGGATCTTATTGACTCTCCCGTGTTTCCTGTCCGTGACTCTTCCTCTTGTGAAGCTCCTCATGCCTCGCCGCTCTCCTCCGCTTGTTTAGGGTCGCATTTCTCCCCGTCCGAAACCTTTTTTCGGATTCCGCCTCTTCCCCCCCCCCCTCCCCCCGACCGTGTCTCGTCCGTGAATGTCGCTTTTCCCTCTCTGTGATCACTCTTCCTTTCCTGTTGCCTCCGTGTCAGTTGCCCCCACCATCCTGCAGCTCCTGGTGCCGGAGCGGGACCACCACTGGTGCATCCCCTTCAGCGTGACGGGGAACCCCAAGCCCGATCTGCAGTGGTACCATAACAACCAGCCCCTCAAGGAGTTGGACTTCATTCGCACCATGATCCACGTGTCCACCGAGAGCGAGTACCACGGCTGCCTGCAGCTGGTCAACCCCACGCACTACCAGAACGGCGTGTACAGGCTGGTGGCCAAGAACGAGTACGGTCAGGACGAGAAGACGGTTTCCGCCCAGTTCATCGACCCGCCCTACAACCACACAGGTCTCGGAAAATTTTCCTTTTTTTTTTTTTTTGTCGTGTCTTTCGTGAGGGTGTTTTGCATTTACTAGATGATATGATTGTCAACGTTAAGCTTGTTTTTTTTTCTCCTTCCTCTTTTCAGTGGATGATCACTTCTACTATTGTAAGTTCCGATTTTATCATTCATAAAAATGCAAGCTTGATGCTTTTTTTACAGCGAGCAAAAACAAAACAAAACAAAAAAAAAATCAAATAATAATCTCAAAAATAATGCCAAAAGGTATATTTATATTTATATCTATGCTCATATTCATGTTTATCCAAAAAAAATCAAATAATAATCTTAGAAATAATGCCAAAAATGTATATTTATATTTATATCTATGCTCATATTTATATTTATCCACGCAATCCTGAGTGCAGGATAAGTGGCAGAAGATGAATTAATGGATGTATTTATATTTATATTTATATTTATATTTATATTTATATTTATATTTATATTTATACATTCTGTGATTCCCAGAGACATAAATTAGCCAGAATACTAATTTCCCTGTCTTATGAAGGACTGAAATGCTAACAATATTCTGAGTATAGGATATTGCATAGGATATTGTGATACGTTTCATGCACACACACACACACATATGTATAAATATGTGTGTGTGTGTGTTACATGTGAGCTGCTGTTAACTCTGAGTGCAGGATAAGATAATGTATTGATAATCAATGAATGAATGATCATTTTACACATGGATTGCATACTTTGGTTCACCTCTCAGTTTCTTCAGTAGACGTGAGAATGAGGATGAAACCCAGAGCCAATGAGCGATGGGTTGTTTCCTTTTAAAATAACAGAATTTGGGGGATTCCAGGGTTTTGGACACAACACAAGTGTTTTTACAAACCTTGCAAGAAAGCAATGGGTCCACTTTGGTTGGAGGTGGACAGCAAGGATAATGCGTCCTTAATTGTAACTTTAAAAACACAATAACTTAATTACTCTTTTATTTACTATTGTTTTTACTCTCTCTGCCTCCTCGGACGTCTCCCTCCTGTCCAGATACACCCGGTAGGCGTTTGCACTTTTACAACACAATCTTACATGCTTGACATTTAGCCATCAGACTCAAAATGTTTACCTTACGCTGCCTTGCTTTTATTCTTATACGTTTTTGGAATCACATTTTCTCGCTTTGCGTCTTTTTTTGATTGATTTAAATTTTTCTCTCATATTTCTTCTGATCTATTGCTTATTATTCACATTATTTTCAGTCAACACCAAAAAATAAAAGTATCAGCCGCTGTCAATCGTTACTTCATTATTATCAATATTCTATTTGATTCATAGCTTTGATTTTACATTTTTTTATTTCCTTTTTTTTTTTAGACCCACCGGTCCCACCATTAGACGACAGCGTTGCGGTAAGTGTTTTGCATTTTTACACTCGTGGATCCAAAACAATGATCGTGTTTTAACATAAATATGCCTGCATCACCATGCATGCATGAAAATATTTATCGCTGCTTCCATTCTGCAAAAACTCCTCAGGTTGACTCTGCAGAGGACGACGGCTCAAATGTTTATCCTCCTTTCCCTTCCCAGGTATATGTGGTGGTGGGAATTGCAGGAGTGGCTCTGACCGGCTGCGTCCTCATGGTGATCATTTTAAAATACGGAAGGAACTCCAAATTCGGTATCAAAGGTAAACGCATACTTAAACTTTGACCCCCGACATAATTTTAAATATAGTTTTTACGGATACTGTATGAAAGGTGACAGCATAAAATACAGGTAATATGGATTTTTTTTTTCCCAATTTTTTAAGTATTTTTTTAAGGATTAATCAGCGTCCGTGATTGGATTCAACGAAGTTGCGACGTAATTAAACTTCCTTATCTTTTTACGCGCTACGGCTGCTACCTCGCCGCGCGCCTCCTATGACAATTGAATTATCAATTTAGTTGCACACGTAGTTACTTTGATAACTTGTCAGGTGAGTGGGGGTTAATGTGTCGCAAATGTTATTCTGTGACAAACGCTCTGCAAACGCAGCTCTTGAGTCAGGTTCTTAACCGATGGGTCGGGTGAAGAATGTTTTGACTCAACTTTTAAATTCAGCTATTCATACATAAATAATATTCTACATTGCATTTCATCACAAAATGAATTATTACGCCAGAATGCCTGCTTGCTGCATTTCCTTCAAATACCCAAACAAGTGAGTGAATAAATACATCAGATGCTACCGAGATAAGAATTTTTTTACTTTTATTCCCTTTAAGTGCAACGATATAATATTTTGCATCAACAAACTATAAACTACTTTAAATGCACCAAAGGCAGGTGATATTTTAATGCTTTTCTTCGTGTAATTAATATTTCAACAAGTGTTTTTATTTTTTTTTCGGCTCATTTTGTTGCCTTTTTTTTTAAAACGTGTGATTAACCGCGTCGTCCCGCTGAAGTTTCTGAAGTGGCGATGAAAAATATTTTTGTTGTCATCATCTCACCTGATATTTCATTTCTCTTTTTCCTCCCGGTCTCATGATCGCCATCCTTCCCCAACCTTTCCCCGCCGCTCCTCATCCCCGTCCTCTGCGGCTCCCCAGGCTCCTCCTCGGTCATCAGTAACGACGATGACTCTGCCAGTCCTCTTCATCACGTCTCCAATGGCAACAACACCCCGTCGTCCTCTGACATGGGTCCAGACGCCGTGTTCATTGGGATGACAAAGATTCCTGTCATTGAGAACCCGCAGTACTTCCGTAACTCTGGCAGCATTCTGAAATCAGACACGTGTAAGTTACCGCCCTCCCCTGCAACTGCCTGTAACCTGGACCTTTTCTGATAAATCCACGCTTGACGCTGTTATTAAATTGCCGCACTACACTTGATAGTTTCTCCATCTCTGCCTTGCAACCGGATGGTTCATAAACCCAACTTGAGCCCAACTCCAGAAACTCCGATCACATTTATGAAAGTCAATTTGGTAAAACGGCAAAGCTTTTTTTAAAACCGATGTGTTAATCTGGCAGAGGGTCATAATAACCCTTTCATGCACAGAGATTTAAATGGTGAGGAGAAGATTAATTAATTGAATTATTCAAGTAACAAATTCCAAACATCTAAAAATAACTCCTAGAATGTGAGATTTTTTATTATTATTATTGTTGCTATTTTATTATTATTATTATTATTATTATTATTATTATTATTATTATTGTTATTATTATTATTATTATTATTATCATTATCATTATCATTATCATTATTATTGTTATTATTATTATTGTTATTTTTATCATTATCATTATCATTATCATTATCATTATCATTATCATTATTATTGTTATTATTATTATTGTTATTTTTATTTTTATTATTATCATTATCATTATTATTGTTATTGTTATTATTATTATTATTATTATTATTATTGTTGTTGTTGTTGTCGTTGTCGTTGTCGTTATTGTTGTATTTCTATGCATATGTAGAAGAAAACATTAAACAAAGGTCCATACATGTCCATGAAAGACACGGGTGGTTTATTCATACATTGAAAGACAAAAAAAAAAAAGATATAAAATAACATAAATAATAAAATCATATAAATAATGAAATAAAATAAAATAAAATAAAATAAAATAAAATAAAATAAGCTTTCCAAAGTTTCTACATTTTCTGCCACATGCAAAATTGAAATCTCACCAGAGATCCTCAGACACTCACGCTGTTGTTGCAAGAGCTCCGTCTGCTGCCCACGTGCTCAACTGATGGAACCATCAGTTGGTCGGAGGTGGAGCAAGAAATTTCCATGATCTAATAAGGAGCTTTCAATCCAGCAAGATGGCTGTGTGGATGCTCTCATTTTCTGACTAAATCCAGACTGAATCATCGGGAATGCACAAATACACCGCTACGGCCGTCCTTGGTAACAATTAAATATCTTGGCCAGCAAAGGCCGTACTCGATGTCCATCTATTCATTTGGAAGGTTATATTAGATGTTAAAGTCCCCGAAGAAAAATCTCCGTTTATATTTTTCTTAACAGAGGACGTCACGACAAAGCGCGGTACTTAATTCGCGTAAATACCGATGGCGGAGATCACACGGGCAGCTGCTCGAAGCTTTTCGCCGAGGTCGGGGCTGGACCTCGAGCCGGGACACAGAGAAGTATTTATAAAAAAAATTCTTTCTTTTTTTTTTTTGTCCATCCCATAGTTGTCCAGCACATCAAGAGACACAACATCGTGCTAAAGCGCGAGCTGGGAGAGGGAGCATTCGGGAAGGTATTTCTAGCCGAGTGCTACAACCTGACACCGGACCAAGAGAAGCTTCACGTGGCAGTCAAGGTACATTTCCTCACACACACACACACACACACACTCAAATAATCAATGCCCTTGTCATTCCATCAGACAATTCTATCGACTGGGTTTGCGTTCCGGTCGATAACGCCTCTCGTGTTTGTCTGTCAGACGCTGAAAGAGGCCAGCGAGAGCGGTCGGGCCGACTTCTACAGGGAGGCCGAGCTTCTCACCAACCTGCAGCACGAGCACATCGTCACCTTCTACGGCGTGTGCGTGGAGAGCGACCCGCTGAGCATGGTCTTCGAGTACATGAAACACGGCGACCTGAACAAGTTCCTCAGGTAAGAGTCTTCCGGAAAAGCCGATGCGTTTTCAAGCCGGAGGTCGACTCTTTGGCCCGGAGGGGGCCGGTCAAATTCTTCTTCTCCTTCTGGATTTTCCCTTTCAGGAAATCAACCTTCTCCATCTCACCCTTTTCTCTGCATCCTCCTCTCACACACCAACTCACTTCATATCTGCTCTCACTACGTCCATAAATCTTCTCTTTGGTCTTCCTCTAGACCAGGGGTGTCGGAAACCCGCGGCTGCTTGCGGCTCCGAGTGGCTTGGGAAAATAAATTATAAATATTTAATTGAGGTGTATTTCATTTGTGTTAATTCCTTTTTTTTTTTACTTTTAGTTCTAAGTTGGAGGATTATTGTGATCTTGAAATTTTCCTCTCCATTCAGCCGCCGGCAACCATAAAAACCTATCTTTAACCTAAAAAAAAACAAAAAACTGTGCAATATTTCATTTCATAACAGCTGCACTACAATTTTTTATCATTTTTTTTATCTTTTATCATACCGCTGTGCACTCCTTACCTCACTTGTTACTAAGACACTTATAGTTTTATCACTTGTTTACTAAGACACTTTATAGTTTCACTGAGACACTTTATAGTTTATTTTTATTTCTAATTCTGCCTTTTTCTTTTCATTATTTATTACTGTTATATTTTCTGTAACTCTGGCACAACAATTTCCTTCAGGATTAATAAAGTTGTTCTTATCTTATCTTATCTTAAATATTGAATAAAATTATATTTATTATTTTTCGCCACTCAAAATAGCGTCACACTCGCCGGTATACCCGGTAAAGTCCCGCTTTGCAGATGCTGTGCGCAGAAGTTCAGTAGCAGAAGTCCCATAAACCAGGTAAAATAAATATCTATGAAGATATTTTGCAAATATTTATTTTCTATTGTTTACCGACAGTGATTTTTTTCCCGATTTATTTTTAAAATTCAGGTCAAGGCTCCGCTACACGCTCTGAAAGCCAAAAGCTCAAAATGAGTTCATTACATTAATAAAATTTGATATTCTCCGTAATACTTTGTGAATTTCAGAAGCAACACACTACACACTTGTTTATACAAAGTGTAAAGGTAATAAAAAGCAATACATACAGTGGTACCTTTATTTTAAAAAAAAAAAGTAATTGCGGCTCCCAGTGTTTTATTTTCCGAGGAAACCGGGTCCAAATGGCTCTTTGGATGTTAAAGGTTGCCGACCCCTGGTTTAGACCTCCAAGTCCAGCATCCGTCTACCAATGTATTCATTACATTACATTACATTACATTACATTACATTACATTTGGCAGACGCTTTTATCCAAAGCGACTTACAATAGAGGACATAGGGACTGCAAATACACTTGCAAATACACGATGCACAGGAAATATACAGAACAGTTAGCTTGGGTTAGTGAGTTTTTTTTTTGTTTTTTGTTTTTTTTGACAAAGACGTACACAAACACACACACACACTGCATAGCCTAACTTGGTCTGATCTGGGGCATCAGCGCAGTAAAAAAGTCCTGAAAGAGAAAAGGTTTTACCTGTTTCTTGAAGGTTGAGAGAGATGATACTAGTCTTGTTGCTTCCGGAAGTTTGTTCCACCACTGAGGTAGTAGAACTGAGAACAGTTTTGCCTGAGATCGCTTAGAGCGAGCAAAAGGTACTGCTAGTAGGTTTGTATCAGAGGAACGCAGCTCTCTGCCGGGAGCATAAGGTCTTATCCACGATCCCTCTTCAGTGCACGACCCAACCATCTCAGTCTGGCTTCTCTGGCCGTCTCTCCAAAACATCTGCAGCCTCAGAGCCCCGATAAACGCATCCAGCGTAAAACTTTTGCCGAAACCAAACACGCGAATCAAACCTAAGAATCATACCGGATCGGTCGTACCGATGACCTACAGGTTACCGGTGGAAATCGGGCTACCGTGAGTCGACGAAGGAGAGGAGGAAGGGGCCGGTCTTTTGCGATTTTTCGGTCAAGTCCAGGACGAGGTGTTATCTGTCCCCGTAAATTTTTTTTTTTTTTTTGGAGCAAGTCGAATGAAGGGATTCATTTTATTCTTGTTTTTTTTTTTTTTTTTTTTAGAGCTACAGCCAGCAGCTGACCAGCTTGTCTGGAGACAAATCAGAGGGACGCTTTACTTCAAAATAACAACGATGATAGGGAGCTAGAATTCAATTGAGGTACTCTTGCGGTGGAAAAGTTCCAGAAAATAATATTTGGTAAAAAAAAATCGGCCCGGTTCGTCGAGGCTAATCTTAGTCCTTTAAGCCCCAAATGACAAATCCTATCAATCCCATCGGGTTTGACCGAAGGTCTACGAAGACCCAGCCGGACGAGGAGCAGGACAGGCGGTGGAATTATCTTTCCCTTCAACCGCGACGCATTAACACGCCGTACATCATGTCCTCTGGAAGGAACGACTTCCAGTGACATGTTTTCCGTCGGACTAATTCTCGGAAATGAGCAGGAGGTCGGCAGGTAAACCGCGGAGTCTCCGGGAGGCGGACGCTCTCTTCCGAGAAATACTCTTGCATGTTTCCGCAAATGAATTCTTGTTGTTCCGCCTGGTTTGAAGTCCGATTGTACGTCAGAATTAGGCGATGCGGCCGGACGGTTGCACGCTCCCAGAATTTGTTCTCCGTAAATCTAAGATGAGTTCTCGTCCGACTCTTGGAGAGGATTTATTTGGACGAACGCTTCCCGATTCTCTCCCGCCCACCGCTCACCATAACAGGATCACATTTATTAGATTATTCATCATCATGTGCCGATTTATCGCGTTTCTCTCCTGGACCGTGCGATGCTAATGCCGTAATACTGAGTGTGTTTCATAATCTCATGATTTCGTACTTCCTTTATCGCCCGCGTTATCTCCTTCCTCGTCCTCGGTCACCCAAGTATATTTGTCCGGAGGATTTAATATGATGGCGTCTTGTCTCTTGTCAAAATGTCAGCATCTTCTAATATCAACATACAGAAATGTTCGCGTTTCTTCCTGTAATCAGAAAGGAAGTAACAACACGTTTATGATCTTTTAAGCATGAAAAAGAAAAATCTAAAAACAAAGCATTGTGCATGAGAATTATAGGAAAATTACAGATATTTATCGCATATTTAAACACTTCAATAAAGCTGAAATTCTCATCCGCTAACAAACCAACGCAGCTCCTCCTCGGCAAGCGACTTTTTTTGTTTTAGCGTCGAAGCACAAAAGGGTTTTGATTTCTCTTTTAAATCGATTTGTTTCGTTCGCAGGTCCCACGGCCCCGATGCGGTGCTGATGGCGGACGGTCAGCACAGTATCCTGGTGGAGCTCACCCAGTCCCAGATGCTGCACATTGCCCAACAGATTGCCGCTGGCATGGTCTACCTGGCCTCCCAGCACTTTGTCCACAGAGACTTGGCAACCAGGAACTGCCTGGTTGGAGAAAACCTCCTGGTCAAGATAGGAGACTTTGGCATGTCCAGAGATGTTTACAGCACAGACTACTACAGAGTGAGTCCGATCGCAAATTCTTTTTCCCCGTCCTTGTTCCGCCCCAAACGCTCGCGTAAACACGGAGATATGGAAACGGTCCAACGTACGCGCTGTTCCGAATGTGTAATTACGATTTTATTCCGGGCGTGGTTTAAAATAACCGCAGCGGCAGAAATTGCTATTTTAAACGTAGTTATTTTATCTGTTTTTAATACCATTTAAATGCAAATTCTGTAATCTGCATAAAATTTCTGCTTCTATGGTAATAAGGGTCAACAGTGCAAGACTGCACTAGAGTTTTTTTTGCTTTTTGCTTTTTTTTTTCCGCTCAAAAATCATCACAAACTACATGGAAGTCACACATGCGAGTTTCAGAAAAGGTGTGAGCGTTGATAGCCTTATACTGTAAAGCAGCGAGAAGATAATTCCCAAGTTTCTGATGTAATGCGGGAGCAGGCGGATGCATTGCGTTCCCTTCTCGGTTCGTCTTGGATCCCAGTTTAAATACCACGGCGCCCCCTGCTGCCGAAAACCGAGACCTGAATCTGAGCCGGGAGCACAGAGACGGTCTTGCGAGGAATCGGCCGGCATCAGATAAGCGAAGCGGCGAAAGCGCCTGTCACCAGCTCCCGCTCTCAGACGTTATTACGTTAAACACTCTTAAATCGCATCATCTGCTGCAGCGCCCCGATCGTTTTCCGAATAGAAGGCGAAATCGATATCGCGTTAAATTTGCGACCGTTCCGTGTCGTCGGAAGTGCATGTGATTTAATAGGATTTCGTCGTGTTATTAATGCGTATGAATAAGCGACCGAGGCAGACGTCTTACCACGGACGGTCCGTCCCGTGCACGACGCCGCACGATGTCTGGACCCAAGACGGACGACCGAACGCTCCGATTAGCCGAGGCCACGGGTAAAGGACCCGAGGAACCGCGACGGATCGCAAAAAAAAGTCACGTGAAAGGCCGACGGCCGGAGATAACGGAGATTCAAACGGCAAACGTGCAGGTTTTTAAACTAGGCCCGCTTTTGGAAACGCACAGGCTGGACAACGGTCACATTGTTGGCCCGGAATCCTGCGGTTTTCTGCGAAACTGAATCATTCCATTAGCAAATTCAATTTTCACCGAAACGGAGCGTTTTTGAATACCGTATTTGGTAAGAACGTCACGGCGCCGTCGGGCAGGAATGTCCTTGACGGGGGGGAGATGACCTGAACGGATGGAGGGATGTGGAATAGCGGGAAACGGAGACAAGGATATCATAGGTAATTTAGATCCCCGTAAATACGGCGATAAGTCTGGATCTGCGGGGAAACGACACTACAGGGTCACGTTGTCATTTTGGATTCTGACACTTTTGCAGGTGGGGGGTCACACCATGCTACCGATCCGCTGGATGCCCCCGGAGAGCATCATGTATCGCCGCTTCACGACGGAGAGTGACGTGTGGAGTCTCGGCGTGGTGCTGTGGGAGATCTTCACCTACGGCAAGCAACCCTGGTACCAGCTCTCCAACAACGAGGTCAGAATAACGGACTCCCTCCGCTCGGAGGGGGCGAATTTCAACCTTTCGGGAAAATTCAAATGATCGCAACGTCGCCCTCCGACCGCTTAGTTAGCTTAGCACAAAAGCGTCTGTATCCGTTAGATCCGAATCCTCCCTTTTTCAAGGAAACGGAAAGTCTATTTGAAAACCACACACAACCTTTGGCATTTTCACTTTCTTTTTTTTTTTTCTTAAATAATACGGTTTCCCAGTTTTACAAAATAGCAATACTTCAATTTAAAAGGGAAACTACAAACCAGCCTCACATTTAATTCATACATTTCCCTATATCTGTTTTTCTTTCAACAAAGCATTTGTGTTAAATTATTAATTGAAAAAAAAAATTGATTGAATTAATTAATTATAAATAAGTAAATAACATACATACATATATTTTTAAAATCAATAACATTTATCA
The DNA here is from genome assembly GCF_037954325.1 of Fistularia commersonii. NCBI lineage: Eukaryota > Metazoa > Chordata > Actinopteri > Syngnathiformes > Fistulariidae > Fistularia > Fistularia commersonii. The sequence continues at coordinate 3,036,796 of NC_141292.1, forward strand.
AAAGACTTCTTTTATAGCGTCTTCATTGTAACTGGTTATTTGTTTTTCTATGAAAGGGTTGCAAACTTTGCCCCAATTCTGCCCGATTCATTCAAATGTTGGATTATTTGAAATCAAGTTGTTTAATTTGGTGTTTTGTGGAGGAAAATAAATCCGGGTGATTCCATTTGAAGGGCCTCTTCCTCCCACTTTGTTACTTTCAAGCATTTTGTTCCAATTCTCGCTTAAAAGTTAATTTAAGGTTTTGGGCCAGACTCTCGTCGAGAGATCGGATTTGAACAAAAACGCAGAGACGCTTGAGCGCCAAAGTGTGCACGTTTGTCAGATGGTCACATGGTCTTCGTAAATCCCAGTCCCAGTTTTAACACTTCATGTTCATTTTATATCCTCATTATCGCCCGTATTTGAGCTGAAATCAACGCAAAGCAATTCGGGATCATGACCGAACCACGAACCAGCTATCGGTGATTTCCCCGCCTCCGTCGATAACAGCGTTTCATGGCGTTTTGAGATTCCGACGATGTTATTATCATCAAATGGAATCTGACCTCGGCCGACTTGTGAGAAATGATGATGGGAAACACTCTGACGTGACTCCGTGTTTGTGTTTCCCCATGTTTCATCAGAATGTTCTTTTGGAGAATATACAATAGCGATCGCAAGCGTCACGTCTTGGTTTCGACAAGTTACGAAACAGGTGAATGCGCAAATCGGGCTCGGTAAGAAGTGAAATTATATCCGTGATAAGCATCATATATAATCCACCATCAGTGTCCCCCCCCCCTCCTCTTTGAATATTTAGATTTCTCCAGGAGGCCGGCACAGTTTTTACATGAATCAATTCATGAATTCATCCAATATCGATGCATTCAGGGTGGCGGCGGCGCCGCAGCCCAGCCGGTGAGAAGTGCAACCATTCATGTCTCACTCACACGTCTGGGCTATTTAAGGTCTCAAACGTGGGAAGGAAACCTGCAAAGGAGACATGCAAAGTCCACACAGAAAGGCCCTCTGTTGTAATCCAACCGGGTGCCTTAGCGGAAGCGCTAGCCGCTGAGGCGCTATACCAATATTTATTAAGAATATTAAATTTTGCACCGGAGGCGGGATAAGGCTTCTTTTGCGTGCACATGAAGCAATGGATCAAGGGGGCGGGACACATTTCTTGTTTAATTTTTATGCACGGGCCAACTTGGTATCATGCAAGTAGAACAAAATGAAAATTGCAATTTAAATATTGACATTTTTTGGCATTTCATTTTAACTTTAGAATCATGAATAATCATATAAATGCACTGGCATTACATTACATTATTACATTACATTACATTTGGCAGACGCTTTTATCCAAAGCGACTTATAATAGAGGACACAAGGACTGCAAATAACACTTGCAAATACAAGATGCACAGGAAATATACAGAACAGTAAGCTTGGTTTAGTGAGTTTTTTTTTGTTTTTTTTTGACAAAGACGCACACAAACGTACACATACACACACACTGCATAGCCTAACTTGGTGCCTAACCTGATCTGGGGCAGCTCAAGCATCAGCGCAGTAAACAAATGAAACAAAAGAAAAAAAATAGGGAGTTCCTAAATTCAATATTGATTGAAAATACAAAGAAAATAGGTTGGCGGGCCGGATAAAAAAGCAAAACGCGCCGTAAAATGCCTAAAATGCATAAAATCAACGCAACATCTCACAATTTGCAGAAGCAGGGACGGACGGTGAGCAAAACCCTTATCCTATCCCGTAAATTTATTTCTCGTAAAAATACCGCCGTTCTGCAAAGCCGCTCGTTTGAATCCCGCAATTTTGTTTTGTCTCGGCAAAAAAAAAAAAATCCCGCAGGTGATCGAGTGCATCACCCAAGGCCGAGTGCTGCAGCGACCGCGCACGTGTCCCAAGGAGGTGTACGACCTGATGCTGGGCTGCTGGCAGAGGGAACCCTACATGCGGCTGAACATCAAGGAGATCTACAGCATGCTCCAGAGCCTCGCCAAGGCCTCCCCCGTCTACCTGGACATACTGGGTTGAGGCAGCGGGGCTCCTGTATGTATCAGGGCATGTGTGTGTGTGTGTGTGTGTGTGTGTGTGTGTGTGTGTGTGGACCTCGTGCGTTTGCACACAATGAGACAGGAGGGCATAATGACGGGATGTGGAACCGCGCGAGTGCCCGCTTCTGTGTAAAATACCCGGCTGTAAATGTCTATGTAAATGCGAAATCGTCAGCGTCCTCATCGCGTCGAGAAAAAGCCTTAAATTTCGTGATTTCGCTTCGCTTTCCCTTTCCTTTGCGCGGTTGACAGAGGCATGTTTCAACAAAAAAAAGAAAAAAAAAAAAAAAAAAAAATGGAAACCAAAATGCATATAGGATAGGATCCAAAACATCAGCTTTTCCTGTGCTGAAGGCTTAAAAAATAAATTCAATCCAGCCATCACCACCGGGCATTCCGGCTTTGCGGAAAGGAAAGTGTCGTCTTTATTTTTTGCGATTCGATAACACGCCCCCGTGTTTCGTATCCGCTGGGAACAAAAAAAAAAAACAACAAAAAAAAAAAGGGAAGACGACGCATCTTTGTAGATAGATGGAGCCTCCTCCTCTTTCCCCCGCGTCACTCAGACCAATGTGTTCTGTCAGAAGAATTAAAAATAAAGTAAAATAAAAATACACGAACTGACGCTTTTTTTTTTCTTTTATAAGCCGAGAACTATTTTAATATTTGTAGAGTTTATAAATGTTAACTCCGTTCTCATGTCAAAGTGTTTGATTTCAGTTTGTGACTCTGATTTTACATGGGTGTGTATCGGCGTACGCACAGAAGAAACAGAATTCCTGTAGATGCTATGTCTGTTCTATATATTTAAAAAAGAAATATAAATAAAATAAAACAAACCACCAACTGGGGTTCCCGGTGTAAAGTCAGTGCGGAGGATGTGAATCAAAAGAGCGTAAAACATCCCGTTTCTTTAAAAATGGTTATTTCAGATATTCTGTAAATATACTTTCAATCAGACGACGGCCTCTGGGTTTCCAAAGTGGTGTTTTTCAATGTTGTAAGTGCTTTCGAGGTATTCAGTACTTTTATTTCGTGTATTTTAAAAGCACAGAGAACGCGGATTCTGCGATGTAGGGCTGAGCCCCCCCCGCCCGTATCCCATTTAAAAAAAAAAAAAACATTCATTGTGATTATTTTTGTTTTTCATTTGCGATGCTCTTTTTATTTTAATTTTATTTATTTTTTTTGTCGGGGGGCCCAGACCCAGACTTTACAAAATGCCGTGGGTTTTAATCGGTGAAGTTGATACTCAACCTGCCCAACCGCTGGTCGTCCAAATATAGCGAGGTTTATACATGGGTTTAGTTTTTTTTTTTTTTGTTTATTTGTTTGTTTCTCTCCCCGTGTTCTAAAGTAGCTAATCGTCCATTTGTTTCTTTGAGAACGAGGGTGTATTTTATTTATAAGATCTCGTATTTATATGTCGGACTAAGTGAATGGGTAATTAAGAGATTTCCCCTGACTGGGATCCCGGGGGCGCAGAAGGAAGGGGTCATTTCTGCAAACGGTTCTGCAGAGCCCAGACTAATGGCTCTCCTGCCAGCCGGCGGCCGAGGAGCGTTTGTGCCCGAAAACAGAAAACCCAGCGCTTAAAATTTTAAATGCATCCTCTTGTTTCCATAATTGATAATGCGCCACGGTGCCGGGATTTAAACAAAACATTAAAAAAAAAAAAAAAAAAAAAAATGACTGCAGTTGGTTTAAAGTATGAAGTAAAGGGGGAAAAGAAAAATATTTTCTTTTTAATTGAATTTTATTTTTGAAGTGGTTATCATGTGGACTGAAGTCGTGAAAGTCACATCGACAACGCGTGACAGGTTTTTACGCCGGTTATGAAACGGACCATGTCTGCAAACAATATAGAGGACAAAAAGTATCACAATAGCCAGGGGTGTGTCACGGTTTTCAGTATAATTATGGGATGGCGCTAATCCGGCTCACGCTTAAGGAGGGGTTTGATTCTGCCGAGACGTGGAGACGTTCATACATTGACTTTTTACATATACGGTCATTTAAGTGTACTCACTTATTTAATACGTCTCTATTTTTGTGCCTAATAAGTCACTTCTTTAGTTTTTACATTTTATATTCCTTTAGAAAAATTCAATTTTTAATTTTTTTTTTATCATACCTTAGTTCAAGGATTAGCTGAGCAGCCAATCATAAGAAAATTAAAAGGTTAGTAAAGAATTGTCATAATGAAATTTTCAAATTCAGGCATACATGATGAAATATCATAATAATAGAGGATATTTGAATGAATATTGGCCCGGCCCTTTGCAATTAGGTCCAAACCTATGCACATTAGGTATTTTAGACATGTTTTTTTTCATGGCGGGAACTGTTAGACACCACCGACACTCAATATTTCTATTCAAAACCAATTTTGTCAGATATCTGACTTGATTTTGCTGTTTTGCAATGTTTGCCGGGGAAGAAGGGCGCGTCTTCAGTCCCCTGGTTTCGAAACAAACGACGACACGTCTCCCTCGCGCCTCGTTTCCACATGGTTTTACCGAGCACGGGTGATTTCAAATTGAATATATAAATATATATTCTGCCATTCGACACAAAGGAGTGCATTCTTTCACAGGTGAATTCAAAGCCGTCGGTCAGGGATTAAACGTTTGCGCTCTCGGCAATCCGGTGAGGTGGAAATTGTCTTTTTTCTAACAACATAAGCGACACGTATAAAGGAAAACAACCTCTGTTCGATTCATTTTAACCCCATCCCGACAGAACCGTGTGGAAAAGAGGTCAAAAATATCCACTCCTGTGTTTATATTTTTTAAAAAGAGCCGCATTATTCTGTCACGATAAGCATTAATCCACGTGAAAGCTCTTCATCTATTTTTTTCATTTTTGTTTTGAGACGATAAGATATGTTAAGTAAAAACTTTGTAGCTTTGCTTAAGTCCCCTTTTTTTTCCTCCTCCCTCGAGCCCCTAAATGCACAAGCTAAGCTGCTGACTCTCTGCTTCACTTTCAACTGCACTTGAGAAAGAAGAAACAAAAAAAAAAGGAAGCCTATACTATGCCGGCCGCGAGGAAAATACGTTTCTATGTCTTTCTGTTTTTCTTACAGAGTTTGTCAGTTCTGTATAATAGTCCCGTGTCTGCTGTACATAAATTGCTGTCCATTCTGTACAGTTCTGATATTTGTCAAGATGAATAGTAGGCTATGTTTAATAGTATAATATGTTCTAAGCAGGTATCATGTCAAAACTGTGTGACATCTATTAAAGACAACGTGTTATGAGCCACTGGCAATACATAATATATGTAAATACAATTTGATTTGTCCGACATTGTATAATTTCTTTGTGCTCGTTCAGAATACCGGTGACAATACAATCCTTTTTTTGACGATTTTTTTGATCTGCGGAGAACTTTCTTCTATGCTCTCTGACGAAGAAAAAAAGAAAAAAAAAAATGTAAAAAAAAAATTAAAAAAGAAGAAGAGAAACAATCTCCCCTTTCCTCTCCACTGTGACGGGGAGTTTCTCGCGCAGAGGCTGCTCGGGTCTCCGTCAGACCGATAGACTCTCGATCCGGGATCTCACCTCGCTGACAGGCGTCCCAGCAGACGAGAGGCTTTTGGGGGGGGGGGGAGGCGGGAGGTCAAAGGTCGCCTCCTCGGCCATCGGCGCCGCTCAACCTCTGACTGACTGTAGCCTATTTTGATCACTTTCAGATGAATAACTGTGACTTTGCATCATGAATAGTATATTATTTTGAATGTAATCTAGAAGGGTCAGGACCTTTTTTGAATGTAATCTACCTTGGGTGGGAGGGAGGGGAGGGGGGGTTGAACATTTTTTCTTGTAAATATATGGTAAAATAAAAAAAAAAAAAAAAAAGTTTTCATTAACGTGCAGATAAAAAAAAATAATTACTGACTGTGTGACTTAAAGAGAGAGTGTGTTTGTGTGCTAGACGAATGAAGAAGTGTGTGCGCATTGGCACATGCATCTGAAAGCAAGAGTGTGTGTGCGTGTGTGTGTGTGTGTGTGTGTGTGTGCCCCCCTGACAGATTTAATCCTTGTTTAATCTGCCAGTTCTATCAATCAATCCAATGCTTTGTGCATCATGTGAGTAGCTTATCCACAATTAATGGAGATGTTCCTTGTGATACTGTGCATTTAATAAAGGTGGTACGTCTTACAATACGTTCGCTCGCCTCCTTCATGTTCCCGCGTCACAAAGTCAAGCTATCGTGAGTTTAAACCGGACGCTTTAAAATTTGGTACATTTATGCGATACTTGAAGCAACAGTATAATCATCTATATTTAAAAAAAGAAAAGAAAATTGTAGTTCAATGTATCATTTTTTTTTCGCCTTTGATTAGAATTCCATAAGTTTAATAACCAAACACAAAAATCCTGCAATCCTCATTGGAGTTCAGCCAAATAAAAACCTTTCATAAATATGCTTACTTTAATAGATTTCACTTCTTTTGTCATTTAGAAAAATGATCTTAAGTGTTGATGTTGATATTTGAAGTTCCAAAATAAAAGTGTTAAAACTAATCAAAAGTGGTGACTGAAAAATAATTAGATAGTTAAGACGGAGGCTCTCAGAGTGTGTATGTTAGCTATTCCAGCTAATCTGTATATTATGTTTATTTATCATTTGAGTCAATATTTGAGGGTCTTTTTCCTTTTAAAAGGAAAATGCAAATAAAGTTTTCTAAGGAAGTGTGTGTGCATGTTCTTCTCGGCCGTTCACGGGTCCCTGACACCTTTATTTCGGGGTTCCAGAGGCGACAGCTTTAACCTCCTCGACTCTTCACTTTGGACTCGCTTTTTGAAATGAGCAGCGCAAACACATCGGCCTGCCGCTTACTTTAAAAAGAACCGTGTGTTACGATTGGCATCCCATTTGTTTCTAACAATATCTTTCATGGAGCGACAGGGACAGCTGCCCTTGAGAGCCACGTGCACACACACACACACACACACACACATACACACACGGTCGTATCAGAAGCAAACAGTTGCTGGACCGTTCTTAGGAAGGTTATTTAGCTTGCATGTCATAACATTGTGTGTGTGTGTGTGTGTGTGTGTGTGTGGAACCTACCTCGGTGTATTGGTTGTCGAAGACGTTGACAGGGGTCACGGGGTCGATCCACAGACGGCGTCTTCTTCCACGCGAGCTGACAATTCATAACTGGAAGAGAACGGAGAGTTTTGTCGCTGCCGCCGCTGCACCGAGTTCATCTGTGACATTTGAGGTTTTTCACGCCACATACCTGATGTTTATCTCTACATTCGGGTCAAACGCGACCTCCATTTCACAGAAAAATCTCCAGGCTTTGGCTGGTTAAGGTTGGAGCTACTGATCAATCGGCTATGTTTTCATATTTCATTATTTCATGGATTTGATTGAAAAAAAAACGACCTGTTTTAACAAGCAGAAGGGCAAATATCAATAACCATAAGGAATTAAAACGTGTCTTTAAGATAAAGCTGCTATTCACATTTCGATATTAATACAGTATAATTTTGCCTCTTTACACAAAAACATAGGAAAAAGAATTGTGTTTTCCAGGACAAACTTTCCCCGAGCTGTTTTTTTTCTCTCATTTTCCTTTGTCCTTCTCCAACCTGAGATCCTGTCAGAGAACGTTAGCGAAATATAGAACAGCTGTAGACTCACAACAACACAAAAATGTGATGTTCTCCTTGTTTCATCAAAAGCTGTGCGCAGTTTAGATTTATTGTATTCTAAATTTACATAAAAAAAAAAAAAAAAAAGATTCTGCCCATGTCTTGGAACCGTTATGAAAGTTAAACCCACAAATTCAATATACATTTCATTGTATTTTACACAAGAGGATAAAAGTGTAGGCATGAAGGTGGCATGATTCATTTCAAGGCTCAAAAGACTCAGAAACAAACATAGAATAAATAGAAAGTGCTATTCTTAGCAGGGAAAATAAGGATGTCTTCTCTCTCTCGCGAAACAAAACAAAAACAAACCCGAACGAATGAAAGCGCAGAGTGAAAAGTCTCAAACCCCTGTTCCCGGCAAAGTAGCCGGTCTGAGAGGTTTGTGCAGAAGAGACGGTGAATCAGGCGTCTGTTAATCGTAAAGAGTAAGGCGTCTACACAGCTCGTCACTAAACATCTAGGAAAAACCAAAAAAAAAAAAAAAAACAACCTCCTCTGTGCCTCGTTCGAATAAATCGCAACTAAAAAAAAAACGTCGGGAGCCGAGATTTTCTTCATTCCGTATCTGAGAACGGCCTTGTAAAATAAATGTAAAAATTGTTAGCGATGAATTTCGGTTTTTTTTTTTTTTTTTTTGTCATCTAATCTATCTGCGTTAACTTAAGCGTGTTGGAAACAACCATTTAAAACCAGTTGAAAACTTTGGGATCTTTTAAAAAGTCTTTTTAATGACAAAGTCATTAAAAGTCATGCACGCTGCAAATAACTGCATGCAGTAGTTATGGTAACCCATCCAAGCACTTTTTATTAATTAATAGTCATGAACACACACAGCAGCTTCATCAGAGGAGCCGACGTCCTCTTGACTTCAGAATGTGGAGTATTTATACGGAGAGCCGTTTGCGTGTCACAGGAAGCAAAGGTCTGCCACGGCTGCCTGTAACATCTCACTGATAAAGAAAAACGTTATGTGGATTGATTATCAACTTCATATATATTTTATATATATTTATATATTTCTCTTCTCTCGCTCTCTCTCTCTCTCTCTCGCTCGCTCTGTCGCACGTTTAACCCACTTGCTCTCATTTATTTATTATTATTATTATTATTATTTTTTTTCCTTTTTTTTTTTTACAATGTAACAAAAGTGGTGACGGGCCTGAAATTACAATCACCGAAAAAGAAACCGGGGTTTCGGGGGGAGGGGAGCGGAAGGGGGGGGGGGGGGAGGGGGGGGGGGGGAGAGGTGGATGGAGACGGGAGGGTCGAGGCCGGGGAAACGGGAGGGGAGGCGTCTGCTGCCGCCCGTCACTGACAGTTGCAGCAAAGAGGACACAGTCTGCTCGATGCCCGGACATCAAAGAGGAGGCGGCGGAGGCTCCTTTCCCGTAGAGCTGCTCTCTCGGAGCTGGAGGTTCTCCAGCGCCACATCTAAAGGCATGACATCCACGCAGCCCATGGCTCCGAAGTCGGCGAAGTCTCGGCGTTCGTCCTCGTCGGAAGAGGAGCTCTCTTCGTGCATCAGCGTGGACAGGAGAAGCTCCTGGACGAACAGGCTGCGGTCGGCTCGCTCTCCTTCTAGATACTGACGCTCCGCTTCCGACATCTTAGGTTCGTTCAACCTAAAAACAAAAAAAAAAAATTTCATAAAATCAAAAATACGACACACACACATCAATCTTTGTAGTTACAGTTAACAGAATTCATATTGTATTGTATTTCTTATTCTTCCTCCTTTCTACTATTATCTGCGATGTTATGTTATGTTTTTTACTTGAAACTCAGGCACAACAATTTCCTTCAGGATAAATAAAGTTGTTCTCATCTCATCTCTCACCTCATATCCATCTCCTCCTTCCACTAATGTTTTTTTTTTAATTTTCATTCAGGCGTACTAGAAAATGTTCCCGCTAAGCCGCACGTTTAGGCAATCGCACACTTCTCCCGCAAAGCTGAACTGTAAATAAATTAAAACACATTTATTTTATTTTTTACAGTTCAGCTTGGAATTTTATTTGCTAGCAGCTTAGTAGTTCTGGTGTTCCTCTGGTGTTCCTCCCCGGCATCTTGGCATAACAACAATTATTTAAGGATTTTTGTTTTGTTTTTTTTTTTAAAAAAAGAGGCCGATCCTGGATGCACTCACCGTGCTAATAGAAACTGTGAGCTATGAGACGAGGACGAGGGGTTGCTGTCTCCCGTGGCGGCGGCGTTGGCCGAGGCGGCGCTGGGCGGAGGGATGGCGGTGCCGGTGTTGCCAGGGTTGTTGCCGCGTCGCGTGGCGTGGCGGCCCGTCTCCACTTGCTGCCGCGCGGCCTGGGCTTGCTGCCGCTCCAACTGCAGCTGCATCTGGAGCTGCTGGAGCTGCGAGGCCGAAGGCCCCGACGAGTTGATTTGACCCCCCGCCGCGCGCCGCACACCTGATAGCTGAGACAACAACTCTGCAGGACACACACACACACACACACACAGAAAGCAGGCCTCGATGTTGACTGATTCACAATAAGTCACGATTTCAACAGATTCCTCGGAAGGGGACCGGACAGCACGGGGGTTTCAGGAGACGTGACAAAAGGTTTTCGTTTGATTTGAGAAACTAATCGATGACCTCGGTGATTCATCAAAAACGCCGCCGGTACTTTGGGCTATTGGATTGGATCGCGGTTATCTAATCGGAGTAAATAATCATTTTGCTTTATGTTAAAGTGGACACGCACGTATTGATCGTAGAACCATTGCCTTTAGTAAAAGTTGACACCCAACACACTCATTATAAAGACATTGTCAACTAATCATGACAAAGGAAAATTGCGCTAAATGGAAATTTCCATCAGCTTCTCATCAAATCTAAAACAAATAAAAATTACAGATAGAAAGCAGTTTTATGACAATATCAATAAATAGATTAAACGCATAAGGAGTGAAAGCTAGAGCTCAGTTGTAAACAGAAATAAAAAAAAGATCTGCAATATCCCACCTGTGCGAAAGAAATCCTTAAATAATGGATACTGAATTTCTGGACGGCCAATTTGTTTATCAAACAGGATTGAGAAATACAAAAATTGGACCCCTCTTTGTATTTGTATGTATTTCACTGTTATTTCTGCCGAGCGTCATGCTTAAATATTTCTGCTCGCTCGAAGCTTAAGCAACATTTCTCGAGCAATATCCCCCAAATGAAATATTTACAGAATTTTCTCAAATAAAAAGCTGGGTCGTGTTGTAGCGGTGGAAGCGCTGGGGGAGGGGCGGGGTGACACAAGCGTTTCCAAAATAACTAGCCGGACGGAAATTGAATAAAAGAAGAAGGGAAAGACGGGAGACAGGATTCACGGTGGGCGGGATGGGAAATAGATGTATGGAGCTTTTTAGGGTTGCCCATCTCGGGAAAATAAAGAGCAAATTACAAAATAATCCGAAGACTATGAGGGAATAAGTTACGACAACCCTTGGTGCAAAACCTCAATATCTGAGTAAAAACAGCCATCAACTTTTTGATTTGAAAAAAAAAAAAGTCTTAAAACAATGACACCTATTTAGCAAATATTACAGAGTCCTCTTCCTGCAAACTATAGCGAAACAACTTGTCGTCCGTATTTCGTCCCAGAAATCCAGACGTGCAGAAGAAGACCATTATGTAAAGCTGAATCAAAGGAAAACATCGCGGCGGTGAGCGAACACACCCTTTGCAACCACCCTGCGGTCTTTGCCGCGGTAGAGTCGTCCATTAATTCCTCAGAGAAAGCGTCACTGCCTGCAGCTTCAGTGTTCTCAGCAAATACTGTTAATCGCTACAGTATCGGAATATGTACGGGCTGCCCGATACTTGGATGAAAACACGCTGAACCGCGAGGTCTTCGTCAATATCCAGGTCAAAGGGGACAGTCCATTTTATTAAGAGGGAAATTTCAGAATGAATGTAAACATTGAATTCCGGACCTTTACTCGTCTTTGACGATTCCTCGCAGACGTAACCGCTTTTTAGCATCTAAATTTATTGTTATTCGCATATTTCTGGTGCAAATTCACTGGTTGGATGGGGTGCGAGGGGGGGAGTTCCTCGCTATTCGACTTTGATATTTTAGCGAATGAGCAGCGGCTAAATTCTTCTCATTTCTCCCTGACGGCGCTGCGGGCAGTCAAGAATTTATCAACGCAGCCCCGATTCTTACCGGCGATGGGGTCCATTGCCTCTCTGTTACTGGGGGTGTAGGTCGAGCTCTGTGATGAGGAGGATGAGAGTCCCCCCGTGGAGCCACTGGTAAAGTGCATATTCGTCCTTCGTGCTCTGGGACCTCCGAGTCCTCGTCCGGGGTGAAACATCCTACGTACGTGCCGAACGCTGCTGGACTCGTCTTGAACAGGGGCTGTTAAGGATCTATGGAGTGATCTGCCGGGGAGCAACAATGTCATCTTCTCGCGAGCGTTTCAATGTCACACCTGCACGCCGTCTAAAAGATGCAAAGCTTTGGAAAGGATATTAAATCTCTTGGAGCTCTGTGTTCGAGTGTGAGGTGGGCTGTGAAGTCGTCTGTGACGTGGTTGGGGTCCCCTCCTGGCAAGGCGGCACATATTGGACAGATCTGGAACCAGAGATGGCGAGAGCTTCTGAGCGTCTCCGTGCTCCAGACAATGTGGGAGTTTGCCGTCTACGCCGTCGCAGTTACAGAATCCATTTTCATACCGGTATATTTTTGCCAACGTCCAGCGTTTAAGGGGCGACGACACATTCAGCGTTTCCATTCTGGATTTAGATCATGTTCCTCTCGGAGGAAGCAACGTGCAGCTCGGTCTTTGGATTGATTTTTTTTTTTTTTTTTTTTTTTTAAATATAATTGAGTGATCTACTGATCATTTAGTGATGAGTAGATCATTGTTGTTTATGCAACAATATCAGCATACTTAGTCCCATTTAAGCAGGAGACCCTGTTAAGCACGTGATCAAACGATCAGAACAGAAACAACAAACTCTAAATCACTCGCCCTTTGGATGCGCATACACACACACACACACACACACACACACACACACACACACACACACACAAAATGATCAGAAATAACAAAACGGTGGTGCACGACACAGCATTCTTCTCCTCTAAATACTTAGCCGGCGTGCCCGTGGACGGCTGGTTCAGACAATTACCGAGCTGTTCTACAAAGTGGAGCTATATTTTGTGAACAGTTGTCTTTTTCGTTTTAATTTTTAGGAACAAATTGGTTTGAGGCTGGCAGCCACAGATAGTGCGGGGACGTGATTAAGGATTGTGTGATGAATATCCTTTTGCTGGTTTTGGTCTATTCATGGGAATTGACGAATATGATGAAAATATAAATTAATGCTAGTTTTATCTCGCAAAGTCCGCTCGCTGTTACACAACACCACTCTGCAGCAATCCATTACAAACAGACAACAATGGAACTTAGAGGAACGCAATGACTATATTTGAACACAAATAATGGTAATTGGATCAACCTGTTGACCAAACCGATAAGGTGGTTAGTTAGTTTTTAAGTCAAATACTGATCTTTTGACAGATATAGTGCAGGAGCATACTTGCTTGAGGATATACGCTGAAATTAAAAAACTTCACATCGTTTATGATTTGGTTCCTAAAGAGCAAATATTCCTTCCTATCAGGAACCCAAAAGTCTGTACATAACAAGATAATGCAAATTTGACGAAGAATACTTGCCTCTGAAATTTAGTGTAAGTTGTGTTAACTACCCAAAAGACACCTTTTTCAAATGCTGAAGTGAATAAACCGCTGGTCTTGAGGGCAAGCATTAAAATGTAAAGTCAGACCAATATCGCCTCAACCGTTGCCATCAAATTTTAAGGCCTCTGCTGAAAAGCCCTGTGTCGTTCTCGTGTTCTTATTCTTCACAGCAAGTTGTTGCAGCAAGAGGTGCATTCATAACTTTTGACTGATCTGCCAAAGCATGAAAATTGGGAAGAAAATGTACAGGCCACTTAAAAAAAACACAAGTGGCATTCTGGCTTTTCGTTATTTTATCGCGGCAAAGATCTCAGAGCGCCGGTGTTGTCACCTAATGGTAAATTGTTTGTTTGTTTAGCAACACCAAATGACATCGCTTTATGCAGGCAAAAAATACCAGCCAGTCTATCAACGTAGGAGAATTCTACTTCTCGATATCGTGTTGCGGGCTTCGCTGAAATTTCTGCTATTGGTCAGGCTTCCAAACAAGGGCCTCTTGTTTCCCTGCATTGCCATGACTGTAGCTGCTACTTTGCAGCTCTACCTGGCCGTCAGACACACAGGTGCCAGCGCAGTCAGCAGCTGTCTGATCCACTTCCCTTCCTCACTTAACTCAGCGGACGACGATTGCGCTCAAAACAAGCGCCCTCTGACGCCAGCAACGACAGCATCGGTTAGCTTGAATTGATATGTTCCCGATAGTATTCCAAATTTTGCAACGGATAAAGTTCTCACATCCACTCATTGTCTATACCGCTTATCCTGCACTCAGGGTTGCGGTGGGGCTGATGCCAATCCCAGCTTTCACTGGGCGAAAGGCGGGGTACACCCTGGACTCGTTGCCAATCTGTCACAGAGCCGCTCGCCGTCTCGTTCGGAAAACGCGTGGAATACTCACCACCTCTGTGGAAGTCTCTGCATGCTCTGAGGTAACATGCTCCTGAAGAGATGTCTCTGTGAAGCCCATCTTTCCACAATAAGGACATGTGAATGACTGGGGTTGCTCTACTGAAAAGGTGTCACCTCCGTAATACAAGTCTGCGGGAACAGAGGAAACAGGAAATCCATTACTGTTTGCTGATCCCTACTTCAATGATTAATGTAAATAGTATCCAGACAAATTTTGCCTGAATAACTCACTCATCTCAATAAAGTATGCAATGATGAATTCTACAGGCAGGAGGAGTTGGTCCTACCATCTGGCTTTCAGTCAAGTCCTTACCATAGTCTACCCTGGTTAATATACACTGCATGGGGTGCTCTGTAGTATGTCTTGTTGTTGTGGCTCCACTCTCGTAGCACGATGCGCACAAGTCGTAGTCGTAGCAAATTAAACACTTGAACCGCCTTCCTCTAAAGTTTCCTTTTAAACATGCATCGCAGCTCACACCTGCCAAAAACAAGAGTGTTAAGTCAAACATAGGGAACTGACAATAAAGTTACAAATTCCTTATAACTGCGCGCCGAGGCTGACTGGAAGAAAGCAATTTCTATCTGCGGGTCGGTCTCGCTTTCATGAGCGTGTGTTTTGGAGTGGCACCAAGCCACAAGTGCCAGCAATGAACAACTCTAGCATTCCAGAGTTGCCTTCCTTTCAAAGGCATCACACAAACAAGCAGTTGATTTTTTTTTTTTTTTTCCCATTACAGACTTTGTGACTCGCCCATAGGACAGTTCAAACATTTTTAAAGGCCATATGAAACACAAGTCATAGTGCTGTTTTTTTTTTTTTTTTTCTTCCACAAATATATGTCCGCCAGAAACACAGCACTACGGGGCGGTCGGGGGGGGGGGGGGGGGGGGGCTTGCTGCTGACATTGCCTTGCTGTTTTACAGCAGACAATATTGTGACCAAACATAAAGGGACCACCACTGTCTAGTTTATGGCTCCTGTGTACCGTCTGAAAAAGGCACGGTGGTTCGGAAGGCGGGGGATGCATTAAACTTCGATAAAACCTTTTAATTCGATGACATATTTTTTAAAGACCCGAGTGCAGGATGAGTCATTGAATATTTTGACAGCCAGTATGAGAAAAGATGATGAATTTACTGTAAATAATAAACAGGTGCAACATGATGAATTACTATCTAAAACACATAAGTATCAAGGCTGAGAATTTTTTTCAACCATTATATGAGGGCCTTTCAGATAGAGATGTACATAACGGGTGCAGGAACTGGATAAGGACAAACAAAGGCGTCCGATAAGGTTTCATTCGAAAAAAAATTACACGTTACAACCTACAAAGTCAGAAATCACAGTCCCGAATGAGCGGACTGTGGACGAGCACCAGGCCTGTACCCAGTTTGATCCAGCATGTAAAACATTGTATCAGCATTTTCTAGCACAGTGCCTTACGCCAAAAAAACGTAAAGGCACAAACATGGCATACAATTATTTCACAATAGACCTGCTTCCATTGATCGGTGTGAAAATCTAAGTCTTATCTCGATACTCGAAACCAGGGATCATTTCACTGACCCTGCTGCACAACGTAGGAAGATGATGCAGCTCCTCCCATCGATCTCATACTCATTCTCACGCTTAACATGTGCCTGTTTGTTTTTGTTTATAGTGGATCTGAGACACAGTGACGGACATGAATATCATATAAGTAGGCCCTTTGTTGATATCTATATATGTACATCTCTACATATACTCAAGCGCTGACGAGGTGGGGAAAAATCAGACATCAGCTAATCTCAGCTGTGTCGTCATACGGGTTCAGCGTGGAAGTGAGAAGTTTGATAATCAGTCGAAAGTGTGTATCAAATCTTACACTGACTTGTCAAACCAAAAGAGTGGACAAAATAGTGTGCGGAATTTGTAAGCAGATTACGCTATCATAATTCTCACAATTTCTTTGGTTTTTCATACCACAACAAGCTGATACTTAAAGATAATGATGTTTAAACCAGCTCGTTTTTTTTCTAAATCTTGTCTACTAGGCACAAATTTAGTTGAACTATTTTTAAAAGGAGTTTGACCGGCTGAACAGAGCTGGTAATGCTGAATTATTAATCTACTGACAAATCTTAAAATCGAGTTATCCTCTTGTTATCTCCTCTTCCTTTTGTTGGCATATTACATCTTTTAAGAGTTTTCGTCCGGTCTACGAAACTATACCTAACTTTCTTCAAAATCGCATTTGTCGTCGAGCCTGTGCACACAACCTAACTCTTACATGTGATATACCAAAGTACACATTTAATTTTTCTTATGTTTTGGACAAGAAAGTGGGGTGTAAAAATCAACAATTTCTTCCAATTTCACCGACAATTTTGAAATTTTAGAAAGAGGAAATGGCTTGATAGGTATCAGTATCAACGGAGTACATTTCTGGTGCAATATTGCCAAGGTCAATGTCAAAGTACACTCCGTTTATCAGAATGTCAAAGATTATCTGGTCTCTCCGTGTGCCCACCACTTTCTGCCAGGGATCATTCACTCATCTCACTCGACAATCAAGTCCAGTCTAGCTGTACCTTACGTGAGAATGACTCATTTACCAATCCCCAAATCTAATTTGAGACTAATTCGGCGTTTGCTACAACCGTTTCGAAAGAAAATATCCGCAAAGGTGACTAAGGTAACCCGCGGCATGAGAAAAACAAATCAGCTGCCAATACTCAACAATTAGATCTATGGGTTGAACGGGGCTTTGGTTGCACCTCAGCAACTTTTCAACAGCATTACGAGTTAATGGGTGCCCTCTGCCCGCACATTACGACTAAAAGCGGGTGAACAAAAAGATTGCCGGTACTTGACAATCTTTAAAACCAGTTGGTCCACTTTGTGTAATAAATCTGCGAGACAAGCTCCTTCTTTGTCCAATTCCAAACAAGTTGCAGGAGTATTCCCCTTTCTCTTTTTAGTGGCACCCACGAAAGACACATTGCCAACTGTGGAGACATTACAACAGAATAACCTACCAGTTGGCCTAACAGTGCTCAAGCTGTGTACTTTTTGAAGAGAGCGATTTTTACACTTGGTTTTAAATCTGGTTCGCGGTTTTAACACACCGATTCCACGGTCGGAGTTTGAGGCCTCAGACTTTGTGTCTTCTTGATGACAGTGCATTCGCCAACAGTAGGTAATGTGACAACACGGGACAGTATGGCGCTAACATTAGAGCAAATGGCTATCTTAAGAGATAGCTGACGTTTTAGCAAGCGATCCGATCTCTTTTTCATACGACATTGTTATGCATACCTAGAACGCTATAAACGCCGGCGACAGGAACGTTGAGGTGCAGCCAACACTGACCACCCCTAGCATACAGTAAGTTAGCCGACTCGCTAACCCAGCTAACGCAAGGTAACGCAGTACCTAGCAACGGCTAACTGCTAAGCACCGCTATGTTGCCGTATCATTGCGATAAGGTTGAGTCTTTGGCAGTTCGCCCCGAAATACTACACCTCGGCTTAGTGTGAAATACTAACACCAGTTGTGTATTTGTTGGCAGAAGCTTGGAAACAGGCTGCGAAAAGCACACATGCCCCCTGACTTGAATTGAAATTAGCACAGCTAGCTAAGGAGCTAGCCGCTCAGGTAATGTAGCCACCGAGCACAGCGCTGTTTATCAACTCACCCTCATGTCGGGACATCCTACAAACAGCGGCACAGCCCCTCCTCGGGCTCCCCGGTGCGTTAAACGGGGGGCGAAACAGTTTTTTTCAATGCTAAACTAAAAAAAAACCGTCACCCTCGCCTCTTTTTCGAGCAAGATGGAGCCCCTGGCAGCTTACAGTTTGTTCTGCTTCCCCTCCCAGTCACTTATCGCACAGTGCTGCGGGTGAACACTAGGCGGCGCCCGTGGCGTGAAAACCCCCCTCCCCGGATCCCGGCGGCTCCGTCCGCGGCTTCTCCCCGCCGGTGTCGCGTCTCAACCCACACGGTGATGCATGACAGCGAAAACACCCTCAGCACTCAAAATTGTGATCATTTCCATTGATATGTGCAATAACACATGCAAAATCCGCCCACGTTTCCTGCAGGCAGGGTCGCGGGGATGCCGGAGCCTATCCCGGTTGTCAGCCCCCGACCGGTTGCCAGTCGATCACAGGGCTGCATATTGATCAACTCATTCACATATTTAGGGGAATTTTACCAATTGCATATTTTGGGACTGAGGGAGGAAACCAGGGAATTCAGAGTAAACCCACGCAGACGCGAGAGGAACATGCAAACTCCCTACAAGCTGACCTGGACGCCCAAGTTCCTTAATATCGTTCGATAAATGAGGTGTAACGTATGAGTAAACGTTTAGAGATGCGGGTGTTTTAATCAAATATACTGCAACAGTTAGTTTGCCAATATGTTTTTATACCGTACATGTTGACAGGTATGAAGATGAGGAGGTCCACTTTGGGAGTGACCAGGATGGATAGGATCAGGAATTAGTCCATCAGAGGAATAACACATGTTAGATGTTTTGGAGAGAAGGTCGGAGAAGCCAGACTGAGATGGTTGGGTCATGTACAGAGGAGTGAATATGGAGGGATGCTGGAATTGAAGCTGCCATGTAGGAGGTCTAGGGAGAGAGGATATGAAGAAGAAAGAGGAGGATACAGAGAATGGGTTAGATCGAGAAGGTTGATTCGCTGTTTCGACCCCTGAAGGAAAAAGCCCAAGGGAGAAGAAGAAGACCGTACATGTTGAGTGGTTTTATGTTTGCAGATGACATTGTGATCTATAGCAAGAGCAGGGAATAGGTTGAGGATCATCCAGAGAGGTGGAGGTACGCTCTGAATAGGAGAGGAATGAAATTTAGTCGCAGCAAGACAGGATATATGTGTGTGAATGAGAGGAACCCTGGTGGAACGGTGAGACTACAGGGAGTGGAGATTATCAGGAAAGGTGTACAAGACAGTGGTGAGACCAGCGATCCTGTATGGCCTAGAAACAGTGACAATGATGAAAAGACAGGAGGCAGAGCTCGAAGTTGCAGAGATGAAGATGCTGAAGTTCTCTTTGGATGAATAGGATCAGGAATGAGTCCATCAGAGGAACAACACGTGTTAGATGTTTTGGAGAGAAGGTCGGAGAAGCCAGACTGAGATGGTTGGGTCATGTCAAAGGGGGGATAGTGAATATATTGGTAGACGGATGCTGGAATTGGAGGTCTAGAGGAAGACCAAAGAGAAGATTTATGGACGTAGTGAGAGAAGATATGAAGTTAGTTGGTTTGACAGAGGAGGAAACAGACAATAGGGTTAGATGGAGAAGGTCGATTCGCTGTGACGACCCCTGAAGGGAAAAGCCGGAAGGAGAAGAGAAAGAAGAAGATATGTTGAGGGGTGTTTGTCCTAGGAATCAGGGATCGCTCCCATGACTTGTTTTGTTTTCTATTTTCCTCGCTATCACAGGTCTAAGGACCGAGCTGGTTTTGATTTCCAAATAGTACAATATGGATGAATAAAGACAGAAAACAAAAACTTGAAGTCTGTGATGTAAGTAAAAACAGGTAAGATTAATCACGGTTATAATCTCTACCTGGTGACCAGATGAACAGTCAGACAGTGGCCCTATCTTGGTTCAATCGATAGAAATCGACATATATTTTCTTCCTCAAAAAAAGTTGTTATTCCATGATAAGTTAGTCATATGAACACAAAAAAGGAGGAGGGAGCAATTCTTTGTAAAAAGTCTTTATTTTCTAAACAGAAGACTCCGTATCTTTTTGTGCTGATGAGGAAGCATACAGCCTGACAAACCAGTGCATTACAATGAAAACTTCACAGCAGTATCGAAGGCTGGGTTGAAGCTAACAACAAGCCCTTCAAGCCCACTCTCTCCTTTTTTTTTTTTTCTAAGTTTAGTTTTTGGTTTAGTTTATTTGTGATGCCACATCACATCTTCGTATGCAAGCAGATAAACTTCATCTCGGTGCTTGATCCTGATAAAGCCACAGAATCTCAAATATGACGGTTACACATTCAGTACATAAAAATGTGTGTTTAATATGAAACGTGGAGAGTGAGCGCTACGAAGCGTGGCTTCATTAATATAATTTCTCTCTCGGCGTTTTCCTCAGCTTTATCGTACGTCGGCAAAGGAAAACAATGAGAAAGAGGAAAAAACTCGGTCGTTACCAACACGTAATATAGACCCAGATTCCGGATTTGATGCAGATATTTGGGTTGAAAAAAAAATCTGATTGCAATAAAGCGGTTGACATTTGAGCCCCATCGAAATGTTATCGTTGCAGCGCTAAGTTCATTGCATGACGCTATTGTATAGTCTTAAACAAGCAGCTGCAACGGCTGTCGTTTTAAATTCAGACAGAGGCCGTACGGCGGAACGCTTCATTTGAAAATGACAATCAAGTTGACATTGAAAATCCAAAAATTGGACTCAAAACCAACCAAATATGAAGGTTGAAAGAAATCAATGTATTATATTTGTGATAGTTAGCACTTGGGGTTTTGGAAGACCTTGAGTTTTGGTTAGTTACAAACAGAAAACACAATATCAACATCGGCTGTTGTTAATATTATTCTGGACCATATGTTTGACATTAGTCTCCCCAACTGCGGCATCAAATCATTCAGACAAATATAAACAATATGGGTGTCCAGCCGGGTGCCTGCTGGGATTATATAACAAACTGATCAGATATTTCAAATATAAAACATCGATTTTTACAGTTTTACTATTGGCCAAGATATACGCTTGTACTGAGACATCCATACAGTAAAAACAGCCCATAAACTCAATGACTGTCCGACTCTAGTAAAAATACAATCTCTTGACAATCTGCAGAGCTGTGGCACACCTCAAAAAATTAAAAAAGGCGGTAATCCTAAAGGACTAGGTTTGCAAGGTACAGCATAAGGGGTCATATTGAGCTGATTATTAGCTCATACTTTGTTCACCATTCGAACCATCTACCGCTGAACCCCGAGCGACAGGGAGACACACCTATCTACATTTGAGCCCATTTTACTCTTTATATTTTTTGATTAAAAAGATTGAAATTACATGGAAGAATAACAAAATACTTTGTCGTACAGACTTGAGTCATCACTTGCAATCAAATTAATACAAATATTTATGAAACCAAAGTAGTGGATATAAACCCTTGTAATGTTGGTACAGAATACATAAACTTCATATTCTACTCAAAATATGACAAATTATTTACATATTTGCATCTGCTTTTCCACTGCGAAAGGCCAAATAATTGCTTTTCCGTCAAACGTTTCCGTCACCATTCACGATACAAGTAGAACCTGAGCAAAAGTATGGCTGCTTGTAACAAAAAAAGGTAAGAGTTTAGGATAACATCTCTTAAATTACATGAATTATTGCAAAAAAAAAAATATGTACATTTTTAAAGCCTTATATTTTTCAGCTTTTATTATATTTACAGTACAATCAAAGGGTATGATTTCAAAGATGCAGCTCACTATCCCTTTGGAACAAAAGGCGACTTAAAATACAATCATTGGCATTTAGGCAGTTTACCCCTCCCGAACTACATTATGATTTCTGAAGAGATTTCACTGCTACGTGATTCAGATGTAGAGAAATGCCGTCCGCACTGTTTTCCAGACAAGGCAAATATTTTGACAGTTTTCTCAAAAATCAGCGTGAACCATGGCAAGTCGAATGGCAACCATACAGGATTAAGGCAAAGTATTGTTTTGCCTCTTTATTTCATTTGTGGTAAACTGTCCCTTTAATACTATGACACGGTTTTATTGGTTTTTGGTGAGTTGCTTAATTCGGATGGAAAATTACACAGCGCCTTTGTTTTTACCGGAACAAGTCTCGCATTTAGAACAGTGTATTTAGCCAACATCGTGGAAAGTAAAATGTGCCGTGTTCTATTGCTAAAACTCAATGACAAACTGCTAAAAGATACAGTGTTTCCTCAAGAAATATTTATGCAAATAAGCTTTTTTTTTAACACAAGCGTGTATAGACAGACAGACGGGCCACTCTGACAACGCGCAGAGGTCACATACCGCGCGATCGGACCTTTGGACACGGCGGTGACGTGAGCGTGTGGAGTGACTTGGGTGACTTTGGATTGTTTTACTGCAAAAAACCTGAGTACTTTTTTCCGTTAAAGCTGGAGTCGCATATCTCTGAAGGTTTTTTTTTTTTTTTAAACTACTTTATGTGAAGACACCGGGCACGTGCTTTGCCAACAAACGCTTGATCAGCGATGGTGTGTTCCACCATTTCGGCTGCAAAGCAGAACGTCTGGGAAGAATAGCGCTTGGAAATGTTTTACCGTACAATACAGTGAGTGTTAGAAAGTAACGTATCGTTACTTCCTTTTTGAACAGACTGTCCGAATTGCCCAGCCTCTCCTCACGAAAGAATTCCCGAGAATTCCTTAAACGGAAAGTAAAACACAAAAATTCAATTTGATGAAATTCAATATGACAAAATGCCCACAATGCAAGTCCGGTATTCCTTCCCTGCACTGCAGAACCTCTCCTCGCCTCAGTCTCCAGATGTTCAGGGGTTGAAGTCAGATTTAGGCGCAAATCACAGAGGCTGAGGTTAACGGAAAAAAAAAAAAAAAAGAACCAGAAATGCAGTTCCCTTCCAGCAGGCACCGCCCTGCCCTGCACAGCAGGTCATGTGATGGCGAGCCCCTGGCGCCAAACGTTCGCTGGCTCCCTTACGGTTTTTCATACTTTCGCTATTCATATGAATTCACATAAATCATTTCACGGACCGAATGGAATCGCCCCCCGATGTTTAAACCTGTCAAACACAATTCTGAAAAGCAGCGAAAGGACCAGGGTGAGACATCGTGCGCAAACATTATTCGAACAGAAACGGTAACATAGGTAGTCACGTGTTGTAGCACTGAGGTGGCTGTGGGTCTTTTTGGCGTCTCCACTGTGTCCGACTCTCTGTTTAAAAGTCCGTCCGTCACTCGGCGTGACCTGGTGGCTCCTGAAGCAGTCAATCACAGAGCTAATTGCTGCCGGTGGTCTGAATCACTCAGTCCATCATTTCGTCCTTCGAGTATTCCCTCGATTTTCTCTTAAAGAAACCCATCTGGAGGAGCAGAAACATCAGTTTCAGATATGCCAGGCCCCCCAAAAAATTCCATCAAATTATACCAAATACTTTTCTATCTGCCAGTTAAAGGAAACCAAAGAAATATCTAGGCATAGATGTTCAGATGGCAACAATATATTATGTAAAATACTTTAAAAACTGGCCAAGAATGTTAATACATATGGACTTTTTACATGTAAAATACATGATAAATTGTTGAATTGTTAGAAAGTAGGGTAGACTTTTTTATTACCAGAGGATTTACGAAATCAAGATAAGATAAGATAAGATAAGATAAGATAAGATAAGATAAGATAAGATAAGATAAGATATACTTTCTTTTATCACAGCAGCGTAACAATCACAGTATCAATAAATATGGGTGTATATAATCTAAATATAGATATAAATATAAATATAAATATATAGTCAATCAAAAGATAACCAAAGACATTCACAAATAAATAGACAGCAGAGTGAATGACAACAATGATAAGAATAGACAACAGAATGGGAAAAAATAATGCAAGATAGTGCTTATATTATATATAAAATTCTTATATTAATGGCAGTTATTAGATTATCTAAAATGTTAGTATGCCACAATAGCATCTAATATCTTATTTGAGAGCTACATTAAAACTAAAGTGTAAAAAAAGTTATTCTATATTACCAATCATCAACATTTGGACATGAAGTTGGACAAACATTTCTTATTATATTTGATATGTCTAAAATTATATATCATTATGTTTTCTGATAAAAAATTACCTTCCAAAGAGCAAAAATGACCAGTGCTAAGATCAGAAGTCCTATCAGGATGCTGATGATGATGATCCATAGGGGGATTCCTCCTAAGGT
Source organism: Fistularia commersonii (assembly GCF_037954325.1). NCBI lineage: Eukaryota > Metazoa > Chordata > Actinopteri > Syngnathiformes > Fistulariidae > Fistularia > Fistularia commersonii. The sequence continues at coordinate 3,061,146 of NC_141292.1, forward strand.
CTCCTTGGAAACCTGGATTTTTACCTAAACAGAATATATGCAATATAGTGTTTATGTAAAGCACAACAATTAACAAACAGGTCCAACTGTCCTAAAACATGCAGTATAAGCGAGATGGCGCAGAGGCCAAAGTAGGACCCGACTGCCGACCGCATTGATTAGCACGAGGCCTTTCCAGAGTTAATCTGATATCGAGAATGACCTCTAGTATGACAGCATTTAGAGCGCAAATGTCACTTAAGCCGGAGTAAATATGATAAACAAAACCGTCCGTCAGGATACTTTGCATTGACTTTTCTTGTACTCGATCAGGCATTATCAGTTGATTTATTGACGTTACATTTTCAAAATATCCGCATCGTTTAAGACAGTCAGTTAGATGGGAAGCCACTTACACTTCTGTGTGTGTTGGTGCTGCTCAGGACGAACAGGTTTGTGTTTTCAGTCTCCAGAGTTGCGTTCACTGTCATATAAAGGCTGGAAAATTCCGCCTGTAATATAAAAGTTTGATTGCAAGCGCATGAACGCATTCCCCCATGGATTCGAAATTCTGGATGGGTGTTTTATACTTATCTTACCTTAATAAAAGTGGGTTTCCACACTCTGAATGTGACATTTATATGACTGAGTTGGGCCTCTTGGATGGAGCATGTAAAAGACTCACATTGGATATTTTCACAACTCTGCAGAGCAAACCGAACAGGGCAGGTTTGTTTTAGTGTAAACCAGAACAGGTAAATTATAAAAATCTTCATATGTAATGAACTGCTCCTTTAAAAAATACATGACGAACAACCTGAGAAGTGGTGAAAGTGCAATTTTAATAACGCTATGCCGCAGTTCTGTCCTGTTGTATTTTTAATCTCTTAGTGGCACCAAAACTTGCTGCATCTTATTAACCTCAACCAACAAATAAGAAGTGGTCCAATTTTCTTGGAAAACTCCATGTCCACTTTTCTCTTTTTTGACAACTTTTTTGACTTTTATTTTCTCTTTTTTTGTTTAAAAAACATTGCTAACAATAAGTAAAAAAGCTATTTACAGACCCAGAAGCCGCATTGCTACCATCTGCTGTGTTGCTAACACTGAGTAAAACAGACAATATAGGAACTACATTTTTATTTTAAAAAAGGAATTCATGATTTTTATGTATTTTTTCAAATTTTAGATATATTGCACAGGCCAGATCGGAGCCCCCGGCGGGCCGATATTGGCCCGCGGGCCGTACGTTTGATACCCCCTCCTGCTGTAAAGCCAGAAAAACAATGCTCATCACCTACCACTAAGAAGTTGCTGAGAGTTTCTTTTTTTGGATTGATTTTCACATTTCTGGTGCTGAGCTGGTTGATCAAGCCTTCGATGTCACATTGAACCTGCAAAGAGACGTCCAACATGCATTAAACCTGCGAGATTAAACGCACGCGTCTTTCTGTACGTTGACATTGACCTGCGGGCTGGTGGCGAGTCGCGTCAGAAAAAGCAAGTCGTTTTTTAGAAGAGACATTCTGGGAAAGGTGACTTTTAGGTTGAGGGGTGGAGTCACCGAATCAACCACTTTCTCCACCTGTAGGCGCACAAGATGGAAAGATTATACGCATTAACCAGCATCCATAACATTGATGCAGTCGCAGATTTATGTCCGAATCATCAGACAGAATTTTTTTTCTTGAAATTCTACCTTGTAGCTGATGTTGACCTCATTTCCGATCAGCCTGGTGTCGTTTATGACACTGGGGTACTGTTCCCCTTCCTTCACCACGATGTGTTCATCCAAATGCTCCCTTGAACATTTAAAAATATCACATTCGATCACTCATTTCATATTTATTTGACAATAAAAAAAAAAAAAACAATGGAAGAGGAGCTATTGGAGCATTTTCAAAAACACCAAGGTGATTTTTTTTGTAGCCTTCACAACCATCGGTTGGTTGTCTTAGGAACGGTTTTGTCACTAAGAGCTCTAGTTTTGTATTATAACAACCTCACACAAAGATTTAACCTGACGCAAATACGCCACAAACTGTTCGCCTCCCTGGAGCGACGGCGCAGCTCACAGAACTGCGATAAATATTTCGAATTAGCATCGAATTAGCACCCAATTGAAAAGTAGCTGATCTGAAGCAGCCGTTAAAACAAAGATATCCTCTATTTATTTGCTTATTTCATTCACTTATTTAATCATTTCAAGTTTGAGTTGCGTTTTTCCGTTGAACTTTTTACTCCTCATTCGATTTAGCGTTCTTATTTGTGATTCTGCGTGATTAAATGAGTTTGATCAATTGAAAATAAATAAATAAACAATAGTAAACAGCAATGTCAATTTTTATGTCTTATGTTCTTTTTTGGTTCATTACTTCTCAGCTGTTCCGACTTTAAAAATGAATTCATTGATGGCCACTTGGGGGCAGTGGAAACACGCTTTAAACACTCGCTTCGTCTTCAAAGTGCACTTTGGTTAAAAAAATGTAGAAAGCTAAAAAAATAAACCAAAAAATAAATAGATAAATGAATAAACACATTAAACTGAAGATTCTGCTTTTGAAAAGAAGTTAGTTATAATCCGTTGTGATCCAAGAATGATCATTTGGCTTCATTTGGGACTGATTTGAATCCTTCCTTTGCGTTGTAAAGCACGGTTTGGTTGATATGATGATATAATCTCGAAGTAAATCCCTCTACACCGCAATAAGTGACACTGCCATCGGGAATCTTGACATTTCCATTTCCAAAGGAAGAAAAAGTTCTTATAGAGGATTTCAAGACAATGTAAAGACACGTCTTTTGTGCTGAAATTAAAAAATTCAAACCAGAAATGTCTGCAATTTAGAGTAGATTGCAGGTCAACGCTGGTTGATGACATGGCAGCTAATTTCCTGTTAGTGCTGTGACACTTGTTCAACTATCGTTTGAACTTTGCTGTTTTTGGGGGTTTTCAAAAAGAAAAAATCCTCTAAAACCCGAGTGGCGTTTCGGATTCGGCCGATAACCCGCGGAAAATCATCGGCGCACGTGGACGTCATTGATGATGAGCGACATTTCGCACGAAAATAATTAAAGAATAAAGAATAAAGAAGAATAAAGAATAAAGAATAAAGAATAAAGAATAAAGAATAAAGAATAAAGAATAAAGAATAAAGAATAAAGAAAATAATTGAGATAAATGTAACTTTTTTGAGATGTACCACTTTAGGGCAATGATTTTTTTTTAATTCCTAAGAGCACGGAGAAGACGCACTTACACTGAGAATAGGATTCCGACCTCGTACTTTACGGGGATGGAGATCTGCGCCGCGTTGTCATGGAGGGTCGAGCTCAGTTCGTCACTGTCACTGCGGTCAAAAAAAGATTGTACTCTTTCGATGCAGAATGTGGTAAAACTCAAATATCTCAAATTGCAGCCAGAAGCGGCTTCTTCATAAAAATGCAAATAAAAAAAAAAAAAAAATTAAAAAAATCACCTTGTCGCCGTCACGTTGATCTCAATGTTTGGATGAATGTGTTGGGAATTCACTTCAAATTTCACTTTGAAAAATTCCTGTGGATATTTAGAAAGTGCGGCGTCTTAAACAAAAACAAAGTGGATCGTATTTGTACGATTTGAAAAAAACCTACCTCTACGTTGCTCCCGAGGAAGGGATAACCGACGGCGCAGTCCACTCTCGTAAGATTCGGAGTGCAATCCATTTCCGGCTTCAAAAAACGCAAACGTGGTTTAAATCAGAACGCAGGTCGCCGTTTTGCAAAACGTCAGGCGACGTCTCACCTCGACTTTCACGTAGTTGATGTTTTCTGTGAAGCTGAGGACGACCTTGGTGTTGTACGCGTTGTCTTTGCGGTTTCTAACGCTGAGGTTCACGTCAATCTTTTCTTTATTCGCCTTGATTACCATTCTGCCGAGGAAAAGGGAAAAAAAAAAGTTTCACAGAGCTTCGCTTATTTACGTTTCCAAACTCACTGAATGCTTCATCCACGGACTCTTTAACGGCGGATTGCAATGGGACACCGTACAATCCCCTTTTTTTTATCGTATTAATCCTTTCTTCTCGATAGCATCAGTTTGTGTCTGTACCGGAAAAGCATCATTTAAGAAACTTCGGCAGTAGCTGTGCAATTAGGATAACTCAAATTCTTCAGGATTAGGATTGAAATGAGTCTTATTAGTAAGGAATGTTTTTGCAGCCACCATAGGAAAGAGCATTAACTGTAATAAACAAACTTTGACATATCAGGAGTGTTTGGATACGCTGGAGTCGTAAGAAACGTGCTCACCTTTTTACGCTGGGCTCTGCTTTGAGAGAAAGGTCGGCAATGCACTTGCCGTCGCTCCCACAATCCACCAAGGGAATCTACGGGACGAGTCAAAAAGTCTGAGTCAGTGAGTTCGATGGATATATAAACAGGAAGATTATTATTAGAAACAAGCGGGTGGTCTCCTTTTTGGCACGAGAAGTACCATGTGGCGGCTCGCTTCATTTTTCACCGACCGACCGAAAGTCTGGTTGTCATTTGTCAAGTTTTTGGGTTCGAACGTTGTGAATTTTCAATTTTCCCACTGACCTCCGTCCATGTGTTATTATTGTGTTTCTGGTTTACATTTATGTCCCGTTTCAGATTTTTTTTTTTTTTTTTTATTTCCATCCCCACCCTGCACTCACGGCCCTCATTTGTCTCACGTCATGAAATGTGTTTACATTTCACTTCTGCCGTCTGTTTCCGTCTTCGCCGGGCCGCTTAGCCGATCCGCTCGCCGGCGACTTTTATTCCAGAACCCGTTTGTTTGTTTTGAGTTTCCTAATAAAGTTACACAATTCCTGCCTTTCTGCAGGGCACAGCTTGCCATACACACCCTGACATTTTGCCACTGAATTGACACGTCATTTCAAAATACAGCCATTGTCCTTGTACTTTCCCGCAAATGAGGACGTTGACTGATGTGATAAATGTTACAAATGTGTCTATGTTGATTATAAAAGCCAAAATAAAATTAAAACTTGGCCACTAGAGCCTCCCATCAGTCTCTAACTTGTATATTAATGTTTTTAATACGTTCCTCATTTAACTTGAGTCTCAAGGTGACATTCAAACTGACTGGAGCAGGGAAATAATAACAATAATAATAATGATAATAATAATAATAATAGAAAGGATTTTGCCATTTTATATTTGTTTGGCTTTTGACCACGGGGGTAGATTCAGATGACCTTAATTTCCTTTGCCTTTTCCCCTAGAGTGTTTGTCTTCTTTATTTGTTCCCATTCTCAACGCTCTCCCACCGGACAGCTGAGGTCAGCAGAGTGTGTTCTCTCTCAAAAGTCGACGAGAAACCAGAATATTATACCCGGTGCAATGCCAAAAGAAAAACTGCAGCATCCGTTTGATGACTTCCCCTTGCTATTTGTGCTTGTGTGTGTGTGTGTGTGTGTGTGTGTGTGCCTTCTCTTCCTATCAATAACAGAAAAACAGAAAAAGTCCTAGTACGCCTCCTCGCTCCTCGTGTCAAGACGTGCAAACGCATTTTATTTTCCTTTCTCACACGCAGCCTATTTGATTAGCATATCGAAGCTTGTAGAGACGGAAACATTTCTCTTCCCTAAATCTGGACGTGTCGGTGATTCCGAATCATTATTTGGAAGTTGCTGGTGTTGAGGGATTAATGCGGTCTTAAGGAAACACTGAAGAATGGCGTTCAGCTGTTGCAGATGCTAATGTACTGGAACTGAGGCTTGAAAAACCCCGCATTTCGACCAACCAGGCAGACAGATAGAGGATGTTTTCTTCCTATGACTCTAAATCTTGCACTTTGAGTAATTTGGAAGCTCATAGTTTAAGAACTGAAGGAAATCCTTATAATGTGATATGGTGCCATCTTACGGTTTTATTAATAGACGTGGGAAGGTTCCCGTCCAGGACCGGGCCTCGGTCTCCGTCAACCAGTCCAAACTCCAGAGACACCATGAGAGGGTCACGGAAATCCAGCCGGGCCTGCGGACGAGATGGAGATGGTCAAAATGTGGACCGTATTTAAATATACACAGGAAGTCGACATTCTTTTTGGTCCAAATCTTCTTGCCGGACTTGAAATTTGTCACCCCTCATCCGAGAGACTTCACTTCGGTATGAAACGTCTTCAAGTGAAGAAATTCAAGTCCAGTTGCCACAAAAAGAAGATTTCGGCAAGAATTCGGCTATGCAGTGTGTGTGTAGGCTATGCAGTGTGTGTGTGTGTACGTTTGTGTGTCTCTGTCCATTAAAAAAAAAAAAAACCCTCACTAACCCAAGCTTACTGTTCTGTATATTTCCTGTGCATCATGTATTTGCAAGTGTATTGGCAGTCCCTATGTCCTCTATTGTAAGTCGCTTTAGATAAAAGCGTCCGCCAAATGTAATGTAATGTAATGTAATGTAATGTAATGTAATGTAATGAATTCACCACGACCCGGACATTCTTTTTCTATCTTTCCGAACCTGTTACGGTGAGACATCTTCATCCATGTGACAGAAAAATGCAGAACTTAAAAAAGCTCTTTCTTGCGCTGGGACTGACAACGCTGTCTTGTTGCTTTTTTGGAATAAACTGTCTGAATGACCAACGTTAAGCCGGATTTACTCAAAATGTATAAATCCCACTGCGCAGAATATATTCGGAATTTGGCTAGCAAAAAAAAAAGACAGAAAAAAATGAAAGAAATGACAAAAAAATGGCTTCTAAGTTCACCAACAAGGTGCTTTCTTTGTATTTTTGTGCTGTTCTGTGTGGAGCAGATCAAAAAAATTCACTTATTTTCCAAAGTGCTTATCCTGCCCCCTCATGAAGCAGCTGGGCACATTTAGAGACATGAAACCGGTTACTTTCCTGGGCAATTTAGGGTCTCCAGTAAACTTAGTTTTCAAACTGTGGGAGGACCCTGAAGGAAATCCGTGCAAACACGGTGAAAACATGCAACCTCCACGCAGGAAGGCACCGTCTGTCAGACACCTTGTTGCTGCAAGGCGTAGGCGCTAACCACCGCGCCACCACAAAAAGTCCCTTGCTCGTAAATATAGCGCATACACGTGAGAAGACCGTAAAAGTAATGTTGTCATCATCGTGAAAACCAAAAAAAAAAAAAAATTTTTAATTGTTCCTCTTACCAGGCTTTTTAGGTGTTAGCTACTCATGGCAAGCATCATCAAAATGTTTCATACACTTTTTGGGAATTGAATAAATAATTTAATTCATTCTAATCGATGATTTTTCCACCTGATTTTGGAGTTACACAGGAAAGTGTGAAAAGTCAGAACAGAGGCAGGTACTCAACAGGGACATTAAAGCATCTCTAAACATATAATTTTGATTTATTTTGGACGTTTATTAATTTCCACCGCACCCAAACTTGTTGAGCCGCCCATGAATGAATGGACTACCTCTTTTCGAAATCATGGATGCTTTTTTTTTTTTTGTGTGTGTGTGTGTGTGTCATATTACATGATGCTCAAAGGTCTTGGAGATGTGGCAGTTTCTGAAAAAGCCAAGGAAACAGAACAGAGCAGGTATTCATGCTCGGCGCACAGCGAGAACAGCTGTTTCCACTGATTGGTTCCTCTTTCTCTCGCCTCGGGGAAGCTAATCAAAGAAATCCATTGCTGAGGCAAATTGTTGGAATGAGAAACTGCACACACACCGACATCACACACACACACACACAGACATGGCTCTCTATGTCACATTGCAGGCCTTGAAGGTTTACAGTAGCTGCTGTTTTTGTAAAGTAGACCTACTTGCTGATAAATTCCCCTCCCCTGAGTCTTACTGACTCGTCTTCTCTTTCTCATCCGAGCCAACTCTGCAGCTGCCCGGGGATGATTTTCCTCCCTTTGACCTGATTTGAACTGTAACCCTTCATATCAAAAGCGAGGCCGCGCGTTAGAATTCGACGTGAAAACAGCGCTTCGGTCGTATCGGAAAGGTAAGGATACTTGCCGACATCATGAAGACCGCCTGCTCGCACTTTTCCTCCCTGTCCTTAATGGTGATCATCCGTGTGATCCTTCGATCGCTTTTATCATCCAAGCCGAGGAAAGAAGCCCTGGCTTTTGCGCGCAGGGCATCCAGAATCAAATGAACGCGAATCTCTGCAGGGACGCATCGGGACGGACAGAAGTGAGACTGACGGCGTGTGAGAAAGCAAAGTTCAACGATGAAAAATCCAGCGGTCGGACGGATCGGGGATGTCGCTCGTCTCACCTGCGTCGGCGTGTGACTCCTGCTTGTCTGATTTGACCTTGTAGAAGAAACACACCTGCGTAGTCACGCACGCAGATTTGCGTCCGCCGTGCTCACACTGGTACTGAGACTGCTGCAGGTTGATTTTCGTGGGGTCAAAGGTCATGTTGGCGTGCAGTTCGGCCACATCTCTTGACCTGGTAGAGTAAAAAAAAAAAAAAAGATAGATAGATAGATAAATAAATAAACAAACAAACAAACAAACAAATAAATAAATAAATAAATAAATAAAAGAAGCAAACTGGTGCAAAAAAAAAGAAGAAAAAAAATATTGACCCAGAAAAAAAGAAGCAAACAAGTGTAAAAAAAATACAGACCCAGAAGAAAAAGCAGAAGCAAACTACCACATCTCTTGACCTGGTAGAATAAAAAATACATAAAAACATACATAAATAAATAAATTAAAAAAAAATAAAAATAAAAAAAAAATAAATAAATAAATAAATAAATAAAATAAGATAGATAGATAGATAGATAGATAGATAGATAGATAGATAGATAGATAGATAGAAGAAGCAAAAAGTGCAAAAATAGAAAGAAAATACTGACCCAGAAAAAAAGAAGCAAAAAGTGAAAAAAAAGGAAAAAATGGAGACCTAGAAAAAAAAAGAAGAAGCAAACTACCACATCTCTTGGCCTCGTAGATTAAAAAAAGTAAATATAATAAATAAACAAATAATTGAGAGGCAAACAAGTGCAAAAAAAAGAAAAAAAATAATGACCCGGAAAAAAAAGAAGCAAACAAGTGTACAAAAAAAAGAAAAAATACAGACCCAGAAAAAAAAGAAGAAGCAAACAAGTGCAAAAAAAAGAAAAAAATACTGACCCAGCAAAAAGTTACTCATCAGTCAGTTCATAGGTGATACCACATGAATATGTAATAGATTAAAAAAAACACAATGGTCACACTGAATTTACAAGATCAACAATGGTAAGCCTGACTTCATCCATGTATCAGTAAACCGAGTTTTTATATTTCACTACGGTTCATGGATGAATGTGTGAATTATTGACAACACTTTGCAACCACCTGCTAATTCTCATTTATTACATTGTGACTGCTCCTTATGTTACACCCCCAGCGGCACGTCCACCCATTCAGTATTTACGTGCTCGCTGGGAGCTGATTTCCCCTGTGGAGTGTTAAAAGATAAATGCATATGTAAAAATAGATAGATGATAGTGGAGAGAGAGAGAGACAGAAAATATGCGCATATATACGCACACACAACAGTCAACAGAGAACAGCCGCTTGCTGCCAAATCCCATCTAAACGTGAATCCACTGGGGAGTTGGGGTTTTCTCACAGCTTAGCTGAGCCGCTGCCAGTTGAAACTGTGGGAGAAGGTCTTCCTGGGAAGTTAAATCATGGGGTGGGCTTATGTTTCAAAAATGTGTGGGCTGAAGTCTGTAGGCTGGTCTCCAGAAGTTGAGTTTGTAGCCGTGGGTTTTAACAGAGAGATCATTAGGAAGTTGTTGGTCTCAAGCCTACAAGCCCAGTGGGAAATGCACAGCTGTTTAAACCCGGCTAAAACAATGCAAGCTGACATGTTCGCTGAGGTCTGAGGGATACAAGCGGCTGGTAACCATTCATGTGGAATGTATAGTTTTGGGGATGGGTCACGTCTCACCAGAATAAAGAAGCCCCTCCCAGACCTCCTATGGTAACATCCGTGATCCCGTCTCCATTTAGATCCATGACTCCATGTATGGACTGACCGAAGAATTTCACTTTCTCACCGTCCCCGCCTGCTGGGATATGCTGTGGAGACAAAGCATCGCCGGTTGAGACGAAAAACGAGAATCAGAACGTTTCGTCCGGCGACGTGCAGCCGGGTGAGGCGGGAGAGGCCGTGCCTCACTAGCCCATCTTGGAAAGAGAAAAATGGAAAATGATAAAAAGAATTAAATAGTTAGATTGATCGGTGATTTTGCACTATTTTTCATTTACCTTCACCAATTTTAGATTGTTTTTTGATTCAAAAGCACAGGATTTTCACATTTACTGTATAAACACTGAGAAGAGACATTGCAGTGAGGCCACGGACTGTCGAGCCTCAACGTAGATTGCGCAATGACGGCCGTATTGTTGTGTCTCTGTATGTCACTATTAAAATGTTATTGCTACTTTTGCTTTTTGAACAACATTTCCAACACACAGTGTTGTCAACAGCTGCATGTGTGTTACTAGTTTCTTGTGCTGAGGGATCATTAAATGGCTACAAAGAGCCACTAAGTGAGGCAAGCAGTTCTCCTGCCTCATGGTAGAGGGCGCTTATGAGTCCAGGGATTTTTCTAACTTAGACTGGCAAGTGAAGAAATTCAAGCCCAGCTGCCAAGAGAAGAAGATTTCGACAAGAATTCACCAAGACCTGGATGACCGAGAACCTCCACAGACAAGACCATAAAAAGTTTTGTTTTAATTAAATGTGCTTTTTTGTGCGCTACAGTTTGCATGGTGACTAAGCTACTCCGTACGAACCTCACCGCACGTCACCGGTATCGTCTGATATCGACGAATGTGACTCACCTGCACAAACTTCTCTTTCAGCGACGTACTATCTCCGTGATAAATATACACGGCCCCTCTGTGGTCGTTCTCGAACGGCGCACCGATGGCCACATCGTTAAACCCGTCGAGGTTGAGATCAGATACTGCCGCGATTGCCGTCCCAAAACGGGCACCGCAAGGCTCATTTTTATTGGCGCAGCTGTCGGAGTGGGCAGAGCAACAGGTCTGATTGATAGGCTTTAGGGTGAACTCATGCTCAAACTTGTCGTCCTGGAAACGGAGGAGAGAAGGCATGATTGAAAATCTCGCGGGGTCGTCGTTCGACGCGGACGGTTCGCTAAATCGTCCGTACCTTGAGTTTGTAAACGTAGACCTGACCCTGTTCGTTCCTGTCGGTGCCCATGTACATCGGAGCGCCCACCAAAAGGAGGTCGGTGTAGGAATCTCCGTCCACGTCAAGAGTCTGAAGGACGCTGCCGAAGTAAGAGCCGATCTGCGTGGAACGGACAGACCTTATCGCTCAATTATTGTAAAAAGCTAATATTCACGTTTTACGACAAATTCAACATGTGGCGAATGGCAAAGTGTAACAATGTGTTCGGGACCTGTCATTGGCTGATTGAGGAAAAACAGCTTTGGAAAGGCTGATGAGATTTGCCAGGTTACAGCGCAATTTGCAAATACACTTATTGTCTGAAAATGTGTATACAGCCGTCTCGAGCGCGGCCCTCCAAACAATATTTTGTTTGCGTGTTTTTTTTTCTCACAGGCATCTGGAAGTTTTATACAGTGGGTTTCAAAAAATAAAACAGGCAAGGAAAATATGAAAAAAATTACTTTTCAAATTTTTTTTTTTGATTCAAAATTTGAAAACAATTTTTTTTTTGATGAAAAAACATCTCACAACATTGTTGAAATGATCCTTACTTTTCTTTTTTCTATAAAAACTACAAAAACCAAAAAAAAAAAAAATAAATAAAAAAAATACAGGCAAAATTAAAAGATTGATTTAATAACCAGAATAGCCACCATTCCCACGGTGACAAGAATTTCGTTTTTAACTCAACAATATTTTTAGGGTGTAATTTCATCAATTCTGTTTTAATATTGATTTTTAATATCAATTCGTCATGTACTTTTTAGAGGAACAGCACATAACATATAAAGATTTTCATAATTTGCCTGTTTACCTCCTTTACACTAAAACAAAGGAAAAATTTGGACTTAGTGTTACTTCTAGGTCATGATTTTACCGATTTTACCATACGTGGCCCCCGGACCAAAATGAGTTTGACAACCCTGGTACGCAGCCTGTGTTTGATGATGGTTTATCCCGATAATCAAACATTTCAAGTCATAAGATCCTAAAACTCAATCCCAGAGGGTAGAAATTGTTACACACACCTACATTTTTACCGAGTCTATATCACAAATAAACTTGACTTGGACTAAACGGCTTCATTCTTCGTGCTCTGAGGTTTTTTTTAGAATATCATTAAGAGGAGATAATCCTCCGCGGTAAACAAGTGGGAACAAAGGTTTGGCTGAAATGCAACGGCTGACCTGTTCTCCTTTCAGGATCTGAGAGACGACAACCTTCTGATCGACCAAGCGATAGACAATGACACGGCCAGAGTGGTTGTAACGTGGCGCACCTGTGATATACAGCTCTCCATCTGGCGTGGATGCGGACTGAACATCGTACCCTGCAAAGGAATACACACACACACACACACACACACCTCGCGATGTCAATCGGAAAACACGGCCTTTGTCGGTTATTTTCAAATGATTCCTGGGTCGGCTATTTAGATCTAACTGAGAAGCTATTATATTTTTTAAGACGCTATTTTCAATCGGCGGTAGCACGTGCACGAGCATATGTATGCACAGGCTATAGACAAACCGTTAAGTGCGAGCCTGTCTCAACAGCTGAGTTTACAGTAGGCAAGCCTGCAGCCGGCAGTTCTTTTTTTGAATTGACATGTTGATTAAATAACTTTATATTAAGATCCTTTGGTTGGTCTGCAGGCCATAAATGGACGGAGAGAACAGGCCTTGCGTACAAACAGAGGCGTCTGCGGTCAATGGGAGACCCATCATAATTTTTCCTCTTTTGGTTATAATGTTTTAAAGAAGTTTCTGAAGTTCTGAAAAAAATATATGTGTCTGCTCCGACAAAGAATAAGATTTCACTAAATTGCGTAGGATCGGAATGAATTTGAATGATATGATGAGCTAAACAAAGTCGGTGAATTAAAAACTCAGAAAAACCTGATTATACTGTATTTAAACTATTTTGCGCTGATCCATATTATTCTTACTGATAAATATGCAGGGTTACACTAAGTGTGTCAAATGATTCTGATATAAAATTGTTGCTAAAATTCTGTCTTAAGATTTGAAAAAAATCTGCACATCAAATATAAAGATAATTCATTTTACGTAGAGAACAGAAAATGTATTTGAGCACGACGTTTCGAGCAAACATACGCTCTTCCTCATATGCTTACATCTTTCAACACATTTCTAACATATTTTTGTCTATTTAAAATGAATTATCTTTATTTTTGGAGCACTCTTGGCGTTTTTTTTCAATTTTTTTCAATTTTTCAATTTTTTTTTCCAATTCAATTCAATTCAATTTTTCAATTTTTTTCAATTTTTCAATTTTTTTCAAAATCTTTATTCAGTCGATAGAATTAGGGATGCACCCATCCCTACCTGGCCAGCGGATATGTGTGTTTTTTTTTCTCTTTTTTCTCTAGCTAAAGTGATGCAGTCATATATTTCCTCTTATGGGTCAGTGTAACAAAGTAAAGCTGAAATAGTGTGTTTTCACAATAATAGGATAAATCTATATAAAAAAAAAAAATCAACAAATTCCATATAATAAGTAAAAAACAAAATTTAAATACTGGTAAACAAATCAGTGAAATAAAAAAAAAAAGGGAAAAAATTGAAAATGAGCTATGATCATATGTGAAACATTACAACTTTCTTAGGTTTGGATGTCCATTTAGTTTTTAAATTGGAAAAAAAAAAAAAAAAAAAAAAAACAGCTCCGATTTATTTACCGATGTATCCGGCCAGCCGCTCGTACCCGACCTCAGTTTTGGGGTCAAAGAAGTTCTCTTTATCTGGGGGGATTTCTTTTCCCGGGAACTGCATTATCACCGTCCCGTTCCAGTCATACGCTCCTACTGCGCCCAGCAAAACACCTTCCTGTGAAAGATTTGACACGTATGGTTTTAAAGTTCTCACCGAACCCATCCTGAGATTAAGCAAATAATAGTTTGTAGAATACTCGTGTATTTAACTGCGGACCTACTTTTAAGAGTAAACGGGGGTTATCTGTTTAGAATACTTCTTCAGTCAAAAGGTTATTTCCTATCACCGACCGACAAAGCAACACACAGACGGCGGCGAATGAATGACACGATTGGCATTTGCGAAAAGCAAGCACCTTGTTTTTAAATCTGTGAATGAGGCGTCTGATTCAGGCTCCGTCACCGTCTCTGCCGTTGCACTTGCCGTCCCGGTCACTCCGGTGCTATCAGACTAAACACCACCGGCCTGTGGGCTCGGCATTTCAAGCAGAGAAACACAGAGAGGCTGTGTCTGGAAACGTCTGCTGACCGCGGTGAATCACCAAAGGCTTGAAGATGGACCAGAGATAACACTACGCCGCTGTGTCTGGATGAGCTCGTCACTTGAGAAAACATCCTCACGCCGACGCGCCGGCGCATGAGATTCCTCGCGAACTAAACCCGACATATTGAAACTTTGCCGCGACCTAGAGATAAGAAACACTCGTCTATTACGAAGCGCCATGTTTTGCGGAGATAAACTTGACGTGGCCTCTAGAACTCACAGATAGACGGAATTTATGGTTCCAGACTTAGAATCCACATCGGACGAACAGCTTTATTTACTCTAGAGGAGTTAATGGAGTCACAACTTAGACATTCACAGGCTTTCTGATGATATATATCTTCAAGACATAATAGCAACCTCGAGTCAAATCGACGATTCTCGCAGAAAACTGGAGAACTGGAGAACAAAAACTTTGGTGGTGCTTCTTGATCACCAGTGAGATAAAACCAATCTTGCAGACACATGTATCTGTTTTAAGAAAAAGACGTAAAATGTTTGCATTTTCCATCCACGCTGTCAATAGCGTGAATCATTAAATGATGATTGCCCAGAGAAACTTAAAAATAATGGAAATGACCAAATGTTGCTCGGATGTGCAGCTTGATGCTTTTTTTGGGGGGGGGGGGTTAGAAACAATGCATACGTTGCAATTTCTGCAAACCCAAGAATACGGTAATATACTGGAACATGTTGCTCGACCCCTTGTTTATCGTGCAGCCTGAAGAAAAGTGGGAAAAGTGTGCACTTACTTTAGAATTATGTGCGCTGAACCCGGCCTGGGACATCTCCATGTCAAAGGACGAGGTGTAATTGCCAGTTGTCGCTGAGAAAGACAAAAGTCATGAATATTTTATAAATGCAATCGCATGCTACGTTTCCATTGGCTGCTCATTGTCATGGTGGGAGTATTTCACAAGAAAGCAGAGAAAGATGATAACAGAATTAAATTGTTACCTTCCAAGGCCAGAATCTTGCTCCCCAGGCTGTCCACGATGGACACCAACGCCAATTCATCGGAGACGTTGAAGAAGTGGTCTCTCAAAGGCTCGCTGGAGATGGATTCGATCTCCTTGATAAACTTCTGCACCTCTGTCATACTTTTATTCTGACGGTTGTAATCTCCCAAAACCTAAAAAAAAAACACAAGAGGCGGTATTAAAATGAGCTTCGAGGAGGTCGTTTTTTTTTTTTTTGTTTTTTTTTTGACTTCTTCATGACAGCGTCGGTCAACAAATTCAACTCCCTTATGTTATATTTTCGGATTTGTCACATTTAAATTCAAGATATAAAGCGGTTCCTCAGAAGCCAGGTGTATGACGGAGTCCACTAGGATGTCAACATGAACACTATTTTTTCTTACAGCAATTCCAAACCGCTCGATGAGATCGTCCTCGCACTCCTGGATGACTTCTTTTTGCTTATAGAAGTCATGTGACTCCCCGTCCGTCACGATCACCATGACTTTCTTCACGCCGGGTCGTGCGCCGCGCTCCGGCATGAAAGCTTCCCTCCTGGAAAGCGGATATGGAATAAAACATTTTGATGTACAACGGTTATTCCCCAGAAGCGGTACGTCTGTTTATCGGTCCGAGTGCGTTGGGCATGCTTTGGCGTCTCCGAGCACCTTTTTTTTCCGTCCTTTGACAAACGACAGAAGCCAAGTCTAAAAATAATCTTGGTATGAATCCAAGTGTTTTACGGAGACGGGAGGAGAAGCGGGAGCGTCGAGTACCTGGCGGTATCAATGCCAAGAAAGGTCATGGTCTTCAATCCGGTTTGCTGAGGAAGATCTTTGACAAAGTCAAGCAGCTCCTGCGTGTTTTCGAACTGGCTGAGGTTGACGCGATGAGTCACGGTCTCACCATAAGACACTATTCCCAACTGGAAAATGCAAACAAGCACAGGCACACATATGCTCTTTTTTTTTATTTTTTAAACATTCTCCAACATTTACTTTTGCCTATTTCTCTCCTTTATGTTCGCTACTTTTGGGCCACCCCCACCCCTCCCAGACAGTCTGCAGAGGATGTGGTCGGGTCTGGTGGGGCTGATATGACACAATGTTCTGTATTCAGACGGGAGAGGACTTCTGCAGCCGTGGAAGATGTGACTTACAACCACTGGAGGAGGACTTTCCAGTGTTTCTCTTTGGAAAAAAACTCCACGTGCTCCAGACCAGATCAATGTAACCATAATGAAACGAACCACCCGTACGCTGAGCGGAGGAGATAGAAATACACACGAGCGGCAAAAAAAGGCTCGGAGGTTTTTTTACGGAAGGCTAAAAACACGGCGGTTCATTAAACATACTTTATAACGGACAAATCGCAGAAATCCTCAATGTTAACACACCAAAGTTGCAAAAATAGATAGATTTTTACTGTAACTTTGCAAGGAAATGTATCTTTTCATGCACCATTTTCCTTGGTTTATCATGTCACCCCTTATTCGCTATTTCGAATTTTTGATTTTCGATAGACTCATAGATTTATTCACGCGACTGACCTGTGAGAGTTTAGGTCCGATGTTGATGTGCTTGATGAAACGGATCAGGAAATCAGTGATGCTCGCCCAGGGGTAGATACTGTTGGAGCCATCAAGAACCATCACAATGTCCAGCGGCTTGGTACACTCTGCAACAATGTAGAGACGGACGGAAAATGACAGGGTAAATTTGGGGCTAAGCTGTTACCTGATTTTTTTTACAAACTGTAAAGGTGTGAGATTCACCTAGTCTTACATATCTTTTGTTCTTTTTTTTTTTGTTGTTCCCATCTTGCTTATTTGAATGAATATTTTTGAAGAAAACTTTTTGCTTTGAGATAGGACTTAATTTACAATTTGTTTTTTTCGTTGTTTTTTTTTGTTTGTTTTGCTTAAAAAAGTGACATAAAATAAAATAAAATGAAATCAAAAAAATAAATACATTTGAAAATTAAATTAAAACAAAATATTTTTGATTTTTTTTTCCTCTATTCAGTGTATTAGGATTATTCAGAAACTGTTATAAATAGGTCAGTCATTGATTACATACAGTGGAATTCAGGAAGAATTCATGAAAAACAAACAGAAGAGCGAGCAGGGACTCTAAACTCTCTCCTAACTTGGTCGTGTAACGTGGCCGAACGTCAGGCAGGGTCAACCCGTGGATTTACACGGTTCTGGAATAGTTTACATTAAAAAGAATGCACCAATACCGTGCTGTAGATTATAATCCCCGACTATGAGGCGGCATACCTTGCACACCCGGAGCCATAGAGTTGAGGATCTCGAAGGAAGAGCTGACGTTCGCGCAAACTCCCGAAATGTACTGCGTCTGCCCACACATGTAGCCGTACTGAGGACCACACGCCTGCGGAGACGAGAAACACACACACAAACAAAGCGTATGCCCGTCAAACCGAAACGCACCGATACCGAACGGTTAGCTTTCCACCAGCATGAGGTCATGAGCGAGAGGAGATTCTGGCCTACTGAACAGAGAAACCCAGAGGAAAGAACGACTCAAACTGGGGATTACTGCGAGACTATTAAAAACCACAATAGATCCCTTTAGACTGTACTCGTCCAGAGGGGAATACAGGGGAGGGAAATGGGGAAATTGAGCCTGGAAGACAGCAGGGCTTTACAATTACCAACAATAACTGGAAAATTGGATAACATCTATTAATATGTGGCTGTCGTTACTCCAGAACTCTATATATACTCCTGAAAGTCGTCTTCACGTGGAGAAGGATATGGAAAAGAACAGAAAAGAAGCCGCACTTGGGTCTGGTTTAATCCGGTGTAACGGATAGAACCCGACAGGTGTTAAATTAGAATTTTAAAAAAGAAAAACGATTACATCACGATAGCGGAGAGACCACGAGACACGGAGTTTTGTCAGCGTTCCTGCAAACGGAGGTTTCAGTTACACGCCATCATCTATCTTTCAGCAAAGCTGTAGTTATTAACTACCAACTGCAAAATCTGCAAACATGTAGCCATAAAGTTTCACTGGAGTCCATAACCGTAAAAAAAAAAAAAAAGGGATGTGTTTTGCTGTCTCCTAGCATTTTCATAGCTGATTCATTTTCACAGTTGATTCACAGCATCCTGTTACATTCCCAGGACCGGGAAGCTCACAGTAAACCAGCGAGGGCGAGACCTTCCTCTGAGTAGAGAGAATTGGTGAAAATGGACTTAAAGCAGCGTGCTCCCGAAAATTCCAGGCAGCTGAAATACTGAAACCTGAAAAACGGAGTGTACTTTCACTCATACATAGCATAAAGAGCAGCATCGGCCTTTACCAGAAAGCCTCCGTTGGGATTGGTCACAAGCGTGGTTCCCATGGTCATGTTGTCTTTGACTTCGTCTAGGTCGGGAACTGTTGTGTTTTCTGAGTAAAACAGGGATGAATAAACAGAGTGAGACAAACCAAGAGAAACAAGAAGGAAGAACAGCGGGACAAATTCCTCGAGAGCTCTTTCCCATCGGAGGAGACGCCGCTCGCCCTCCTTTCCATCCCTCCGTCCACCCCGGGATGTAATGAACCCTGACGCGGTTAAATATAGGCCGGTACATTACATTACATTACGGCGCTGACCCAAAGCGTGCAGCTTGGTCTCGTATCTAAAGCGAAAAACAATGCATTTTGCATGGAGGTAGGGCTAAAATCATTACGTAATCACAGCTTTCTGCTGAAATTACAACATCGTGTCAACGCGTTGCTTCATGCTTTGAATCTGCCCCGGTCTTTGTGTTGTTTTTCCACCCGGATTCAGATTTTCTCACAAACTCAAGCGATGGATAAACATATGCATGTGTGGGCCCAGATGCATCGCTGGGAATGGAAATGATTTTCGGGTAGAGATATATTGATAAGAGAGTAAAAATGGAAGTTATTTTAACAGTGAGAATTGCAGAAGCTCTGCAATTGACTTAACCTCACTTTACATCTTTGTTTTCAATTAGGATTATGATTTTAAGCCAGATACAACATCGGTATGTGTCTCCGTTGACAAGAACCCTTGGTACTTATAGTGAGGCGTGGCTGAAAACTCAGGATATAAAACCCAGATTCTGCTTTGTGAGTCTGTTTATGACTTCCTGCTCTGCTCAGAAGCTCAGATGTTTCTATCACACTTTGTTTCTGATGTTAGATCAGGAACCAATTAAATGGAAATGAGTGGGTTTATAAAAACATGTGTTATCATTCCATTTCTTGTTTCATTTCTTTTTTTTCCAAACTATAAAATCCAATGAGTGACATAAAGCAGGAGCCTGCACTCGGTGATCTGTTTACATGGAATGAAAAGTATTTTTAGGAGAAAAGGAGGAGATAAAAACAATACAATTCCGGGTAACAACCAGAACAAATCATCCTTTGTTCTGGCATTAGCTCTTGGAAGACATATATATACATAACATATATATGTATATATATTTATATATATGTGTGTACATATATATATAAAATGAAGAGTTTGAATAACCACAATCCATCGTCTTCAGAATGTCCCAAATTTAAACCTGACATCAAACCTGCTGATTTCAGCAACAAGATGATTTTCTATCCTTTGTTGAAATTTCAAGTTCATCTGTAAACACGACAGCTTGCTGTCGGACTATTCAACAGTATTTTCTAAACTGAGCTTTCCCATGAGAATATTCAAAGACAAATGATGAGATGAGAAGTACTTTATTGATCCCAGGATTGGAAACTTATTTCAGTTAAATCAAGATCTGTTAGCACCCTTTCCTATGCAAATGGCCAGGGAACCAATCTTAGCTGGTGTTTGGGACAGAAGGGTGCTGTATATACTGTATATACTGTGTATACTCTATACTGAACTGGATATACTGCATACTGTACTGTATATACTGTATACTGAACTGTATATACTGTACATACTGTATATACTCTATACTGAACTGGATATTCTGCATACTGTACTGTATATACTGTATACTGAGCTGTATATACTGTATACTATACCGTATATAGTGTATGGTGAACTGTATATACTGCATACTGTGCTGTATATACTGTATACTGAACTGTATACTGCATAATGTACTGTATATACTGTATAGTGAACTGTATATACTGCATACTGAACTGAATATACTCTATACTGAACTGTATATACTGTATACTGAACTGTACATACTGTATACGGTACTGTATATACTGTATAAACTATATATACTGTATACTGAACTGTATATGTTGCATACTGAACTATATGTACTGTACATAATGTATACTGTACTCTATATACCGTGCACTGAAATGTACATACTGTATACGGTACTGTTTATACTGCATATACTATATATACCGTATAATGTTCTGTATGTACTGTATACTGTGTTGTTTGTACTGCATACTGTAAGGTACATACTGTACACTGTACTGTATAAACTGTATACTGTACTGTGTATATATTGTATACTGTGCTGTATATATTGATTATATGTAAATATTCAAGTTAAAGTGATGATCTCTCATGTATGAACATACAATGACAATTAAATTGTTGATTGTATGTATCAGTGACGCGCATTCAGTAGACGCCGGGCCTCACCTGTGCAAAATGAAAAAAAAAAAAAAAATGGTTGTATTTATTCAGTTATTTATACCATAAAGTTAGTTTAGCGGCACATGGACTTCATGTATAAGTAAAGGTAAGAGATAATAAGTTGTTTTTTTTACATTTGCTTTTTTCTTTGCTACAGCTTGTATATGTAAAGAATGCTGACACGATATTTTAAACAAAACACGTCTACTGCTGCCAATAAAATAGTGAATAAGCTACTCTGTAGGTTTATAAGTTTGTAAATCTGACTGTGGTGAAGTCAGTGCCTCCCCAGCCATGAACCTCACCGCACGTCACTGGTATGTATATATGTTATAATTTGCTAACCCACAAATCAATCCTTGAGGACTTATTTCTTAAAAAGGGGTGGATGAAGATGAAGAATGCATCCCAAAAATAAACAAATTAGAGTTGGGTGTTTTGAAACAATTTTAAATTGGTTTAATTGCACATTTTAAGTCAAGGAGGGCAGCGATCAACGATTCATTTTGTTGGAAACAAGAAGGAAAGTTGATGTTTGCAGGGTGGGGTTTCTCTAGTGAGCGTACAGAACCATGAGATCACAACCAAACCAAAGTTCTGTGTATTATTATAATTATTATGGGGACTGATGGAAACAAAGGCTCACCAAGATCACACTCTTCAGTCACACACATCATTTCCACAAACTATTATTATCATCGGCAACATTGAAAAAAATAAAACCTCCGTCCGTAATTTCCCCGACCTTGAACCGCAGCAGACTGAGTGTGTTATTGTGCAGTAACGGCGTGTTTATTATTTTGTCACATGGGCAGAACGCTACAAACAACGTGTATCCAGGCTGCAGAAAAGCCTGGATACTGGACTCTCACCAGCTTTTTAATCCCTGCATTGTAATTCTGGCAAAAGGCACCATTTATTTTTTATCGTTTGGATGGGACGGTGATTAAAACGTACAACGCAGCAACCGCGTATCTTTAATGTTGCTCATTATGGTCTGGCGTCTGCGGCGGTGGAGTCCGACCTTGCCAAGACACAGATCTGGCAGCGACGCAGCGGGGTGTTGTCTTTGCGGATCGACGGAAATGATCAGACTTCGACATGACGGATGAGCTCTTTGCTTTAATAAAACCTAAACATGAATGATTACCGCTGGATTTTTGCCCCATTTTCATGGAAAAGAAAACTCATGAGATTGATGTCGAAGTGTGTCTTGCAGCATGGAAAGCCCATTGTTGAACTTCAAGCACTATTGTCGCCGTCACAAGCAACACCCTGTTTTTTTTTTTTTTTTTTTTTTTGGTGGTGTATTTTGGTTCTTGGTTCGCCAATCTCAGAAAAAAAAAACACACTGGAAACACTGAAAATAATGAAAAAAAAAATCAAAATAAAAAAACTGTTTAAATGAACAAACAGGTAATCATGAAAAATGCATTAAATCAAAATAAAGGAAAAATCAGACGTTTTTTTTTTTTATGAGAAAACAGTTTGTATTGATAATCAAACAGAGCTCCAGTCTGCTGATGCAAACTGCAGAGCTCAGGCCGGATCCATCCCATAAAACACTTCTTTCAGACCGCTGTCCAGAGCCTTCGTTGTGTTTTTCTGTTTAGTTCAGACATTATCATGGAAGGTCGAGACAATAAAACCTTGTTTATTTACAGTCTTGGCCCCAGCCAGTTGGAGGAGACGTGTCGCAGTGCCGTTTTACAAAAACAGCACATTCTACGGCACATATGCACACGGTTAGGTTTTGTTTGAGTTTTAATTTGATGCAATCTCTAAACTCTTTTTTGGAGTGGGAACTTTAAGGGATCTAAAGCAAGCACCATACTGTGTGTTATCATCATATAAACCACTCGCCGCTGCACTAATAATAATTCAATGACAATTGTTTGATTTTTCAGAAATCAAAATCCAAAATCGATCCCAGGGATGAAAAAATGACCACATCTAAAAGCTGAAATTAATGATTATTTTAAATATAACTTTAAATATGATTTAAATATGATTTAAATATGAATATAAACACACATATATGCGTGATATATATCTATAAATACATATACATATACATATACACACACATACATATTTGTATGTTTTTAATTTTTTTAAATATTACTGACACCAGTAGAAATAAAGACAAAAAATATATAATTTAAATATAAATATAAACATACAAACATGCATGGTGTATGTATGTATATATATATACATATGTAAACACATATGTATATATAGATATATATAGATATATACACACACACATACATACATACATGCATATATGTATATATATACCATTAGAATTAAAAAACAACACAAAATTATTTTTATATACATAAATATGTATATAAAATTTATAGTTTAATACATATATAATTTGAACTGTGTGCTGTTTTTTTTTATTTCTACTGGTATATACATATGTATATATGTGTATATATGTCTGTATGTGTGCCTGTGTGTGTGTGTGTGTATATATATATATATGTGTGTGTGTATAAATATATATATATATGTATATATATACATACATCATGCATGTATGTATGTTTATATTTATATTTAAATTGGATATTTTTGATATTTTTTATTTCTACTGGTGTCAGTAATATTTAAAAAAATTGGAGGGTCATCAAAATATCCCAAAAAAGAAACACAAAATATAAGCAAAGTTCTTACTTGGCAGCTCCAGTTTGACACAGGTGTTGTTTCCTGTTCCCACCGGACACTTGTAGACGTCTCCTGTCCGTTTGGCTGGTTGGCCTGAGAGCGGTGATCCAATCAGAACCCTGGATAAATTCAACGACAACAAAAAAAATAAAGAAAACAGTTGTGATCCGTTGGTGAATAATGCAAGCCAAAGCTGCGCAGTCACATTTTTGTTTTATAGCTGTGATTACCATTACAATTTAACCAATTACAGCAAAAATGGAACAGCAAGCAGGGTAAAGTGAAACGTTAATACTGACCACAAAAACGTTTATTCCCTTCATTATTGTCATGTAGTGAAATTAAACAAGAAAAAAAGGCATTCTTACAGGGCTGTAAAATACATTGCGTTTGGCTTAACGGTCTGCGGCTAACTTATTGACATTATGGCATCTACAGCCAAATGACATTCAAAAAGCAATAAAAACTAAAGAAGATATTATTCATTTTGACATTGCAACATGTGTGCTAGACATTCGTGTCCCCTTGTGGGACTAAAAACACGCTGTCACCCTCCCATTAAATGGATGTTAAAAAGATTTGGTCATCTGGCTTCTTCTAAACATTCTGGCTTATTAACATTCCTGGAGTCTAATGGGCCCCGGACATCTAGATGAGACTCTGACTGGAAGCACAATTCCATCCATCTGGGTTTCTGGAACTCACAAAGCACCTGATGTTTGTCACTACTCTTATTAATATTTAGAATCAAATCGATGGACGGGAGTTTATTTGATAATTACCGACAGCAATACTATGAATACGGTTTCCCCGCTTGCAGCGCATGGACAATGATAGTTAATGTATTGCATCAGGATGGGATCCTCTTTAGGATTTCCTAAAATTGTTTTGACCATTCTTCGCAAGCACCATTTCTCAAATGATTATTTAACTTGTTTCAACGTATCCCGAAGATCGGCCATGCTTGCAGCTCGAGCGGCCCCGGGGAGTGAAATATCTCGAGAATATCGAAAGGACCGTCATAAAACTTGGTCTCCGGTATATTTATTTACATGTCATCATGTTTCATTGCGACTTTGGCATCTGTGGTTCTGCTTGAGATGCAGTTACTTGGATTGTTTAATGTTATAATAGCAGGTCTACATTTTCAGTTTCCCCCTCAGGAAAGTTTTTCGGGGTGGCCATATTTTTATGGCACTTTTAAATAAACATTTTCTTTGCTTCGTTTTCGCCCATCGGTCCCTCGTGTCGTTGGGAGTTGGGGGCGCGCCGGCATCTACGTCGTAGCATTCACAAGCTCAATCATCTGAAAGCAAAGCGGCAAGATTCTGAAAGCTGAGGGGAGGAGAACTGGAGATACTCGGGCGGTGACAGTTAAGAGATGCTTGTCCGGAACGAAAGGACAAATGTCGTAGCTTTATCATCTCAATGTCGCTAACAAGTACCTCCAATGTCATTTTTGGGATCGGAAAAGCTACGATGAGCCACTCCCGTCAGTCAAAACCGTAGTTCTGGTCATACTAAAGCTACGCAGCTGGTTGACGTCGGGCTCAATTGGTAGATCGGGCATCCCTCTAATCGCAAAATTGGCCAAACTGTCCCTGCACAAGACACCAACCCTTGGCTGCTCCCAATAGCCTTGCTAGTGGGGTCACTATTGGTTTTGTGCAGTGACGTGGGGTGAACTTCATGGTTCGGGAGGCACCTATTTCATCACAAACAGATTCAGAAACATATCAACCCTGCAGAGGAGCTTATTCCCAGAATAAACCGAGGAGCCGCGAGAAAAATCACGAGCGCCCCCTACCGTGAGGCAGGAGGGCTGCGTGCCTCACTTGGTGGCTCATCGCAGCTGCTGTATGATTGCACAGCACAAGACACTAGTTAAACAAATACAGTTGCTGCCAAGAAACACTTTTCATCGGAAATGTAGTTCATTTTGTAAAAGTGTTGAAGCATTTTAAAAGATAGCAATACATTCTTAGTACAAAGCATACGAGCAGTCAGCCGTCACTGAGTCTCAACAGTTGGCGGCCTCACCGCACATCTCTTAGTATTTGATCAGCAAATGTGAAAATCTATTGATTTAGAATAAAAAAAACAAATCTAAAACCAGTGAAGTTGAAAGAAAAATACCTTTATCGTGCAAATCACTGATAACTTTAACTTTTTTTTTTTTTTTTTCATTTTTTCTTTCCTGAATTGGCAAGTGAGGCACGGCCTTTCCTGCCTCCCCTGCCTGCACCTCACTGGTTTTGTGAGTGAGTGGGTGAACGCAATCTAGGTTGATGAGGCCGCCAACTTTCATTGGATTTTACTTTTCATCTGTAGAGCGCGTGTTAATTATGAAGAGAAAAGTATTCTTGTCGTGGCAACTGCACTTGAATTTCTTCTCTTGAAGGCGTTTCAGCCCTCAGTTCCGAAGAAGCCTCTCGGACGGATCGAGTCCAGCTGCCGCGACAAGAATCCACCATGAGCAACCTCCACTGAGAGAAATGTAATTGTTCTATCTGGTTTCTGAAAATGCCCAATTTCCCAGTTAGTCATAAAACAAAGGAATTATGACGTTCGTTCCTTTAATTGTCTCGAAATTTCCTGTAGATTCGCCACCATTTCTCTGTCACGTCACGCCACGGTCCGTTCATCTTAACAGAGTTGTCGGCTGACTCAGCAACCGTTCGCTACACATTCACTGGAATCGGTGACAAGTCCTCTAGGATGAGTCTTAACAATGAAGAATGAGCTCTCTTGTGGTTTCTTCCAGATGGATCCCTTCTCTCCGTTTAGTTGATTTACTTTTCAACACTTCTGATGTACACAGAGCTGCTTCAGTCTGTAGGTCTGGCGGAGACATCTGCCATGAATCAAACTGCACTTACAGTAGAAATGATAACCTGTTTCATCATAAGTTTGCATCGCTTCAAATTTTTTTCTCAGATTCTTTCCCACAGGAATTCTAATTCTACTCACCCTCTTGCTCTTTTCCCTGAACTCTATAGCAATTTAATGCATTTTTTTTCCCCTTTCTTTCATCTGCTCTTCTTTTCTCCCCCAATTCTGCAACATCCTGCTTCTGTTTACTGCTTGTTTTTTTTTGTTTTTTTTTTGTGGGCTTGTTTTTAAAGTTCTTCAATCGGGGTCTTATCGCTCTAATCGGACCCCGTACGTGTGATTCTCAACGGGAACGTTTAAATGTTATCAGGAAGGAAACAGAGTGCGAAGTGTTCTCGACTAATAGCGAGAGGTTTCGGTTACAGCTGGCTCCGAGGATTAGCGCTGAGTGAATTACTTTAACTTGGTTCATATGAGTCCGATAAGAACCACTGTACAAAACGGCACCAGGTACAGCAAGGAGAGAAAAAAAAAAGGTGGGAAAAAGAGACAAATGGAGGAACGATACTGACGGATATAGAGAAGGAGACACGTTGCCATTAACCACATGGATTTTTTTACAAGGTTTTAAAAACGTCTGTTCGCTGGTACTTTTGGTCCATTGCTACGGATGCTTGGTTTTATTGTATTTACAGCCTGGGTGTGTGGATACTCACAGCTGGACATAAAACCTCCTCACAACAGCAGCTGCATACCACTTTTACTCAATAACCCTGGCGATTAAGCGTTTTTTGGTTTGTTTATGTTCGTTCGCTCGTCCGTTTCAATCATTTCGTCCATTCGTTTTACTTAAACGACCAGCTCAACCTAAAATGATATTCTGTTATTTTCTAAACTACAATGAGGGAAAGCCGGTTGAAGTTTGTTGGTCGAAACAGTGATGGCAATTCAAAAGAAAATACGATAAAACTGCACACACCAATATGTCTGTAATTCACAAACTGTAAACTTTAAACCCAGTAGAGGCAAAACGTCCACACCTCAGGCTTGTTCATTGGCACTGGTTGCCAAAGTCTTTGCAATATGACCCTCATATTGGCTCAAAAGGACTTTGTCAGCTTTTCTTTCTTTTTTTTCAACAAAGAGGTGGAGGATGTCAAATATGAGAAAGACTGAACGAGCAAGGTAACAACACCGGCCCGGGTTGTAAGCCTAGCCTAGGCTATTTCTTAATATCTTCTTTGTCTTTTCTAAGATAAGACAAGACAAGACAAGACAAGACCAGACAAGACAAGATCAGATAAGATAAGATAGTACCTTATAAATCCCAATTGGGGGAAATTCGTTGTCACAGCAGAGCGACTTAAGCAATATCAATAAATATGAAAATAAATATAAAATCGAAGAGACATATAAATATAAAAGAAAATAGTGACAACAGCAAGGATAAAAATAGATAACAGAGTGACAAAAAAAAAACAACAAGAAGGGGAAAAATTGGATCAACAACGTGAGAATGGTGACAACAAGCAGCATAGCAACAACTGCTATGTTCTTATTTAATGACCGCTTTTTGCACTAAACTGCACAGAAAACTGCTGTTAGTCTCTATATCAGTGGTTCTGAATAAATAATAAATAATTTATAAGAAATAAATAATATGATTTTTTCTCAAATTCAAGACATAGGTATATGATTTACTGGTGCACAAAATGAACCATGCATCAACATCATGGTGTCAAAAGAATGAAACCAGCAAAACATGATTTTCACACAAAAAAAAACATAATAATGAATAGGAAGGTATAATAACTTAGTGTAAGTATAATAAGTTAGAATTGCTTAACCTAACCTGGCATTGCAAATCATGCCGTTAGGACGCTGACAATATGTGATTCCCGTCTAACCTCATCTATCAGCCTGTCCATCACCACTGTAAACAAGAGGGGTCTCAGAGCTGATCCCTGATGGAGCCCCACCCCCAAATTGAACCTCTCTGTTACCCCTGCAGCACACCCTACCACTGTCACACAGCGAGCATACATGTCCTGCACCAGTCCAACATACTTCTCTGCCACTTCAGATTTCCTCATACAATACCAGCGCTCCTCTGTTGGCACTCTGTCGTATGCTTTTTCTAGGTCTACAAAAACACAATGCAGCTCCCTCTGGCCTTCTCTGTACTTCAAGGTTAAGAACCACTGCTTGATAGTCAACATTCAAATGACGTAAATTTACACATTTCAGATTTTTATGCTATTAAATCTCTGTCATCCTTTCACTTCAGTACCGGTAGGTTGTATCTGCGTGCACCTTAGACTCTATAGTCTAATGTTTGTTTATTTATAGTGCATTTTCCTGTTAATGTGTACTATTATTATTTTGTTCATCTCATAACACCGTGGGAAAGTGAGAAACATCTCCATTACTGCGGAGAAATTGACAATAAAGCTGACATCGGCTAAATCAGCCGTATGGAGGACACTCACCACTTTCCCTCACTGTTCTCAAACTGCTGGACGGTGTAGCCGAACATGTCCTCCAGTGGACCTTCGAACGACATGCCGTTCTTCTGGTCCACGTTGAAGGACAACACACACGCCAGCAGCGCTGTGGGAAGAAACCAGAGGGATCATTTTACAGGACGCCGGAGACACAATAAAGATATGCATAGGATTACCAGATTTATGAACCCTTCAAAATACTGCACCCTGGTGTAGTTTATAAATGAGCTAATGAATTAATAAACAGTCTGAATAAGATACTTTACGATATTAGCATCAAGAAGCATTCTTAATAAATATTAATGGAATAATTAACCAGGAAAATATTGGAAACAATGCAGAAGTTGAAAGATCTTAACCATAAAACACACATTAACAGTATATGATATATCTTCAGTTACATTAAAAATGCATTATGTAAAATACAGAGATGTTCTGGTGAGATAAGGGATGAACTTCGTGACCCATATAAACTATGGGCCCACGCACACGAGCGCACACTCACACACACACACACACACACGTTACCGCTGTCATTTTTAGAGGACGTCGAAGGAATTTCAAACATCAATGCGAAGCACTTTGCTCGGAAAGCATTCTGACCTGCTGTACAAAGGCTCCTTCTCTGCGCTGCACACAGTCTGTGACCGAGCTGAGGATATCACAGAGGCTCCGTATAAATCCATCCATCTCCCATTGTGTTGTTATGACAATGACACCCTTTATATCTTCCACGCCAGAGAATTCCTCCATAAAAATTTATTCAGTTCTTGAACTTGTGAGGAAGAGCGTTGGAGGAGCGGATTCAGAAACCCGGAGCAGATATAAAGGGGACACAAATCACCGGCAGCGATTCTTTCTTGGTTTGGAGCGAAAACAAACAGTTGAGAGCTATCTTATGGAGTCTGAACGGTTAAAGCGGAGCAATTACGTGCTTTTTATTTTCTTCTTCACCATGGTAGCGGTGGGAGAATAATGATGGTGGTCAGCCTGACCGCCATTTTGGTTCAGACTGGAAAACAGCAATGGAAAAGATAATAAATGGAGCATAACGTTTTGAATATTCAATTATTGCCTTGTAAAAAAATTTTTAAAACCCTGACTGGGGGTGAATTCCAAAACAGAAAAAAAAAATAGCTTATACATGGCAGGGATAAATAGCTTTTATCGGTTCTTGATCGTAATTTGCTGACGTATACATTTTCAGTTCTGTATCAAAATTTAATCTAAAGTAATGATAAACAGCCGGGATGCATCCAGTTGTTGGAGAGCGAACAAACTCTCCAACCAATAGTACTGACAAAATTCCAAAAGAAAATTTCCCACTTGAAATATTGCAATTAAAATGTCAAATTCAAAATAATCAAATATGCTTTTACTTTTAGTTGTTCCAAACCATTTAACCCCATCTTCAACTTTTTCTAGTCGGGTCGTCTGTCTCTTATTTTCCTCTTTGAGCTGAATCTGTTCAGCTCAAAAAAAAGCTGTTTGGACAAACATTTTTGAATAAACCGCAAAATCGGCTTTATGAGTTGACTCTTGTCATCATTGCGATGTATCCAAAAGTCGTTTGCGAAGTCGATTAAACCACAAAACGATATTTCACGACTGATTTAATCACTAGTTCAGTGAATGAATGATTTTCTTACGCCAAACCCTTGAAGGTAGAATGAGCCACAATATTATTTGTTATTATTTAAATAAACTAAAAAGGGAGTGGAGTAATGGGATGGGCTGGAAAGCGGCGATGAAACAAGACAAATGTCTGGACATGAAAACAAACAAACTGGAGGGAGAAGCCGATGGCGAGCGCCAAGAAGCCAGACTGACTTTTGTTGTTGTGCTGTGACATAAAACATCTGAATTTGAGATCTCCATAAAAAAAAAAAAAAACCAACATAACCATTAAATTTTACGATTATAATTCTGACCCCTGCGGATTCAGAACTAAAACTGACAATCGCATTGTGCAGCTGTGTTATGTTCAGATTAGTATTATAATACTCTGTTTGCTTACTTCTACAAGGTATTGAAGATAAATCAGTGTGATAAAATCCCACTCTAGCATCTGTTTCCTTCTCGAGATGAAGCAGATGCTTCCCTGTAAACCTTTAAGTCATTCTAATTGATGTTAAAAATGTCCAACAAAGCATACATCCAGTAAAGATATTGTGTTTAATGTTGAAAATTGTTATTCTTGAAAATCACATTCACTCTACTTTAAGTTGCAAGATGGGATTTATTCGTGGATTTTTTTTTTTTTTTTTTGTCTTGCTATATCTCCTGCCTTTCTATTTATATTTATATTCATATTTATTTCCTTTTTTTTTTTTTTAGGAATTTTCCCTCTGGGGTTCAATGCAGTTTATCTTATCTTAAGACTGATGAGTAAACATTGAAAGAAAAAAATCCAAATCAGGGCGTTTGCATGAGTGATTGTCAAGAAATGTGAAAATCTGATTCCGGTTTTCCAAACGTCCTGACCACAGCTGATGGGAAAATATATCCTGATTGTTTAAACTGGAAAGAGACATCGCAATAACCATCTCTAATTTTTCCCACTTGATGATAAATAAACAATTTAGTGTGTTGCTAAATTGGTCAGGTTGAGTACAGGCAACACCTGGGCGGGGATTAATGCGTGTTTTATTATTGCACTCAACAATTGAAGGAGATTTGTGCGCGTGAATAAGATGTAATAAAGTTGTCGCTCGCTGCTTTGCATAAACAGAGGACTTAAAATAATACGCAGCTGCCAGTCATTATCCCGTCGTGTTTGGATGTTGATTTCACAAAAGATTATTCCTTTACGTTCCTCTATGGTCATGAGAGATAAACATGCAGCGAAAGAGAAAGAGAGAAAGAGAAAGAGAAAGAGAGACATAACCATAAAGATGGAATCCCAGCCAAGAAATGTTCTCCCCCCTTTTTCTCCCATATTCCTTTCCCTGCTTCCTGTGTTGCGTCACTCCGTATCCCAGAGAAGCACCATTTCCTGTTCCTATTAACCTGATTATAGACATCCCCCAAGTCCACAGGTACACACACACACACTCACAATTTAACTGATTTAAAATGGATTTGTGCCAATCAGGCTTTTTCCATTTATCGCAGGCCGAACTCGAGCTGAGCCGCGAGTCATACAGGAATGTCTTCTGTCCGCGGGAACGCACGTTTCTGGGTTTTGAATCGCGTACACTGATTTCCTTTAAAATGGCATCTTGTGCCTATTTTGGTGAGCGGGGCAAACATTTGCCCACAAGGGGTTGTGCCCTTGTAGATACAATAAAAATGGCCTCACAAGTCTCTTGTGGAAATGAAGTTTGATTTTTTTTTCAGCTGATCACATTTTTATGTCATATGTGAAGGAGAGCGTGACGGGACGGGCGAGCGGACTCCGCTAGGCGATGGTGGATCGAGCCAAAAATACAGAGGCAATGGAAAGATTCCTAAAAAATGTTTTATTACCAGAAAACCCCTGCCAAACTGTCGCTTTATCCCAAAAACAAAACTTGCTAAGTCTCCAATATAAACAACTGTGCAACACACCAGACAAAATCAAACACCGGACTCTAAAACAACTTGCTAAGTTTCTAATAAAAGCAGAAAACAAATAGCAGCAATGCTAAACCCAAGAGGCAAAAGCAGAATCCGACCGGCACCATTCTCACATAAAAGGTGGAACCCATAATCAACAACAATATCATAATCAACACAATCGACGACATACCGGACAGTGGTTGCATCATAAGGACATTTCATGATCTTTAAACAGCAAGATTGACCAAGGATGTTAAAATGTAACTCAGTGCAACATTCAGAGACAGAAACAGGGCCGTCTCTGTCGTCCCCATGACATTTCCAACCTTTTGCTACCGGAGGGTCTCATCGTCAACAAGGGACTCTCCGATAGGCTACGTTGCTCTTCTTAGCTACGCAAGTGGGCGATTACTTGAAGCTCAATAAAGAAGCAAAGTCTTTTAACCTCGTCTGTCCAGTGCGTTCGTTTCACTTTCTGGTCCCTGGCGGTCGTAAGTGATTGTTTGTTGGCAGCATCCCTGCTTTGGAGTCTTGCACGTAAAAGCGATTATCGTGCACACGGGTGTCTGTCCACGTTGTCAAACAGATCAAAATCATTGTTTGCAAAGAGCACAGCTTTGACCTGCATCATAGATCCTGCCGATTGCAGGAACGATATACGCTAACGTGTCCTGAGATGTATGATAATCTAGTCATATAAAACTGGATGAAAAGCGTTGTTGCAGAGTCTGTGTGGTTCCAGTGAATTGAATCGGTACTTCCTGCACACTCCATCATTGCCAGAAACAGGTGAGAGTTGGACAAAATGAAACAAATCGAGGTGGTCTTGATAACGGTTTCTTATCGGCCAGCCTGCAAATCTTCTGCAATCCGCCTGAATATCACGACGAGAATGATCCACTAATGCCAGATCTGCTCCTGAAGTGAACAATGATGATGATTCACTTGCTCACCGTTGAGCTGCTTTATCTGCAGAACTTCATCTCCGCCTAACAGCATCACTTAGGATGAAAAAAAGAAGGTATTCCCCCGGAGGGAAGATTGTCGGGCAGGTGGACGAGGGCCAGGGTATTGAAACACCGCCACCAATTGAAATCCACGATAAAATCGGAAGAAGCAAACCCTCAGAACTGCTTTTCTTAGTTACTTCCTCTAGGTCAAGGGTGCTCGATGCGTCGATCGCGATCTACCAGTCGATCGCAAAGGTAATACCGATAGATCGCATGATGTT
Source organism: Fistularia commersonii (assembly GCF_037954325.1). Taxonomy (NCBI): domain Eukaryota; kingdom Metazoa; phylum Chordata; class Actinopteri; order Syngnathiformes; family Fistulariidae; genus Fistularia; species Fistularia commersonii. The sequence goes on from NC_141292.1 coordinate 3,094,927, forward strand.
AAATAAGATAGACGTCTGCCTATCATCCATCCCGTCACTTGATTGTTATACAGGGCGGCCAGTCAGATGACATATTTTTCTGACACTGAGGTCATTGAGGTCAAACAACGGCGCCAAGTGCAGCAAAACTAACAAGCTAGTCAGCAAGTTACCTCCAATTTTTAGTCCTTGGTTTTTGCTCTTAAATTTAAGAAAGGGTATAAAATGAGTGGGGGAGCCGGACCAAGTAAGAAGACAAAAATTTTTTTCTTCTCTCAGTTTACCATCGCAATACCAAAGAAGGGTAATGTGGAGCGGCATTTTCGGACGGTTTGTGGAAAATACAACCCGGACGGCCCGCCGAAAAGCGAGCTGAGAAAGAGAAAAGTGTGGACTCTGCATCGGATTCAATTCAGAGTGAACTTGGGCCATGACAAAAAGTGTAGATAATTATTTTGTGTTATGTAATACTGGCTCCTGTGGTTATGCAAGGTGCATCAACACTGCACATATAGAATGTTTCGCATTAGCATGCATAGCTCGCATGGTGGAAAAGTGTGAGCACCCCTGCTTTAGGTCATATGTGTCAAACTCAAGGCCCGCGGGCCAAATGCGGCACGCCACGTCATTTTATGTGGCCCGCGAAAACATCTTAAAAGATCGGATTGTCTTAAAATATACAAGTCAAACATGCACATCGGCCATAACCTACATTTCCTACAATTCATGCCGATCACGTTACCTGCGAAGTGACAATCTATGTCGACATTTTGACACCAAACACGGAGCTAAGAATTCCAAAGTAAGCATTCCCGAAAAACAAGAAATTGTCCAAGAATTAAAAGCCAAACTACGATTGCAGCAGAATGTGTAAAACCAAAGCTGCGTCTAAAAAACACTGCAGCAGTGAAAACTAGATTTGGAACAGAGCATTATATAAGTCAATGTAAATGCATAAGGAACATTATGGATTCCTGATTTATTCAACATTAAGGAGTAGTTACATTTATTTTACATTACATTTGGTTACATTTACATAGTCACATTTATACTGTTACTGTCACAAGTGGCCCTTTAAGGGCCACCTTTATGCTTATGGCTCTCAGTGAAAATGAATTTGACGCACCTGCTCTAAATCATCTTCAATATGTTTTAATATTTGATCTGATAGAATATATGGCCAAATGACAAGCTGTCAATGAAAAGATTTGTTTTAACGTCTACCCGAAACTGCATTACATAATTTGTCTGTTGATGTCATTTTTTTCCACAGGAAAAAAAAAAAAATCTAAAAAAAATTGGGAAAATATGATTGGTAAATGGAACATAACATGTACAAACCCAAAATAACCCCTTAATTCCCTGGAGGAAAATTATAAAATAACATTAAATGTCAGCAAAAGCAACCCAGAAATTCACAAACATATCATATTTGAAAGTGAATTGTTTTAAACATGTTTAAATTTGAATAAATTCAAACACTATCTTACATGTGATTCTCACAGCAAAGCAGATATTGTGATGCCATAAAACAGGCTTTTGAATTTTCTACACAATTTTTTTCACTTCATTGTGCAGTAATAGTGAAATTTAGGCTACAAAAGATAATGAAGGAATGGAATACAATGCATTTTATGAGCTTCATAGATCAACGCTGTAGCCACATTGTTACGGATGAACAGAAGTGGAGCATTAAATCCCATCAGAATTGAAGCCTTTTGTGGAATCTGAAAGCAGAGCGTTGCTAATTCACAGTTTTAAAAAGCCAATTTAAAACATAAATGGAAGACTGGCATGTATCATCCGGTCCATGACGGGCAGTATTTGTTGGGAAATCTAATTTCCTGTCACCAGAAATATTTCATCTCAATTGGTTCAAATGGCACTTCCTGAAGCCGACAGTGTGTTCAGCCCTACTTCCATGTGGTCCTGATTGATCAGGGCAGGCTTTCAATAAAAAAAATAATCAATAAATAAAAAAAAAAAAACACAACTGCCCCGGCCTCCATCATTAAAAACAAAAATGACGCCGCTCTGCAGGATGTCATGCAAGTGGCAAAAGTCAGATCTGGTCAACGGTGCGACGATCTGCACCTGTGGGCCCTGATAGAAAACAAACGGGTAGTAAAACAGGAACCGTGGTCAGCACCTGCGGTCTTCAAAGTTCTACTAGTTAGAATGAAAACACACGTAGGACCCGCACCTGTCCATCTGTTACATGTCCAACGATAATGGGCTTTAAAACCATCAACACGTGTGGGGCGCAGGGCCGTGAATCCGGCTCCACGCTACAAATTGACCAGCTGTGGAAAAAAAAAACCCTGACAGACGGCTGGAATTACGGCTTGGATATCCTTCATTCTGAACATTTCATGTATCAAATTACACAGCTTGTATTTTTTTTTCCTTCATTTAAAAACCCCAGTAAATGATTTACTTATTGTGAAAGGCCATTCATTGTTTTTTGGTCCCATGTCAGTAGCTAAATGAACTATTAGATTACTAAAGTATTATTCATGAATTATATTTCTAATTGTTCGTTTCAGAGTCAAAGCATCAAATGAAAGATAAGGTCACAATATGGCAATTTATGTACACATCCATATACGTATCAAAAATATAATATAATATAATATAATATAATATAATATAATATTACTACAAATACAAAAACCTAAAAAATATATGTATATATTGGTTGTTTATATATATATATATATATATATGTATATATTTATATATATATATATACACAAAAACACATACCTACATACATACATATATACAGTACATATATAATATAAAGCATAATGTATACATATGTATGTATATGTATATGTTATATATTATATATATGCATATATAATATAATATAAAAATATATGTATATATGTACATATATACATATATACTTATATACATACATACATACCTACATACATATATGATAACGTATATGTACATACACATATACATATATATACATACATACATACATACATACATACATATGTATATATCACTGGCCTGTTCAAATATCCTCATCTGTGATATAAAAAAATGTAAAAAACAGAAAGAAAAAAATAAACAGCAACTGGATGTTGAAACTAATTGGTCAGTGTTGTTGTGAACCAAAAAAATATGTTTCTCTAACATGGTCCTGTGTTTGTCCCTCAGGAGAAAATCCAAACCAAACGCCCCCTTGGGTGTGTCTTTTAGCTTCCTTTTCCCATGTGCTGCCCATCAACAACACACTCTTTAGGACCAAAAAAAAAAAAAAAGAGCTTCAGATTCTTCCCAGCCGGGAGAAGCCTCGAGCCATGACAAAGTTATAAGAGAAATATTTCCAGGTTTCCTCCTCCCTTCTTTTTACAAAATGTTTTTCTGTTTGTTTCCCTTCTGCCACATGTCTCCTCCTGTCCCCTTCCCATCCCATTTTGGATCCACTGTGCTCCTGCAATATCCCTGCTTTTCCTTTCTCGTCACTCCCGATGAGCTTATCAAGAGATGAACTTTTTCCAGGCTTGTTGTTGGCTGACTTTCAAATTACTTTGGACTCAAAGAGTACTTCCTTCTTGGCACATGTCGAGTGTGGGTGTGCGGCGGATAGAAATGCACCAAAGTAGCCCAATAACACTTCCATTGAGTGTTGAGGTTAAAGACAATGTCATAAAATAAGGGAAATTAAAATTGGAGATAAGGCAAAAGTTCACTTTTTCTTTTGTTCAAGTTTTCAAGAATATACAGGGATTTAAATGGCATTTTAGGGCCCGTTTTGCTTTTTCATCCGGCCTGCCAAAGTATTTTCTTTGAATATTTTAAAAAGTATTTTCAATTTCAATTTTTTCCCTCTGTTTCCTTATGGATGATTACATACAAAACAATGTCGGTTGGTACATTCGTATTATTATTAATGATTTTAAAATTGAAATAAAATGCCAAAAAATTGAGATATTTGAATTTAAATTTTCATTTTATTCACCTAGTTGGCCCTACGCATAAAAAAATGAAATTGCCCACCCCTGCTATAGAAGGACATTTGCTTTTTACACTTGTGATTTTCAAGTGAAGAAATTCAAGTCCAAAATTTCTTCACTTCCAACTGTCACGACAAGAAGATTTCGATCAAATCTCTACGTCTTTGCACATATCGATGTGACCAGCATTTTTCATTTTCTCCCAGCTTCTTCTTGAACGTAGATGTTCAACCGTAATCAAAAAGACACAAGTGTGTTGGCGCCGTGGTTGGCGTCATGCTTTCTGAGAAGCGTTTGCATGTCCCACTGGGTTTTCTAGGAGTCCCAACGCGGGAGTAAATCGTTGTGTCTCTGAAAAAGATTCGGAAAAGATCTGGTCTCGGTGTGGATTGTGTTGGGTGAAGATTGCGCGATGATATCGAACACGTGAGATATCGTCGTATATATCACTGGCCCGTGACATGCAAAGGGTTCTCTTGGACCCGGTTTCTCTCAGTGCAATTTTTATTGTGTTCTCCATTCTTATCCTTGTTGTTGTTGTTCTCTCTGCTGTCTATCTATTTATTTGTGGATGTCTTTTGCTATCCTCTAATTGTCTCTCTCTATATATTTATATTCATATTTATTGATACTATAACTGTGACACTGCTGTGACTAAAGAATTTCCCCCATGGGAATCAATAAAGTTTAACTTATCTTATCTTATCTTATAAATGATGCGGCTACTTTATGGATTTTTTGGGGGCTGATGAGCTTCACGCCGCCGAAAAATTTAGCCCCGTCACATCCGACCAATGAAATAACCATGAAATTCTTAATTGCCGTTCAATTCCGACAATGAAGAATACGACTTAAATATTTTCAGTGCGCAGGAAGAAGATTAAGATCCGCTGGAATACGACAAAGCGGTGATAGAAGATGGATGAACGGATAGACTTTTCCTTGCATTATTTATTATTCACCTTTTTTATCAGCCGTGTTACAGGCATTGTTCGGAAAAAAGTCATTGCCAGTACGTATTTGTGGATGCTACCGGTATGTATTTAATTAAAAAAGTAAAAAAAAAAAATTGTGTGTAAATATCTAATGTTATAACGTGGGCACCTGCAATTACGATTTATTGATCCCTGTCCGGGAAATTGCTTTGTCACAGCAACGTAACAGTTATAATGTCAAAAAAAGGAAAATATATATGAATATAAATATAAATAGAAAGACAGAAGATAGCAAGACATCCACGAATAAATAGACAGCAAACGGCAACAACATCGGGGATAACAATCGGCAACATAAAGGAACAGTGAGGGTGAAAAATACAAAAACAGAATTAGATGATAATATAAATAGAGGTACAAAAATAAATAGCGGTGAATAAAATAAATAAAAATAGGCATGGATGTGTGCGGGCCGGGACAACAAGGGCATGAGAATAGGTCAATTATAGACAAGTATGGCCCATATATGTACACATATATTTATTAAGTTACTCCGCCGGCAACCATAAAAACCTATCTTTAACCTAAAAAAAAACAAAACAAAACTGTGCAATACTTCATTTCACTGTGCAATATTCAGAACTGTGCAATATTTCATTTCATAACAGCTACACTACAATTTTTCCTTTATCATACTATTGTGCACTCCTTACCTCACTTGTTACTAAGACACTTATAGTTTTATCACTTGATTACTGAGACACTTTATAGTTTCACTGAGACACTTTATAGTTTATAGTTTATTTTTATTTCTAATTCTGCCTTTTTCTTTTTATTATTTATTACTGTTATATTTTCTGTAACTCTGGCACAACAATTTCCTTCGGGATTAATAAAGTTGTTCTTATCTTATCTTATCTTATCTTTTAGCCGGTGCGGCTTATATTCAGGAGCGCTCTATAGTCAGGAAATTACGGGAATTATTAGGTCGAACTGTTCTTCTGGAGAAAATTCTAAAAAAAAAAAAAAATGAAACCAAACCTTTTTGTTTGTATGACAACATTGCGCATCAAGATGTTTATTGTTTTAAAAGAGTCAATCGAACCACAGGCCAGGTGGATGAGGATCTTCCCCGCCCTCGACAAAGCACTTCTATTGATCCGCTTCCTCTTCTCCGTTACCTCTTTGATCCACCCTACGATCTCGCCATCCCTCGGGATCCTCGGCCGTCCCTCTCCTCTTTCCTCCCTCCATTCATCTCCTTCCATTCTCCCACCTTCTCACGAAAAGCATCTCCTTCCCCCGCCGTTCATTGACCGAACATGTTTTGCGCTCAGGTGTCGGGTTCCATCCCGCCGAACCTCCAGATGTGCTTTGCGTTCAGAAAACACGCCGCCTAACAAGCTGAGACCCACGCAATTACATCATTCTCGTGAAATCCTGTCTCCGCAAAGCAGGGAGCGGTTGACACAGTTCAAAACCGTGACCCTCTAAACGGGAACACGCTGCTAAATCTGCTGACGGCAACATTTTCGACACACGGAGCAGCTGGGATGAGGAAACCCCATCGGGGAGGGATCGGACACCCCTGGAGAAACTAAAAATACACACCATGAAGGGGTCAACAAGCGACCTTCCTCCAGAATCAATGAGCTGCGTGCAAAAACTGAACGGCCGTTGAGACGCTAAAGCTACGAGCTCGTGGGCGAAGTCCGGTTATTTACATTTCCGTCCATTTATTTTGAAAAGGCGATCGGAAACTTGCTAAGGGGCGGTTTTGCAATGAACACAAGTGCAACTGTAATTAAATGCTTTTTCTTTTTCCCCCCAAATCAATTGCTTGCTGACATCGTCACACCAGCACACCGATCCACTCAAACCGTTTGCATGTATTACATTTGAATTAGTGGTAAATGGACAGTAAGTGCTCTGAGCTCACTTTACACTGTTTGACTGGGGTTAATTCATTTAAGCATCAAATGTATTTAAACAATAAACCGATCAGGGTGTCACTTAACAACAGTGATAAATTTCCCCTTATTTTCTGGGACATTTTTTTCCTCCCTCTGCTAACAACTCTAAATGTCTTTTTTCTTTTATATCATCATTTTCAAGTGATTTCTTTGTCATCTCCAGCTGATTTCTCTATATATTACCTACTTGACGTCATTTTCCCGGTACAGTAAAAGATGTCCAAGAGTCTTTTTCCTTTTTTTTTTCTTGCTCAATCCCATGTGTTTTCCATGACTGTTAAAATGTCCAGGTTTTTCTGTTTTGGCCGACACGTGGAAACACTGATAATTGTGTTTCGCTCTGTTCCTACTTATCATTATTGGCTTCGAATTTGATCGTCGCACTTCACTTTCGTCGTGATTCCCTGCCGTTTGTGGCTCTGTAAAACCGTTTTTTTTGTTGTTGTTGTTTTGTATTTGTTTTACAATCCCTGTTGTTTTCGCAGATTAGCGTCTGCACGTGTCCCCCATCCTTTACCGTGAGGGTGTTTTGAGTACTTTGACACTTTTCACATTTGTTTCCCGCTAAGAAATGGCCCGCCTTTTGCCTGTTCGTCGAGTCCAGCGCAGTTTCAGATGTTATCAATACCGAGCATGAGTTCACAGCTTTTCCAAGTCCATCATGAAGCCCAGATGGCACGATCTTTGAAGCACGTTGGCTTGTTTTCATCATCCCTCATGTACATACTTGCCATCAAAAGACCATTTCTAATGCTCCCTCCGGGTGGAAGTGATAGGAAAATAAAATAAAAATATGGATTAACTCTCGGCTAATCAACAGCAGGTCTGCGGTGCTTCTATATAACATCTAATTTTTCACATTTTCATTGATTTCATCATGTAGTTGCCTCACGTCTCGGCCTAGAGGACACGTCGAAGCCCACTGTTGCTATATATTTAGCATTGTTTGCCTTGTACAACTTTACATTCATGCTCAATCATTACAATAATACTCATCAAGCCAAATCACTAAAGCCTTTTTGCATAAAGAGGTCATGAAATACAGGAGCGCATCAGCAGAGCAACCAAAACCAAAATAATATTATGTGCAGAGGTACAGATAAAAGAGCGTGCAGTGCACGGCAGAAACTGTTGTACTCGACCACATGTAAAGAACATGATTGTAGAGAAATGGTAAACCACACCATAGATGCGTAACAAAAACAAGTTGGTAGTGAGGGAGAAGACCTTAACAACCGTCAATGACCAATGAGAAGAAGACACCTACATCTGCACATTTCATGCTTTGTATTATAAAAACACTGACTAGAAGATCAGACCCAGACCTGTGCATACTTTACATTGACTGCTGAACTAAATACCGATTTAAATATCTTCTTCTCTTGCTTCATCATCGATCCACCCACACATAGAACGGGACAGGATCCAACACGCTCAAGGCTAACTGATGAGCGAGGTGGTGTTGAAGTCCGGTTACCTTGCCGAGACGCCGCCCGACACCTGATGAAACTGTTTCTTCGACCAATCAGATTTTTAGTTGAGACACAAAGGCCTTCCAGAAGGCTACAGTAACGCCAGCATGTCACCCACCCTTTTGATTGGATAGTCAGAGAGTGTGCTAGCAAGAGCTATCAGGCTGCAGCTTTTTGTGGCTACACAACTTACCGCTGCAATGTAACGGCTCTTTAAACCGCATTTCTGCATGATAAGATGGTTTTAAACGCGATAAAACAGTTATTGAGGGGCCGATTAATAAATGGGGGACGACTGAAGGCCTAGGTGTGAAACGCTTGGGTTCTATATAAGTATGGGAAACATGATGAAATGTGAGGCACTGACTTGCTCACTCTAACTTGCTGTCATTGTATTCTTCAGCTGAAGATTCACAAAAAGAATCCCTGGATTCACATGCGCCCCCTACCTTGAGGCAGGAGAACTGCATGCCTCACTTAGTGGCTCTTCGCAGTCGTTTTATGATCGCTCAGCACAAGAAACTAATAACACAAAGACAGTTACTGACAAAATACACTGCACAATGGAAATGTAGTTCATATAGCAAAATGTTTAAACATTTTAATAGCGACATACAGAGAGACAGCAATACGGTCTTAGTGCAGTGCAGGCCAGCAGCCAGTCGTCATGACTTAAGGCCTAGATGTGAAACATACAGTCCGCCACTGGGTTCTATGCAAGTATGGGAAACATGATGTTGAAACATTGAGTGGATGACAAAATTTGCCACCCAAAATAGGGGTTTGCTCCGGTCACGTGACGTGCGGTGAGGCTCACGGCTGTTGAGGCACTGACTTGACTTGACTTGACCTGCCCGACACCTGCACAAATATATCTTGGGCAATCGGCGGTTATTGGGCTGATTGAGACCAAACGGTTCACCTCTACTAATCAGCACAAGCCAAAAAAAAAAGCAAAAAAATAACGTAAAATCAACCGCAAGAGAAAAGCATGGCGAGCATCGCTGCCGTTTGTCCACATTGGCCTCGTCTAGGACGGGTTAATAGTGGACAAGTCGCTCCAGGCAGACGCCAAAGCTCCTCTGCAGCCTGGATGATGCCAGTTTGATGGATGGATCTGGCCTGCTGCTGGCCTGGGAGCGGGTGGGGAGGCGGGGGGGTGGGGTTGGAGGGCTCCAACAGGCCTGGTGCACAGATGCACCAGTGCTCTGACTGCAAATGCACACACACACACACACACACACACATACACACACATACACACAGGATCCAAGGCTATCAGCGCATAACAGGTATTGCAGTCATGGAAGAGTACCAGTATGTGTGTATAATGATTCCTTATGTGCGTCTTCTGGAAAAATGTGAAGGGGTGTTGAGGAAAGCCTGTCTAAAAAAAATAAAATAAAATGAAAAAATAATCCTTAACTGGTCCACACCTATTCAAAAGTGTAAGAATACATATTTTTCAACACAGAAATGTAAACATTTTAATTTGATCATTTAACAATCGCAGGCTCAGACCATTTTCGTTAATGGGTAGAATTGATTTAAATCAATGTTCGCATTCATATCTATAATCACATTTATAATAATGTTTACACTCTGTCACCGTGCAGGGAAACACGTTTGCACGCTCTTCATGTGACAATAAACGCTTTGAATCTTGAATCTTAAATCCTCAAATCAAACCAGACGTCAATACTCACAGCAAAATAACCCAAGTGATAATTTTGGGACTTTCATTAATAAATTAATGATGCAGACGGCGCCTCCGTCATACCTTTATGTCACTTAATGTTACACCATATTGTTGACCGGAGAAGGTGATATCCTTCTGACCCCGACCATCTGCCTACTGACTGTTAGTTCTGGTTGTTCCGCCGCTAATCCAGAGCCTGGACACACCGTCGCTTCTGTTGAACTCCATTCGTCACGCCATGGGAGAAAAGCTCCGACTTCTCTTCCAGTGTGACTTCGGTTTCCGACGTCTCATAATCGGATCGCCGCTTTTCCTTAATTCGACCGGGAAGTTCAGTCGAAACGTTTAATATCCTTTGCGACTACGAGGGGTCGGAGAGGCTGATTTTTTTTTTTTTTTAATCTACTAAATGGGTAAAATTGATTTAATTTGTCTGAGAATTCTTTTCATCGCGTGATCATATGATGAGGCCGTGTCTGCTCGGAAGGCGTCCCCCTTTGGCCTCCACGCTTTTCCCTCGACTCCCTTTTGTTGCACAAACTTGCGATAAGCTAATCTCATCCCCTCCTACCAAAGATTGTCTCAAACATACCTCCCCTCTGACCCAGAGTCATTTCAGTGGCAACTTTCCCCTCTTGACAGCCTACTTTACACTTCCCTTTTGCCTCTCCGTCTGCCCTTTCTGCCCTCTTCCTCCCCGAATGGCCCCGATGCCCCGCGACCAACGAACAACGCCAGAGGTCGTACGACAGAAAAATAACTCTGTCGTCGTGGAGCGACATGCTGATGGAACAGATACGGAGAATTCCTATACGAATATGCGATAACCTAAAACGTGCCGCCGAGATACGTACAAACGCGACGATGCACGGACGCGAAATTGGCGACCTGATGTTTTATTTATCTCATGCTGATTTTAAATTTTTCTACGCTGAAGTAAAGTGGTTTTCTAGAAAAGTTATGCAATGTGAACAAGGTTTTTGTAGAAGAAAGAAGAGGAGGAAGTAGGAAAATTCAGTGTGTGTGTGTGTGTGTGTGGTTTGACCTTTCGCAGAGGTTAAAACCAACGCAAGCAGATGCGACATGTGATCTCACACCTTCGCGGGCGTTGTGTTTATTTGAAGACCTTCTATGAGACGTATGCATTTCTCTACAAAGTGTGTGTATGTTCTTGGGTGAAAATTGGGGATTATTCTACACTTATCTCACTTTCATGCAAGCCCCCGTTTGTTTTTGAGCTTTAAGGACTACTTTTGGAGGGATTTGATGTTCAAATAATTGTTTTATGGAGATATTTCAAACCAATCACATTAACGGGCAATTGGTCATTCACACAAATGACCTATCGCATAAATCCTCATCCTGCACCGCCCGTTCTCGACGCAATTTTTTTTTAGAATGAGGAAAAATAAAAGTCTTCATGTTGCTGGTAAATCCATAAAACCCTGGGAGATTACTTCACATCCACCGTCAGAAATGAGAGGGTTTGGAAAAAGCATTGCCTAAGCAACCTTGAATTTACTGTTGTTCCTCTCTCACTTGTCTGTCTGCTGCGATGGCAAGAAAAAGAAAGTGACTAAAAGTATGACTCAGTTTTGTGGGCAGAAGTCGACCCCGCTGTCTATTAACTTGAGTTTACTGCGCATTATTCAAAGGCTTGGTGTTAACACCTGTCGTCTTAAGTGCTGAATCTGTTTTGGTTTACACACTTTGAGGGTGGATGTCATCCTTCACAACATCCTTCATCAGTGCGGGTGTTTCTACAATCTATGTCATGCCTAGAAAGAAAATATGGGAAACTAAAGATCCTCACAGCAAGCAAGTGAAATACTGTAAATGTCTTTAAATGTCCAACCATAAAAAAATAATAATAATAATAATCATAAATCAACCCCCGTATCAGTCGGGGTATATATTTTATAGTGGTGAGTCGTCAGGGCCTGCAAGACCTTCTTTGCTGGCCTAAGAAATATCTGAATCTGACTGATTTTAATTCTATTTTATCCATGAATCCATTTTTTAATTCCAAATAGTTTGTCGGCTTCATATCATAGCTTTTTCCCTGGCTGTGCCTCTTCCTCACCTTTTTTTTCCGCATTAAAGCATTCAACCAATCACATTTCAGGCATTATTTGTTGCTTGTAAGGGTCAAAGTCAAAGAAATCTGCCTGGAGGCCTGCAGAATCAGATTCACAGGCTTTCCAGCTAAAAATAAGTATAGATAAAACTGTTTCTTCGACCAATCAGATTTTGAGTTTAGACACGAAGGCCTTCCAGAAGGCTACAGTAATAGTCATACCACCTTTTGATTCGATGGTCAGAGAGCGTGCTAGCCAGAGCTAGCAAAAGAAAAAGGACTTCTTGATGGAGCTGAAGCGCACAGATAATCTATACAACGGAGTAATTGAACTCTTTTTTTCGAGTAAGAAATTATCAGAATTTTTGGTAAGTAAAATGTTTTTATTTTCCAAAATAATATTGCAATTTATGAGGATATTATTGTTGGTTGTTCATGTGTGATGAACAAGCAACAATCATGTTGTCATGTCTATATAAGTATGGGAAACTTGATGAAATGTGAGGCACTGATTTGCTCACTCTAACTTGCTGTCATTATATTCTTTAGCTGAAGATTCGCAAAAAGAATCCCTGGAATCACATGCGCCCCCTACCATGAGGCAGGAGAACTGAGTGCCTCATTTAGTGGCTCTTCGCAGTCGTTTTATGATCGCTCAGCACAAGAAACTAATAACACACATAGATGAAAAATACCTTTTTAGTGCAAATCACACTTCTTTTCTTTTGACATTTTCTTCTTTCCAAAATCGGCACGTGAGGCACGGCCTCTCCTGCCTCCCCTGCCTGCACTGTCACTGCTCCGGTCAGTAACATCAAGCTTTCCTCCTGCTATTTCCATCATTGTCCTCTGGTATGAACTCTTGCACGACTCTTTTCACGATGGCAGCAATTTCAATAAATGTCACATTCCATATTTATGAGACCCAACACTATAACAATCTCCTCATGTTCAGCTGCCACCGCATTGAATATCAGAGAAACATCAAGACGGCAGTTGTTTTCATCGGTGGAATGATGGCACAGCACGCATCACAATGCTTTCATTGGTTGCAACACATGGACAGAGTTGAACTGTCACAAATGTGTAAATTGAACAAAACAATGTGCATTTTTGTGTAATTGTCAGCATCTTTGAGATGTGAATAAGACTGCGCGTACAGGGTTTTTAAGTATACAATGGCCTCTAAAGGCTGGACGGCTCTCAAAAATGAAAGCCGCCTCAAAAACCATCATTTTGTTCAACGTAAATCTTTTCGAAACTAACATGATCCAGATGATCAGGAACACGGGCTGATGTTCTTCATGCCTTGCAGGCCGCAGATGCAGCGACACCTTTGCAAGAAGTTGTGGTTTGAGGGCTGCAGGGTTAAGTTTGGTTTGGTTGCCACTAACAATTTCACAAGTTCGCAGATGAGTATACTTTACTTTGACTAGCAGTGGCTTAGAAGAATACACATCCCCTCTGTTTTTGTTTATTCCCAGGCTGTTGTTTCTTTAATGGATACAAGCGTGTTTTTTTTTTGTTTTTTTTTTGTTTTTTTAACATATACTGCACAAATACAAGCATGCTTGTCTGCGTGCTACGAGAGGTCAGCGTGTTTCAGACACGGTGCCGCTCAAATCCTAGAAAAGCCTCTGAGATCTCCCTCCGTATACACACATCTTCCTGAATTTTATTAACTTTCCCAAGCCGCGAGCCTTACAAATGATTCACCACAATAAGGTGTTAACGTTCAAACATTTCCAATCATCTGGCAACAAATTCTGTCACTTTTTCCCCACATAAGAAGGCGAGTGGAGGATTTCTAACATTTCACATCAACCGGCAAGGATATCACGGAGGATAAGCTGCTACAACTTGTATCTTTAAGTGTGATTACGCAGCTTGTTGTTGATACTTGAGCTAGTTATGTGCAACTAGATGGGGGAAAAAAAAAAGGGCACCTCTGCTTAAAGCAAGCAACCCACCCACACAGCCTCGATATGCACCGTTTAATTCTCAAGTTAAATGTTTGGGGGGGCAAAGGGTGATTTTAACCCGCCGTCAGCAGCGGCTGGGACCGCTAGCGAAGCGGGAACGAGTCTTCGGGCCAAGTCAAGCATGGCGGTCAAGCACCCATGTCGTTGCACAGGCCTGTGAGAGCCGAGAGGCAAACATTCACCTGCCTCGAAACACGGAATTTCGGGGCGTCATCGGTAAAGAATAGCAACGTCCAGGAATGAAATCCACGGTGAGCGGCGCTACAGAAACAAACAGGACGCGAGTTCAAACGTCTTGACCCCAAGGTGTAGAAATAGACTGCGTACAATGGTGTTATGATAAGAAAGGTTTGGGTTATTTATCATTTCAGTTTTATTCTACAAGTCAACCAAATGTGGGAAATCTGAGAGAGGAACTTTTCAGAACGTAGCTAAGAACAGCTAAACCTGCTATTTCTGCAAACAGCGCCAGCGTGCACGGAGATGAATCAATGTCACAGAGCGGAACACTGTTTCAGTGCAGAAAAGAAAATCTGAGAAAAAACACTGGCCTTTCTCTGTTTTTTTTTTTTTTCAACAATTCACTCCCTTTCCTTGGTGAAAGATTGAAAATATAGCAAATAAATAGTTATATTTAAACACCCTTTTTTCTGCAACAGGGACAACGGACTCACAGTTAAGTTAAAAGCCCCGAAAGCTGGTGTGTTAACATCATGAGACCAAGCTGCCTGAATAGTTTCGGTTATTGTGGTCTTGATCTCTTATCTATCAGATACATATTTTAAAACTGTGATGTGGTAGCACAGCCAGGAAACCGACCGAAGATCCTAGTTTGCACACACTCTGTAAAATCTACCACCTTTGCAACACAAGTTCTAGCTGAACCCCGAGGGAAGTGAGAAGTGAAATAACGAGAAACGCATGATGTGAAAGGTCGCGTCCTAATACTCAAGGCTCCATATTCAATTCATCCAAAATAGTTTTATAATCTAACCTAATCTGCCGCATTCAGTCCACGCGTAAAGACGGTAGAGCCAGACAACTGTTTTTGACATATTGAAAATGGATATATGAATTAATCATGTAATTTGTCCCCTCCATCATTCATTCATTATCTATACCTTTTATTCAGCAGTCAGGGGGCGACTGAAGTTCAAGTTGCAGAAGCCGTGACGTCCGTGACGGGTGTTTGAGCAGTGACGCCTCAAGAAATTTGAACATTCGCTCGTTTTTTTTTTTAATTTGAATTTTGAATTTTAGGTAAATAGTCAATATAATTTTAAAAGTATCAAAAAAAAATCCTGAAAAAACAATGTAACCTTATATGGGCAAAACATCATGGTTCTCCAGCAATTTTATAAATCCAAGCAACTGTCAATAGATAGATAGATTCACTGTAAAGCATTTATAATTGCACAAATATACTTTTTTTGGGTTGGAATGTAATTTATTTTTGCACATTCAGTCCTTCAGAATCCCAGCTAGTTAACGGAAATCAGCAAAATTCCACCCGACAGGCGGAAAGAGGCTGCGCAGGTCGGTAGATCTCCCTATTAAAAAGATGGGCTACTAATGTGACCGATCCAAAATGAAAACGTTCATTAAAGCAATGCTCTCAAGTGTTCAAATGCTAGTGGCGTCTGTTGAAAATCCGGATTCTGAAAGCCGACGACCGGCAGCCGATCTTAATTTCTTAGCGGGATTCTGCCCCCTCCTCCGCCGTCAACAGACAGTTTATGTGTAATTAGCGCTGATTGCTGTAACCGATGGGAGGGCGCTGATCTGAGCGGCAGATAGAGAAGATACTGAGAGGCAGACGAGACATCCTGCTAATGAGCGAGGTGGTCGAGTTCACCGGCCGGCCTTGCCGGTCTCGTAAACTCAATTCGGAGCTTCGGTTTCCAAAGATTTTCATTCCTTGACCTTAAAACGCTCTGGGGGGTGAATCGGCGGTCAGCTCTAATGCAGATGAGGACAGATTACCCGCTACGAGAATCCGGGGGGAAAAAAAAAAAAAAAAAAAAGCCATCTTCTGAGAGGTCTGAATGAATTTGTTACTGCAATGACCTTTGACCTCATCCGCCCCACACGGAGTTGCAGCCGTGCGTTAAATACAGGAATTTTTGAGGGCACCTGAATATAAGTCGCACCCCCTAAATTTGAATTGTCGATTTGTAAGCTATTTACACAGAAAGACGTTACACAGACAGATTTGTCTTTTACTTTTAATTAATTTAATTACTTTTTAATTCATGCCGAGCTGTGCCGGAACGCGTCTGGTTGAAAAAAATTAAAAATACAGAAGCCCACCAGGAAACGTCATCGATGACTATCTTCATCTTAATCCTGCACACTGAAACAACTAAAGTTGTTTTCTTCAGTGTCAGAATTAAACAGCCTCGGACATAAACGGACTCGGAAGTCTCTCTTTTATTGATCCGATATGACGAGGGTAAATATTTTGGCAAGATGAAGTTCATTGGCCTCCCCCCGAAAAAATTAAAATAAGATAAAAAATGCATTTAAGAAAAAAAAAAAAACAATTAAAAAAAATGTGAATAAGATAAAATTTATTTATTTATATAATCTCAAAAAAAGAAAAAAAATGAATATATATAGAATTAGAAAGGCAGAAGCCAGAGGATAGCAAGACAAAAAAAAAAAAAAAAAGATAACTCACTGCGTCATTGTTTAAGCAGCAGTGTTGAAAACAGAAGCGGCTAATAGTCCGTAAATCCTTAATGATCGTATAAATGTACCGGCATTATTTTGTATGCAATCAACCATACGAAATTAAACAAAAGGAAGAAATAAGGAGTTTCTAAATTCAATATTGATTGAAAATACTTGTTAAAATATTCAAAGGAAATAGTTTAAATGTGGCTGTAAAAAGTCTGATATAGATTATAGAATTTCATATTAGCGTCACACTTTAGCTTCCCGCCGTGGAAATATGTTTACATCATTTTTCATTTGAACTGTACCTTTGCACTTTATTATCTATACTTATTTATTCGCATTATTTTGCGTTGTTTTGCTGTCCCATCTTGCACCGTTTGCTCAACTTGTCTTGATATTTCCTGCAGGAGACCAATAAAGTTTTCTGAATTTGAATTTGAACGCTTACCAACGTGCACTCTTCGTATGTACGACGTCCTTGAGTGTCAAGAAAGGCGCCTTCAAAAAAAATGCATTATTATCATTGTTGTTATCATTATTATTATCATTAAGCGATGGCTTTCACAATGGTGGAAAATTAAAACACAGAAATTGCTAACTTTTTGAGATTTTCCCAATGTGGGACAATTAAAGTTATGTTTTATTCTATTTTAACTGAAGTTAAGAATGTCCATCAGAGCATGCATCCAGTATTTGAGAGTCACATTAAACCTACTTTAAGTTGCAAGATTTTAAGAATTTATCCCCAAACCAAAGACAGCAGGGTTAATCGGGTACGAGAATAGCGGGTGAATATTTAAAGAAAAATCCAGATCTGTCAGTTTGTGAGAAGATTACAAAATTATATATGAGCTATTGTAGAAAAATGTGAAAATATATTTTCGGATGTGTTAAAAAAAGACTTTTTTTTTAACGTTTTGGCAACAGCTGATGAGAAAATATTAGGATTGTTTAGACTGGGAAGAGAAATCATAATAACATTACAACTATTCATCGCTATTTTTCGGCACTTGAGTTTAATGACTGTTCCAAAGATCGGTCAATAATAAATCATTGATGCTACACACTTAAAAAAGATTTTTAACTTCTTAAAAAAAAAAAAAAAAAATAGTATTCTGTGTGAAGAGATTACACAGGTCTGTCAAGTTAAAGCAGCATTTTTTTTCCGTTATGGTATCTTTTGTTTGTTTTTTTTTTGACTACATTATTTAGCGCGAGGAAATGACATCATGCACGAAAGAGTTTTATGACCGCAGAACGACAGCGCGTCAACATAACAAAATAAAGAATAGCTTGAACACACACAATGAACTCAGGACTCGTCAACAAGGAGGAATAACACATTGTAGTACGCGCAATCTAAGAAATCTATTTTGACAGTGATTAGATGCATTTAAAAAAAAAAAAATTGTTACCAATTTTTATACTTCTTGATGAAATTTGGGTCATTTATTGCATTTTTTCCCCTAATTTTGCTGATCATTTCACACAATCCTTGATGTCTCACTCATTCCCATAAAAAAAAAAAAAAAAAAAAGATTAAATGCTACTAAATCGCAGACCATAAGTCACGATCATGGACAAGGACTTTTTTTCTGCATTAAAAAATGAAATCTATGATATGGAATCCCAGCTAGATGGTGCGTCCATATACATTTTCATAGTAAATGAAACAGTAAATGGAATTATTTGTATTTCCGTGCGACAGTTTCATTTTAAAAGAATGGTTATGCAAACAGTGACATATGCAACCCCTACAAATAGTGATTATTTTACAATACTGATTACAGTATTGTAAAATAATCACTATTTGCAGGTTTTGTCTGGGTGCCCGTGCTCGTCACATCCTTCGTAAACTTGGTGACTGCGGTCCGACGCGTTCTGATGGAAGCCAGATGCCCGTCTCCTTCTCAGCGCCGAACTCAAACCACCTGTAACCCCATCTCCGTTAGGAATTTACAGAGATTAAATACGGCCACTACAATAACCACATGTGGGCCTCTGAGAGAGGGAGCTCCCATAGCAGGACGCGAGATCTACGCTCTTCGAAACGGATTCTCCGGCTTCCTGGGCGGGGGGGGGGGGGTTGCATGGAGGGAAACACAGGTGACCCGCAGGGAAGCGGCAGCGACGACGCAAAGGAAAAACCCACATCTTCTTGATGATGATGATGGGGCTGTAATAGCCTGCTATGTGACCTCAAACCTCTCACGTAAACACACATTTATCTGCATCTCCATCTCTAACTCAATTCTCTAATGATCATCACAAGCCAGCGTCACATGTGAGCTCAGCACTGTTTACTCTTTCTTCTCTACTCCATGAGGATCCAGGTCTAAAACCAGGTCTATTTCTTTTTTTTTTTTTTTCTTTGGGTCGCAAAATTCTGATTAAAAAATCCCGCCTCACTGTTTGAGCCACTGATATTTTTTTTTTTTTTTTTTTTTTTTTTGGGGTGCAAAATTCAGATTGAAAAATCCTGCCTCACAAGTTGAACCACTGATTTTTTTGGCGGGGGGGGGGGGGTGCAAATTTCAGATAAAAAAAAATCCTGCCTTATAGTTTGAGGCATTACTTTTTTTTTTTTTTTGGTGCAAAATTCAGATTAAAAAATCCTACCTCACAGTTTGAGTTACTGCTTTTTTTTTAGGGGGGGATGCAAAATTAAAATCAAAAAATCCTGCCCCACAGTTTGATCCACTGCTGTTTTTTTTGGATGCAAAACTCAGATCAAAAAAATCCTACCTCACAATTTGAGCCACTGCTTTTCTTTTTTTTTGGGGGGGGGGTGCAAAATTCTAATCAAAAAATCCTACATCACAGTTTGAGTAACCTCTTTTTTTTTTTTAGGTGCAAAATTCAGATTAAAAAATCCTACCCCACAGTTTGAGTCACTGCTATTTTTTGGGGGGGGGGTGCAAAATTCAAATCAAAAAATCCTGCCTCACAGTTTGAGTAACTGCTTTTTTTAGATGCAAAATTCAGATAAAAAAATCCTGCCTCACAGTTTGAGTCACCTCTTTTTTTTTTTTTTTTTTCCTTTTTTTTAGGTGCAAATTTCAAATCAAAAAATCCTGCCTCACAGTTGGAGACATTGCTTCTTTTTTTTTTTGGTGCAAAATTCAGATTAAAAAATCCTACCCCACAGTTTGAGTCACTGCTTTTTTGGGGGGGGAGGGGTGTGCAAAATTCAAATAAAAAAATCCTGCCTCACAGTTTGAGCCACTGATATTTTTTTGATGCAAAATTCAGATCAAAAAATCCTGCCTCACAGTTTGGCCCACTGCTTTTCTTTCTTTTTTTGAGGGGGGAAGGGGCAAAATTTTGATCAAAAAAATCCTACATCACAGTTTGAGTCACCTCTTTTTTTTTTTTTTTTTGGTTGGGGGTGTAAAATTCAGATGAAAAAAATCCTCCCTCACAGTTTGAGCCACTGCTTTTTTTTTTTCCTTTTTTTTAACAGCGTGACAACTTTTCCAGAAGCTCCTGTCAGTGCAGTAATCACATGCTGACCAACTGCTCTGAATGCAGGGACGATTTGGGAACATCTGGCAGGAAACTACCCGCCTGTTTAGGAGGGATATTGTCACCGACACGCCTAACGGATGCTTCGGATCGCAAGAAACCGCTTTCCGGTGCCAGTCAAGGAAGAAGAAACGAAAAAGCGCAGTGACTTTGGGGCGGTTTTCAGTAGGACGCACTCACCGGCCACCGCCGCTGTCAGACCAGATGAAATCCTGAGCATCTCGGCTTCTGCAGGGGGGAAAAGCTTCCTTCTTCTTCTTCTTCTTCTTCGTCTGGGGTTAATCCACCTTCGTGAAAAGGGAGGAAAATGAGAGAAATCTCGAAGTCAGACGGCTGGATGAGCGTCGAGGAGCCCGATCATGGTCCACAGCTGACTGGGAGATGGTCTCTAGTCCATTGCGCGCCGGATCTGTTGAGCGGAGCGGATCGGAGGGAGGAAGAGGAGGAGAAAGGAGGAGTTGGGACTTTGTGTCATGTGCAGGACCTTCTCCTGCGGTCTTCACGGGGGGATTTGGTCTCGCCAGTCCGTGGGAAAAGCTTCGCTGGCATTTCTATGACAGTTAATCCTCCACCACCGTCGCCATCTGTTCCGTTCCGCAGTCTGGATCCGATCTGATCGATAATGAGCTCCTACTTGTTTTTATTTTGCAATGCCATGTCATTTAATAGGAAAAAAAAACCAACATCACTGGGCTTGAAATTTTATTTCCTTAACAATATACTCAAAAAAATTGAACTGTTTTTTTTTCTTTTTTTTTCTGGTTATTTCTATGTTTTTTTAATACAGTATGTCATGATCCAATGGAAAGTCATACAGCTGCACTTTAACATGCAACTTAAGGAGCTTAAATTAATATAATGCCATTTGTGTCAACCTCCTCACCAATGCAATGCCATGTCACTTTATGGGGCACACACACACAGGATTTTTATTTCCATAAAAAAATTGACTTTAAAAATAGAATTTGTATTTTATATTAGTATTTTTTTCAATTTTTTAAGTTTATTTCTATTTTTTTTATATAGTATGTCATGATCCAATGGTAAGTCATGTAGCTGCACTTTAACATACAACTTCAGTAGCTTCAATTAATAGAATGCAATTTTTCACTTTTTAGGGGAAAAAAAAACACACACACAAGGCTTGAAATTTTATTTCCATAAAAAATAGACGTTAAAAATAGAGCTGGATTTATTTTTTTTATTTTTTTTTCATTTTTTAAGTTTATTTCTATCTTTTTTTCTTAATACAATATGTCACAATCCAATGGAAAGTCATACAGCAGCACTTGAACATGCAACTTCAGTAGCTTCAATTAGTATAATGCAATTTGTGTCAACCTCCTCACCCAAAAAACTAAATCTCCTTTTACTTTAGACAATGAGCTTTTATTTTTCCCATCTGTCTGGCTGTTGTTGAACTCAGTGACAGTTAGCTGTGTTTTAGTTCCATCGCGGTCAGAAAGAATAACTTAATGTCAAATCATCATTCTGTGGAAACAATGATTGTTGAAATACTGGTTAGTCATTATTGTGATTGGAAAACGCGCTCGTATCCGTGGATATTCAACTGAAGTCCATCGCCGCTGAATCGACATGTAAACATGGACTTTCTGGAACGGGATTAATGCATGACCTTCTTATTTATGATGGTAAAGAAAACTATTAAAGAAAGTCAACCTGCCATTTTAACTGTCAAACATTGACACTAAGAGGAAAGAGTAATAATCAATTCTAAACCCATAGGCTATTTTTAAACTCTGTGTGTTGGCAGTGTGCAGCTTTCAGGTGACGTGACTCATCAACCTTAATGCAGAGCAGCTGTACGTCCCTGATCCCTTTTTTTTTTTTTTTTTTTTTTTTTGGAAATTCTGAAAAACCTCCTCACTGTTCTGTCAAGTCCTGTAAAAACGTCTCCCCCTGGAGGGCAGGTGGCGCTACAGCTCGTAGCTGCACAGGTGTATCCATTACGCCCCCTCCTCGTCTGCACGCCGATTCGTATCCATCTGTGCATTAAAAAAAACACAGTTTTTTTATTTTTTATTTTTTTTTTAACTTTTAACAGTTTAAAACACTGGTCCAACTCGCTTCCACGATTCAATCCGCCTCCAGGCCTCTCAACACGACTGGAAGTCTCCACCTCCCTGTGATACGTCTGTCCAGATGTTTACTCAAACCCACTCTTGTGCAAGTCTTGTATTTCCTGCAGGATCCATATGTATGTATGTATATATATATTTTTTTACCAGGTGTGGTTTTGTGTTGAAAGCTTGCGCCAAAAGTGAGTTTAGAAAACTCTTGTGTGATTTTCTCCAGAGAATCTGAAGTCCATTCTTCTATTTGGTCATTTCTTTTTTCCATGTTTAATTTCATGCATTTCCCGCGCCCTGTCTGTGTGTGTGTGTGTGTGTGTGTGTGTGTCATTGTGCTGGCCTCATGCAAAGTCTTTTATTGTATGTTACGTCCTACTTTACCTCTTACTGTGTCGTCCCGTTTCCCTGTCTGTTTGCACTTCCTGTCTTTGTTTGACTTTCCCTCCTGTTCGAGCGGTTTCGCTGTAGCTCACCTGTGTTGCCGCGTCGTCTCCATCCTCACTCAATATCTATTCAATCAACTTCCTGTTCGTCCTTCTTCTTTCCTGTTGTTGTATTTTAAGCCGCGTCGGTAAACTTGTTCTTCTAGAGCTTCCTTCATTTCGTGCTCTCCGCTGTCTTTCATTGCCACGTTGTATTTCTCTAGCGTTTGTTTGTTTTGCTTTTAAAAAAAATAATATTTTCATCCATGTATCCCTTCTGTTCAAGCCAGATTTTATATATGTTGCTCAAAAAAAATAAAGGGAATTCTCATAAAATACTTTGTTCTTTACATAGTTGACTGTGCTGATAACAAAATCACACAAAAATGATCAATGCAAATCAAATGTGTGATTCAAGTGTAAAAACACACGACAGGCTGATCCAACTGTGATGTAATGTTCTTAAAATAAGTCAAAATGAATCAGTGTTTCTGACAGTTTGATTTCACAGAAGCGTGATTGACTTGGAGTTACATTGTACTGTTTAAATGTTCCCTTTATTTTTTTGAGCAGTATATATATATATATATGGTGCCATTATACATACAGTACACAACATTATATATTATACAAACCGCTATTAAACAACAGTTGCATCTTGTAAAATTAACCAAACCAATGATGATGAGTTGAGTGACTCATACATAAAAAAAAAATGAAAAAAAATGAAAGCTGACATTTTTTTTTTTTTTTGCTTTGAAATATGTCAATAATTATGTAAACATCAGTCATCGAAATCTTCTTGTCTTGGCAACTGGACTTCAATTTCTTCCCTTGAGGACATTTGGCCCCTCGTCCAAGAGGCTTTTTCGGTCCTAATGGCCAATGGGGAGTTTCCAAATATAACTGATATATTTGGAATGCTGTTATAAGACAAGCTGAGAAGAATTCGACAAGAATTCCCGATGACCTGGATGACTGACTCATTATTCATCCATTATCTATATCAGGGGTGTCAAACTCATTTTGGTCCGGGAGCCACGTACGGCCTAATTTGATGTCAAGGGGGCCAGAACAAAAAAATGAGTACCTAAAAGTAACATTAAGTCCAAATTTTTCCTTTGTTTTAGTGTAACGGAGGTGAACAGGTAAATTCTAAAAATCTTTATATGTAATGAGCTGTTCCTCTAAAAAATACATGATGAATTAATATTAAAAAAGAATTGATGAAATGACACCCTAAAAATATTATTGAGTTAAAAGTGAAATTCTTGTCACTGAGGGAAAATTTGCCACTAGAATTTAATAGAAAATGGATTGGCAGCATGTATAGGAGGAGATATTCGGGTTATTAAATCAATCTTTTTTTTGTTTTGCTATCGTTTTTGTGTTTTTTATAGAAATAAGAAAAGAAAAGATCGTTTTAACAAAGTCACTAGACATTTTTTCATCAAAAAATAATTTTGTTTTCAAATTTTGAAGCAAAAAAAATACATTGCAAATTTACTTTTTCATCTTTTTATTTTTTTTTTAAACCCACTATATAAAACCCCCAGATGCATGAGTGAGAACTAACACAAAGATTTGACTTTAGGCAGGGGGCCACAAAATATTGTTTGGAGGGCCACTATTGGCCCGTGAGTATGAGACCCCTGCAGTGAGAGTCAGTTACCTCTATTAGAATCACTTAAATTCAGCGGATTTTTTTTTTTTATTCATGGGATTTCTTGTTTATTTTTCCAAAATATGTGTTTCTAATAAGTTTCCATCTTATTCCTAGAAAGTGCCTTTTTGGATTGTCATATTTTTTTCAGGAATTCAGCAAAAAAAGCCTATAAAATAAGCCAGTTAATCATCAGAAAATGTAAATCCATAGAAAATCAAGATTAACTTAAGTTAATCTTGATGGATATACAGGGGTCACGGAGGTCAAACAATGACGGCAAGTGCAGCAAAACTAACAAGCTAGTCAGCGAGTTACCTTTCCAATTTTTACCAATTTTTAGCCCTCGGTTTTCGCTCTTAAACTTATGAAAGGATATAATATGAGCGTGGGAGTCGGACCATGTAAGAAGACAAAAATTTATCCTTTTCATACGAAATGGGAGAACTTTTTTTTTCCACTGTGACATTTTCAAAGTGCGTTTGTGTCATCTGCCGGTCTAACGGCGCAATACCAAAGAAGGATTAATGTGGAGCGGCGTTTTTTTAGACCGTTTGTGGAAAATATGACACGGACATCCCATGGAACTCGGGTAATGACAAAAATTGTTACATAATTGTGTTGTGTTATGCGGTTATGCGAGGCACGTCAACATACATTGTACATACAAAGAATGTTTTGCATTTTTGTTGCGTGTAGATCATTTTAACGACTCCCTGTCTTTTTGAAAATAACCAGCTTTTAATTAAAATGTATTCTATTTTACTTCGATCATTTTTTAAATGTCGTTTTAAATTTGAAAATCATGGCTTGGGACATCTAAATAAAACGTGTGAAAATATTTTTGTCGCTCTTGATGAGCGACTGCACTCGCCAGTAAATGATGAGCGAGAGAAAGCGGCATTTTCGGTTTGCTGCCACAGGATAATTGGAGTTTGGCTCTTTTTCTTTTGTCATAAATACAAAAAGGACACAAATAGGCATTGAGTATTTTGCTTAAAAGTAACCTTCAACCCAATGTCTTTTTTTCGGAGTTTGAAATGTTTTGTTGCATTCACAAATTTAATTTTCTCTGCAGCTGTTCGCTGATTTCCAAAAATGTAACACATTTTGTTGATACATAACATAAAGCATGTTCGTTTTCTGTCATTTTATCCGGTAGATGGATATAGAAATTTGAAAAATAAGTGACTTCACCTGAAGTTACTCAATGTTTTCAAGGCCAGAATATAACCCCGCAATTTGCATTCTGCATTCATATTTGTTTTCTTACCGTTACATAACAAAATAACCAACTTCAAGTCAGATTTTTGAAGCATCGTGGAGATTTCGTCTTGCAAAGTTGCAGTGAGAAAGCAACAGAGGCGGGGAGATTTCTACTTGATTTATTTAATAAAAAAAAAAAATTTTTTTTAAAAGTGCAAGGTTACAAATGGAAATGCGATGCAGAGTCCGGGGACCCGCCGCTGGAGCGGGCCCGCAAAAATTCCCATAACATTCTGATGGGGAAGGAGGCGGACAATGTTTGTTCAGACGCACTCATGGCTTGATTGCAACCCAAAACACAAGGACATTGTTACTCGAAAACGCTGCGAGAATCACTCGGGAGATTTAGAGCTGTAATTTGAAATGACTGCTTGTTATCCAGTAATAATGCCTGCTTATCCGTAATTAGTAAACGATCCCTCCGACCAAAGCTTGCCAGTTTTGCACTATTTTGTCTTTTATTGCAATTTACTTGAGCTGCTTCGCATGTAAAATGACTAAATCCTATGATGGTAGAGTTTCTTCAACCGACCGCTTCGGAAAATTGCGCTTGTCGGCGGGAGAGCGGGACTTAAAGTCATGCCAGCTTGTGAAAAGTCAGCATTTAGTGCGACCGACGCTCGTCATAATGGGCGACGCCAGACGCAGCTGATGGTGAGGCTTGGGGTCAAATAAAATTAAAAATAAATAAATAAGACACTCCCAAAGATTCCACCCTTAAGTTAATCTTGATTTTCTATGGATTTACATTTTCTGATGATTAACTGGCTTATTTTATAGGCTATTTTTGCTGAATTCCCTGAAAAAAAATGACAATCCAAAAAGGCACTTTCTAGGAATAAGATAGAAACTTATTAGAAACACATATTGTGGAAAAATAAACAAGAAATCCCATGAATAAAAAAAAAAAAAAAAACACTGAATTTAAGTGATTCTAATAGAGGTAACTGACTCTCACTGCAGTAATTTCAAGATAGAGCGTAGTGTGACTTAGAAATTTTAATAAGTACATTTTTAGGCATCTGACACTTGGCAGACGGTATCCTTTTTTTTTTTTTTTTTGTTAAAACACTTTGTTACATTTATCATTCTTATTTTCGTTGTGTCTGTTGGAGCTCTATTTTGCGTACGTGTATGTCCCTGAGTGTTCTACAAGGCCCCATCAATGAAATGTATTATTATCATCAATTATTGCAAACCATTTTTACATAACATTGCAGTTGAAGCCAGGGAACGACCAGCCCGTGTCAATGATCTTGACATCAAATGTATTTCACTAGTTAGCTCGGTGGCTAACAATTTGTTCCGCCGTTGGCTCCAAGTGCCAGGGTCAGAATTTTGGGGCTGTGCATCCGGCCAGGACTCTGCTCTGTTTACAAATCTTTATTTACCTTCAGCCTTGCAACTAAACAAGCGTTGCAAACTGTGAAGTTGCATCAAGGAGTGAGGTGCTTTCCAGATGGACAGTTTTGTCTTTTGGCGGCGACTTGAACCCGCCAGGTTTCCGATTCACGCACTCTGGGACCGTCGCTTTTGACCTGCGCGTCACCAAAAGCATTTAAATGTCGCCGCCACCTTTCATGTTTTGGCAGAACGGGTGACGTGCGGTGACGTTCATGGCTGGTGAGGCACTGACTTCATCACAATCAGATTTACAAACATATGAGCCCTACAGAGTAGCTTATTCACCATTTGTTTGTCAGCAGCTAACGGGTTATGTCTTCACATGCAAACGGTAGCACACATTAAAAAAAGTTATGGTCTTACCTTTACTTATAAATGAAGTCCGTACGAGTCAAATTTAGAAAATTTGGATGCGTAGTCCTCCATTATCAAAGTGAGAAGAGGAAAATGTAAATGGATGGCTGCACTTGACCTGTTAACTCTAGCTTGCTGTCACCGTATTCTGCAGCCAAAGAATCCCTGGAATCACGAGCGCCCCCTACTATGAGGCAGGAGAACTGCGTGCCTCACTTAGTGGCTCTTCGCAGCCATTTTATGATAGCTCAACACAAGAAACTAGTAACACACATACAGTTGTTGACAAAAAAAACACTGTACATGGAAATGTACTTCATATAGCAAAACGTTTTGGTAGCGACATACAAAGAGACAGCAATATGGCCGTCATTGCGCAATATACGGTGAGGCTCGACAGTCGGCGGCCTCATTGCCCGTTCCTTCTCAGTGTTTGAACGTTAAATGTGAAAATCCAGCGATTTTGTACTCAAAAATACCTTTACATTGCAAATCACTGATGAAAATAACTGTTTACATCTTTTTCATTTGACATTTTTTTTCTTTCCAAGATTGGCAAGTGAGGCACGGCCTCTCCTGCCTCCCCTGACTGCATGTCATTAATGGGTACACTCCATTGAATAAGGAGACTGTTGTCAAAAGTAAGTACTTATTTCTCACTTATATTGATCACTGTTGGCAGAGTTTTGAATAATATCAGTAGATGTTAAAAAAACGGATTTCATCATGTTCAGCGACAGATAACAAGTTCTTCAAACAAGATTTTCATGTGTTCTCCACAAGTTAATGCATTTTCATAGCTCCTGAGGCTCAAGTGTCCCTTGCCTCCGTGTTCATTTTAATGTCCGGTTTTTCCAACTCATATCAGTCAAAAGTAATCCCGGACAATGTTACATTTGAATTTCCTTAATATACTTGTTTTCTTTGGGCATTGGTTGATTAAAATACGAAATCATATGATAGTACAGGCACTCCACGCCGAGAGAAAAGCTCATCCAGCCGTGCAGCCAGGCTGCTAGCATACACTGTACATTACCCTTCTCCATTTCTGTGTCTAAATATTATGAACATCCTCCAAAGAGAAGCCAAACATTAATATGTCATCAGCTCGCATCCTGAATGACCGATCGTCTGTACATAGAGTGCGTCCTGTTGTAGTGTGTGTCACATTACTACGCACACACAAGCAAATACCCCAGATGTTGACGAGCGCAAACCTCAGGAGAATCTCAGGAACTCCCAGTGAATGAGACAGTTTACAGAGGTCCTTCCTGTCGTCCGCCGTGCAGATATCTCCCACCGAGACGCAGGAAGGCTCTGATTAGTTTTCACGTATTTCCTCGCTCTTCTCCACCCATCTCGTCATTCTTCAAAACACCTCGGCGCATTCAAATATCACGGTAACAGATCAAGTACATCAGCACTCCTCTTTGTTTTCTGACCTCTCGCACAGTTTCCTTTGCTCCTCCAGTCCCTTGTCTTTCCCCTATGACATACTATATTCTTCTATTGGCCTTGGAAGTCTATTCTAATGTGTTTTTCTTCTCTGTGCACCTTCATCAGTCTGTAGATGTAGACAGGAAGACAGCATTAGGGACGGGCAAGGCTCCCTCGGCTCCCTGATGAATGAAAGGCATCTTCATCTAACTTTGCTGACGCTCCCCATGAGTGTTCTCCCCCCGAAACTAAAAAAAAAAAAAAAAAAGAGAAAGTTGCTGTTTTTGCTGTAATGAAGACAAACAGTGAGTCCCAGTCACTGCAAATCCCTCACAGTGAAGGAAATTAGTTTTACTAAAGTCCGACAGACAATATTTATTCGGAGACAGGCAATTATTGTGCGATACAGCAAAGTGGCCTCCTCGCGAGCAACGAGCCCTGCAAATGGAATTTACATAAACCATCCGAAGAATTTCTAACGTATACAAAAGGGTAGTGCATGTGTATAAAGGTGCACGCCAGCACGCTGTAAACATCTTCTATGTATTTATGTATGTATCCTCTGTTATTTAAAAATGGCTGAGTATATTCTGGTGCAGGGGGTGTCAAGCTCAATTTCACAAAGGGCCACATGTTAAGCTAACAGCGCAAATATAGCTAAATCATCGGCGTGAATTGTGAGAAAAGTACTTAATGGTCAACGCACGCTTTTGACTTATTCATTTTGAGATAATCGGATCTTTTAAGATGTTGTCGCGGGCCGCGTAAAATAACGTGGCGGCCCACATTTGGCCCGCAAGCCTTGAGTTTGACACGTGTTGGAGTGGATATCTAACATGAGACTGATTACAAAATGAGATTACATGGGGACTGGTGCTGCCAAAGTGGGAGGGTTTTTGAGTGACGGATTAAATCTAGGTCTGTAGCTGCTCTGTATTTTTAAAATTAGTCATCCAGAAGTCACATTTGAGAAAATTTCAAAGCTGTAAGGGAAATGTTGAGCTTTTCCCAGCTCACTTTTTCTTAGTTTAAGAAGTGTAACATTTCTTAGAAAAATACTGATCCAACATTCAAAATGTCCTTTTTAAGCACCATATTCATTTTGTAGAGCAAAATTTCCCCCAAATTCTTTGACATTCTGAGGCATTTTTTTTTTGACAAATTATGTGTGATTTCTTGCTGAAAAATATAAGACATGGTATTCACTTCCCCGATAAAAGTAGAAACGGTTGTCTGATAACCTTTGCCATGACAACACTTCAGTCAGTTCTGCTGCCATCCAGAGGCTAAGCGGCATCATTTCACAACAAAAGCAAACAGTCTAAAATGCATTTTTCAACCATAAGCTATAAAAAAAAGAAAATCCCCCAGAGACACAACCACTAATCCTTTGATTAGACCCGTCCTGCCTTGTAAATACATCCAAGGCCATCTTTCTCAAGTGTAACACCATTAGTTTTATTATAAATCTGAAGCCTGGGCTTAAATGAAGATGATGACATCTTTGCGGTTAATAATCTCAGACATGATAAAAATCCGCAGGATCGTGGAGACGCACGTTCCACTTTATTCCCGTGACCGATAAATAAACGTCAAGAACCTTCTTACTTGGAAAGGCACTCAAATCCCCCTGTTTTTGGTTTAGGTTTATTCATTTGCAGGCTGGTGCTGCAGCATCTCATTGCTATATAAGGAGAAGTCGGCCCCAAACTCCGATACCGTGGTTTAGTCTGTGTGTGACTTCTGTTTTTATGAGTACCAGCAAACAAATTAAGATAAGAGACGACGCTTTCTCATGACTTTACCGGCTCTCCATCGGTGGTAACAGGAAGGCTGATTGCTTACAAGCAGGACTTGGTGATACCAGCGAGGATGAAGGTCGGGGAAGATATAAGTCCTGTGTCAGCTCAGCGTGAAACAAAGCAGACTCTTCCTCACTGATTCCTCCTTGATGAGAACAGCTTTTGACAATGTTGAACATTAACCAGACCGGGGGGAGCAAATGGAGATATTCTGAGTCTACGCAGTCTTGCTTGATCATGTGCTCGCTATCTTTATTTCTAACTAATTTATTGTAATTTATTTATTCCCTTACATTGAAAATAAAATAAATGTTTGGAAACTCACCAAAAAAAAAAACAGGAACTGACGAATAAAAAGAAAAAAAATGATGGCAACCGATGTGATAAGTGGATCTGTTTTTTATTTCCTGTGCAGGGCTGAGCTTTGTCAGACCCTAATTCAAACTTTTAGCCAATGATGGAAAAAACTGCGTACATTCAATAAAAGTGTGTGTTTCTAAGTCAAAGTCTCAGCTTTATTGTCAATTTGTCCACATGTGCTCGACATGCAGATGAATGGAGAAGGCGTTTTTCCCTTTTACACGGTGACATGATACGAACAAAATAATAAAAGCGTGCACATCACAAAGTAAAGTGCAGAACAAACAAACAAAAACTAGATTATAGAGCAGGGATGTCAAAGCTAAAGGTTTAAGGGGTGAATTGAATAACAGGTACATTAACAGAAGTTAATGCATTGCTCAGAAAAATAAAGGGAACGCTAAAATAACACATCCTAGATCTGAATGAATGAAATATTCTTGTTAAATACTGATCCGACGTTGCTGAATGTCCTTAAAACAAGTCAAAATGAATCAGTGTCGCTTCCTAAACTGACAGTTTGATTTCACACAAGTGTAATTGCCTTGGAGTTATATTATTTTGATTTTTTTGAGCGCCGTACGTCATGATTTTACCCGTCCGACCCACTTGAGAATAGATTTTCCTCCATGTGGCCCCTGAGCAAAAATGAGTCTGACACCCCTGCCATAGAGTATGAAGTGCACGCAGATCTAAGTATCTAAGTGTTTGTATTGCCATTTCATAATGCTTCATATCTCTATTCTACTCCCATAAGCATTCATTTATAAATTATGTATAGTGATAATTCTGCGGTCAGTTTTGCAGCCTATCCCAGCCATCATTGGACCGGTCGCCTGTCAATCACAGACATAGACACCTGGATTTAATTTCTCAACTCCATTTGCTAACCATGCTTTAATCAATCTTTAAAAGAACATTCAAAAAAATAATAACGGGCATCCATCAAAAAATATTTGGAAAGTTGAAGATATTATCTCTATTTGACTGAGCTAGATGTTTTGTTTTTTGTTTTTTGTTTTTTATCTTTCGCTTGCTAGTGAGGAAATAAGTGACCTATATAGAATATTGTATAATGTGTATCTTGTCATGAGGTTTTGTAAGAATGTGTGTGACTCTGTCAAGGAACCTGTTCTAATAAATGTTCAAAAAAAAAAATAATAATAATAATAATAATAACATGTCATTCACTTTAATGAGTCATTTTAACCACTATTTTAGCATCCCAATACGTTTAGCTGCTTAAACATGACATTACAAACAGATTGACAACACGTTTGTCCCAAGATATTAAAGAAAAGTAAGTTACATGAAGACAAAAAGCAAATTCAGTCTGATCAATCTCCTTCTTGTCTCCTTCCAGGCCCCGCAGTTGCATGTAATTATGGATTAACACGGCGTCTTCAAAGTCGACCTCCAATCCCCCTCGGGCCGCTGAAAACAACAATCTGAGACGTGGACATCAATTAGAGGTCTCCTCCTTCCCAGGCTCTGTCTCCTTTCTCAGATCTGCTGACGGGACCCGGAGCGTCACTCCGCTCCGCAAAAGGGGCAACGTTGGAGTCTCGACCCCTTGACTCTGTCAACACTGAGTCAGAGCTTCGGTTACAGCCCGACCAGCGGCTCCCCGTCCCTCCCGCGGATACCCGGGGCGCCTCGAGCCTCCGGTGCCACTGTGGCAAATCCTCCTCCTCCGGTAAGAGCGGTCAGACGTAACACCCCTAATGACCTTTGCGTTTGCATATTTAATCCGTCGCAGCTTGTTTTATCGGGCGATGTTTGGTCGAGAGCCCGTTTTGTCATATCAAGTGCGCACGTGAGCTTAGGTGAAAAGGAAGCATTCCTTTGAAAACTATACAATTATGGTGGAAAATCTACTTTTCCATCATGTGGTGAGCATAAGTTTCATGTGATCTGACCGTGTATTCACCAGTTACGCACTGATGTGTTCACTGTAAAGCACATAGCATAGGTTGGATTTGACATTTTATTTTATTTTGATTAAATATTCAATTTAAATAGGCAGAAATAACAGGAAATTTGAAAAAAAAAACAAACAAACTTGAAAATCTACTTTTCCATCATGTGGTGAGCATAAGTTTCATGTGATCTGACCGTGTATGCACTGATGTGTTCACTGTAAAGCACATGGCATCGGTTTTATATGACATTTCATTTCATTTTGATTAAATATTCAATTTAAATAGGCAGAAATAACAGGAAAATTGAAAAAAAAAAAAAACTTACAATCTTAAATTTTTTTTTTTTTTTTTTACATACAACATGCAACTGTCCATAAATCTACATTTTCAAATCTTTCTTTACATTTCTATTTCCTGGTCATTTTCTGGTTATAGTTATAGAAAATTATCCATTCAAATTTTTACTAATAAATAGATAATTCAGACGGATGAATAACTTTGAGGCATCCTATTTACGTCTAGGATCAGATATGATTTTATTGTCCCTGTGGTAATAAAAGAGAACATATGTGACGGCATATGTGAAATAGGGAACAAGGGTCCCTATTGAGCAGAAATGGGGGTTTCCATTTCAGTGATAGTCATCTTCGAGAACTCAAAATATAGTTTGGAACCCCCTGAAATAAATCCCTCAGTGAGAATTAGAAAAGGAGGCGGTGCAGGAATGAGCGAGAATGCGATTTCAAGCACGACGGTTCGTCCCCCTCTTTCCTCCTGGCCTTTTTCGTGAGTCAAACTGCAACCCATTGTCTGCATCTTTTGCTTTGTCTGAGTAAGAGTTTGTGATTTCTGTCAAAGCCTGGACCCAAACCCCGAACATACATTGTTTAAAGAAGCCGAGCTGCAGTCACTCCCCGCGGGCGCCGGGAATGTGACGCTAAGAGGTTTGCTGTTGAGGAACTGACGGCAATAAGGACTTTTTGTCCGGACTGACATGTAGGAAATACAAAGTACACATGAACGCTCTCATGCAGAGGCGTTCCCAGCATGTGACATCATTTCCTTGGCATGTCCATCAGCCGTGATGACCAGGGACGGAGGCCAAAGAGCAGCATCCATCCAGTTGTTCTCTTAAAAAACAATGTGGACCCCCCTCATAGTGATGGAAAGTTCCAAAGGGGTACTTGCACTTTACCTGAGTATCGCTTTTCGAGGTCACATTGTTCCACCGGTCCATCGATTTGACTTCTCCGATCGCTTTTGTGGATCAACACTTGATTAACAACACATTTACCGAGGTTCTTTTCATCTTTTCGTACAAATGAACCCTTTCAACTTAGACCAACGCCCAACCCCGGCGGTTGTATCCAGGAAACTCCCTGCTGTTTGTTGGAACTGAAGAGGCCTCTTGGATGAGAGGTGAAACTTCTTCAGAGAGAGAAAAATTTCGTCCAGTTGCCAAATGAACGGCGAAAAAGCTCGATCGGAACAAACGCCCAAGACCGATGGTCCGGTGGCGAGCCGGCCTTGGCAGGGGGGCGTGTTGGAAGAAAAGGATGAAACTTCAAAGAATCGCAAAGTACATAACCGATGACGTGTCCCGAGTAACATCTGCAGGCGGTCAACAGACAGTATGAGATTACTTCGACTCATCGGAAGGTTTTTCTGGTTTACAGCAGAAGAACTTCGACTAAACTATAGGAAAATGAGCTCACATCCTATGTTTCAATAATTCCGTACTTCCTGTTTGGTAATAATTTCAATCCCAGACGTCTAAACTGACGCGATTTATTTTTAGACTGCAGTGTTTCCACGTTGGCTCAAAGAAGAGGATCCAAGTTCA
Organism: Fistularia commersonii; assembly: GCF_037954325.1. Lineage (NCBI taxonomy): Eukaryota > Metazoa > Chordata > Actinopteri > Syngnathiformes > Fistulariidae > Fistularia > Fistularia commersonii. The sequence continues at coordinate 3,129,791 of NC_141292.1, forward strand.
CTGCTGTCTGTGATTTAATGGAGATGAAGTTCAGGTTGTGGTAATTCTCAAGAGCAACATAAACACTCGTCATAGTAGATTACAGTTTTGTTTCAATTGCGTAAGGGCCAAAATTAAAAATAACACAGGCTTAGTGAAACCAGACTCCCGAAGAGCGTACCCGCAGCCCCGATCGACACCTTCTGCAGAGGTCCAACATGACGTCAAACATAACATCAAAATCGCACTTTGATACCCCCGTCACTGCTATTACTGCATATTATTTGTAATTTTTGGTACTTTTGCACCATGGGTGTTAGGGTAACGCTATTCCAATGCTCTATATGTGTGAACATATGGCAGTATTGACAATAAAGTTGACTTTGGCTGAGATGAGTGTACTTTCTTTGACAATACTGAAACATGTCTGTGGAGGTTCTCAGTCGTCCAGGTCTTGGAGGATTCTTGTTGAAATCTTCTTGTTGCGGCAACTGGACTTGAATTTCTTCACTTGAAGACGTTTCAGCTTCTTCGGTTCAAGAAGCCTCTCGGACGAGGGGTGAAACGTCTCCATGTGAAGACATTCAAGTCCAGTTGCCACGACAAGAAGATTTCAACAAGAATACCAAAATAATTGGTTTGACCCTGGAGAAGACTGCGATGTGTTACCGATTCAATTCCCCAGCAGTTTTCACAAGTTTTATAAAATAACTTCGATATCCTCGGCACTCAAACGCAAGCTAGCGCCGCAATTGCAGCATCAAGCTAACGTAGTAAATAACTGCACTGTGATTTACTTATACATCTGTCCATTTAAATTATAATCACAAAGTTGTTTAAATGGCTGACTTTTATTGTAGTGTCCCATTTGTACCGTTTACTGAAGTTAATGACTAGAAACCGTTGTCAGACACTGCTAGAGGGCGTCCAAAGAGTAACCTTGAGGCTCCAGAACACAACAAGGCTTGAATCCCCAAATTTGACATGTATGCTTTTTGTTATACTTATTTGACATTTTCCCTCATGTGGTCTGGATGTAATCCGATAGCGACTGTTCAAATCGTGTGGGGTACTCACCTGACTTTTATTATCTTTTATTTAAAAACTCTGCATTTACCGCCAGGAAGTCCCTCCGCATACAAGGCCAGAAAGATGTTAACCGGTTGACTGTCGCTGCTGGTGTAGTATTTAAAAACGTCAAGACCAACCGGGAAGCAACGAATTGGAAGGTCAAACTGGAGGCGAGGGCTCAACTGTATTACCACTTAACATTTTGTCGACGGGTATAATTCTATAAATGTGCACGCGATAATTTTAACCAGGTCCAGTTTTGGCAGATGTGAGTATCAAGCGTCTCCTCAGGTGTTCGTCGCTAATCTCAGTGGGAATATCTTGTGTGTGAACGTCCATGTTTGCAAGTTCACGTCTGCTTCTGACCTTCCTGTACGCCGCCTCCCCTCCGTGTAATCAGATAATGATCAAGATCATAAGGTCTCCATGCTCCCTCATCATGTTCGCTAAATTCACATTTTTAACCTTAAGTCACATGTTTCAGGGGTGAACATCAGTTGGCCTCTGCCCAGAACCAGCCAGTCATCTGGTCAGCATTATTCGCCGGCAGCGCCGTGTTTGTCGGGGAATAGTTGAGTACGACGGCCTTAAAGGTTAACGTTTCAAAAAACAAGAAGGAATCAACATTTCACCCAACACTTCGACGCGTCTCGACGTGTTCAAAATATTTTTCTGAAAAGCAGCGACGTCCCACCAAACAACTCGGCGTTTTATCTAAACACGACAACGTTCTGAATTACCGAAAGGACAGGAACGTGGTTCTTTTTTTAGATTGGGTCTAAGTCAAAACAGTCCAGAGTTTACTCAAAGGATGCTTTGATTCAGCTTTTTGATACCATTTCCTGTTTTTAGTTGCTGCAAAAAATATCCCTGCAGAAGCCATTGTTACGCCTGCCGGGGAGGGTGTGTGTATGAAAGTTTCTTTAAGTTGGAAAGATGTTCTGTAATGAAAATCTTATTTCAAATTGCCTCCAAACACCACATACTCACTGTTCGGCTGAAATGTTATGCGTAATTGTACAATCTATATATTTCTTCGGCTTTTCCCTTCCCAATTCTCTGAATCCTCCTCTCTCACATCAACTAACTTTACATCCTCTTTTATTATTATTGTTAGTATTTTTAAGTGATGGCTTCCACAATGGCGGAAAAATAGCTAACTTTTTGAAATTTCCTCACGAATAAAGTGGCATTTTATTGTTTTGAAACTAAAGTTAAGAATGTCCAACAACGCATGCATCCAGTGCTCCGGTACTTGAAAGTAACAATAACCCTACTTAAAATTGCAAACTTTTTGCAGATTTTTTTTTGCAAATTTTAAACCCTACTTCTTCTTCTTCTTCGGCCTTTCCCTTCAGGGGTCACCACAGCGAATCAACCTTCTCCATTCTTTGGGTCGTCCTCTTTCACACCAGCTAACTTCATATCCTTTCTCTCTACATCCATAAATCTTCTCTTTGGTCTTCCTCCAGACCTCCTGCCTGGAAGCTCCAATTCCAGCATCCGTCTACCAATATATTCACTCTCCCTCCTCTGAACATGACCCAACCATCTCAGTCTGGCCTCCCTGAGCTTCTCCCCAAAACATCTAACATGTGTTGTTCCTCTGATAGACTCATTCCTGATCCTCTCCATCCTGGTCACTCCCAAAGAGAACCTCAACATCTTCATCTCTACGACCTCTAGTTCTGCCTCCTGTCTTTTGGTCATTGCCACTGTTTCTAGTCCATACATCATCGATGGTCCCTCCACTGTCTTGTTCAACTTTCCTTTCATTCTGGCTGCTGGTCTTCTATCTCTTCCTACCCCTGACACATTTCTCCACCCTGCTTGAACCCGTTTCTTTTCCTCTTTTGCAAACTCGCAGTTGCTCTGGACTGCTGACCCTTAGTACTTGAAAACCCTCCAACTTCTCACCCTGTAGCCTCACCGTTCCGCCCGAGTTCCTCTCATTCACACACATATATCCTGTCTCGCTGCGACTATATATTTATGACCTGAAAATGTATATTTCACCGTGACTGTGACATTTTTTTTGTCTTCCGCATGCGACCCGCTGCTTTTTAACTGCACTGCCATATAACTTTACAAATTGCCGCTGGTTGCTGTTACAAAGACACTGCTCAAAGAAAATAAAGAGAACACTAAAATAACAGATCCCAGATCTGAATGAATGAAATATTCTTGTTAAATACTTTGTTCTTGACGTAGTTGAATGTACTGACAACAAAATCACACAAAAATGATCAATGGAATTCAAATGTATGAATCCATGGAGGTCTTGATTTGGAGTCACAATCAAAATGAAAGTGGAAAAACACAACGGGCTGATCCAACGTTGATATAATGTCCTTAAAATAAGTCAAAATGAATCCGTGTTGTGAACAGTTTGATTTCACAAAACTATGATTGACTTGGAGTTACACTGTGTTGCTTCTTTTCCCTTTATTTTTTGAGCAGTATTTATATACATTTTATCATCACTTCTTCTTAAAATATTTCCTTCAATCATTTTTTTTAACAAAAAAAATATTTTTTGCCTAAATCAACTCCTCATTCAACAAACGGCCCAATTTTTTGCATCTTCTGAAAATTCGAATAAATGACTTCAGCGAAGGCAACGATATACACTGCTCAAAAAAATAAAGGAAACACCAAAATAACACATCCTAGATCTGAATGAATAAAATATTCTTATATACATACTTTGTTCTTTACATAGTTGAATGTGCTGACAACAAAATCACACAAAAATAATCAATGGAAATCAAATGTATGAACCCATGGCGGTCTGGATTTGGAATCAAACCGAAAACGAAAGTGTGAAAACACAGTTTTGGATCGGCTGATCCAACTGTGTTATACCTGTATGTAATACCTATGCAAACTGAGAGAAATCTCAGCTGTGGCCATGAAAGGCCTTATTTGTCTTATTTGTGTTTCTCCAGATGCATAATAGCACTGTTGCATTTAGATACCATAGCTCCTAACAACTCCTGGTGCCTTCCCTATCAGCACATGAATGTGCGAATATGTTATCAGGTTGGCTCCTTGTCAGCAGCCGCCCCATCGATGTGTGTGTGTGTGTGTGTGTGTGTGTGTGTGTGCGCGCACGTGCTTTGACCTGGATTTGAATACCGTCCATTCATCACCCGAGTTGATGGTTTATATTTCACGGCCAAGTTAATGGATGGACGACCCCCTTCGTGTGTGCCGTAAACATGTGTGTGTGTACACGCAAACATAAATGCGAGTGTGAGTCGCTTTCTCGGACAGCTGCGTTTCAGATTCTCTCGAGAGGTCCCATTGTTCCAGGCTTCCTGCTGAATTCTGCAAGAGTTCTACTCGGGAGAGCAGAGGAAAGGGAAGACCGTGTGAATTTGCGAAACGCGAAAAGATCATTTCACTTTTCACGTTCAGAAAAAAAAAAACATCAGATACAACGAGGATTGGTTTTTGTTTTTGCCTTGTTTGTGTGCGTGATAGTAAACTGTGGTCCGTAAACCAGTTTAATACAAGCGGGATTACTTTACTCTAAGTCAAAAGTTCAAGCATAACTTTTATCTGGATCAAACAAATCCAACGACAATGATTTAATTGAGTCGAAAAAAAAACCCTCCCTCGGCCCTTCGACTGATCTGTTTCCTAGATATATAACTTTCAATGCCCTTTTTGTCCCAGCTGGGAGGCAGAGTCACAATTTTGTTCAATTGCTTTACATAATACAGATGTATTGCCTGATTGTGATGTTTATTATTCATGTCACTGTCAACTGGGAGAAAGCAAAGCACTTCCTGTAATTGTGCAGAGTCAGAGCAGATGTTTAAACTGGCATTATTTTGCCATTTTGTGCTTTTTCACCTCATTATTCTTCATCATTCACTTTCTTGTTTGGTTTTCTTGCCATTGGGTGATGCTGATTTGATTGCCGCCAGAAGAGGAAAGAAAAAATTTGAACTGAAGAAGGTGAACAGGTGAAGTAAGGAACGACATATGTTCTGTATTGTACTTGGATTTTTTGATTACATTACAAAATAATGTAGTTTATGGTCAATGCACGTCCTCGACTTATTTATTTTAAGACAGTCAGGCGTTTTAAGACGTTCTCGCTGGCCTCAAAATGACATGGCGGGCCACATTTGGCCCGTGGGCCTTGAGGTTGACACATGTACTACATAATATATAACTTATTATTGCACACGTGCAAAATCCTATTTTCTGCCTTTCTTTTCGCCATTTTTCAGAGGTATAGCACGGTGCCGGTATTAGCGTAAGGTCGCTATGACTGCCGTCAACAGAGGAGAGGCCGTTTATGGGTCCTGTTGTGATTTTCGTGCCAAAACGCCAGCAGAGCATTCTTGGATTTGTAGTATTAGAAGTACATGCGCCGTAGGCCAGCTCTAATAGTCATTTTTGATGGCTTAGCGGGCAAAATGTAACTACACTGCGGGACTAATTTGTCCCGCGCACCAGAGTTTGACTACCCATGCCTTGCAACATTAAACGCTTCTATCTGTGCTGATATCGCATATCAGATTTTATGAAGATTAAGCAGCAAAAAATGCATCTTGACATACCTTATAGTAGTAGTAAATATGCTGTGAAAATAAGAAAAAGTGCGTTTATGAAATCAAAAATGTTCTTTTCTTAACAGCAACCGTTTCACGGTAAAACATTGATCTTTGTCTTTTCTCTGGTTGCTAAGACCACCTGGAGCCAGTGCGCTCTTGTCCTTGATATGGGAATTACACTGAGCTTCTGTTTCACCTCCACGATCGCACCGGAGCAGCACGGATAAATGTAACTCTGTGATATTTGCACATGTAAGCTTTTACTCCGCAATTATTTCTATACAACCGAACCTCCTCTCCTATCTCGTTTCTTATTATTGCTACAAGCTGCAGGAAAATTGGAAAAATCTTTATTTCTATGCCATCCAGGCATGAGCCCTACTTTGTGATCTGTTTTCTCTCAGTCTCCTAGTATCACCAACACTTCTGAATATTATAAGCTATTAAAATAATTATATTTTCTCAACCATTACTCTCCAGTGATGCAGTGAATTGAGAATCAGTAATTCACTTACCTCAGTGCAATGGTAAGTGAATCCCTCAGACCCTCTGTGGCGGTGTTGTCTTAAGAGAGAGAGAGAGTGTGTGTGTGTGTGTGCATGTGTGCACGTGTGTGTATGCATGCACACGCCAGCGCATGTACCTGTGTGCATGCCTGTGTGTCTGTTCGTATGCATTTATATAGAGGGGGCAATACGGGTCAGCCCTTTGCCCACTCCTGAGACAGGAAATGGCTCCAATATGGGCCTGAGTGTGGCCTCCTTGAAAGCTCTGGGGAGTGATTTAGTTTTCTTTTCAAGACCAGAGCTCCCGGATCAGTGAGAAGAAATGTACAAAGTGAAAAATACAGATGTTTTTTTTTCAGTCCGTTTGAAACCATAAGTCTCTGGCGGGCTTCACAGAAGACCGAAGGTTTATTAATAGTGTCAGTGAGTATGTAGATGATGAGCTGATATCTCTTGAAAAAAAAGAAAAAGTTTGTCCAACCTTGGATGCAAGTGATTGAATATTCAAAAAAATAACAATGGTCATATGTTTTAAATAATGTTTTTTTCCTATTTATTTATTTATTTATTTATTTATTTATCTATCTATCTATCTATTTATTTATTTATTTATTTATATAATTCAAATAGATAAATAAATAAATAAATAAATAAATAAAAAGGGGGAAACAGAATATATTTGTTGTCCTTGGTGGCAAAGGAGCAATCTATCAAATGTAATCAGTCTTCTTCCCAAGTTCAGGCCACCGTTTCTCATTTTTGTTGTGAATGAAACTGGTAATTTGAGGGTTTAAAGGCTTCACCTTCCATTTTTTGTGATGAATCTAATGGATAAATTCTTAAATGATTTCATATTTCATCGTTTTGGGAAACATTAGTTACGCACATAAACCAAGGTTATTGTGACAATCCAAACCTGTAACTCTTCTATTAATATCCAAACATGCAGGAAACTTGAAGAGATTTGCTCTTGGACTTTTTTTTCCAGGACTGGAGCTTGGACATCTCCTCATCTTGGATTGCATACAAATATGCTACCTAGATGGTCAAAGTGTCAGTCGACTGTCTTGGCAGAATTTGCTGTGGAGATGGTTGTTTATGCAGACTTTCCAAAATGTCTGGGGGGATCATCTCTCCAAGGAATTCTTGGACCAACTTTCAGGGCCCTGTCGGCTCAGTACAGAGGCTAATGTTTGCTATTTAGAGCTCACTTGTGATGCGCTTTTACTGTCATAGCGCAATTCATCTCTAAAAAAGAAAACATGGGAGAGTAAGACGCTCTTTGCATAATGTTTGGAACCCAAAAGTGTCTTTTTTAATACAGTTATTTCTTCGACTACAACCTGTGATACAATTACCCACGAACCCAGACAGTAACGACGCGATAAAAGTTTATTGGCATACCTAAGATGAGCACCCAAAGTTCCATGTCATAAATCCAACAGTTATTTGGGTTGCATTTAACTTTAAAGACCGACTGCTTTTTCTGGTCTCGGGAAATAGGTTTATCTTTTATTTTGTACAAGAAAAAAAAGGTTGCTGAACCGCATATATGCATCCTGCCTATTTCAGTTTATTTATTCTATTCATGTCATTGCTAATGTCACTCAATTTATATTGTCGTTCAGTTCTGGTTGTCTATTTTTCACCCTTACTCTTCCATTCTGTTGTCCATTCTTATCCGTGATGTTGTTGCTGTTGTTGTTCTCCCTGCTATCTTCTGTCTTCTAACTGTCTATTTATATTTATATTCATATCTTTTTTTGACATTATAACTGTTACGCTTCTGTGACAAAGGAATCATCTTATCTTAAATGCATACGTATATGGGACTGAACTTCCTAGTGGTTAATGGGATCAGGTTGGGATGATTGTCATTTGTGTAGGCCAGGGTAACTATATAGCTGTGCTGTTATTGTAATAACAGTCTATAGGTTATCATTATAATCCAACTTGCCTGTTATTTCGTCTATTCTTCAACTGATGACTAACCAAAGTGTTTGCTGTGTCAAGAGTCAACATGGTTTTAACGTGAGAGACATACTTTCAATTGTGAAGTTCCACATATGGGTCGAGTGCTTTAGTTTGTCATTAGAAAACATAATTACAATGTGCACGTTTAATGAAATTGCCATTTCAGTCCATAATGCTCGGGGTTTGGGTAAAGCATCGGTCTATCCCTGCTTTTTATCTTCTTTTTTGGACACATTTTAAAAGATGATCTCCCTAAAGTAGTCAATCAAATCTTAGGAATAAAAATATTTAAATTTAATTCATTGTATTTATTTATTTACATTACTTTATTTGGTTATATAGTTATTATTTTAATAATAACTAAAAACAACCGCACAGAGGAAGAGTTGACCCCAGAGGCCTTGAGTTTTTGTAAACAAATGTCAGGACCTGCTGAAAGAGAATTGAGGAAGGAATCAAAAATTCAATTGCTGTGGACATTTTTATTGTGAATGAAATGTTTAAATGTTATATTTTGGTTTTCAGCTGTTTAACATATTATTAACCTTATGAACATTTCTGTCACAAAGAACCTCAAAACCAGCTTTAATAAACACAGTAATATCCTTCCAAAAACAGTCCTGGTTTGTGTTAATACGCGAATAAAATGAGCCACAATGACTATGAAAGCAATGGGGAGGGTATTTGTTGTTTCTCATAAAGATGATGTTAAATAAGTGATGTAATGCCCATTTCATCTGATTTTTTTTTTTTCTAATGTAGAAATTGCTATTGTATTGACCTTATAATCAGTCTGAGTGAAAGCAAAAATTAAAGCAAACTGCCTCAGTCTCCTCCAGTTTATTGTCTCCAACCGGAAATTAATAGCTTGTAAAATCTACTTAATTGCGCAAAAAAAGGGCAAAGTCACATTATAAGTGCACTGACTAGACTAGTCAGACATAACTAAAATACCCTTCCACTATTCCATTCAATTGATTGATTCAGTAACAGTAGTATAAACTTTACGGATATGTACTTGAACACCTGACATTTCAATAGCTGGGGGGAAAAGCGCACACATATTGCAATAAATTTCCACTGTAGATCTTCGTCTTTTTGTAAGTGCTCACAGCTGGTGGAATGTGAGACCATACAAGGGAAGCTGCGTCTCCCCAGACGCGACCTTTCAGTCTTCACTGACAGATGGCATGCAGGCTCGCTCCTCACAGCAGCAGCATGTTCAATGGATTCAAATGCTTCAATCAAAAAAAAAACATGATTAACAAACATCGTATTTTAATGTATAACTATCATCCATCCACATTTATAATGCATATACCCCACATTGGGAAACCCACGGGGCTATAGACTGTGCACATAAAAATAAAAATGAATCATTCCTTCCTTGCAGAGGACGTGTTTGTTAATTCATTTTGTGAACTATCAAATTCATGTGTATTTCTACACATCTTCAGATGGAGCCATGGACGATGTGCACGTTTAGAGGAGTCTAAACTGTGTCCATCGACGAATATTTCAGGATGTGTTGATGGAAAAATAAGAAAAAATAATATGAAAAAAAAGATTTAAAAAATAACAAACGTATTATGTTTGAGGCATTTGGTATGGGCTTTACATATTACCTTTGCTCATTTATGTTCAGTATGTATGGCAATGTTCAGAATATGTGCTTGTTTGAATATCAAGCAATGGTCATATGTTTTTAATAATATATATTTTTGACTATTTATTTATTTATTTGATTTATTTTCAAAATAAATACATTGATTAATTAATTCATTAATTAATTAAAATAATAAATACATTTTAAATTAGGGAAACTGAATATATTTGTTTGGTCATATGTTTTAATAATATTTTTTTTCTATTTATTTATTTGTATAATTAAAAAAAAAAAAGAGGAAACAGAATATATTTGTTGTCTTTGGTGGCAGAGTAGCAATCTATTAAATTTAATCAGTCTTCTTCCAAAGTTCTGGTCACTGTTTTTCATTTTTGTTGTAAATGAAACTAGTAATTTGATTAATTTGATGGTTTAAAGGCTTCCATTTTTTTGTGATGAATCCAATTGATAAATTCTGAAATTATTTTATATTTCCTTGCTATGATATTAAAAGTCCACATGCTGAGAGACAATAACATTTCCTGATTGTCCACTCCTGCTGTTCCTTCACGGCCACTTTGGTCCTTTATTATTACAAAATATTTGGCCAGATGAAAAGAGGAGATGGAAGGGGACAGAGGTCAAGTACAGGACTTTATTTGCCATGTAATTTTCACCAGAGGACACCTGCCGACTAAGAGTCGGGTCTCCCTATGCCAACTATATTCAGAATCAGGAAAGGAAATATGTCAAGAAAGTGTGGAGTAGGAACAATTTTCCACTGTGGCTGAGTGTCTTACAAGCAAATCTTTTTTGGAAATGAATGACTAAATAAACTGAGGAGGATATTTTACTGCCTGCATTCGACAGGCTCGGGAGAGGAGGCTTGGTTTCCTTCACAGTTGCTGCCACCTTGTGCCAAAACCTTAAATTACATATTTTCCTCTCCAACACTTGCTATGTCAAAATGCAGGTAGTAAAACGAGCGTACACAAAAATCATGAAAATATTCAGAAAAAGTTTATTCAAGTTTTGAAGTGAAATCATTTTACTGTTTTTTTTTTAACAAATATGATTTAATCTTACATGCACCACTTCTGCAAAAAAAAAAAAAAAAATGTATGTGCTTTTCTCTCACACGAGAATGATAAAGGATTCAAGACTTTTATTGTCATGACACAGAGTGCAACAAAATTTACAACTAACAGCTCTCAGGTACAGTGGCAACAAAATAAACAAAAAAACAACTTAAAAAAGCAGGACAACAATACAACGATAGCGGCATCTCTGGGTTAGAGATATAAGACAGAAAATATAGAAGACCAACAATATAATAAATAGAAATAACAACTAAGATAATAGATTTGCTAAATATGTAGAAAGAAATGGAGTAAAAAAAAAAAAAGTGAAAAGTGGACAAAATTGCACTGTAGGGTTAGATTATGTGTTTCTGGTGTATGTGACATTCAGACGTTCAGGGTTGTGACAAATTTAATGCGATGGGTTAAATAAAAAGATTTTTCAATCTGTTTTTTTTTCTTATATAGTATATTTACAAACAAAAAAAATCATTATTTCGTAATGTTGTGATAACATCACTGTTTGACGTTACACCGTCGCTGTTTGAGAAGTTCTGTTTTTTCCGACGACCCATGAACGCACCAAGAGTGATGCGTTCAGGTTCCCCTTTCAACGTCACTCGCCGCTCCACCATGTTGGATCAGGAAGTGGGCTGAGTCGAAGCAGGAATCTCAATTCGTAGCTTAACATTAACGGTTGTCTTTATTCGCCCGGTCAGCCATTTTAACATTTTCACCCCTGACACTCGGGTTTCATGCCGGGTGTCTTTCTAAACCGCCGAGAAAGACGCTTTCCCCCCGAGTCCGTCGTTCGCCCGCACTAGATATGACTTCTCTGGCGCAGAGAACGTCGGGCCTCGTCCAGCGGAGGACCGAGGCCATCCGCAGCGCCGCCGCCGACCGGGAGAAGGAGTCCGACGGCGAGGAGGACGAGGCTCGCCGCGGGGAGGAGGAGGAGGACGACAAGGGGGACTCGAAAGAAACAAGACTCACTCTAATGGAGGAAGTGTTACTTCTGGGTCTCAAGGACCGAGAGGTGGGTTAAGGGTTTTTTTTTAGTTTTAAACCCTCCGCGGGGGGGTTAGCGGCTTCTTTTCAGGCTCACCGGAGAGGAACGGAGATCAGTCCGCGGAAAGTCAACAAACCTCGCTGGGGTTTAATTTCACCTGGTTCTGCTAGCTAGCAGCTAGCAGTGTTATTTTGTCAGTGTGTGAGTTTTTTTTTTGTTGTTTTTTTTTCTTTAACACGTCACGTTGGTTGTGTTTTTGAACGACTTGGATCCCTGCGTGGTCTTTGCCCCCCCTTCCCTTCTCCTCCACCCCCACGAAGCAGTTTCCCTGACAAGTTGCCACGAACAACGCTTTTCCTCTTCGGCCCGAGGAAGGTGTTAAGAGCGCTGAAGGCAACCAACACGTCAGCGTGGCTCGTCTAACCTGCAGATTTCTCTCTCTCTCTCTCCTCCTCCCCTCTCTCTCTCTCTCTCTCTCTCTCTCTCTCTCTCTCTCTCTCTCTCTCTCAAGGGTTACACGTCTTTCTGGAACGACTGCATATCCTCCGGCCTCCGAGGGTGCATGCTGGTGGAGCTGGCCCTCAGAGGGAGGTTACAGCTGGAGGCCTGCGGCGTGAGGAGGAAAAGCCTGCGCTCTAGGAAGGTGAGATGATGGTTGAATCTCTGGAGGGAGCTCGTCTTCCTGCAGACTCACTGTAAGATCCACAGGTCTGTCTCAGAAAATTAGAATATTGTGATAAAATTCTTTATCTTCTGTAATGCAATTATAAAAGCAAAAATGTCATACATTCTGGATTCATTACAAATCATCTGAAATATTGCATGCCTTTTGTTATTTTAATGGTGCTGATTATGGCTTACATCTTAAGAAAACTCCTATCTCAAAATCCTATCTCAAAATATTAGAATATCATGAAAAAGTTTTTTTTTTTTTTATTGCATTACAAAAGATAAAGAACTTTATCACAATATTCTAATTTTCTGAGATGCTCCTGTACGCTCACTTTTTGTTTTGGCAAGGGCTGGGTGACTCAGTGATAAGTAGAAGACCAGCTGGTAACTACAGATGATTGTGTGTAGTCACAAGTCATAAAGATGTGGCTTAAGGTTATTAAAAAGGCACATTTTTGTGCTTATACAGTCCAATTTTCTGCTCATGCTCCTCAACCGCTGGCCTGCAAGCTGCTGCAGGTCCATGCATAAAAAGTATACTAATGATACTCTTTAAAGTTTGTAACAGCCTTTCTAGACACTCATGGTAAACAATAAAAAAGAGACAAAGAAAGACAATATAAAAAGACTCGGTGCAATTAGAGGGAGTTTGTTAAGTTGAAATTTATGAGATAAGATATACCTCATTGATTTGAGGTTGGGGTTGAAAATGGGAAGAGAGTCAGTATTGGTGATGTCGGCTGGGAGTGAATTCCAAAGTGGCCGGAAGCTCTGCTCCCTTTGGCGCTGATCGGTGTGAGGATGTCCGATGTGATTCTCTTACGATTGCATCCGCCAACGCCTCTTAATATACGTCATAACGCCTGTTGCAGTAAACATTACCCTGAATGAAAATTAGAACGGTAGCTCAGAGCGCTCTGATTCAGCGTTCCGGTGAGTTGGATCCTTTTACACACTTTATATTTGTTTTTCTACCGGCCATGTCATTTCCTTATGTGCTGTTTGTCCGGCACACCTTGAAAGACAGTAAAAAACCTGGTCTGACATGACACTGCCTGAAGCATGAAAATCATATGGCTATGAGAAGAATTTATGAAACAACCTTTTTAAAATGAACTGAAAATCTGCAGCTGAAAAAAAGATGGGAAGTAAGAGTGTGAAAAAACATAAAAGTTTCTTATCACTGAACTCCTCAAGTGAAAAGTCAAATGACTGATGGCGTTTCAGAAAGTCGTCAAACTGTCAGAATTGCTGTCTAACATATTTCAATTAATGCAGAATCCGACTGCACCTTGTGATAAGAGACTTGGCTTTCTTTCTGTGTTCTTAACATTGAAGTTTCAGTGAGAAATAAATACTCAAATTTAAAATTATTTCACTCCCCTGCAAGAAGATATAAGTTAGTGGTTCCTGCTCCGCACGGATGTGAGCGGAGCAGATGGGACCCGTCACGCCGGTCTTATTGTTTCCTTTTGTTTGCTAAGGTGATCTGCAAGTCCGATGCTCCGACAGGCGACGTGCTGCTGGATGAGGCTTTGCGGCACATAAAGGAAACCCAGCCTCCAGAAACGGTTCAGTGCTGGATAGAGCTGCTGAGCGGTGAGCTGAACCGAAAACCGGTTTTACTTGCATGTCATCTGTCCATCGGTATCTCGTCACGGTCCTTGTTTTGCATCTGTTTTGTTTTTTCGTAACATGACTTACTCATATAACAATAAAAATAAAAAATAACTGCCCAGTGATTTAGTGTCAAATAATAAATTGAACAAGCTTGCGCTTATTACCCTGGCCAGAAAGCAGTACAGTTTATCCCATTTAATGAATATTCTTTAACTTTTGAATTGCTAAGATAATGTTTCTTTTCTAACTCCTTACTCTTCTCTTAAATTTCCTGCTACAAGGCACGGACAAATTCCTGTGGACATTGTACATTTGGCCACTAAAGAGACTTTGATTCAGAGTACATTTCTCATACATATATTCATCTGTTGCTAATTTCTTTTTAGGTCATTTCTTGCTAATTCTTGGATTTCAAGGAATTCTTCCCTGCAGACTTTATAGTTCCTAATTTATTCATGACATAGCCATGAATTTATAAACATAATATTCCTAAAGCTATGTGCAAATTAACTCAACTTAAAACAATGACATTTATCAGAGGATGGTAAATTATTTATACTCTTTGGTCATTTTACCAACTTTTCATTTTTTTATGTATTCCTTTGTGACACTTGTGGAGAAAATAAACCACATGCAATTATTTATCAAATATTATCGTAAAGTGTCTACTTTAGAAGTCTCAGCCATATATAACAAAAGACAAATCACTGTTCCGTAATTATAGCAAAAATGAGCAAAACGTTTTCCCACTGCATAAACAGTGACTCAATCTTTAAAGCATAGTTACATTATATTTAGTCACTAAGGGTGGCTACAGGGTTGTCAGTGATTGAGTCATTGCAATCACTTATTTGTGTTGTGTTTTTCTTCCTTGGTGGGGCTTCTTCAAGTCTTCTTCCCATCACTTTCTTGTTCAGTTGTCTTTTAAATTGAAATTTATATTTGTTCCCCACAACACTGTCTTTGTTGCCATCATGCATTCATCTGCTTAGGCAGGCACAAACTCCATGGAAGTCAGAGAGTGATGTCACACAGATGACCATGATGGGGAAAACAGTCTTGTACTAATTCTTATATGACATCGTTTCCTTCTGCAATTTTTTTCTTGTCTAACGTCACTGTAATTGTAACTGGGTGTCATGCGCGTGCGCACACACACACACACACACACACACACACACACACACACACACACACACACACACACACTAACTCACTCATAGTCCTTGGCCGTGGTTTGACTTACATAAGGTGGTAAACAATGACTGAGAAAAGATACAAGTAGAAGGTGCTGCAAGTGTAAAATCTGTGTGATTCCGCTTGTCAAGGGCAGATAAGGAAGCATTTTTCAAAATGTTTTCAATTGTCAGGTTTGTGGGTGATTTCAGCAGTTGACATTTGTTGAGGTCAGCCGCAATTACTTATGGAGCAGAGTATTGTAATATAAGCCAATTCAAATACGTATGCTAATGGATGACATTTGAAATGACCCACCATGGCATGACACCACGTGTCAAACTCAAAGATCGCGAGCCAGGTGTGGCCCGCCACGTCATTGTATCTGGCCAGCAAGAACATCTTAAAAGGTCCGATTGTCTTAAAATAAGTCACATAAGGCATGCACTGACTGAAAAACTCATGCCGATCATGTTTCCCCCGAAAAGTTGATGCAGATGGAAGGCCGTTTCAAGAAAGTTGAGAATGCATATGTAAAATTTGGGATTTGAATGGGTTATTTAACATTAAGGAGTAGTCATATTTATTTTGCATTACATTTGATTACATTTATACTGTTACCGTAACATGTGGCCCCTTGAGGGCGACCATTATGCCGACGTGGCTCTCGGTGAAAATGAGTTTGACACCCAATGTGCATTAACATGTACTTATGTTGACCTTTTGTACCTTCAGGAGAGACCTGGAATCCCATGAAGCTGCACTATCAGCTCAGGAATGTTCGAGAACGTTTGGCAAAAAATCTGGTGGAGAAAGGCGTCCTCACTACAGAGAAGCAAAATTTCCTGCTTTTTGACATGACTACGCATCCGCTCACCAACAGTACAATCAAACAGGTACATTCAATGGTTGTGGTTCTTGTTATTTTATAAACGTGCCCGGGAAATGTTGGCCAAACACAGTCACGAAACCGGTTTGTCCTCAAGACCATAATTCATGTTCAAAAAACTATTTGTCCTCTGGAGGCAATTGCAAAAATAATAGGTTTGGCCAGTGAACATTTCCTCCACACCTTCATACTCTCCTCATATGTTTACCTCAATTGACTTATTTCCAAAAAAAAAAAATCCATTCTAGTAGTTTCTGTATTTTTTATTTTCACCGTAAAGTCCCTTCATTTCAAAAACAAAGGTGATTTCAGCAATTTGAGTTTTATTTTTTTTGTTAGCACTATCAAAAAAGGGAAAAATGTTTTGTCCTAGCAAGAATTACAAAGTCATCATTTCAATACGGAAAGAAATAAGCCACAATATCAAGTATTGATAATATATTTTACAAAGTTTAATTCTATCGCCCGGTTGCAGAATCTGAGCTGTGAAAAGTATGTATTGCTATCATTGCTTCCAGCGCCTTGTCAAGAAGGTCCAGGACTCTGTTTTGGAGAAGTGGGTCAATGACCCTCAGCGTATGGACAAGCGAGTTCTGGCCCTCATCCTCTTGGCCCACTCGTCCGACGTCCTTGAGAATGCCTTCGCACCGCTTCAAGATGACCAGTACGACCTGGGCATGAAGAGAGTCAACACTCTGCTGGACCTGGAGCCGGAGAAGGAGAGCGCCAAGCCCAATGCGAACGAACTCATGTGGGCTGTGGTGGCTGCATTTACTAAATGAAAACAGTTGACCCCCTTGGACTGGAAGATCTGGCTATGGTCTGTGTTATTTAATAAGTTGAAGGACTTCACTTTGAGACAATCTATTTTGGTTGGGGAGCCTGTTGGTACATCTATTCTGGATGACATTTTGGCCGCAGTCCGTATTAATGCAGTGCAATCTAATCGGTGGTGGGCTTCAACCAGTAACATTTGCCCGGCGGGAACGTTCTCTTACCGATGAACATCCCGCCACTTTCACAAAGAGAGTTAGAGTTTCAACCCCTTGCGAGGCTGGATGTACCTCAACATCGACTCTTCCGGTGGTTAGCTGAGCTAGGGTTGATAACGTGGTAGAAGAAAGCAGACGGCGGCGGTGGTTTTGGTAAATATGAAGATTTTGACTGGGGCCGAGTTTCCCTTTCACCCGAAGGAAACCCCATCTCGTCGCGGCTACAAGATGTGGCCAGAATAAATCCTGTTCTACGATCACACGGCCGACTATGCTCTTTGCTCTACGCAGGTGTCCCTTTTCCGCCTGTTCGTTCCCACTTTTGCGGGGAGTTCGTTCACACACACGATCACTGAATAGACTGAACGTCTTTAAGTGTCTTCTTTTTTTTCCTTCCCTGACTTTGAGGAGGAAAATGAGGACTGAAAAAGATTGCTTTTTATTTAGTTGCTGTATCACCCAGAATGAGACGGATAAATTGGCCCTGACGATTTCTAAATGAAGAATTACATAATTACTTGTTTTATTGATTTATGCAATGGTTTCTTTTTCGTTCAGAGAATGTGACTAGTCTTCCATTTCTGTTTGTTGCTAATAGATGCTTGGGAATAGTTTTGCCATATATCCACTGTTTTGCACAGTCAATAACCCTGTAGACTGGATGTTAATTTAGGGGGTTCAGTAATCAAACTTTGAAGAGTATTAAGAGTTGAAACTGTCATAGAAATCTCACATTTTTATCTACAGTTTATTATATTTTATTAAATACTTAAAAAGCATTCCATTTGGCATATTCTGCACAAGTTGAGAATCGAGACGTGTCGTGGACCTGGATCTGTTCACATGCTTCCACAATATTCGACGTGCGGCCGTTTTTAGTTGTTCCTTTTCAACAAGGCAGGTAAAAGTTTGGCAAATGGACCCGGGTCGCTTTTTTTTTTTTTTTTTTAAAGGGGCCGTTTACCCAGTTAATTCAGTGGCTAACGTTTCCTTTCATAAGACAAGTAGTAAGTTGTTTTGTCCTGAGAGTCCCAACTTCTATCTTCAGACGGTGAACGGGAAATGACGACACATGGGCGGCCGCGCACGTTAACATTTTAATTTTTGAGTTTCTGCTGAAGAGATAATCCTTTAAGAAATACTCTGCGATTTATTCTCCCAAATATAAATGGAAAAAAATAGAGATTTTTTTTTTTTTTTTTTTTTGATGAGCTTTTTCTGCAATTTGTTTTTATCACAAGATAATGTTTTGCTTTGTGCAATTTGACATGTTGTTGTCAGGGACTTCTGCCCCGTAGCCCCCAATGTGGGCAATTCCTTGAGTGGAGGGGAAAAAAAAGGCAGGCCAAACCTCGGCCCCCCGGGAGGGAAAGTGTTCAGCAACATGCGAATCCACTGGAACAAATCATCTCTCGCCTCCTGGAAAGTGTGAGAAAAGTTCTGTTTCGCTGCAAAACGGCTGTACGCGTTATTGTGCTCTGCCTGATGTGATCTATGTATCGAGTCGCACATTGTTTATTGGCATACTTAATGTTCTGTTGTTTTTCTACCTACAGAAATAGGAAAGGTATGAAGAGTTGACATCAGTTTACAGCAAGAAGACCATGCATGCTAATGGTGGAGGGCCAGGGTACTTGTAGATTTTTGCTACAGAAAAAAGGCTTATATGTAATTACTAGTCCCATTATGTGTACGACCTTATTGAATTAAATGAAAGGGATCTTCTCAACTATCCTGTCCTCTATAATTCTGTATGCTTTTGTATTACCACAGAAAATAAAATAAGGATTCTTTAAGTGCCTGAATTTAGCACTGTTGATGGAATCATTTGTATCATTCATTCAGCATTCATTCGTTATCTGTAACGCTGATAAATCCTTATTTGTCGAGAGGCACGGGTTTCACCCCGCACCGGTCGCCAGTCAATCACGGTGGCGTGAGTAGATACATAAAACCATCACTCTAATTCACACGTCTTTGCAGTTTAGGGTCTTCAGTGAACCATGTGCATGTTCTTGGACTCTTGGAGGAACTGGCTGGAGAACCATGCAGACATGGGGAAAACATGGAGACGCCCCTTAGGAAGGTCCCTGTCGAAATCGACCTTCCCGCTGCAAGCCACTGACCGCTGTGCCATCTTTATTTCTTAATAATGAACTCCTTTTACACAGTTTGTCTCGTGTCAAAGTCAAGCCTAATTATATTTGTTTCTATGACACCTGTTTTGTAAAGTTGTAAACTAGATGTTTAAGAATGCCAGACAAATAATGTCTTTGGGGGGCTGTAAAAAATTTAATGTAGCCTTTGAGTTGAAAGTAGGACAAATGATTAAGCAAAGCAAGTAATAAGCATCTTGCACCATTTTTAACTTTTACAATTCTTAATATCTGGTATTTTCAGAGCCTCTTAATTCCTTGAATTAAGGTTTGTGTATCTCATTTAAAAGAAACCACCCTTTGTTTTCTGACTTGCTTTAAATGTGTCATGATATGATCATATTATTATGTTAGCACTCATGGATAAAATGTATTTACCTTATGTTTATCACATGTTTAGCACCTTATCCTTTTTGAAATGTATTGGCATTGGTTGGCACTACTAGTAAGTTTCAGCCCTTTGTTAGCTTATTTTAGCAGGTACAATGTGTCGGTCATAAGCCCAAGGGATAACAAGTAAGTTATTTCTGCTTTTGCAAAATTGGTAGAAATATATATATTAACTGCTGTAGGGGGCTGTAGTTGCACATGGATTTCATTTATTCTCTCTTCACAGGATTCATTTTTATTTTTTTTCAGTTACAAAACAAGGTATTGGGGAAATCAATAACATTGAAAAAAAAATCAAACAATCATTGAAACATTTATCCCCAAAATATCCTATTATGGATCTTGTATATAAATGCGTCATTTTACAATTGAAATTTTTAAAATCAACTGAAATACATTTTTGAGGGGCCAGACAGAAATTCTGTCACGTTTCTTCTTTGCAGAGTTTAAAATTTTCTGCAAAACATACCTTTATCAATATGCTCATGAAAGTGAACACCCTCTCAAAACACCCATGTTTTGGCTGTGAAAGGACAACATTATCCCCACTGTCCTGTCGTCACAAAAACAAAAAAGGCCAAGGTGTTCCTCTATGTCCCATTCACCTCCTGGCTGTAAATCCAGTTGATTTCTGTGTTTGTGGATTTCCAGTCCGATAAAGACGAATATCATCCTCGGGGTGTTTTCGCCGATGTCAGCCATTCCAGAACTGCCTCTATTGAAGAATCCTCAAGTGAGACTCCTCTTCTTAAGCCAACTTTCCCATCTTCCAGTGCTCCCATTTGGCATCATGTCTTGAATTTGGTGACACTTCTGTAGTTCTGGAGCAGTATTTTCAGCAGGCTGTATCTCCAGTACAGCTGGTCTCCAACATGGCGCAGCTCGTGTGCGCAGAGATCAACAGTAGCCGGCATATCTGAGGTCAAAGGACGAAACAAGGTGAGTATCTATGGTGTAATACTCTTGTGACATTTCAATCGACCTAAATATCTATTTCAAAACTTTGTAGATACTCACCTTGTCTGCTCATATTTATTCCTCTCTGTTCGGTCAAGTCGAGAACTCTCAAGTGTGAGACACAACTCCCGTGTGTTGTTGTAGCTTCTCAAGAAGGAACAGGTTTGATCTAATGATAGCTGTGCAAGCTTACATACTGCTGGTGACGCAACGGAATCCCCCTCAGCAGAGGCCAAGTACCTCCCACAATTCTGTCACATGCCTTCTTCTTTCATACGTTGCATGAAATACTTGTACGCCTAAAAGAAAACATCCCATGACACATTTATCTGTGTAGTTTTCTTGAATGGAAATAACATTGTTCCCTGATAAGGGCTTATGGAAGGGTTGTATCATGTAGGGAAAATACATAGTTGCAAACAAATTAGAACAAATAGACGGCTGGTGCGTTTATTAGACGTTCTAGAAAATACATATGAGTTTCAATCACTGCTCAAATGCTGTACCGCCATTTGTACACAAACCACACGTCAATCGGACGTCTGCGATGAAAACATTACCAGCAGAATTTCCTTTTGGTTGTTTGTCACGAGTCACGTCAGGAAGCCGAACAGGCCTTTCTGGTTGTTTGAAGCTCTTCCCGTCCCAATGACCGTTCTGTCAATGGTTTCTGGTCTCGTCATGGTCCAAAAACAAACGGCAGCCCAAACGGCAACTCCCGATTCTCCGCTGTTGTGAATCGGAGACGGAACGTGGGTGACATTTGTATTTGCGTGCAGGAGTGACAGGACTAGCATTTAATACAACAAATCATGTACTAGTCATGATGATTTAACAAATACAGTTTTGTTCAGAAGTCAATAGTGTACATTCTGTAAGACAAACAAATCAGTCAATGTGACTGTTTCATAGTTAAACACGTCTCTCTTCCCTTTTCAGTGTTGGGATCACATTGTGAGATAAAATATTCAATGTTTTATAGAAGCCTTATGAAAACCCAATGAATGAAATATCAAACAAAACCACTTGCATAATCCTATCATAAATGCGTTGCTGTTTTCAGTTTGACGTACGAGTGCAGTTCACGGGAGCAGCAGCGGCTGATTTTGTGTCCTAACAGGCTGATAATGATAAGATGTTTTAACACCCCGGTTGTTATCCCAGCCATTTTTTTTTTTTCATGGAAAACGTTCATAGAATAACAACATGTACAGAACGGCATTGATGTAATTGGTGAAAACTGTATTTATCGCACCTCATTTGAACTGACCTTGTGACCATCAGGGGCGGAAGGAAAGCTGGAGAGAAGAGTGATAATCGGGGCACTTGTTTGAGAAAAAAAATTAAATTGAATAACGACAAGTGAAACATTTTACGATGAAATTAGAAATCGATAGATTAAAAAGAGGAATAAGAAGGTCAAATCAAAAATAAAGACTTTATTGATCGCACAATAGGGAAATTCAATTGTCATAGCAGGAATGCAAATTGTGCAAATATTAGTAATAGAAAAAAATATGGGCAACAATATAAACAACAGAAAACATAAAATATGAGAGAAACAAAAGAAGTGCCCTGTGATTGGAGGTAGTGCAAAATAGGGATGGAGGTTGTCCAAGAAAAAAAAGTGTTTTTTAAGGTGATGGCTCACTCTGATACATGATCTAAATATAGAGACGTATACATATAGTATACATATATATCTTTATATAGAGATATAAATGTATGTGTGTCTTTTAAACACAAAAACATCTTGCGTCTAACTTTTAAGAGGTAGGTATGCTGATAAAGCAATATTTCAAAAATTAACAAATAGTCATTTTAACACAATACTCTCAACGTACAGCCGCTACTGGCTAACATGTTTGCATTTTCTGTAAATGTTCATTTCCTCTCGGTCCCGGTGGCTTATGGTAAACAGGAACTGTAAGAGACAAGAAACGTCCACTATTACATCAGACAAGTTAAAGCTCGCCCTTCTTTTATTTAGCTTCGGGGAAGAGGAATGCACAACCTCCCATCACTCTGCTGAAACCTGATCTGAATCACTTCCTGTCAGCAGCAATTTTATATTTAATAAAGGAAAACAAAAGATTTTTAAATTTTGTTCCACATAATAATGAAGCTGAGGAAAACCAATTTGATAAAGAAAAAGAGAGAGAAAAAAAACATGTCCAGTACAAACTGGTTTATCAAGTGGAGCCTGATAATGAAGTCATCAATGATAACGTGGCTGTAAAAGAGTCACGGTGAGCTTTCCTTCGTTGTTGTACCTTGAGAGTGTTTTCCATAACAAACACTTATCAGCATTAATACACAGCAATATCTCATGTGATGTTTGGATCTCAACCTTTTTCCTGCTGTTGCTAAGAAAGTACTGCCACTGTTTGTGTGTGTGTGTGCCAGCACGAGAACTTTGGAGTCCTTTGGAGGAAATCTATGATAAAACAACTTTAACGAATGTCAACATACAGGACTGTTTCAGAAAATTAGAATATTGTGATAAAGTTCTTTATCTTCTGTAATGTAATTACAAAAACAAAAAATGTCGTACATTCTGGATTCATCACAAATCAACTGCAATATTTCAAGTCTTATATTATTTTAATATGGCTGATTATGGCTTTCATCTTAAGAAAACTCAAAAATCCTATCTCAAAATATTAGAATATCATGAAAAAGTATTTTTTGTTTTTTTAATTGCATTACAAAAGATAAAGACCTTTATCATAATATATTAATTATCTGAGACAGTCCTGTATGACAGTGATGATCATTCAGAATAAAATATTTACTTTTTGTCATGTCTGCTTTTAGTTGAGAAAGGGAGATTAAAACTCAAACTATTAGTTTCTGAAAATATTTGCAAAATGTTTCACTTCATTGTGCTTATCACCAGATGGCAGACGTGTGCTGATTACAAACCAGACCCTCTTCAACACAAATAAAATAACAAAGTTTGTTGTATTTTTCACGCTTCTTATTTATAGGTCAGGAGTACAAAATTGACACACAGGGGGATGGAGAATGAATACTTAAGACCAATAGTTTTAGAAAATTATAAATAGATACGTCATGTGTTTCTACATTGTTTGGTTTCATTTTTGAAAATGCATACAGTTTTATTCCAATCACTTTTGTCTTGTGAATATGAGATTTTCACAAAACTAAAAATAAAGCTAAATGATAGTAAATGTTATTAAATGATAAAGTTCTGAAAGTGACTTCCTACTCGGATTTTTCCTACTGTATTTGAAATATGTTACATACACGCTCAACTAAAACAAATATGACTATTTCCCATCAGATTTTAACTATAAGATATGTCGGTGTATAACAGAGCATAAGAGGGACCTACTATCAAAGGGTTAAATAGTAAACTAATATACAAATAAAAAAATGAAAAATAAATAATAGCAATCAAATAATTGAAAAATATCTCGGAGATATGGTGATAGAAACCAGACTGAGATGGTTTGGTCAGGTGCAGAGGAGGAATAGTGAATATATTGATAGAAGGATGCTGGGGATGGAAGTGCCATGGATTTTTGGAGATTTATGGATATAGAGAGGAAAAAAGACAAAGTTAGTTGATGTGAGAGAAGATGATGGAGATGACTGAAAAGAAAAGATGAAAGGGGAAAAAAAGGAACAATTCAAAAATAAACACATGGATAAAAACATGAATGAACAAACAAACGTATAAATATATAAATAATTGCAAACGTAAAATACATAAATCAATAAATACATTTATTTCTATAAAATACTTAATGTCATTGTATACATGTTCTTGTCACTACATATCTATATATGTTATACACCTTTAACTTTATTTTTTTTAATTATTCTGATCTTTATGATATTTTTTTAATTTTATTTTTAATATGTGCTTTTGAGCGTCCTTTCTTTATTTCCAGGGATTTGAGGTATCACTCAAATTGTCTTTTGCAAAAAACAAAAAACATTTCTGTTTCTGTTCCCTTCTAATGTTTTTTTTGTCTGTTTCCGTCTGATGTTGTGAATGAGCACCATCCACGATGACGCTACGCCTGACGTCAGACGTAACGTAACGTATGACGTCATCCAGTCGTTCTCGCCCCGCCCACCGGCTCCGTCAGCCGGGAAGCCGCGCCGGGGTTTCAGTCGCCGCCTCGTCGCCGCACCGCGGAGGAGCGACGCTTCATTTTAGCAATGAAAGACCTCCACTTCAAGGACTTCTTCTGGGTGAGGTTCCCCGTCCCGCCTTCTTTCCGGGTTGTGTTCATTATTCGCTTTTTTAAGCCTGAATTTGAGACCAAATGAGGAGTAAAACTTACAAACAAATAACAAACAGCCTTGTGGGAATTCAAACCCCCGTTTGTTTTGTTTGTTTGTTTTTTTGTTTGTAAACACCAGGACCTTGAGGATTTATATACACACACACACTCATATATATATATATATATATATATATATATATATATATACATATATATAGCTGTGTGTGTACATGCATACATACAGTGTATGCATACATGCACACAGACACACACACACACACATATATATATATATATATATATATATATATATATATATATGTGCACATGTATGAATGCATGCATGCATACGTTTATACTGCTCAAAAAATAAAGGGAACATTTAAACAACAGTATGAAACTTCAAGTCAATCTCACTTCTGTGAAATTAAACTGTCAGCTTAGGAAGCAACACTAATTCATTTTGACTTATTTTAAGGACATTGGATTAGTCTGTCGTGTGTTTTTCTACTTTAATTTTGATTGTGACTTTGAATCCAGACCTCCGTGGGTTCAATACATTTGATTTCCACTGATTATTTTTGTGTGATTTTGTTGTCGGCACATTCAGCCATGTAAAGAACACAGTATTTTATAAGAATATTTCATTCGTTCAGATCTAGGATGTGTTATTTTAGTGTTCCCTTTATTTTTTGAGCAGTGTATTTGTAAACATACACATATATAATATATGTGTGTACACATAGTGAATATATAAGTAGATGGATGCTGGAATTGGAGCTGCCAGGCAGAAGGTTTTAGAGGAAGATTTATGGATGTAGTGAGAGAGGAAATGAAGGTAGTTGGTGTGAGAGGAGGATACAGAGAATAGTGTTACATGGAGAAGCTTTCCCTGAAAGGAAAAGAAGCTATGTACATATGTACAAACACACACACACACGTATATAAATATATGCATACGTGTGTGTGTTTACATGTATATATATATGACACAGATAGATAGATTCATTCAAATCTACTCCAAGTCAGACTGGTTGACACTGACCGTCTGATTTCACGCTTACAGTCCGCCGAGCGCTTCAATTACGGAGCGCGTTTCAAAACACCAGTTTCCAAACTAAAACCCTGGGTTGACGCAGTTGCTCAATGATCTTGTGGTTTTCCCGTCAGCATGTTTGTCATGCAGCAGACTGGGGTTTGAGGCAGTATCATAATGAATCCCATTAGTCGGTGATGCAGTCCGTACGGATGTTAAATGCAATTTTGTTGACAGAGCTTGGACCTGACCTGCACGGGGGGCTACGACGCCATCATCCAGTATCTCAACGACGGCAGGAGGACGTGCAAGGAGGTAGAGGATTTTATGAAGGCCAGGTATTTGAAATTTTTGTATTTTTGTATTTTTTTTTTTTCAATTTGCATCAATTTAGATATGGAAAATTAAATTCACAACAAAATACATTTGGTGTTCGACACCATTAAAACAATTCAAAGAGGAACTGTGAGTCAGCATTAATGATGACCATCACGATATATATATTTTGTTCCTAATTTCTCACACATTTTTGTCCTTTTTACTTGATAGCAATCAGTGTCTTTATAGAAACAGTAAAATTATGCCTCACTATTTTTTTTATTATAGATGTTGCAAAACTGTACATTTTCAGTTTGATTATATTTATTAAACAGGGATATGTTTGCCACTTTAAAATCTATAACTAACATGCAGCATCATCGACACGCACTGTTTTTTTTTATTAGATGACTTGGTTTTGTGTCTTTCAGAGCATCCGTTGAAGAGAAGTATGCAAAAGATCTCCTCAGCTTGTCCAAGAAGGTGTGTGGACACACGGAGATGAAGTAAGCGCCTGATGATATAATAGTTCATCTGGAAACTCTCACAGAACTAGAAAACAAATCAAATAAATTTAAAAATAGGTACACTACAGGACTGTCTCAGAAAATTAGAATAATGTGATAAAGTTCTGTATCTTCTGTAATGCAATTACAAAAACAAAAATTACTTTTTCATGATATTCTAATATTTTGAGATAGGATTTTTGAGTTTTCTTAAGATGTAAGCCATAATCAGCAATATTAAAATAATAAAAGGCTTGCAATAGTTCAGTTGATTTGTAATGAATTCAGAATGTATGACATTTTTGTTTTTGTAATTGCATTACAGAAGATAAAGAACTTTTTCACAATATTCTAATTTTCTGAGACAGTCCTGTATATGACTAGATCAAAAAACATTTTGGAATCACTAGAGATCTGCTTATTTTTTTTTATTTATTTTTTTTAATTGCTATTGTCATTCTTTTATGTTCCTATCCTGGTTGTTGTTGTTTTGGTTGTCTACTTTTCCCCTGCTGTTTTTTTCCATTCTTATCCTTGATTTTGTTGTTCTTTCTGCTGTCCATCTCTGCTGTCTATCTGCTAATTGTCTCTCTATTTATATTTATATTTATATTCATAATTATTGATTCGCTCTTGCGACAAAAGAATTACACCTATGGAGATCAATAAAGTTTATCTTATCTAAGACTACTGTTCATAATAGGAGTTATTATTAGGATTTTAAAAATATTGGTATATATTGTGATTTATTGACGTTTTAAATAACAAACCTCAAAGAAAGCTCATCCAATGCTTTTTATTTATGTTTTTCTGAGACCAAAAAGCTCATTCACTGTTAATCTGCCGTCTCTCTTTAACTACTCTTCCTTTCCTTTGGATCGGACCACTGCCAATCATCTTATCTACACGCTCTTCTCTCACACCGACTAACTTCATCCCATAAATCGCTTATTCGTTCTTCCGAACCGGCATCCTGTCTGGCACTTCCTACCCCGGCATCCTTCGGCTAATATATTCACTATCTCTCCTCTGTCCGTGTCCAAACCCTCTCAGCCTGACTTTATCTCAAAAACATCTAACATCTGCTGTCCTTCTGATGGACTCATTCCCGATCCTATCCATCCTCATTACTCCCAAAGAGAATCTCAACATTTCCATCTCTGCGACCTCCATCTGTCCCCTGTGTAACAAGTAATAAAGTTAAGAGGGGAAGAAATCCACCGTATAATATCACAATTAGATTAGATGTTTAATACACATAAAGCGATATTGCTCTCCCCCTCAATTTGACTTCTGCATTAAATGGTGTTGATACAAAAAGATTTTAAAATGTGCTTTTATGTTTAGTGCAGTAAAACCCTGTGAGGGCAGGTTGTTTTTATTTTCTTTTTTTTTTTCTATCTCAATTTTCATTTTGTTTTTTTGCTACATCAGTATCATGAATAAAAAAAATCATTTTAGATTACCAATGGGGAGTGGATTTTTTTTTTTTTTTTTTTTTAATAATGTCTCATCCCTTGTTGTAATTTCTCCCCCTCCTTTTTAAGCACATTGAAAAGATCCCTGGATATGTTCAAATTACGTAAGTGCTTCGTATTTTCTAAGCAACACGAGCACTTTCATTCAACTGCACTTCAGTTTTATCTCTTTAGCAGAATTTTAAAAAGAAGTATTTGATGTTTTTAGAGACCGAACACGTGAGTTTATCCCACTTACAACTGGCACAGAATATGAGGGAGGAGGCCAAGAAACTGGAAGATTTCAGAGAGAGGCAAAAGGAAGTCAGGAAAAAGGTAGGTTATTGTGTCAGCACGGCAAGAACTATCCTGTCCTTACACGCCTCGCCGGTGACTAGTTACTGACTTGTCTTTGCAGATAGAGCAACATATGGATGCTATCCACAAGCAGAAGTCTGCACAGTTCAAGAAAACAATGGACGTGAGTAAAAAGTGAAACATACCGAAAGGTGATTCAGAGTAAATTCACACAGGTTTAATGTCTGAGTCACGTTACCCTTGTATGATTCAGAGCGAGTGACTTCTTTGTATAACAATTTAGTAAAACAAATACGGAGCCTTCAGAATACTTGCTGTTCTTTTAGGGAACTCTCTGAAAGAGGTGCAAAAAAACAAAAATATATTATTATCAGCAGCTAAAAACAGAAACAGGAAACCGGCAAAAACATGCGGTAATTAAAATCCACATATCGTTAACTGTCCGTCACAAATATTTGAAATTCAGCGAAAACATCTTGATGCATGAAAAAAAAAGTTTTGAATAAAATATTACATAAAACAAATAAATGCTCATGAATGGGAAAATAGTAAAATACATGAATGAATAATATCAACAACAAGGGAAACGCTTGCATTGATACAGTGCAGGGTGTTACAAGTATTTCATATTTGTACCGACACCGTACTGTGTTTGTTAGGGTTGATTAGAAGTTTGTTATAAAGTGTACTTTATTTTAATAAATAATGATTAAAATAAAATAATTGAAAAAAAATATTGAAAATAAAATTTTAATAAAAAGTACTTATAAAAAGAAATAAACAATTCCAATTGCAAAACACCGGAGCCTCCAATTGTGGCTATATTAAGAATTAAAACGAAAACTGAAAAGGCAAGTTGACAAATGTGAAAACCGGTGGTGGATTCTGACTTCCACTTATCATACATTGTCCATGGACAAAATACAATAAAGCTGAGAAAGATAAAAGCAAAAGAAGAAGATGCACGTCATCTCCGCTCTTTTATTCATCGCCACAAGTAGGCAAAACTAAAAGTTAAGGAGCTGCAGCTGCAGAGGATGCTGCATTTTGTACAGGTTGTAAAGGCCATTAAGGTAAAGTTAACTTTGGAAAATAGATAAAATGTGATTTGTTTCATTTACACCTCTGCAATAGCGATCTCTGTTTAGACAAAAAGAACATGAAACTACCTCTGTACATGCAGTACCTAGTTGTAGGTGCAATTTGCAAGAGACATTCCTGTTCCACAGTTATTGCTTCTCCGTTCTTCCTCTTTTTTGAGAAATTCTGGTCACCGCAATGGGAAGTGAACTAGATGCCAACATATAAAACCACAATTATTAACTCCGCTCAACTCAAATCAAACTATATCTTATTGTTCTAGATCAATTTCCAATTAGTCTAGATGTTTCATTAATATCATCTGTTTATGGCTAATGCGTAAATGTTTAGATTGATCCGATAAAAAGCTCTGATGCTAACTGTGGCGCCGTCCCCAGTCAAAGAAGACGTATGAGCAGAAGTGCAGAGATAAAGAAGAAGCAGAACAGAACTTCAACCGAAACACGAATACCAACAACACAAGGCAGATGGAGAAGGTGCTATTATAACTTCCAATATGTGTGTGTGTGTGTGTGTGTGCAGGCATGCAAGACCAAATATTTTCTATTCTGTCTGCTACTGCCTGATGAAGCAACCTGTATTTTGCAAGGTTAAAGGTTAGGTAAATAACGGTTCGAGGCCAACGTGTCCTGATAAGACTCGCGGTTCCAATGTCACCGAGCCTGATTTCAGGAGTGAGAGAATTATTGAATGATGACGTCAGTTGAAAAGCATCAGACGGTGGACTTTCTCCTTGGGATATTTTCATACTTTGCTCTAAACCCTCTCGCTAGGAGGAGAGAGAATGTGCCTTAAACCACCATGAAAAGCGCTGTTGTTGCCGTCACGATGAATTCATGCCGTATAAATTAAATTAAAGTGAACCGAATTGCATGTCCGGTGAATGCACGAGTCTTGTGTCTGGCTTTGCGGTCATTCAGTAAGATAGGTGGCTAGATATTTGGATGTACCCTTTATACCTCATCCTGATCTGGCTATGTGGCATATCAGGATGCAAATGATGATGCAAAGTGTCACAACGGTGATAGTCAGGCAGACATATTGTCCAGTTTCCATTTGTAATCTTATCACGGCGGAGCATGCGTTGAGCACGGCAGGGGAAAATGAACCAATTCAAGAAAATCGTCTCCATTGCATTTGAATTTTCTGATTTTCCCCCACCTGGTTTATCAATGTGACAAGATTCAAACTTTGCATTGTTACATGTTATATATTCTACTTATATCTTCCTTTTTTCCCGTCATCTCTCAGCTCTCCGCAAAAGCACAACAGACAAAACAGAATGCAGAAGAAGCAGGTTTGTAAAGGACTCAAAAAAAAAAGGTCCTATTTTCTAACTTTCACAGCATTGGATTCATTTTTAGATGATAATTGGGAAACTGATTGCACATGAAGTTAATTTGAAATGAGGGAATGAAGATGTTAAACATCATAAATAGAAGCATATGGGTTAGAGATTATTTGGAATAATCTGCAGAAACAAGGTATTATTAATGTGTTTCTCTTATTTTGCTCATGAATGTCAGTTTGGATATAGTTGTGAACTGTTCTTTTGCAAAAAACAAACAGAAGAAACGCTGATCATTCTTCCCTAATAAAGAGCCGGCTGAATGAACAAAAACACGATAATATATGTTGTATAAATAGTTGGAAAATAAAAAGGAACAAGATATGTGATGTTTATTTTGACTGGTCTTCAGACAGGCTGTACCTGCAGAATGTGTCCTTGTTGGGAAAGATTACCGACGAATGGCAGAGGGAACACGTCAAGGCCTGTGAGGTAAGACTCCTGCAGCGGTCGGGCCGACAAGGCGTGAGCGTGAGCGTGCACAGAAAACAAACCCATTATTTTGTCGACAGTCATTTGAAAATCAGTCGATCGAGCGGATCCGCTTCCTGAGGAACAGCGTGTGGACTCACCTCAACCAGCTGTCCCAGCAGTGTCTGACCATTGATGAGGTGAGATTCTCACAATCTAAAGCTAAGTCTTACCTGGGCAGCCTGCATATATGTGTGTGTATGTGTGTGTGTGTGTGCGTGTGCAGTTGAACGAGGAAACCAGGAAGGCTCTGGAACAGTGTGACGTCAAAGAAGATATCGAATACTTCATAAACCTGAGACGCACCAATGAGAAACCACCAGGTATGAAATAGAGAAGTCAGAAGCGCAATAAAACACGCAATTGCATCTTTCAGTCTGATGGGTTTTCTCGCCGCCACAGCGCCGGTGGTGTATGAGAACTTTTACAACGGTCAGAAGGTTTCGAGCAGGGTTCCTCCCTCTCGACTGCCTCCGCCCGTCACCAGGTAAGACTAGTTACGATATCCAGCCACCCGGCACTAAAAATATCATCCAGCAGTGATATTCTGTTGTGTGTTTTCAAAAAAGCTGCATTATAAAATATAAAATAAAACATAATAAAAATAATGTAAAATTTATAGATATATATATGTTTCTTTTTTTAAATAAAAAATTTATATATATATATATATATAAACAGTCTGAGGATAATAAATGAAAGGAATTAGCTAAATAAAAAATGTATATATATATATATATATATATATATATATATATATATAGCTAATAAATTTTTTTTTTTAATTTAGCTTATAAAAAATATATATATATATAGCTTTTTTACTAGCTGAATATATATATATATATATATATATATATATATATATATATATTATTTTTTTTAATTTTTTTTATTTAGCCAATTTCTTTGATTTATCATCCTGAGACTGTTTTTATGGTAGCAGCGTGTCGTCTTACAAACCAGCAAATAGTTTTCTTGTGAAATGCAGCGATAAATGATACGTATTAAGTATTACTCAATGTTCTGGACATGCATGTGACTTAATTGGTGTCCAGGTTCATTTTTGTTTACCATATTGCCCCGTCCACACATTCAACCCAGCTTTTCATTCACAAAAGATTTACACTATTTTGTGTGTTTTTAAAAGGAGGGGGCCGTTGCCTGATCCAAGAGATACCGGCGGTATGTTATTTTTCATCTTCTAAAATAGAATCCAAATTAGTCACCGTGTTGTTGGGGGAAAAAGCAGCCACTCTGACCGAGGTTTGCCTCTTTGCAGATACGACGCGCTCATTGGTGCAAGATGCCGGATACAGCGTTATTCAGTTCTAACACACAGCCTCAGGGGAGATGCAGCTCTTTCTCATTTGTCATTCTCTGTTAGGTTTTTTTTTTCCGCAAGATAGAAAATTTGTGGCGTAACAGTGTTACCACACGCACTGGATGTCATTTTTTTATTTCTGGGGTTTTTATTTCCTCTCAGTGAGAGTAGCACATAGGCTGTTTTTAATCCTGGGCTTGGAAGCTAAAGGCTCATTCTTGACTCTTATGACATCAGACAACAAATGTTTGTTTTTTTTTTTTCCCCCGATCGTACAATGATTGGTTGGTACTTCTTCAAGGAACCCGTCATCTTTTATAAAATGGGTTATAAAAGATGGGTTGTCTTGTGCTAAAAAAAAAAGGGATGTGTGAGGATCATGTGCTAACTTCTCTTTAATAGAAACTTCTTCTGTTACCAATATCTTTGTAATGTCTTGCTAAATGTTGGGGGTGATGTCTTCCCTATTTATAGATAATTTATTCACTGATTTAGAGTTTTTTTGTTGTTCTTTGCATTATTTATTTCCTATTTCCTCACGTCATTTTTACTTTACGCCACCCGTTTGTCCAGCTGTGTGAGCTGCTTTCACGACAAACATTGGCTGAAATACAGAAATGTGAAAGGAGAACCCGATCACTGCTCAAGTCAGACCGTAACCAGAAAATGGGATATTATTGTAATATAATGATTGGCCGGCAGCTCAAATATGCAAATATATTCGCTGAAATGTGATCAGATTCTTCCCTGTTATCATTTCAATCTCCCGGTCCCGGACCTTTGACAGATGACGGTTCTTGCAGGTAAAAATAATCTGCATATCCTGATCTGAAGTCCTCTTTGGACATAAGGCTCTTTTTGGGGCTGGTCCATTCTCATGCAATCAAACAGGAGAAAATAACTGTTCAAATTAAGAAAAAAAATGATACATGTTTAATTTCCATCAAATTTGGCATTTGACATAATTTTCGCACCCCCTTTTGTCTTATTGCATTTCATATAATACACTCCTCTTCAGTGTGAATAAAAGGTGCTTCTCGTCAACCGTTATATTTCAGTATTCTTTCCACCGCTTGCAAAAAAAACCCCAAACGACAAGAGTTTGAACAGAAACACTTGATTCACAGATGAGGCGTCCCGCCGACAGGTGTAAGGGGGGACGGGGTTCCACGGGTTCCACATCAACCGCCGTGTTCCGATTTGATCAGCTCCAGAATCAGCTGGATGGTGTTTTCACCTGCAGCGGACAGAGCACATTTAAACCCGGTTATATCCAAGTTTTCCAGCGTATGGTGTTAAATATAAATAGCCAAAGATTTTAATACCTTTGTGACCAAAACAAGTAATTTGTGCTTATTAATGTGGCTATCTTCTTTTAGGCGTAAAAGTCTTTAATTTTCTCAAAAACCGACAGTGCGCCTTATAATCCGATGCGCCTTATATATGGATCAATATTAATTAATTATGGCTACGGTAGTCAGGGGGCGTCGCAGAAGTAACAGCGGTAAAAACGGTAAAGGGGAATTCCAGTCCCAACACTTATGTGAGTATAAAGACCTTGTGTGTAAATATGCGCCTTCTAATGCGCTGCGCCCTATATATGAAAACAGTTTTAAAACTGGCCATTCATTGAAGGTGCGCTTTATAATCCGATGCGCCTTATAGTGCAGAAATTACGGTAATCCCCACAGGAGAGCCTCCCGACAAGTCAGTTGAACTGAACAACCCTCTCGGACGAGGGGTGAAATGTCTTTAAGTGAAGAAATTCAAGCCCAGTTGCCACGAGAAGAAGATTTCGACAAGAATCCACCATGACCTGGATGACTGAGAACCTCCACAGACTTAAGTACTGATGAATATTTCTAATGCTAGTTTGATCGTAAACTGGGATTTGAAATCATCCATCAAAGTTATCCGTCGTAAGTCATGACGTTTTTAAACCCGGATCTTAACACGATACCTTCTAAATTCATCCGTGGGTTCTCCAGTTTCTTCTCAAGCAGAGAGTCCATCAGTTTCCTCAGGTGTTTAAAGATCACACCGATTCGTACGGGAGCCTGTGAGGAGCAACGTTTATTGAAACCAATCATTTCACTCATCGCACAAAGCTGAATGCCGGCAGAGGTAATTGGTGACCTCTGACCTGGAAGTGAATCCATCCGTCCAGGGAGATGAGCCTCTCTCTGTGCTGGATGTCGATGTCGCCTCCAAACAGCAGCATGGGGAAGGGAGAGATGAGCGACGTGTCTCGCAGGTAGATCTTGGTGTATTTCACCTGAGGACAAACTTTTATTAGCTAAAAATGAAGCGTCCGCTTCCGCCCCGATCCGTACGCAGCCTCTCCGAACGTACCTTCTCCTGGTAGAGCATCCAGCCGTGTACCTGCAGGTGACGGTTCACGGACGAGGGATGGACCTGAGCTCTACCTTGCGGGGTCTCCACCATACAGGCCAATCGCTCCAGTACGTCCACCGAGGTGGTGCATAAAACTCGGGCGACGCTGTCGTACAACCCAGCGGTGAGCACCGCGTTGAGCACGGAGATCGTCTGCTTGGAAACCGTGGACGTCGGCTTCCTGGCGTGAGAAGAGGAAGACCGAGATGACCAGAAACCCGCCTGCTCCATCATCCTCATCAGATCTTCCTTCACGGCCTGATGGGACAAAGACAAGAGGTGAGGTGAGAAAAAAAGCAACGGGATTTAAGGTTGGTGAAGCCGGGACGTTTGCGCTACCTCGATTGTGACGAGAGCAGTACGATTGAGGAAGTGTCTTCTACAGAAGGACATTTCTGCCTTCAGACCTTCACTCTGTGAGGTTTTCCACCTGACGGACACGGGGAAAGAAATACTGGCTCAGACGTTCAAAAAAAATGTTTTTTTTTTATTTTATTTTTTTGATAATTTTTATATTTTTTGATAATTTTTGTATTTTTTGATTATTTTGTATTTTTTGATCATTTTTTCCAAATAAATTATCATTTTTAATAATTATATTTTATTGCATAGGTTTTGTTTTTTTTTAAAGGTGAGTCAATGTCTCTGTTTTCAAATGACTGCCCTGTAAGTATTGAGAGGTGTGTACCCCAGGTATGCGTTGTATATGGTCAGGTGGTCGGAGTCGGCCAATGCTAGTGCAGCTTTGGCCAGGTTTGCTTCCTCCTTCCTGTTCATTGGCGTGGAGAAGGGCGACTTCTCGGTGATCGCCGCAGCAATAGTCGCCTGAAACAAAGTCATAGGTGGCGATTACATGAATTGCGTCATCGGAACTGCCTGCCCGATACTTTGCCGGCACCAATAAAACGCGCACGTCTAGATATGTTATAAGATATTCATTCGATTTACATTCCCAGCTTACGCTGAAAAGAAAACAATTTAAAAGGAATTAACATGGCATATAACGTTTTTTTTTTCTTCCTTTATGCTATGTAGAAGCAAAATGTATTTTGAAATTAAATTTCTGCATGCAACAAAACATTTTGAAAAAAAGACGTCAGGTTGAAGGTTACTTTTAAGCAAAATACTCAATGTCTATTTGAGCCCTTGTATTTATCAAATAAAAAGCGGAAGCTAAGTAAACCAAAAAATGGCATCCTCTTTCTGTGCGCTCTCATCCTTTTACCGCCGCTTGCAGAAAGAGCGACCAAAAAGTTTTGCTTCGAAGTGACAAGATCGCCATTATTACATTTTAAAAAATGAACAAACTAAAATAAGATACATTTCAATTGAATACTTGTTAATTATTTACAGTTGCCGTCCCCTACCTTAGACTGTCACACAAAGCTAGTGAAATGAAAAACATGAAACTGCAGAATACTCAGCTGGCGCAGTTTCTCCTGTTTTCCAGACAGAGAGAACGTTAACGTACTATGGGCTCCAGGCAGCCGAGGATGGAACCGTAGATGAGCATCTTTCCGATCTTTACGTTGACGGGGAGGCTGGCCAGGTGGTGTCCCAGAGGGGTGAGGACGTGGTCGCTGGGATGGCACGCTCCGATCCTCCTCAGCAGGCTGACGGCATTGCTGACAGACTGCGGCTGAGGAGCATCCAGAGCTCGGCTCAGGAACTCCTCCGGGGAGCCATACTGGCATTTCTGCCAAAGAAGGGAGTCAGGAAAAGGACAAAATAGGATTTCCTGCGGTATTATTAATTTTCCATTTGTTATCACAACCAGAAAATGGCTTTTTCTATGTTGGAGAAAGAAAGACCTTTATTGTCACATACATGGAGCACAACCATCAGTGAAATTTGACCGCTGCATTTAACCCGTCATGGATGAACGCTGAGCATATGCAGCATATGCAGTTGCTCGACAACACTCGGGGAGGCTAGGAGGAGCCGGGAAACTAACCGGGAATGTTCGGATCCAAGGACGACCGCTCTGAACGCTTGCAGCATCGTTAATAGTCTGTCATCTACCATTTCATTACATAAAAATTTGCGGAATACAGTGGACCCTCGCTACTTCACGGTTCAGCTTTCACGCCCTCGCTGCTTTTTTGGTCATTTTTTTTTGTAATTTTTGAATTTTTTTTCTGTGATGAAATAGCCATATTCTAGCATAAGAACAAAGAAACAGTAGAAAATATAGTAAAATTAAAATAAAACTCATTTTCTAAAATAAATAAAATACGAGCCTTCCTTTGCTAAACAAAGATACCCAGCATCATGAACTCTCGCTATAGTATAACAACACGCTCTACAATGCCTCCTAAACGCCCAGCATCTACCGAAAAGTGTGGTATACACCCCAAGCGTAGCTAACTATTGCTGAAAAGATAAAACTTCTCAATATATTACATTGCCATAACTACTGCACAGAAAATTCATTCTCATGAATTAAAGTATTTTCAATGGTGTGTATTTCAGTGTTTATTGTACGTTACAACTATCCAAAAGTGTTTTGTGTACTGTTTAAGAGTTTGGGAAGCGTAATACAGTAGTACCATCAAAAATATCACTTCCCTACTTTGCGGAAATCCACTTTGTGGGGGGTCTCGGAACGTAACTACCGCGAAAAGCGATGGTCCGCTGCGATTTTATGGTTACCATGGCAACCAAACCAAACATCTTTGTTTGGATTTGCATTTGGCTGAATGTTAGAGTTTTCTGTAAAGGAGTTTGGAGCGAGCAGTTTACCATGATATGGAGACAAAGCTCCTCCAGCGGGACTCGTAGTATCTCTGGAACGGAATAATCCATGAATGCATCAAACCTACAGGGAAGAGTTGAAAAAAAAAAAAAAAGAAAGGACACAATCACATGAACGAATGAGTCTGTATCTCATCATGAGATCTATTTCACCCACAAGCGCCGCCGATTCCACCGTAACGGAGGGTGTACCGAACTCCATACCTGAATTTTGGGTAAAGCCTGAAGCAGAAGCCATTGCGCACACGTCCCGCCCTCCCCTGCCTCTGGAGAGCGCTGGCTTTCGACACGAACGTCTCCACCAGGGAACTCATTTGGCTGCTCTCGTGAAACCTGAACCACACACGCAATGAACTCCAGAACTCACATAAAACTGTATTTTTTTTAATTTTTTTTTTTTTTTTTTTTTGATGTTCACAAGTACTCACTTGTTCTCTTTAGTCTTTCCTGTGTCGATGACAAACACGACATCGGGAATAGTCACGCCTGTTTCGGCGATGT
Organism: Fistularia commersonii; assembly: GCF_037954325.1. Taxonomy (NCBI): domain Eukaryota; kingdom Metazoa; phylum Chordata; class Actinopteri; order Syngnathiformes; family Fistulariidae; genus Fistularia; species Fistularia commersonii. Next base: position 3,168,228 of record NC_141292.1, read on the forward strand.
TGGTCGACAACACAATCTGAAAGGGACGAAACGGATCAGGAATAGTTTATAATCATAATAATATATTATTAGTCATCAAGAGCTGTCACTGCGCTGATGCTTGAGCTGCCCCAGATCAGGTTAGGCACCAAGTTAGGCTCTGCTGTGTGTGCGTGTGTGTGTGTTTGTGTACGTATGTGTACGTTTTTGTCCTAAAAAAAAAAAAAAAAAAAAAAAAAAAACTAACCCCAGCTTACTGTTCTGTATATTTCCTGTGCATCTTGTATTTGCAAGTGTTATTTGCGGTGCTTATGTCCTCTATTGTAAGTCGCTTTGGATGAAAGCGTCTGCCAAATGTAATGTAATGTAATGTAATGCTGTGGGTGAAAAAACCCTTTGATCAAATGCTATAGAAATAGAAAAAATGCATGGAGATTCACATTTGTCAGGAAAAGTCCATCTATCCCCGCTTTGTCCTACTCCAGCTGATCGCTATTGTCGCCTTCCTTCCAAAACGGCGTTTTCTTCGGTGTCGGAATTGCACGGACGCAGAATTCACGGTAATTGCATCGTTAGCCCAGAAAAAAAACAATAAATTAGCTGTGTCAAAGCGTGTAAAAAGCGCAGCGGCTTATAGTTCGGGGATTACGTTATGAATTATTTCTATTTTTCTTCCCTGAGGGTTCAATCTAACGATTTCTCAGCGAAGAGGTCGTCGTACCTTTCGGATTCCCGAGGGGGGCACTGTGAACGCCGCGGCCTGGTCCTTTGAGGAAAGAGTGGAGTGCAGGGCAACGATCCTGTACCTTTAAGTAACATACAGGATTTAGCAGTATTTCTTTTTAATCCCTGTGCTGGTAATCAGGAATTATGCTGGATTTTGGACAATAACGGGGTGCTTGCGTTACCTATTTTTGTCCCTGAATCTCTTGTCTGAGGACAGCAGGTCGAAGAGCTGCTGGATGTGCGCTAGACCCGGGAGGAAGACGAGGACGGCCCCGCCCAAGTCTGAAAACTGTGGCGCATTGTCTAGCGAAAAAGCATAGAAAGTATAAAAAAAATTCTCTAACCAGAGTGCAATGAGATGTTTAAAACGGCCAAAGTGAAGTTTTATACCAAGATAGTCGATGAGATCGACCAGCAGGTCCATGTTGATCTTGTTTGGATTCATGAACTGCAGCACCTGCCGGGTCCTGCTGCTGAAGTGGTCCAGCTCCGGACCCAGATCCCAACCCGAGAGGGAGTCTCTTATCAACACTTCCTGCAACACAAGGAGGCACGCTTGGCTAGCTTCCTCACCACTACCTCACCCATTCACACGTTTCATCCTATTTTATCCTCATTGGTCTCAGCCCATTCACATTGTGCTTATTTTTGTTTATTTTTGTCATTGTTATTGTCACTCGGTTTATGTTCCTATCCCTGTTGGTGGCCTATTGTCTGTCTGCCCCCCCATTCTGTTGTCCATTCCTATCCTTTATGTTGTCGTTGTTCTCGCTGCTATTTATTTGTGGATGTCTTTTGCTATCTTCTAACTGTCTTTCTATTTATATTTACATACATATTTATTGACACTATCATTTTTACGCTGCTGTGACAAAAGAATTTCCCCTATGGGGATCAATAACATTTGTCTTAAGTACAAGGGAGTAAATGAAGACGGGCAAAATGTTATTTCTAATTTGTCTGTGGAGGTTCTCAGTCATCGGGGTCACGGTGGACTCTTGTCGAAATCTTCTTGTCTTTACTTGAAGACGTTTCAGCCCTCATCCCAGAGGATTCTTCAGTTCTAATGACCTACGGGGAGTTTCCGGAAATAACTGCCAGGCTTTTAGGCGGGTCGAGGTTATGGTGGCTTGTTGTGTAAATGGTAGTTGATCTGAAGAAACTAGGTGTAAGGTGGGGTCGTTACGCTGATGGAGGTGTCGTTCGTTGGAACAAAAGAGCAATTTAGTGGGATTACCTGGATCGGAATGCAAAAAAAGGGTAAAGCTAAACATGAGCCTCGGTTCATGTGATCCAACAGGTTTCACTCCCGTGTTTAGCTTTACCTTTTCACATTACAATCCAGGAAATCCTACTAAACTGCTCTTTTGTCCCAACGAACGACACCGCCATTAGCATCACGACATCTTAGACTAAGTCGCTGCAGGTCAACTCCTCCATTTACACAACAATTCACCATAACCTAGACCCGCCTAAAAACCAGGCAGTTACATTCAAAAACTCCCCATAGGTCATCGCAAGTGAAGAAGCCTCACGGATGAGGGCTGAAACGTCTTCAAGTGAAGAAATTCAAGTCCAGCTGCAAAGACAAGATTATTTCTAATGTGTTCGTATGAGGGAATAGTACAAAAAAAAGTTACAGTTACCTGGTGCTGAAGGGTTTTTCCGCCTTTTTGGGTAACAGAGACGCTGACCTCTTCCTCTTCTTCGAGAATTTTCTGGCTGTACTCGGAGTCTCTCTCCAGCACGTAGCCGGTCTCCTCCACTATGTCCTCCAAATGAAACACCTTAAAACAAACCGCAGGGATTTTAAAGAGTGCAATCGTTCTGATTCCAGTCCTTGGCTTAAAAGGTTTTCTTTGCCCGAGTCATGACTCGTCTCACCTCGACGGGGAAGGTCCTGCCGGGGATGCTGATTACCGGGCAGCGGTTGAAGTAGTTGGAGAATTTGTCGCAGTCCACGGTGGCGCTCATTAGAATCAGCTGCAGGTCCGATCTCCTCAGAACAACGTCTTTCAGGATGGTCAGCAGGAAGTCCGACTGAACGCTGCGCTCGTGCACCTGAGGGGACGGAGGTGAAGAAACAATGCACGGAGCCACCCCCCCCCCCCCCCCCCCCCCCGCGCTCGGTTGGGTTTCTAGTCGGATCCCGGCTGTACCTCGTCCACGATGATGTGGGTCAGAGAGCTGAGGTGTCGGTCATGTTGCAGTTTCCTGAGCAGAACTCCGGTCGTACAGTACAGCAAACGCGTCCATTCCCCCGACTGATTCTCCATCCGGATTTGGTATCCGCATAGCGAGGTCTAGAAGGCGGTTTCAAAATGATGCATTTACATTAGAGACAATTAAAACCAGTCTTTTTTTTTAGGTATTATAGAAATGATGGAAAATTCTTATTATATGTTCACATGATATCAGGATTTAAAACTGACTGATAGAAAAATAAGTTCACACTCCAAACCAAGAGAGGGCAGCATAACACCCTATGCCAGGGGTGGGCAATTGTTTTTGCTGGCCGGCCACATTTCTGATTTAATTTCTATGCACGAGTCAACTAGGTATCATGTAAATTGAACAAAATTAAAATTGCAATTTAAATATTTTAATTTTTTGGCACGTATTTTGGTTGTAATCATCCAAACAAAAGTAAACAAAAGGAAAAAAGAAGGAGTTTCTGAATTCAAAATTGTTTGAAAATATTAAAATATTCAAAGAAAATAATTTGGCTGCCGCATAAAATGTGTCTCTTAGATCATGCATTTGATTAAAATATATTTTGTTTTAATTTTTAAAATATCATTTTACATTTGAAGATGATGGAGATGTTGTAATATCTGAATAAAAAGTGACAAAATATTTTAGTCGCTCTTTCTGCTCACACCAGTTAAAGGATGACAGCACACAGAGAGAGGACAGCATTTTCGCTTTACTGCCGGTTAAGCTTTTTTAAAAATACAAGAAGGGCTCAAATAGATGTTGAGTGTTTTGCTTTAAAGTAACCTTCAACCCAAAGTCTTTTTTTCTGAGTTCAAAATGTGTTGTTGCATGCACAAATATAATTTTGTCACATTTTGTTTATACATAGCGTAAAGGAAAAAAAAAAAAAGTTATATGCCGTGTTAAATCATTTGAAATTTCAAAAGGGTTGTGTGGCTCCTGACGTTTTCCTTTACTGGCTGAAACGGGTCCAAATGCCTCTTTGAGTTATAAAGGTTGCCGACCCCTGACCTAGTCCAATTTTAAAAAGGCTGCCCCTTGAAAAGACAATTTTGATAAGTGTACTTAAACTCCATGAAGGCTGTTTTCCAAAGTATTGCAACCGCAGGTTTTCCTTTGTTTTCCACCGCGCGCCTCGCCGTGCATTTCACCATATGCCGACTTGTCAAGATAAAAACAACGTTTCACCCTCGATCCCGGCCCCTCCTCGCAGCCCAGCTCCTGGCTGACTCTGCAGGCCAGGCTCATGGCAGATATCCTGCGGGGCTGGGTCACCACGATGTTGCACGGCTGCGCCTCTTTGCCGCCGATCAGCTGGTCTTCCAGGAGGAACTGGGGAATCTGGGTGCTCTTCCCGCTGCCCGTCTCGCCCGCCACCACAACCACGGGATGGCGCCGCACGGCCTCCAGGATACGACAGCGGTGTTGGAAGACAGGGAGCTGCTCACGCTCCGCCTGAAATGGGAGATATTTCATCAATAGCGTGGTTCTATTTGGGGTCAGATTTGATTTGATCGTTTCTTTAATACCCTGAAATGTATTCACCTTGAGTTTGTTGGCCACTGGTGACTTCTTCAGGTTCAATAAGAGGTCTCTGGATGCTTGAAGCGCTCCTTCCCTTTCGGCCGTCCCTCCTCTTTTCTCGCTCTTGTCTTCAAATTCCTCTCCTCCGTCCCCAATATCCAGACTAGCCAGGTTCTCCCAGGAATCTTCAGCTTCTTCATCGCCATCGCCGCCGATCCCAGGCTGCCCCTGGGATCCGGATCCCTGGCCTTGGTGCTGGTTCTGCGTCTGTTTGAGCCTGGTCAGGAGCCGGGAGATGAACTGGTCGCGGGGTTTGTTGGCAGCAATGCGACTCTCTTCCCGCTGCTGCTGCTCGCTGTCTCGCCACTCAAGCCAGACGTCTCTGTAGGTTGGCGGGAGCAGCTGGTGCACTGACTGGGTATGAATGGGCTGTTTCAGTTACTAGAAAAACATCTGAATTTTGAAACTTTGAGGGTAAAACAGAATGAGAGGTTCCAAAAAACAAATTTTTACCTGGCCTTTGACCAGGTTGTAAAGAGCCAGCGTGGCTCCCAGATGTTGAGCCTGCATGCTGTCCTCTGTCAGGATGGTCGGACAAACTTCCAGGGCATCGTCTATCCTCTGAACACGCACCCTAATAAATTAACAATATTCAAATATTACTAAATTCTTATAGACGACTATCAACGGAAATAAAGATATGCAGGGCAGTGGTGAGACCAGCCATGCCATGAGGAAAAGAAGAAGATTCAAATATTACTAAATTAAGTTAAGAGCACAACAATTGCAACAATTCCACTGCATGACACAGACTTCAAAAAGACTTGAAACTCCCTAATTTTATCTCACTAAATGCTTTTAAAACCAAACTGAGAACACTAGAGGTCAACTTGTCAAAATGTAATTGCATCTTTTAACTGTTTGTAATATTGTTCTGTCTGTAACTTATTGCTGCCTCTTGACCAGGACTCCCTTGTAAAAGAGGTTTTTAATCTCAACGGGACTTTTTTTCCTGGTTAAATAAAGGTTAAATGAAAAATAAATTTAAAAAAAAAAGGGAACATGTTTATTGGAAATAAAAATCCTTAGGTTTAATATGTAAAATAAAAGGAAGCATTCATTATCAATAAAGCCACTGTTTTTATCATCTTTGGCTTTTTTTGGCCTACCTTGTATAGGCTTTCGAGTAAAAATAAACAATACAGTCAAGATTCAAGATTTACAATGTTTATTGTCAAATGTACAGTGTGGAAACACACGGCGATGTAAAATGAAATTCTTACTTTGCTGTTCGCAGTGCAATTTGATTTGTATTGATAATAAATAGATAGCGTAAATATTGTTATAAATATGAACAGTGCTGGCAGCTCACACAGTGCAGGTGCAAAGAGGAGAGACGTTTAAATGGCATTAGTTACATTTGAAAATGAGCGCAGCTGTGCTACATGTAAATGCAAAGAGGAAGACTGAATGTCAACCCTTTAAGAATCAGATGGCATATAACCTCTATGTTATCTTTCGGCTTTAAGCACAGAAAACTGAACAGTGATACCATTAATGCCAATATTTGGCTTAGGTGTTTGAATAATATTTTTAGATTTTGACAAAATTCAGCTGAATTAAAAGTTCTCCTGTCCACCCCAATGGAACTATAGAAAGTCTGTATTATTTCTCCCCCTCCCTCCTGCAATACATCTCTCCACGTGGACTCGGTGAAGATACGCTCACTTACTTGCACCTCCAGTATCGACCAGCAGCCACCTTGTTAAAAGACGGAGCGGGACTTTTGGGCAGATTTTTTCGGACCCAGTCAATGAGGAACTGTTTGGGAGACTTGCCGGTCCAGCTGCGCGCCGTGTAGTCAAAATTACGGATGTCCTTTGGCTCATCCTTTTTGGCAACTGCGAAGGGACGTTAAAGGCAAAGCTGAATTTGCCATAAAAGTAGCAAAAAGCTCTGTAAACACACAAACGTTAAATCTTTTCCTCAACTTACTCACATAAAGGTGAGTATATGGCCACACTGGTTAACCGATTGAGGCAATTCAAAGAAAATTGGAGTGACGCGCTGCTATTGTTGTCAAGGCCATTTAATTTGAAATATCAGCGTTGCATATTTTCCGAAATTCAGAAAATAAAGGAAATGCTAACATCTGACAAATGCTGCATCTGGATTTTGCTTGCGGATGTTTTTAAATTACCTGTAGATATTAATATCTGTACAGCGTATATGATCATATTATATCATTGGTCACAAGGATTTGACCTAGATTTTGAAATATTGCAATTTGCTGTCAAAGTGCTCGATAAACAAACTCATCTCATGAAGTGGGAATTGTACCTTTCTGGACAGGAGGGTCCTTTTCAGCCTTTTCGAACAGTTTGAAGCCCATTTCGCCTTTATCCTCATTAACGGGGGAGGTTTTCTTTGCCTTCGGAGGTTCATCCACTACTTTAATAGCTGGATTGAACACGGGATGGGACTCCAGCTGCTTCATTTCTAGATTCGAAAGATAAAGTCGTTCAATTAAATTCCAGTTTTCTTTTTTTTTCCGCCCCGACAAAACTCTTTATAATATCTGGCAGCAAACACACCTTGCTGTATGATTCGTATCCTGTCCTGAGACGTCCGTTGGCCTGCCTTGTCCCCTTTTGTCTTGGCGGTAACTGCCATTTCTTTGGCATCGTACAGCTGAGCTGTTAGGATCAAATACCTGTCGTTCTAGAAGCAGCAAGGGGAAAAAAAAAGGATTACAACACTACTCTGAATGATAATTGAATTGCTATTCAACCAATCAGAAGTACCCGCTGACTTCATGCTAAAGCTGAAAAATACTGAAAAGTGGTGTTACGTCTTCATAAGACGTTTTTATCCTATTTTGTTCATTTATCAGATTATCATCTCACCTTGTTTGTAACTGCTTATACATTTCTTGCTGAATTTCCTCTCTAAATGTCTCATTGCACGTATGTAAATGATGCATCGGGATGTCAGATAACGGAAGAATTCGTGACATTAAATCACATTTTATAAAATATATGGTTATATCATGCAGCCCTACTGACCGGATCAAACTTCTCCAATTCGGGTTTGTGTGAAGACGTCTCTCCTTCTTCCTCTTCCTCATCTTCACTGCTCTGCTCTGCATACCTTAAGATCCACTCCTTCATACTTGCAGCTTCTTCCTTTACACTGGCCTGAAAAACGGTGCACCCTTTAAGGCTGATGTTGTTCCACAAAACACACGCTTTCCTTCCAGGGCTCAGAAACACGCAAACAAACCTTGGCTGTCTCCCTGCCACGGCCGTCAGGTGCTTTGGGGCTGGGGGCTGCAGGTTTCTGCTGAGCCATCGGCTTGAACTTAGGTCTGCTCCTCTGGCTTTCTTCCTGCATCTGCTGAGTGAAACCTTCAGGAAGCTCCTCTGATGAACAAAAAAAAATGGAAGATTGATAGCGACGTGACCTGAGGAGCTTGTGCGCGATGTCAAAACATCCTCCCTGTTACCATCTTTGAGGTTGAGGCAAAGCCAGTCGAGAGCGGAGTGGAGATCGCCGCCATACATCACACTACTCTTCATTGCCTCCTCAATGTGTTCTCTCTTGAAGTTGAACTTCTGCAGAGCTGTGTAAAGGTCCTGAAAACAACACCGAGCAAAATGAATACACTCGTCCGGGACGAAAACGGCGATGTTCGGATTTTCGGTTTACCAGCAGTTTCTTGTTGGTCAGTCTGCCTGATATGGGGCCTTTGTCGCCGTTCTCCTGTCTGAAGTCATTGATCAGCTTGATGATCTTCTTCTCCAGTTCGGCCTGGATAGAAACCTGCATTGGAGGAGGAAGAGGAGGTTTCACTATCTTTAACTTTTGTAACACAGACGTCATCTTATAAAAGGATCTCTCTATAACCATAATTACTATAACTATATTATTTAGAATTAATCATTTATAATGTTTGTCGTCAAAAAGGGCATACAATTCATTATTGCAATGATATTTCTATATATTTGCCCTCTACTTCGGCATTAGTTGATAAATATGGCAGTGATTATAATGATCCACAATGTTGATGTTCAGTGTCTACGCCACTTGAGCGTTGCGTTTTTAATTGAATGAAACACTTGTTTCGATGTACTCATTAGAAAAATAGATGTGACTCAGATCCCATGAGAAATAGGGGTGAGAACAGGTTGAAAACAGTCTGACCAGAATCATATTCCTAATTTGATTGGATAAACAGCTTCTGAACTTAATAATATTTGGTGTTTTAAAGTGTTAAATCTTACCTTGAGGATGGATTTGTCTGAAGCTCCACCGGTTTCCACTTGGGCTGTGTTGGCGAGACTGTAGGTCTTTGGGGCTGCGGGGAGAAAAGTTTTATCGGCATATTATAGCGGGACTGAATGCGCATTTGTAAAAGAATTTCTAAAGAGAACCACATTTTTATTCACTACCTATCAAAGTTGGTTTTTTTTTTGCATGATCCTAACATTACATCAAGACATTGTCATCCATCAGCCATCACAAGTGACCAGACCTTGTGGGGTGTTACAAAGGTGAAAACAAGTTGAACATAATCAAAAAAAAGAAACTTGAGGATAGACAGAATGTGCCCAAACTCATACTTATTATTTCTTTATGACTCCAATAAAAACAAACGACACATAAGTGGTTGAAGTTGAAGAAAAACAACAAGGCGGTGATGCAGGTCTGCAGAAAACTGTATTTTTATCTCTCTCAAAGGCCATCTGATCTCTGTAACGTTGCACGCAGTCATACACGAAACTGTCTCTATGGATGACAAGATAGCATTTCTGTCGCTGCCTTGCTGTTACACCACCACAATCACCTTTTGACTTGTTTTCTTTGGCAGCCGTGGATTGCTTGTTGTTCTGCGGCTGCTTCTGCTCCTCAGCCGCGCTGTTCCCGGCTGCAGCCACGGTAGCCCTGCTCGTCGCCGCCCGGGCGATAGCCGCAGCTGCCGCCGCCGATTTCTTCTTTTTACCACCCATGAGATCCACAAAACGCTTTCCGGTTACCGTTCCTGTTCACCGCGGTACCCCCGTCGGGTCATCGGCGATGATAAAATGGGGGATATTTTCAATAGCGATCAAAATCCAGAAGATAGCCGTCAATGCGTTTCCCCTCTTCGGGACCCGGACCGCACGGCTTCCGTAGCCGACTGATGACGGGCCGGCCCGCGTTGAATTGTGGGTCGTTTGCCTAAACAATCATGGCGGACGCCTTCGGAGATGGTTTGTTCAGCGTGTTTGACGATGAACAACAAGCAGCCCCTAGTAAGAAGATATTATCCACGGCTGCTTCCGAAACTGGGTAAAATTCTACATGTTTTGACATTATAATGTATTCCTTTTATTCGTATTTGGAGTCCAGAACTTGGTATCGTGCACGTACCTGCTCAGCGCTGACGTTAGCATTGCTAACTTAGCAGGGCTAACCTAGCATGCCCGTTTCGCACCAAACACACCGTTTGAACACAACAGTTGTGTTTTTGACAACTACGGGGTTTATGGTGAATTGTCCTCTTGACCAGTCGTCCGCTTCACTTCGTTATCATGTCTTCTTTCAGCAATGCGGCCGGTAAAATTGTCAAGGATGCTGGTCCATTGGTTGGGAGCAAGAGGGAGGCAGAGGGTGACGGTGGAGAGGAGATCATGCTCGGGAAGAAACCACGACATGAGACGATTTCTGCCAGTGACTTGAAGTAAGTGGAGAATGTATATTTCTCGTTTGAAACTCGAAAGAACTTTAAAACTAAACTTGTTTTGTTAGTGGTTAGACCTCTCTTTGGATGTGTATTTGTCATCAAAGTAGTATTAGCAATGTCATTTTCTATGCCAGGGGTGTCAAACTCATTTCTCATGGCGGGCCACATACGGCCTAGGTAGATGTCATGTCATGTGTAATAGCAAACTCAGCAATAAATAACCAAAATATCATGTTTTTTCTCTGCTTTGGTGTAAAAAAGTACAAGGACTTTAGGAAAATCTTGGAATTTAATGAACAATCCTTTCACAAAGCATTTCATGAAACACCTCATATTTCCTTAGACAAACGTGTAATTTACTTTTATCATTCATATGTATGCGTTGCAACTGATCTCACTGATTGTACAAAGGCACAACATTTTAACTAGTAATTGGTATTGAAAAATATAATATTGCACTTTGAGATTAAATGAGACTTAGATAGAAAGAAATTTTTTAACCATATACACATGTGCATATAAAATCTAAATTGAATCCCTGCCTACACCTTACAAACTAAAGAGAGTGCTATTAAATGTGTAAGGAAGAAAGTATTCACCTGTCCTGCAAATGTGTAAACTTCATACATGAAACATGCATACACATACAATCCATACTGAAAATGTATAGAGTTGCATGAACAGTAGAATTCCACCATACTCTTTTTGTAGTGAAGCTGGTGACTGACATTAAATTGCACATTTTCGCTAGCAATTAGGTATCTGGCTTTTACCGCTGCTGCACTGATTTCTCGGCTATATGTGAAAGTGGACTGCTGTTTCCTCAGACCCGCCAGCAATTCGTTGATCTAATCTCTTCTCAGTTTTCCTTGCATGCTATTGCAGGTTTCCTTTTGCTGTGATGAGTCTTGTAGTGGTGCCAAATATAATATTCCTTACATACCGAAACTTGTTGCAAACACACCAAGCACAAAGGTTTCCCATGCGTCTCTGTAAATTAATAGGACGTAGCCCATTTTCTTTGAAAATTCTACACTCTATCAACTTTTCTCTGTTTTGATAACGACATTTTGGCGAATGAGAGTGTCGTGGGGACGTAGAGAACAGGGTAGAAACAACGTCGTACCAAGCAGCGGATGGCGTATTGATAACGTCTGCTGATTGGTCCGTCTCAGTGATGCGACTTGTCTACTACTCTGACCAAAATAGTGCGCCCCCTAGCGGAACATTCTTGAACTGAACTTAATGAAATAAATTGAATTCTTGTTTTTTATGCATTTTTTTCACTTTCAAATTATCCTGCGGGCCGGTTCCGACCTGCGGGACACATGTTTGACACCCCTGTTTTATGCCAGAGCAGACCCCATGCTGTCTTTTTGGCATTAGTGTGGACTAAATCCACCTGTTAAAGTCAAAGTGCATGTTGTTCTCTGCTGGTACTCTTGTCTTGACGCTTTGTGTAGTTTCGAGTTTGTTGTAATAATTCAATGGAAATGGCATATTGTTTTCCACAGTCTTGCAGAATTTATGCCTCAAGTCAAAGTGGAGCAAGTTGAGACTGTAGAGGGTTGCTCACATGAGGTGAGGTTATCCACATAAAGTAACCTGAGTAGTTTCGTTCAGTTGTCAGACCTTGTTAAAGATACTCTTCTTTCCCCACCAGGTGGCTCTGCCTGCAAGTGATGAATATAAACCTCTGAAACCTCGGGTTGGAAAAGCAGCAAAGGTATAATGAGCTATCAGCTTGTCAGACTATTTTGCACAGTCACTCAGTAATACAATTGAAACTGTACTCCAACTTTGTTATTTTTAATTGACTGTTATTTTACAAAAAAAGGTAGATTCAACGATTTTTAGAATATTCCTTTAATCGTCCCACAGTGGGGAAATTTCAACCACTCAGCAGAAAGTGGACAGTGTAAGAATGGAAAAACTAAAAGTAAACCATAAAAAGTGTGGACAATATATATAGATGGTGTAAATTATAACCCGCAATATGTAGCTATTATTTAGAAATGTTCTTGCAGTGGTTGGTTAATAGTTTAAAACCAGAATCAGTCTTTGAGATAATTTATTCTCTGTTTTTGTTTCTTTCAGGAATATCCCTTTGTCCTTGACCCTTTCCAGCGTGAGGCCATTCTATGTATAGATAACAACCAGTCTGTACTTGTGTCTGCACACACCTCAGCTGGAAAAACTGTCTGTGCAGAGTGAGTATCCTCAAAAATAGGATTTCCACACAAAGAAAATGTGATATAATAATTCAGTGGAACCTTGACTAACAAATTTTCTGCAATATAAACTGCAGCTCGTTTTTTTCTTTTTCTTTGCTTTGATGCGAGTTGAGATCTGTGGTACTAGTAAGTGTTTGGCACCGACGTGTCTGCCGCTTTCTGTGAATTGGAGTTTAAAAGACATTCAGACGCGCCTCCCATCACACATGAGCAAGGCGTTTGTGTGTTGTCAACTTGATCATGACAAGATGGAGAGGTTGTTGGTGGTGAGATACTGCGACCGAGAGCATCATCAGTGAGAAGGAGCAACAAATTTACAGGCTGGAACATAAACGGAAGAGCCATCGAAAGAGTCATTCAAAGCCAGTCGGAACGGCTTGATCATTTTGAAAAGAGTACTGCCATTTGCTCCGTCGCAAAATTAAGTTTAGCAATGAAGTGTAGCAAAGTGCAAGTGAAATTTAGCAGAATATTGTAGCGTTAAGTATGTAGTGAGTAAGTTATGCGATAGAGCATGAGATGAAAAAGTCTCCCAATCTCCTCTGCCAGCATCTTCGTCCTGCCAGGTAAATACACTTAATAAACAGAGGTTTATTTCTTTATCTTCACTTTAATTTTGTATTATTGTTATTTTATTCTCGTTTAAAAGGTACATTTTTCTTCTTTAAAAACACGTAACAAAAGCTTGGTAAATTTGATTTTTTAGACACTAGTAAACTGAGTTATGAGCTTGTCACAGGTCACTAGACGAATGAAACTGGTAAGTGAAGGTATTGCTGTATTGGATAATCCTTTATGCTTAGTTGCACACAAGACTTATTGCTCCATGTCTGTTTATTGCAATCCCCAACAAAAATGCTGGTTCTTTATGAAATTCAGCTGCTAAAAATTGAAATACTTGATCATGAAAACTTGCAATACTGAAGAGAAATCAGGTTAGATAGCAAGGTTTAGAAACTTATCTTTATATATCTACATTGGTAACAAGACATTGTAAATTGTCCAACTATAGAATGCAAAATCGTATTTTATCTAATGTTCAGTTTTCATTGGATCAGGAGTGGTAAGGTTAGATTAGCAGTTCAATGCAGTTTTGTTTCTGTTGCAGATATGCAATTGCATTGGCGCTCAGAGAGAAGCAGAGAGTGATCTTCACCAGTCCCATCAAGGCCCTCTCCAACCAGAAGTACAGAGAGATGTACGAGGAGTTTCAGGACGTTGGACTGATGACTGGTGATGTCACCATCAACCCCACTGCCTCCTGTCTCGTCATGACAACAGAGGTGAGTTGATGTTTTGTCTGAAATGAAAAAAAAAAAAATCATACTTGAATAATTATTGGAGACTGTCATTCATGAGAGAATAACTTCATGTCTCCCAGATCCTGAGGAGTATGTTGTATCGAGGCTCTGAGATCATGAGAGAGGTGGCGTGGGTTGTCTTTGATGAGATCCATTACATGAGGGACTCAGGTCTGTACCAAACCCAAATGCATTCGACCTACGTTCACTGTGGATTGTCACCTTAATAGTACTGTTTTTCTGTGTATTTCAGAGCGCGGCGTGGTGTGGGAGGAGACCATCATTCTTCTTCCTGACAATGTGCATTATGTCTTCCTGTCTGCCACCATCCCCAATGCTCGACAGTTTGCAGAATGGATTTGTCACCTACATAAGCAGGTTGGAAAGTTTTAAGATATACATGTTTTTATTCAGTGCGTTCATTGAACATGACTTGCAAGGAAAACAAAGTATGACAATTATGTATGCTCTCCAAATATGCTGTACAAATTGTGTGAATGTAAATGCCGAAACCTGTCCATTTGCTATTGGGTCAACCAGAACGCACAATGCAATGTATATAATATTATTGGAAATGTTATACACATGAGAGTTCCCGCTGAAGTTTTTTTTAGTTATTATTATTTCTCAATAAATAAGGCATTTTTTCATGTGTTTTGCAGCCATGCCATGTCATCTATACAGATTACCGGCCCACTCCACTGCAACACTACATCTTTCCAGCAGGGGGCGATGGACTCCACTTGGTTGTAGATGAGAACGTAAGAATCTCTTTGGTGCACTGGACCCTGCTAGTGTTCAAAAGTTAACTAATAAGTGATTAAATAACTCCACATGATTGTTGTATTTTCCCTCTAATTTATAAAGAACACACATGAGTGCATGGAGCAGGATTAAAGTATCTTACTTCTTTGCTTTTACTTAGGGAGACTTCAGAGAGGAAAACTTCAACACCGCAATGCAGGTTCTGAGAGACATTGGGGATTCTGGGGCAAGCAGTGGAGGTGGCAAGTGGGACCCAAGAGGACGCAAAGGAGGAACCAAAGGTTCTTGTGATTTTCATCAAAATCAATAAGACAAATTTGGATTCCTTTTATTCAATGAATGGAACTTGAGTACTTTTCGTGTGTTGTCTCTGTAGGCCCATCCAGCGTTTTCAAAATAGTGAAGATGATTATGGAGAGAAATTTCCAGCCTGTCATCATCTTTAGCTTCAGCAAGAAAGAGTGTGAGGCCTACGCCTTGCAGGTGGCCAAACTGGACTTCAACAGGGGTATGTGCATCTATATCATGCTTTTCTACACAAATGAGTCCGTAAAAGAAAGGCCAAAGTTTTTAAAGCTGCGCCCTCGGTTCTGAAATGGGAAGTCAATGCAAAATTGTATTAGAGTTCAGTTTGTTTGAATAAATGTGTCACTTATTGGAATGATTTCTTCAGTAAACATTTTCCTGAGTGAGTTTATAGCTCATTTAAAGTTTGAAGAGTGTTCCAAGACAACATAATGTCCATTAGTTAATAATTGTTGTGTTTGTGTGAAAATTGCTGGTAATGCAGGATATGCTTGAGGGCATGGCAACCTCAAGAAGGACCACAGGTTTCTGTTATATTAATTTATAATTGGCAGTCGGACAAAAATTAACCACTTAGGGAGATTTTCTTTTGGCATCTGTTGTCCCCCTAGCAAACAGGTCAGGAAAACCTATTTGTTCTGCCAGAGCCTTAAATTAACAAGTGGAAAGAGCAAAATACACTAGGAACGTTTTAGACGGATTATGTTGGTGATCGGGAGCTTTTCTTTCCCTACCTAGCGAGCTCATTTTGAGCAGCTAGGATCAGCAATAACAGAGACCCCCAACCACCGGGCCGGGACCGGCATCGGGCCTTTGGTCATTCAGTACCGGGTGGCCTTTATGTATAGGGAAAAAATAATAATAGAAAAAAATAATGTATATTATTATATGTGTATTATAAGCGTGAAAGATGTGTCCTTTTTATAAAAAAAAAAAAAAAAATGATTGGATTCTCTCTGTCGACACATAAATAAGCTTTTCTTGACACGTGCCCCCAAAAAGGAAGCCCATAATTTTGCCAAAATGAATAAAAGAACAAACAACAGTGATGATAATATCTCAGGGCTCACACAGATCCCGTGTTCTGGTGAGTTGAATTTTGTCACAGGCATTATATTTGTTTTCCTACAGGGTCATATAATATTATTTGGTATAATAAGAGCCTGTGAACATATCAAAATCAGAAATACTTTATCGATCCAGGAGAAAATTGTATGATTCCAGCTGCTCCATACAGAAAGAGATGGAAAAAAGTAAAAATAAGATGAGATCAACAGAAATAGATGAATAAAGATGATAAAACATAACATCATTTCTGGACTATTAAGAGCACCTGAATGCAAGCTGCCCCAGCTAAAAATTAATAAAAATAAGTGTACATGTATAGGCCGCACTTGTCTGTAAGCTGCAGGTGTCCAGGTTGCTACACGAGATATTTATACAGAAAGATGTTACACGGAAACGTTTTTTTAAACGTTTACTTAAATACATACTGTAACATTCAAAAATATGTACTGGAAATGCTTTTCTCCGCACAGTGCAGTCACTCGGCTGATGAAAAAGAGTAATAATAGATAACACAAGGAAAAGTCCATCCGTCCATTTCTCTATCCCCACTTTGTCCTAGTCCAGCTGAATGCTATCTTTGTCTTCTTCCTGCCAGTAAAACCATCAAGTCTTAATCTTCAGTTTCAGTCCAATGTGACAAGGCTAAATGTTTTGGCTGAATGAAGCACTTTAGCCCCCCAAACATCCATACATTAGCTGCATCGTCGTTTAAACCACAGTGTTCAAAGCGTGTTAAAAAAGTAGTGGCTTATAGTCCCGAAATTAAGGTAAGTTGTATCAGGTTTTAAGATAAATAAGTAACCACAGCAAATACAGCCTGCTGGATAGTGAGATGAGATATTGTTATTTTATTACCAGACCAAGTTTAACAGCCTTATGACCAATGACCCCCTGTGACACTAAGAATTGCACCTCAGTGGAATATGTCTTATCGCTGAAAACTACTATCGTACTCTAAACCTGTCCATGTTGCAAAATAGGTTGAGGACGGCTGAGCTGTATTAGCTTGTTCTGCTTAAATGTTCAGAAATACAATCAGCCTGAATGGACAAACTTTGATATAATGTATTTTCACACTTGTGGAGAAATGGCTTCCTCATACTAAAGATTTGACTGTGTGAGCTTTTCCAGGGCAGAATAGGAAGAGATGGAAATTGATTGACATCTTTTTTGAGAAGAAGGTTATTGGTTCTGTATTTTTGCTTTTGGAGAACTTGTCTGGTGCAGATTTTTATTGTCAACCATGTGCTTGAAGAGCACTGGGTCAAAAACTTGTTTTTGCAAGTGTTTTCCTCGTTTTTTTGTTGTTTTTTTTTGACTGAGGTGTAGAAACATGAGTTTTATGTTTTATTTACCCAAAGAACAAGTGCAGCTGTCAGAAATTCCAGCATCTATTGAAGGATTTCATCAACTTTTAGTCATAATTCAAATGGACCAGATAATTTGGAGATAGTCTTGAAATATAAGTGGTTAGGTCCTGTCCCCTTAGCGCTGCCAATAATTCAGGAATGCTAAGCATCTAAATGGAGCTTCAATATTATACTTGGCCTGCCACCCTACATATATTTGCACTATTTGTTTGAGTGGTCAGCAAACAAATAAAGAGGATATTTAAAAGCTGTTAAATCTGCATTTTTGCAGTACTTTTACAAGCAGTTTGTGATGGTATCCACCAAAGACCACCATAATACAGTGTAAAGGCATAGCTCAGCTGATTATTATCAGTTTTTGTTTTTAAATACATATGATTTCACTTATAAACGTATTTTATTGTTGGCATGCAACATATTTTTCATTATGGAATGGTATTTTGTTCTCTGGTTGGTTAGATTCAGCCATTTCAGGTTATCAATTGTCTAGCTGTAACAGCTGTAATATTGTGAATCCCTGGCTAACAAAAAATAATCAGTTGTTGCATTTCCTCCGCACCTATTGGAGTTATTGAGTCAATTTTAGTTTTTGTGGGAAATGGCCAAGATAGGCAGGCAAAAGCTCTGGGAATCTCTGGGAAAAGGTTGAATAATTGACAAGTTAAGCTGAATGAATTTCCGCCAAGTGAATTCCAAGAATATGAGTTTTTGTGCCAGTGTATCTTGCTGTTCCGTCCAGCAGATAAGTGATGAGGGCAAATGTCTGCCTGCGTGAGACCAAATCCAGCAATAATTACATCTCTGCTCAAATCTCTCAACAAAGGCTTCTCAAGTAAAATAAACATTCTAATGAAGCCGAACATGAAATGCCAAACTCTATAGTTTCTCATTCCTGGCAAATTCCTATCAATAACAAAGTCGGTTTCAACAGTCGGCGCGTCCACCTCCTGAAAGCCTTTTCTGACAGCAATTTCTTTGTATTCATATTGCAAAAAAACAAGAACTGGCAACCATAATTTTTCATTTCTGTCAGTTTACTCCATTGTGAAGTTTTTGTCTTGAACAAATTAGACTTCCTTTGAAACCTAGGCACTCGGCATCCGGTTATTTCCCATAATTTAATCATCCAATCAGGGAAAGGTTGAAATCTAATTTGTAATAGAGCTAAATTATTCAGTCGAGGTTTCAACAGATATGAAGCCCTCTGATGAAAAGTGGCCACAGAAAAATTGTACCTCATATTTTTATTTTTCAATACGGCTCAAATACTTGGCCAACATCGTGATGCAATTTGAGTTTCAGCATTGAACCTTTTGGGGGGCTGATTTCCAAGTTTTTGTTTGAGGGTTTCATTTGTCTTTTGTAAACTCCAGGCGCCAGATCGTTCAAACTAGTATATTTGCAGATGTGTTAGTGGTGGTGTTGGCTTTCTGTGTGTGTGAGCTGATAGACATGATGAGGAGGGAAAGCAATGTGACTCCTCTGTTTTTCTCTTTCACAACCAGTGATTTCTACACCAAATCTCCCTCTTTTTTACTTTGTTTTGTCCAACTTCCATTTGTCCTTTTTTCTGACCCCCTCCCCCCCAGTGCTCTGTGACACAGTTTCTGCGCAGTGTTTGTGCACTGGCAGAGCACTGTTGGAGTCAAGGGTTCAACTGGTGCCAAATCACGGACCAACAGAGTGCAGAACTGGAACAGCAACTCCAAAAAGTGCTTCATGCAAAGACTGGCAGGTGTTTCGTTGCTGTCAGGCTGCACTGTGTCTGTCAGTTCTGCAAACTGGAATTATTTGGCCCCAGAACAGTGTTATGGTTGTTTTTACCAGAAATGGTCAAAGCTTTGCCATTTCTGGTCCTCAAGGACTGACTCCTAATGATGTCTTATAGTCCGCAATTGGCTCATCGTCTTTCACTGACTTAAAGGAACAGTTCCCCCTGAAATGAAAAGAATTGCCTGACTCTGCGAACTACACGAAACATGAATTTGTCATAAAAATTAATTTCACCTGAAATGTTTACTATTTCTAATTGTATCATCATTGCAGACAAAAGTTTTCCTCCCCGGTTCAATACACTTTAACATCCACGTGGCCCCAGCAACTACTGCTACTACTAGTATTACTACTATTACCACTAACTACTACGTGACAAAGGACGTGCCTGTCGTAAACATGGGGTAACTGATGGGTTTTCAGCATCACATCTTCATCAAGACACCAGTTACCTTGAAAAATTAGCAGACATCACCCAGCATATTTAAAACGTGGCTCTAATTTGGGATTATTGAACCGAGTTTTCATTTTAATGATAAGCAGATGGGCATTATATTGGTTTCAAAAAGAAGTAGGCATATGGTATGGATCATTTTTCTACTCCTGCTGTTACATACCACTGTTTTGGTTTATAAGACACCGCCTGTTAACTCCAGGTCTTCCAAAGCGTTTTCATGTAGACAAGCAAGACTGTCAGACATGTTGTTAGGCACGGCAACAGGGTGATAATCAAGTCTCAATGTCGAACAAGATCCCAGTGGCCAAACAAGGGCTGAAAAAAACATCAGTGAACAGAATGAGCTGACATCACATCAGCAATGGTGGCTCCTTAGAAAACTACCCTGAGTTTTGATGTGGATATTTTATAGTCCCTGGAGGGTCAACTCCATGTTTTTAGCCAAGCTCTGCTGTTCCCTTTGCAACCAACGTAATCAGGATCAACATTTAGGGTCGTAAACAAGAAAATGAAAATAGACACGGCAGAATTCCATCCATTTTTCAGCTTTATCATGTTCCCAAGAAGACACTTCTTGAATGCCCCGATGGACGGCTCTCTTTGAGAGCTTCCCTCTCGGCAAATTGTTTGAAAAAAAATCCAAATGCGTTTGTTGCTCTGTTTATCTGCAGGCTGTCCCACGAGTTCATGTGATTGTGTAACTGGTATTTCTTTGTTGTTAAGCTGTTATGAATAATCCCACAACCAATGGAATCGTTTGTGGTCAAATGAAAAATGCTGGTTTGATGATGTAATCCTTCATTTCATGGTAGATAATTTTTTTTTTCCCAGGGTGGTCTCATAAATAAAGACAGACCGATGAGAACTTGCATGGCTTGAGAACAAGTCCCTGCACGGGCGATAATTCAATAGGAAGACAGTGGTACAGTCTGACCCAATATCCAGTATTTAAATGATTTAGTATATTACTGTCAACCAGTAAAAGATACTTTGAAACAATCATCCAGTCAACAGGGTGAAATTTGTAAATGATTTGAACACAGAAGTAAATACTTTTCCGAATGAAAGAAGTATAAAGCTGTCACATTGTGGCCTTTCAATTACACATGATGTGAATGTAATCCAAAATGTTACAACAATTTGTTTTTGTCCAAGTCACAATGTCCTCCCTGACAAGCAATTTCCAATGAAAAAAATCTCTGCATAGTTTTGTATTAAATGAGGGAAGTGGCATTTTGAAATTTCTGAAAATCTTTAGTTTGTAAGGTATCATAAATTCAGGATTTGAAAAGTAGCTTTGTTCCCAAATGCAGTCAGTTTCTAATCAGCTGCACATTTTGTGTGTTCAAGATGATGAGAAACGTCTCGTGGAGGAGGTTTTCAACAACGCAGTGGACTGTCTCTCAGACGAGGACAAAAAACTTCCTCAGGTGAGGTGACCTGACTCCTGTGTCGTTATGGTTTCCAATGATGTTTATGACAATTCAAGGTTCTCCCAGACCACTTTAACCCACCTTTTCCAACTTGCAAGGTGACACCGTGTACCTTAGAGTTGCTTTCCTTGAAAAATCAAACGGCTAAAAACTTCATGTCGTAATGGGTCCGTCTGTTTCCGCTGTGCTGAATCACTTAATGAAAAGAAGCAATGTCAAAGTATTGGCTGTAAATGGACACAATGTTTTGGTTCAAACCAAAAGCAGAAAGACCATCCTTTATGGTGTTTGTGATCTGAGCAACAGATATTTATGTCACTAAACATTATTAACAAATTCTGGCTTATGAACACCTCCCTCATTACAAACAAATCGGCCTGTGTTTTCAATCAACATTTCTAACGAACCTCGGAACAGAAACACAAAAACAAACAAAACAAACTCATGGGCTGTCTGCATTGTGGTGCTGTAACACAGCAGCAGTCATGCGTGGGCTGTTTACATTGTTCATCACTCTTTCTCCTGTTATAATGCTTATTTGTGCTTTTTTTTTTTTTTTTTTTGCAGTAAGTCAGCCCTTGTTATGACAATCAAAAAGGTTACTTGTGCTTGTGGTTTTTAGTTAAGAATTCCAGTTGATTTGGTAATAGCTAAATGTTAGTGGGGTTTGTGTTACAGACGTCACCAAGCACAAGTAAACCACCTGTGCAATCCAGAAGAATAAAGATGCGCGAAAGAGGGATGATGTGGCTAAAGGGGGAACTTTGTCAATGAAGCAAAGGTCTCAAGTCTTAGAAGAAGTAAAAAACTGATTAGCTTGGATTCATGAAATACAGCTTTCTGGAGAATAGCATTAGCGAGGGTCTCATGCAAGAAGGCTTTACTTTAGCATGCTGATTTAGTGAAGGAAACGCTGAGTACAAGTTCTGGCAAGAAGAGGAAAGAACTCCAGAAACACAGTAATAATTAAGGTTTAAGGTTTATATTTAATTCCTTTCTGTATTTTTGCCACAAGTAAACCCATAATAGGGTTTCCAAAGAGGATAGGATTTTTTTTGGGGGGTGGGGGGGTGGGGGGTGGAGAACAGATCAATGGGATTTACATTGATTTCAATGGGAAAAATTGATTTGGTTTGCAGACAGGGTCAAAGAAAAAAAATAGCTTTGTAAGCTGAGGTTCTTCTGTACAACCAACACTTGCCTGTCAATCAATCCGCTGCTACTTTCCTCAGGTAGAGCACGTGCTGCCGTTGTTGAAGAGGGGGATAGGAATCCACCATGGAGGCCTGTTGCCCATCCTGAAGGAAACCATAGAGATCCTTTTTTCCGAGGGCCTGCTAAAGGTGCCACCGTCTCTATCTAAGATGCATATCAGAACACACACACACTTGCACAGGTTGATACATAATATATTTTCAAAATATCCCTAGAATGTGTCTCTAAACATGCTATATATCTATGTGTATATATATACACATACAGTATATTTCGACATCGTTTATATACAATATAGATATAAATTTCCCCAGCTCTCTATATTTACTGTGGTAATTACTCCAATCCATGAGGTCAGATTTTCTGTTTAGTTCTTTCGAGTGTAATTGCAGTAATTGACCCTTGATTTATCTGCCTGTTTCTGTCGCCCACAAAACTGTACTCTCACCCCAGGCCCTCTTTGCGACGGAGACGTTCGCCATGGGAATCAACATGCCCGCTCGCACCGTGCTCTTTACCAGCGCGCGCAAGTTTGATGGCAAGAATCACCGTTTTGTAAGAGCAAACACATAAATGCACACAACGTGTAATTATTGCGCATGAATTATCCTTTCAGATTCCCTCACTTGCAATACTAGACTTAAACTGAACATCCGAAACCAGTGGTTTATGCTTTTAGGCATGTCTCACAATGGCAAACTTGGAATTCGTCTATGGATTTAAAAAAAAAAAGAGCTTGATCAATGCTTTTGCAAATCATAATCAATTAATTTAAAATTAAATGACTAACAGGATATATAATTGCAAAAAAAGTAACCCATTCTCATGATACACAGAGAGCACTGTACAGAGATGCAGGTTAATTCCCCCTTTAAGTGCTTGTCAAATGCTTCTGGCATTGTTTGTTCTTTTGACCTATGTAATATGATTTCCATATTTCTTACGACTACAAATAATGACATTCTTTGATACTTAAAGTGTTTTGCAATATATACAAGTAAATATGGTTGCTGATTTTTGTTTTGATTTATTAGTGATGATTTCTAGCTAATTTCATGTTTAATGTCAGGTAGTGTCAAATGGTATTTTCCCATGAACGTTTATATAGTTTTTATATTTAATTCACCTGTGATAGGGATGAACGTTTTGTATCCACACTCCAAATGAATTGGAGAGAGGATCTTTAATAGCAGGTTGACTGATTGAAAACTAGACTTTCTAAGAAAAGTTCTGGAATATAATCTCTAGAAGAGAAGGGAAACACCATGTGCAGAACTGCAACACTGTGTGCTACAATGAGGTCCTCATCAGGTCCTAAACTGCTGAAGCTTGCATTGTCATATAAACAGCCACGTATTGTTTACAAGAGCACTCCTAAGCACTCTTCACCTTCAGTACACACTCACACACACACACACACACACACACACACACACAAGCTGGAAGAGAATGTAAGAGAGAAGAAAACAGCTCTCCAAGCGATTCATCAAGAACATCTGGTGACTGTGGAGCTGCCAAAGCTCCACGCAGGCACTCACACTGCTGAATACACACAGCTCTCATTCCTGAAACACTGTGTTTCAAATCAGGGTCTCGTCTCATGGCGTGCCTGAAAAGTATGACCCGATCATTCAAACTCAAAAGACATTTTTACCTGTCTTTAGATTTAAAAGGCAAAGTAGATATCTGCCCTTGAATCTAAGCTGCGTACTTTGCAGATTATAGTGCTTTCTAAGCTTGTTGAGAACTTGTTCTATACTTTCACTCGAGATGGTTGCATCACCTTAGCATCACCTTTTTGGCCAAACTTGAGCAGTATGGCTATTGATTCGTAAAAATATTACTGGTGCAACATTCAATCGCCCCTTCCTCGCTCTTATATCTGTTTACAGGGGAAAATTGTACCCACTAAACAGACAAATGAATGGAATCCGTCCCCAACGGCTTAATTCTGCCTTTTTTCAGTGCCAATGTTTTTTGGCATTTCCTTTTAGTTTCCCCTTCTGATTTCTTTTGGGTCAGACAGTTCCCTGCTGAACTTTAGACCTTTTTTTTGAAAAGGTGACCGCCAATTTACTTGCGGCATTCTACCATGACTGTCAAAACTAGGTAAAGTTAGGAGAGTAATTTATGCAAATTCACTGTAAATTTAGCTAACAGTTGTCAACGGCCAAAAATAAGGGGGGAAAAAAGGATTTAGACATCGAATATGTCTCATCACACACCTGGCTCTGCGTGATCCATAAAAGTACTCTTTTTTTTTTTTTTTTTTCCACGTCGCTTTATCGACATGTCAGATGTATTTTTCCTTTTTCTTAGGATTAGTCACAATCACAAATGACCTCCAGACCAGGCAACAAAGCCATACACTCCAAAATGCCCTCATTCTTGAATGCGTTTGTGTTTTTGCATGATCCAGATTACATCAGGTGAGTACATCCAGATGTCCGGGCGCGCCGGGAGGAGAGGGATGGACGACCGAGGAATCGTTATTTTCATGGTGGATGAAAAGATGAGTCCGGCCGTTGGCAAACAGCTGCTGAAGGTAAAGTGAAGAACTCTGCCGAGCAGTTTGTACTGTAAAATGCTGCTAAGCAGCCAGTAGTCATCCATCACATCTTCACAGATCTCCTAAGATCTGCCAACATGTTACAGATGAAATACAGAATTTGTTCAACAATTGAAGGGAAATTGTCACAACATAAGAGATTCACCTCTTAAATGATCAGGCCATTCATTTTTATCAAAATACACCCATGGCAGCCAAAAACTCTCTGTGATTAGTTTTCAGTTTGACATTTATAGCTTCACGGCTATAAATAAGTACGTCCACTGTAGATTCTGCAAGAGGTTGCATTAATATGGAAGTGTTTTTGGCACAGTCACTATCCAAGAATATTTGATAGCACATCTGGTCCCGGAGTTCCCATCAGTGTTTTATTTTGGAAACGTGACTTTAGACTTCTTTCCACTGAATATATATTCCACGTTGACCTTGTAAAGAATTAAGACGGACATAACTCGCAAGGTTTAAGTCCAACATGTCGTAGAATGTGCCAAGAAAGCCATTTTTATATTCATTGATACAATGCTCAGGAAAGCCTGTTTTTTTTATTTTTTATTTTTTTTGGATAAGCAGTGCCTCGATCATCGTGACATCATGTTTTTGAAGCAGACGCTTTTTTGTTGTGGAAACGCGTTGACCTAGACATGGAAACTTGTCTGAATGGAAAGACATGGACAATTTTATTTTTCTATTTTATTTCTTACTTTTGAAATCATAAAAAAAGACCTCATATATTCTTATATTCTGGACATTTTTAAAAAGAAAATGAGCTTGTGTCTGTATTAGGCAGTCAGTATGACGTTTGTCTCTCCCATGGTGCAGGGCTCAGCAGATCCTCTGAACAGTGCTTTCCACCTCACCTACAACATGGTGCTGAACCTGCTGCGTGTGGAGGAGATCAACCCGGAGTACATGCTGGAAAAGTCATTTTACCAGTTCCAACATTATAGAGCTCTACCCGGTGTAGTGGAGAGTAAGTGTACCTTTATTCATGCTACATTACAAGTCTAAAAGTGACGATTGAGGCCTGAGAGATTCCTCTGTACGTCCACCGGACGGAGAGCATAACATGGGATTCCTAAAGCTACTGCCTTTTGCACACTCAAAACCATCAACTTTAGTTGGGGGTCTAGAGTTTCTCAATTTTTCTTTGTACATTTGGAGAATACAAAGGTTTTGACAACATTGAAAAACACAATTTCCTCCATGCAGCATATCTTTATTGTTCATGTGACCTTTTTTAACATTTTGAAGACTGAAACCCTGTATTGTCAATGAGTGCAGGTTATTTCTGATTCTGTGGCTGAGATGGCATTGCTTTATTTACTACAACTTTCCGCATCAAACTGTGAGATGAGATCACAAAGTTGTCCTAAGTGCAGATGATTACAAAAATTCATGATTTGTGCTCACAGCTGGGTTGCATTATAACTATATATATATACATCTGACTTTTCTGAACAGAAATCAAGAAGCTGGAAGAACAATACCACGCCATCGAGATTCCCAATGAGGAGAGCGTGGTTACTTACTTTAAAATCAGACAGCAGCTCGCCAAACTGGGTAAAGAGATACAAGAGTTCATCCACAAACCCAAATACTGCTTGCCTTTCTTGCAGCCCGGAAGACTTGTAAAGGTAGACCTTTATTTATTTTGGTCTCTTACTTTATTTGGTCTTATATGATTGAGGATTTTGACCATCACTGAGCTGTCCTCTAACAGGTAAAGAATGACGAGGCTGACTTCGGCTGGGGAGTTATCGTTAACTTTTGTAAAAAGTCCAACGTGAAGGTACGTAGGTTTCGTGTGAAAGTTCCTCCATTTTCACAGGATTGTGACTGATTAGCATTTCCTCATGTAGACAAATGCAGACCTGGACCCCCTGTTTGTGGTCGAGGTCCTGGTCCACTGCAGCAAGGCGAGCGTGAAAGACTCGGCGACGGAAGCTGCCAAACCTGCAGCTCCTGGCGAAACCGGAGAGATGCAGGTAGGCGGGGGAGTATTCAGATTTAAAAACTTGGATTCACATCCGGGTAAAGTTGCATATTTGGATTCCCATTTGGTAGAGTAATATAACTCTTCCTCAATTCCAAATTTTAACAATTTCAATTCAGAAATAAAGATACAGCTGACTGGAGTGGCTGTACATTTATCACGCAAAGAGCAAGATACACCTCACAATCAACACTGGTTTAATGCCTTTTTCAATACATAATGATGGCTCTGAGAAATAGCAGAAAGGCTTATTATTCGGCATCGCCTCTGTTTCTCCTTTTGCTTTTAGCTGCTTCCTTCACGGGTCACCGCAGCTTATCAACTTCCTTCTTCTAACCCTGTTCCCTGTATCCACTTCCCTCCACCAACTCATTTCTCATCTTTTACTCTTCCTTTAACGAATCGCAAAAATGAGCATGCAAAGAGTGTATCTCTTCAAAAGCAAAGTATTCATGTTTATACATGTTGCAAATTACTGGCTTTGTGGGATGTGTTGGATCAATTCCGCATTTACCACATTTTACATGCGATTATACTAGTGCTTGTACTTTTTGTTTAAAAGCAGGATCTAAATCTAAATTGTCTGTTTTGCCCGTTTTCATGTCCCGTCAATGAAATTGGCCTTTCCCAAAATATCTTCCTTTCAATATTTATACATTTGTTCCATAACTCAAGCTACATGGTCTGCGTTTTTCATTTTCCATATTGGAATCAAATGATTTAGCACTGTGAGCTTTCTTAATTTACGACCCTACCAAGTTCTCCAAGAATCTAGGCTGATGTGTATGTATATTGTGGAATTGTCTGTTTTCATCCCGATTGGTAAAAAAAAAAAAATTATATAACTCGGAAAGCAATCGTGGTTCATGAAAACTTCCTGGAGTCCTCCAGCAAAACAGCTGACCAAGTTGAATAGTTGTCATGGAAATGTAGTCTGTTATTTGTTTAAGAGACCCATGAAGGAGCAGATACTTCAACTCCTTAATACTTCATCCAGTGTATCACTGACCCCTCCCATCCCATAACCCCATTTAATGCAGTGGCTATGTATTGTAGACTGATGTTGTTTGTCTTCAGGTGGTCCCAGTGATGCTCCATCTCCTCACCTCCATTAGCTCAGTCCGCCTGTACATCCCCAAAGACCTGAGGCCCTTTGACAACAGACAGCTCATGCTAAAGTCTATACAGGTGCAAATAGCCGACGTCCCAAAATGACTGTTGAAACCAGAACGGGGGGAAAACCAACCTTTCTTTCATTGTTTCTCACCCTCCGTCCTGTTGCAGGAAGTGCACAAGCGTTTTCCTGATGGCATCCCTCTACTCGACCCCATAGACGATATGGGCATTAAGGACCCGGCGCTGAAGAAAGTCATTCAGAAAGTGGAGGCCTTTGAGCACCGCATGTATTCCCACTCTCTGCACAGCGACCCCAACTTGGAATCCGCCTATTCTCTTTGCGAGAAAAAAGCGGTGGTAAGAATATTTTCAGTTAAAAAATGTTCAGCGTCCAGCCCTTCTGCTGTTAGGTTTGTCAACAGGGTGGGGTCTTTTATTTTCTCTATCAAAACATGAATCGCATAATATTGATTATTTCCCCCCTCTCTTTTACTTTGGCTCCCTTTGGAAGAAATCACTGACATTCTATTGTGTTCCTGCCAGACAGATTGTCTATGTCTATATATATGTATTTAAATGCCAAGGCGGACAAACACAGGAAGAAAGAAAGGACATTATTCTTTTCCTACATGGCCTCACCCTTGGCCACTCTGACTCGGAGGTAGAATAAATGTCAAAGCGAATGGATTTAGGTGATCAAACATAGTACCAGATTTGCAGGTAAAATTTGAAAGCAGAGAATGGACACTGTGCTGTGGGAGAGTCTTTCAGTATTCATTCGCAGTAAAGTCATTTCCACCGCTTTATTTCATATGTTATGATATCAACAGTCAGAAATATTGGCAAAAATCTGATAAACAACCAACTAAACGTGTAATTTCCAAACATTTTTCCCATAATTTGCGCTGTCTTTCATGAATGTTTCAGCACCTAATTCATTCAGAAAAGCAAATCAAAATGTCTTGCACAAACTTTATAGTGGCTGAAGTCCACTCAAATTCCATGGACATTTTATGTTTCTCTTTGCCTTAAGGTAAACATGTCCTGCATTTGTTTTCCTTGGAAAAACAATTTAAAAACCAATGGGAGAGTTCCTGCTTATAATTAAAACCTTTGTCTTCATAATTGGCCTTCTCTTTCAAATGGCAGGAGGTCCCAACATGGGGGGTCTGGAGACATAGAAGTGGGAGTGGGTGAGATCATTTTCCAAAAACCAAACAGAATCGGGGAATAATAAGAAACAGCATGTAAAGTAAACACACAAAATCAGCAAGCTGTTCCCCAATTTAGCAAGCAATTTCGGAAAATTACGAGATGATCCAAAAGGTTTTGTCAGAGGCTTCTTAAAAAGAGTTGAGAAATTTACCTCAAACACATGAGAAATCTCCTGATTTCTGCGAGAAACGATCGAAAGAAATTGTAAACCGCCGTGAACAGAAAACCCAAATACCTGCAAGTTCGCCTCCAGATGAGTTTCATTGCAGGTTAACTAGAGGAACAACAGCTTTCACTAAAAACAGCTTGATCAGAGACTGGGAAAGATGTGTGTGTTTCTCATCACGAGGGGGGGAGGCGTCACATTTCAAGGCCGCCAATCAATTGTTGTGCTTGTAGCAGCTGGCAGAACGAAGCAAACAGCAGCTGCAGCCCCCGCTCCACAGCACAGACGTCACAAGATCTAAATGTTGTCATGGCTCCGCTCACTGTTCACTAACAACAGTCGGGCAGCTGATAAATGGTGACGGATCCCAGTCCCTCTGTGCGCCGGAGCTTCTTTGCCCTGAAGTGCAATTGAGGTTTTAAGGGAAAGTCTGAAGGCTGATGCCGGAAAATTGAATTATTCAACTCTGATTAGTAATGAGGTCTGAAAAGTCTGCTGTTGTTCGTTTATCACAACAGAGGTTCTGTCCTGCTTCTCAGGGTTAAAACACCTATCTCACACAGTGTGTGTGTGTGTGTGTTCACGTGTGTGTTTCAGATTGCAGCAGATGTCCGGACAGCCAAGCGAGAGCTTAAAAAAGCTCGTACCGTCCTGCAGATGGACAAGCTGAAGTGCAGGAAGAGAGTTCTGCGGCGCCTCGGCTTCGCCAGTCCTTCTGATGTCATCGAGATGAAAGGGCGGGTTGCTTGTGAGATCAGCAGGTACGGCGGCGACATCACCGTCGTGCAAAATCAATAAAGACGTCAACGTTTTGTCTGGTTTGA
Source organism: Fistularia commersonii (assembly GCF_037954325.1). Taxonomy (NCBI): domain Eukaryota; kingdom Metazoa; phylum Chordata; class Actinopteri; order Syngnathiformes; family Fistulariidae; genus Fistularia; species Fistularia commersonii. Next base: position 3,198,204 of record NC_141292.1, read on the forward strand.
TTGTGTGTCAGTGGGTAAACGGTTTCCCATAAAGCCCCTTCCAACTGTCAATTCCAACCTTGCCCATAAATAATGATGAGGAATAGATCAACAGATTTGGTCTCTAGAATCTGCAAATTTGGAAAATTAAACAGGTAAATGGACAGGTAAATTAAATCCAGTAGTTAAAATCGGAAAAATAAACAGTTCTTCTATTCAGCAGAGGTTTAGCTCAATGCGCTTGAGTCTGAATTTCAAAGCTCAAATGCTTGGAAATTGTCTTAAGCATCGGGACAGTCGTGGAAGCGCCGCGTCAACCTGAAAAGACGCCTCCTCCAAGGAGCAGTTTTGCGAGGTTGTATCTCATAAGCAAGTCGAGGAAATATTTAGGACAGAGCCCACCTTTGGGATTTGAAAGGAATGAATCAGACTAGTTGAATCAACTCTGACGTCCTGGGATTCAGTGGAGGTCTTTTCGCAGGAAAGTTATTTGTTTTTCAGCAAGAATCCTGTATTTTGCAATGCTTCAGATATGACATGTTCTTTCACACAATGACAATCTGTACTTTTCCCCTGTGAAAATTCTAACTGCATTTGGACTTTATATTTGTTATTATTCAAGCTCCCGCCCACAACCATATTCATACAGAAAACCCCCTGCACAGGACTGGAATATTTATGTAAATCTTTTAATGAGTCAAGGGCTTCAAGTTTAAAGTAAATGTCTCTATGACCTGTTCTTGCTTTTTCATTTGTTACCTGGCGAGTTCTCACACATTCAAGAACACCTCTTCTAACTCTTGTTTCTGGTTTTGTGAAATTGCTCATTGCCAGAGCACAGAATATTTTCTAAATGACGGTTAAGTGGGGGGCGTGATCAGAAAAGGACCCGGAATTTTTCTTTAGAAAACGTCTTTACTAGTCAAGCTGAGGGCAGGCCAGCGTTTCAAGACCAGAAGAAGAAATGTGTTCCTCAATTTTCTAAGAAAACGTACTTGTCAACTTAGAAGAGTATCAAATCTGCTTCATGTCCTCAGTGCCGACGAGCTCCTGCTGACCGAGATGGTGTTCAACGGCCTCTTCAACGATCTCACGGTCGAACAAGCCACTGCCCTGCTGTCCTGCTTCGTCTTCCAGGAAAACGTAGGAGCAAGATGACAAACACAAACATGGAGGATTCTCCAAATTCCAAACAACGTCTGAGCCGAATAATGAGATAAACACTTCCCATTCTGTAACTCCAGCTGCATCCTTGGCCGCCGCACACTGCACACAAAAACATGGACCCCGGCGTCGATGTTTGTCCGTTTTCTGTCCCTTTTCTTTGGCTCCCCGTCATCAGAACAAAACACATTTCTGGCCCGACTCAATCATCACTCCCACTGTTTTACTCCATCCGATCAATGGCGGTTAATCAATATGTTCTGTGACTACAAATACAAGGCAGCTGTTGCTCACAGTGCCTGCTGCTAGTTAATCCGCCCACAGTTTCTAAAATCAGTGATCAGTCTCTCTGAAGGTGATTTCCTACCAGCAATTCATGTTCCTTCACCGACTTATGTGACAGGCTCATTCTGTTTGGCCCATGAGTCAAAATGCAAGTGACAAAACAGAATTTGCTTATCAGTGTGACTCAAGTATCGCATAGAAAAACAATCAAAAGATAAATTAAAGTACATCTGCTATCAGCATCTTGCGATTGTTTTTTTTAGGATTGATATGGATGCCATTTGATATCTGAGAGGATCATCAAGGCATGATATGATAGTCAGAACCTCGCAGGTCAATCTCAACTCAAAGGTTCAGAGGACATCAATAAATTGATTTCTATTGCAAATAAAGACAGATCTTTCAGGTTGTCAAGATCAAAATAAGTCGTAAAACAGTGCATTGGGTGACCGGAGACCACGGGATCAATGGTTTGACTGCGATCCAATCAGTTTAAAATTTGAAATGCTCAATAAAGTATCCGGCCGTCCACTGGGAAGCGATGAATGCTTTGAATGCTTTTACAAAATGAATGCTTTTACAAAATAACCCGTCCACCACAAACATTTTAATGTTTTACCCCGCAGGCCAGCGAGATGCCAAAGCTGACCGAACAACTTGCCGCACCACTCAGACAAATGCAGGTGAGAGTACATGGAATAATCTAGATCTCACAGTTCAAGCCAAAAAAAAACGGAGGGTTCCACACAGCCATCTTCAAGACGTTTCATTTGACAATTTTCAGTTGCTCACTAAAAAGTCATAAATAGAGTAAGTCCCCTTTCATTGAGTTTTGATTCTCCCACTCAGTGCTCTTCATATGCGACTTTCAGTTCTGGATTCACTTGTCTGTCCCTACTGCCATTTTCCTCATTCACCATGTGCTATTTAGATTTTTCTGTGTAGTATTGCCCAGCAATACTGTCATTTGACATCATTCAACGTTAAAATAATGATTTTATTTGATCATATTTTGTTAAACTGTTAAGATGTTTAATGATGATGTCTTCATCTGCAGTCGGTCATTCACTAATTTTGCCTTCACTTTTTGTGAAGCACTTCATTTCCTTCACATAAATATTTGTGACAGTAAATGGCGCCAGTATTTTGTGTTCCATTGTGCTGCCAGCTAATGTAAACACCAAGTCCTCATTTTGCGTTTTGCCTTGACATCCTGACTTCAGTTTCTTGCAACCCTGGAAATCCCAATGCGGAAATGTGACTGTTGCTCCTTTGTCGCTCAGGAGTGCGCGAAGCGCATCGCCAAGGTGTCTGCCGACGCGAAGCTGGAGGTGGACGAGGAGACGTACCTCGGGCAGTTCAAGCCTCACCTGATGGACGTGGTGTTCGCCTGGGCCAACGGCGCCACCTTTGCCCAGATCTGCAAGATGACCGACGTCTTCGAAGGTTTGTCGCTCACGCAAAGAAGCATTGGCCGCGGCGGGCGCTTTCCAACGCACGTCCCCAGGTTGCCTTGCGTCACTTTTTCACAGAGCCTCTCATCACTTATTTCTCAAGCATCTTGAATGTGTGTTCCGCTGAAGCGTGTGCAGCGCTGTTTCTCTTCCCCTTCACCGGTGGTATGTGGCTTCATCGCAGGCTGTGAGGCCCAATGATTGATTTATCGCTTGTGTTTGAAACACATTTCAAGTATAAACTCTAAACTGCCAAGCTGCTCTGCTAAAAATGATATTTCAGCGTAGTTTTCTTGGCGAACAAGCAAGACAAGAATTGAGATATTTCAAAATGAAACGTTCATGTTATTTTCATGTATTTGATTTAATAATTTTCAAACCAGCTTCTTATTTGTTTCCTCTGAAGTTTCCCTTGATTTTATATATCTTTTGAGTTAAAATGAAAACTTGATTCTTCTTCCTTTGAAATTGATTTCAGACCAAAATACTATCTGAAAGTGTTTTTTTCCCCCCCCACTTTTTCTATAATTGGTAACAAATGTCATTGTTTGTGTGTTCCGGAAATATTTGGTGTCATGAAGGAAAATTCAGGACTTCAGTGACTTTAGATTGGCCAATTCACAGTCACTTATTGACTTCACAACAAGGCTTTCACAGTCTCTGGGCGGCGTTGTCAATTATGTTTTAAATTGTACCGTGTGTGTGTGTGTGTGTAGGGAGCATCATTCGCTGCATGCGCCGTCTGGAGGAAGTCCTGAGACAGATGTGCTCAGCAGCAAAAGCCATCGGCAACACTGAGCTGGAGAACAAGTTTGCTGAAGGTAAACAACCCGGTCTGCAACCCGGCGAACTCGTCTTTCAGAGCGAGCCTGTCAGAATAGATAATCCACATATAACTAGTGTTTATCGGAAGTCTAGAAGGAGCAGATTCACGCGGAGGCCGTGTTTTCGAGGTAGAACTGGACAAGAGTCCTGGATTAGTGCTGTCAAGGACATGGAAAGTAAAAGTGGAAGGGAAAATGTTTTTGAGACACACAGTAGGATCATTTAGCAACAGTTTGAGCCACAAAAGGACCCTATGTCATTCTAGTTTTGGAAAAACGTAATACATTTTGAGAACAATTAATTGAATCAATTGTTTTTCCCTCATCAAGACACTTAATGTGAAGGACTTGCAGGAAGTGTGGTAACTTAACTGATTTAGAGTGGAAAAATCCAGTAGGTGGTTCAAGTGTTTCACAAACATGGCTTTTTCTTGTTGTCTCTAGTTATTACAGTGAGATGTGGAAGTGTTTTTTTTTTTTTTTTTTAAAGAAATACTAACATGATCTCATTTTATGAGGTCATTTAAAGGCTTTGTTTCAATCTTTTTAGCTCATTTTTTTCATTATATTTACGAGCCAAAAGTATCAGCAATTAAAATTGATGGTCTGTATTTCTGCTTTTGTACAGGCATAACAAAGATCAAGAGAGACATCGTGTTCGCTGCCAGTCTGTACTTGTAACCGCAGCTTTCCAGGACGAGCAGTGACTGCCGTTGGATAAAGTGAATTTTGACCTTTTACTTGTGGGTGAACTATCTTCAATTGTTTTTAAGGGATCAATTATTGGGCCATTGATTCTGATTCTACGAGTCAAATTTGCTTTACATGACAGCTTAAAGCGTTCATAATGGAAAAGCACTTCCATGCAGATCGCTTTCCTGGTACCGACATCCCTTCGTCTCCCCTGAGCTCGGCTGTCCATGGAGAGCTAGTCCAGAGGAAAATGCTGTTTTCTCTCCTCGCGATTTGACATGGAACGTTTGCCTTTTGCAGCTGAGCAAGACAAGATTGACTTAATTGGGCTGAAAAATATTTAACATTTTAATTATCTGCCCATAGAGGAGCATTTGGAGAATCCACATCTTGATTTTTTTTTTTTTTGATTCTTGACAGTGAGAAATGCAAATTTGTTTTGGAAATAACCAACACGTCTCAATTATGTTCATGTTAAGAATTGAAATGGCTTTAATTTTCCTCTTTTTTTTTTTTTTTTTTTTTTTCAAATTTTAGACATTTGTATATATTTAACTTTTTCAATAAAAGTCTGTTTGCATAACATTTTACATACAGATTATACAAAAGCACACTCATCACTTGTCTTATATTAGTTCTTCGATACACAGGGAGCTGAGATGGCAGCAGCAGCAGCAGTCCAGCTAAGGCAACACGGGGCTCAAAGGAGCCGTTCAGACCCGCTATTTCGATTCGCTCGGAGAGCCCGACACGAATCGACTGCTCTGAGATCCAGCCCTGAAACACATTCGGAGCGCTTCGACGACAAATGGGATTTGTCCGTCTCCGTCCAAAAACGGCTATCAAAGAAAAACGTCTACGAGGTGTTAAACACACCGAGAGCAGCGGACTGGCGGCGGGCTCGCCGAGGACACGGGCGAATAGCAGGTCCGACCGAGGTCAAACGGACTCGTCTACTCCTCAGCTCTCAAACCCCTCCATACTCAAAAACTTCCTGGATTATCCGGGGTCAGACAGTTGCGGAGCGAGGCAGCCGCGGCCTGAGGGGTCAACAGCTCTAGTGAGGAGTTATGTTTCCCCCCCCTGGGCAAAAAAAGGTCAGCTTTGGTTGTGAGCACATTCTAGAATATACAATCGCCCTCATAATCCAGCGAAGTTCTGAATAACGAGGTGACCTTAAATTGAACTTAAAGCTGATCCCGTAGCAGATTTGACCGCCACTAAGGAAAAGCACAAAGCAGGCTTACATTCACAGGTTTCAGGCCCTCGCTCTCTCTTTCTCTCAGCAGTGGTCAGACCCCTTGGTGGGCGCATGCAGTTAAATCTACCCACCGAATCAGTAGATAAATATATATAGTTCCCGTCTTTCCAGATCTCTAGCCTTCCGTCTCGCTCAGTCACCAGAAGTGGATCTTAAAAGGGTGGACAGGTTGCCTCCGGACTTTCCTTCTCGGAGAGAAAGGGGTGGAATAGACAGCAAAACGCAGAAAGTAATTCTTCTGAAAACCTTAAATAGGACCGAGGTAGGTCTTAAGTGGTGCCGTAGCGAGTGTTTCCGACTGTAAATCCGTGCAGGTTACTGGATTGGAATTGGGGGATGAAAAAAGGCTAGAGAGCTGGGATCCTGGTTGGTGTCTTTGGGCAGAGCAGAGGCTTCTTCACGCGCTCACTCAGCTTAATTGGGACTCTCAAAGTGGTTTCCGTTGGTGGGGGTCTCCTGGAGGCTGGTGTGCGGGATGTCCGCTTCTTTCTGGGAAATCTCCGGCCGCTTGAAGAAGTCTGACACATAAAATACCTGCAGGACACACACACACACACGGCAAACCTTCAAGTAACTCAGATTACTATATGCAGCATACAGCCATTTGGAACTTTGACTGGCAGTGAAGGCTTAATGACACAGTTTGGGAAAGTATTCTTGATCATGTGACTTGCTTGCCAAATAGTTGCATTTTAATCCAAACCACGGTGTTCTGTCTGAGCCAATATCCTAAATAAACAATTGGTATGTTAGTTAAATAGAAGGGGGTCACCTTGGTTGCCTCTAGTAGGCCAGGCTAGCTTTCTCACGTTTCCGTTTTGTTCCCCTTAGCTGACACAAAATTCCATCTTGAAATTTTGAATGTATTTTCAGCTTTGCAGAAACCAATACTACTTGGCTTCTATCCAATTTTAGCTTCTTTTTTTTTTTTTTTTTTTTTTAGCCGTTCCCAGCATTTCTTTGAGAACCATTCGGTTGCCCTAAAATAGCCCCAACAGCCTTTTAGCTATGTGGCCACAGATAGTATGTGAACAGTGCAAGCTAAGTCCTGGATCTAATATTCGGAGCCCGACAGAAAACCTCCCAATGCGAGTTACAAATCACAGTTTAGCCCGGAGGCTCGAAGTGTTTACGAACCCCCCCCCTCCCCCGTCCGCCCCGAAACAGCCTGAGTTTGTTAGAACCCCAGAACTGACCACCAAGATGGCCATGAGTGCTCCCTGCAGGAGTCCAGTCAGCACGTCGCTCCAGTGGTGTTTGTAGTCCGAAACTCTGGACAGCCCCGTGTACACCGAGGCTGCGATCAGGAAAAACTGGAGGGTAGGCCTCAGCAGCCTTGCCCACTCCACCTGGAGCCGAGCCTGCAGGTAGAGCTGCGAGACATAAACAAACTTGAGTCCCTGGCATTTACTGACAAGAGAGGACAAGTGTTAAAACAGAATGATGTTTTGGGGAGGCACTAAGATCGTTTTAATTGAAATGACTTTTCATAGCCTTGAGACAATATTTTATTCAAAGACGGAAGAAATCCGTACAACGCAGTCTGTTTGCCGCCTAACGATTGAATCCGTATAACCGGTATAACATGTCACACGACATCTGTTGTGGATCTGCCTCCGCAAGCTCGGCAAGTATGTTTATGTGTTAAGAGTAACACGGTGTGCTTTTGGTCTTGAGCGGCGAAAAACTGGAAAAGCGGCCTCATCCGGCTCCGCGTCACTCTTCCGGCGGCTCTCGGGGGCAAACCGAACAGGGAAGAGAGAAGCACTCTGTAGGTAAATGTCACCTTTTGTTTCTTGAACTTCCTCTCCTTGCAGAGCTGCAGGGCTTTATGTGCGAGCCAGGACTTTGTCCCTGAGTCTATTTATATCTTCAGGAGATGGATGAATCAGCAGCCCATTAGGTTTATGACTACCGTGAAAACAGAGCTCCAGGATACTGGTGGATGTTGTAATAGCTCTGAGTAAATAATTACTAGATATGCCGATTACAATATAGGAAATCAACTTGTTAGTGTAAACCATTCAAAAATAGGGAATTGGAAATAATTGCAATCTTGGAAAAATAAATCCTGAGACAGCAGTTTTATAACCATACTGCTCTAGATGTGTCCATTGTCTACCTATCTGTGTGTGTGTGTGTGTGTGTGTGCATGTTGTGTCAATGTATCATAATGTAATATGGGAAGTACTTACAGCCAGGAACATCATGCAGTACATGGAAAAAGAGGAGTGGCCGGAGTAGAAGGACAGCCTGCAGAGGTAAGACGAAAGCGAGCCTCAGCACTTCACCGTATTTTTGTTCAATTCAGGAAAACTGTCCATCATGTCGGGACTCAAAACGATACCCGAGCGGCAGTTTTTGTGTCGTTGGCAGATTCACGGAGCAGTAAAAAGCGTGTGTTGTAAATATTTGGTTTAAGTGACAGCGGAGGGGCAGCGGTGCCATAAAAAAAGAAATCGGTGCTAGTTCTGGTTGCTTAATGCTGTCAGCACCATGCCAACGATAGGTCACAAGTTATAAAGAAAAAGTGAACCCTCACTCGCTGGATTGCTTTTTCACTCAGCCAGTCAAGGCCTTCGTGAAGTTAAAAATATATTTATATATACACTGCTCAAAAAAATAAAGGGAACACTTAAAAAACACATCCTAGACTTTGCTCTTTACACAGTTGAATGTGCTGACAACAAAATCACACAAAAATTATCAATGGAAATCAATTGTATCAACCCATGGAGGTCTGGATTAGGAATCACACTCAAAATTAAAGTGTAAAAACAAACTCCAGGCTGATCCAACTTTGATGTAATGTCCTTAAAACAAGTCAAAATGAATCTGTGTTGCTTCCTGAGTGGACACTATAATTTCACAGAAGTGTGATTGACTTGGAGTTACATTGTGTTGTTCAAGTGTTCCCTTTATTTTTTTGAGCAGTATATATATATGTATATGTATATGTATATGTATATTTATATATATATATATATATATATACATGTGTGTGTACATATATATATATATATTCCCCAATCTGGATTCCAGCTAGACCGCCTTACTCAAGTTGACTCATGTAATTGTAAAAATAATTTGTTTACATATTTGGTGTTTTTCTAGGAGGTTCATTGGAAACCCAACCTCACTCCCAAATATTGTGTTGTTATTGCGGAATCATGTTCTTTCAAAGAACCAATCTGCATACAGACAGAATATTAAAAGCTTTGTGGACTGAAAAGATCCAGGAAATCCCAGCAATCATGCGCCACGCCCTGCCAATCGACAGGAGATAAGCTTAAGGCGAGGGGACGGTTTGACACGCTTTTTCACGGAAACCACCTTGGCCTCTTGCCGGTGCTTTTTAAAGAATGCGAGGCAGCGTCGACGTCCTCTGCCGTTGCCAAACACACCCTGCGGCATTTCTATAGTTATCGTCGGCCTCCTTCTGAGGCCAAAATGAGTTGTGGATATCCTCCAACTGTACATCCCCTCCCCTGCTACGAGCTGATAAGGACTTCAGTCAAAATAACATTTACGTTCCTGTGATCATATTCTACCCCATCGCCGCTGCCCCCCCGTCAGGCTCTATTTGCCATCTGGCCGGAAAATAAGAGCAAAACTTCACAAGAAAAAAAAATAATAATAATGAAGCCGTGAGATCCACAAAGCCTTTGCACTTTGTACTAAACCCAAAGGTTACATAACAATGGACAATTGTGTTCTGTTGACTTTTAAACACAGCTTAACAAACCACTGTTAAGCTATACAAACGCTAAATCTCAATGTTGTCTGCTTATGTTTTTTACCGTAACTATCATTTTAGAGACGTGTTAAAAAAATGTTTCACGTTTTCTCTGAATACATCGGGAATAAGACACGTTCAGTCCGACAAAGACGGTCAGATCAGCACCTACCTGCTCTCGTTGACGATCGCCGGGTCTTCGGTGCAGGTGAAGTTTTCGATATAAGCCCCCGACAAACAGTTGATCTGTTTCCAGTCAGGTTTGCACACGTGCAGGAAGTGAGGCCTCAGCCGGCCGATAGAATACTTGGCTATGTCGGTGAGAGACTGGCTCATCGCGGCACCGAAAAGGAAGGTGCCGATCGCCTTGTAGAGGCAAGTGACGTAGCTGCCGAAAGACGACTTGGATTTCAGGCGATTGAGATAAACCGAGAGGCACTCGCCAAAGATCATCTGCGGGGCGGCGGGAGAAGCGGGGAAAAAACAGTGTTAAATGATGTTTCCGTACACGCCGTTCAGCATGCAACCGTCTGATTTGTCGGGTTTTTACGAAAAACACAGGCGTTAAAAAAGTCCCGTAACGTCGGAGAGGATGTCCACTTAAGATTAGATTCAAACAGACGCTGGTGAGACGCAGCTTCCAGTTAGATCCAGAACCGGTTTCCATGTCCTACTTATTGTCTAAAGCCGTTTCGTCATGTTTCTCATTGAAAATTAAACCCGCAAAAGCCCGCCGGTGAATCTAAACGGCTTGAACTTTGGCAAAAAAAAAAACGCTGCTCAAATTAGGCTCAACCGCGAAGATGTCAAGACCCGCCCTGGTCTACGGGGCCTTCTGTCAACCGCACTCTGTTTTAATTACATACTTTTCAATAAGGCAGATTTAATGATGCTATACTAATACAAATGCCTTCGCCCATATTTTTTATTTTAAACCGGATCGTGATTTAATCTGGCTTTTTGAACGACAAATTACTTCGGGTAAAAGATGTCTGCTTGAGGGTGTTTGAATCTCAGTGACCTATTGTTTTAGGGGTGTTTCTTTCCAGCTTGCGCTGACAGACGAGACCACAGAGGGCTTTTTTAATTAAATTAAAAAGAGGAAAAACAAGTTTTGTCCACGTGGTTTCTTTGCTATGTTATTAAGCTGTCTGTTTTCAAAAGGAAAAGGAAGAGCCGTTGTGATGATGGACGGCGGCTAACATCTCCCTGCAGTTCTGCACTCTGTCAGGTCAAATCTGTCACTGCCTGTCAATGTTATTTTATCCATTTGAGAGAAAAACAAATACGGAAACGAAACAAACGAATGTCGTTTTCCCTTCACTTTCCCTCCGTTTGTGCCTGAATCCACACGATTCGTTTTCTTACGAGCCCGAAAACTTGGATCTTTGAAACTTTTGGAACCTCCAGGTTGCGCTGGAACGCTGATTGCGTCCTTTACCGTGACGGTTTTATTTAAAATGTTTTAACATGACTTCGGGAATCGAGGGGAAAAACTTGAGCCCGTGTCAGGAGGTGTCTTTGTCACGGATTTCAAGTCGGTGCCGTTCATCCAGACCGCATCCATGTTTCGAGCTGAAACAGGGCCGGCGGGTGGATATGAGCGGTAAATAAGTTACTTGATATAAAAACAAAAAAAAAAAACGCTTGGACGTCATGCCTCATTTAAACAAGGTTTTGCCGGGATCAATATCCAGAGATGGATCCAAACGCCAGATGAGGCCATTTTGGTGTTGTTCCCGGCCCGCCATGTGATATTCGACTGGACGTTCAAGCGCTGAGTCACAATTGAAGGAAACAGCCTTTTACCATTGTTTTTTTTTTTTTTTTTTTTTTTTTGCAGGCACATGCATGAAGTTCTCTATTTTATTTGAAGTAATCGCTTTTTTTTTTTTTTCCATCAAATTCATGGCAAATCATAGACCATGACGAAAAAAAAACAACAATACTTCCAGCTGAATTAGATGTGCTCACAACCAACTTCTGACTGATTCTTTTCGAGCTGCGAGTATTAGATCACCATCTGGCAACAAGCTTTGGTGAAAGCACTTTCTCAGCATGCGGTTAGAAAACAGCCTTTGTGCAAGCAATTAAAAACATCATTCCTTAAATTTTTTTTTTTTTTTTTTTTTTTTACAAGCGATCATGGATGGAGAGAAAGCGAGACGGGACAAAGGAGCAGAGAGAATGTGAGAAGACCGATAGATAAATAACTTGTTAAGCAGAAAACATTGCACTTACAGTGAGTATCGTGACGGGAATCATGATCCCTCCTAACAACTGAGGGGAAATGGTTTCTTCTTTAAGCGGGTACTTGATTGACTCGTCATTACAGAAAAAACCTCGGCGGAAAGGTTTCTGTCGAATATTGAGTATTGCAAAAGGGAGTCCAGCTAGCAGAGAAGCAATGAGAGACAAAAAAAAAATAAAAAATAAGGTCATCAGATCACGATACTGGGCTTTGTAACACCAACCAACCCCCGACCGAAAACCCCGCTCCCCATCCCTGATGCAGTTCGGCATGCCAGTGAAAGGTTGCCATGCAAAGGTTGCTTCTCCGGGTCGGCGGAGTCGTCCTCGTTGAATTCTCGGAAACGGCGAACCGTTGACGGTGAAGAGGCGTGGGTTAAGAGTGAGGGTTAATCAAGACAAGTCAAGTTTAGGAGCAAAAGATTAGGAAGAAAATCCACGTTTTGGAGATTTTCAGCGCTCGGTGAGGCTGCGGAGGCGATGTTACTCGGATGCCCGGCCGACCCTTCATGGGGCGGCAGCTGAATCCATCAGCACGCGGGACCTTAAAAGATGCAGTGAATACTGACACTGGAGCTCACATTTCCTCCTTCACATCCTTTCCCCTGCGTTCAGCACAGCTCTCTTATTCCTCTCCCACCTTCCTTCAAGAGACAACAATGACCTGTTATTCGGACAGAGGAAAAATGCTGATCACTCGCGATGCGTGTGAAACCACCCGTCACGCACGCGGGTGAAAACACCCACCGACGTCGCTCTGCAAAAACAACGGCTTGCGTTCCGGAGGAAAATTCCGCCATCGACGGCGGTTATCAAAAACTTGCGTCCGGGAGAACCGATGACACTCGCCACATTTTATCTGGTGCGGAAGGCGAACGTTTGTTTTTTTTCATTAGATAACTGATTTTAAGTGGACATCCTCTTAATTTTATACACTCTGCGCATTTCAGTTGTGCATTTGCCTCGCCACCGGGCGTATTGAGTTACCTTTTCGTGGCACCGCCCCGCCAGTTGTTCTTTTATTCAACAGACTCCCCGGTTCTAACGCGCCTTTCTCCAGGCCGATATCCGACCCCATTTACCAACTGGTTCTAAACGGCGATCAGTCACGAGACGCGCTCCTTGCCTTTGCGTTTACGCCCGCTATTAGATCCAAAATCCGATCCCCGTTCTCCGAAAACCCCGGAGCGCTAAGATCGTCGCATCCGCAGCAAACCAGGTGATCCTGCTCTCACTTTGTTTTTGTTTTTTGTTTTTTTTCTTTCTCTTCTGTTGAATCATTTCAACACAAACTGTCTCTGACAGTCAAAGAGTGTTTATTCCAACTGTGATTCATGTCTCAGGAATCCCCCGGGAATTAAAAAACTGGAGATTTACGAAGCGACGCCGGGCTGGAAAAATAAAAAGCGGCCCTTTCTAACAGAAGTCAATTTTTTTTTATGGGTTTTAAAAAAAATTCTAAAAGCATGACCGGATAAAATCTTGGTACTTGTGATATCGGTTCCTCTTTGAAAAAGCTGCGAAGCGCAAAGGCAAAGGATCATCCGGAACGGCGCGTCTCCGCGCAGATAGCCCAAACGGGGGGTCGGGGTCATGTTGTGCTTTTATTTTATTTTTATTTTTTTAGCTTTTAATTGTGACCGAAGGGACTCTGGCGGTTCGTGAGCCAGCATGCGTCGCAGCAGAGACGCCGAAACAAATTTTAAGTGACACGTCAACAGATTTTCCACCAGACGGCCGGCGCGTCCGTGGAAAAGCCGCGACTCCTACTTACGCAGCTAATGGGCAGCGCAAAGCCCACGGTGTAGAGCACCGTGGAGGTCACGGTGCTGTGGTGGAAAGGGTACTTGATGCTCTCATCGTTACAGAAAAAGCCCCTCTGATAGGGGCGGATCTTACCCAGGTTAAACGCTGCCAGAGGCAGACCTCCTGTGGACAGAAAGATCGAGAGGGGTCGGAGGAAGAGAGAAAACAAGCATTTAATACCGGGAAGTAGAAAAAAAAAGCGGGTGGTTACGCTGTACTCAATGACTGAATTGAAATTCCAAAAAATAGAGGAGGGACAATAGAAGGGTGGGACTTCTTTTTTTTTTTTTTTTTTAATGTGTCAAAAGCGGATTGTGATGTTTTCTTTTAAGCTTGAAAATGCTTTTGTTTACATTCAATATTGTTTACTCACTTAAACTTAACTTATTTAGTGGAAAAAAAGTCTCGCCTCATCGCTCAAGTTGTCTGAACACTACAAACTCTTAAATTAAAAGAGAAAAAAACAACAACAGGAAATTAACAAAAAAACAAAACAAGAAATACAAAAAGATTGCTGGAAAACACAGGATATGAAATTATATATGTACAGGACTGTCTCAGAAAAATAGAATATTGTGATAAAGTTCTTTATCTTCTGTAATGCAATTAAAAAAAATTACTTTTTCATGATATTCTAATATTTTGAGATAGGATTTTTGAGTTTTCTTAAGATGTAAGCCATAATCAGCAATATTAAAATAATAAAAGGCTTGCAATATTTCAGTTGATTTGTAATGAATCCAGAATGTAAGACATTTTTGTTTTTGTAATTGCATTACAGAAGATAATGAACTTTATCACAATATTCTAATTTTCTGAGACAGTCCTGTATATATATCCCAAAAAATGGCCCAAAAATAATGATATTATGCAACAAGGAAATGACCTTCAAAATATGACACTTTTAGAAACATGCATTTTCTGAAACTTTATAATCACTGATTTTTAAAGGTTCCTGCATTCAGGAGACATTCAGGAAAAATGGATTTAGATCAATTTCTCACAATTCGGTCCGGCAATATATCCGATTTTTGTTGTTGTTGTTGTTGTTGTCGTCTGATGTGTGATTTTAAAAGTTGCCAGGACAATATCATTCTCAAGATGGAAAACCGAGCTCTGAATATTGTGATTAACATGTTTTTCCACGCTGACTCACAAACCAGTCGACACGCTGAGGTCAAATCCTGTGACGGACGGACGAAAGCTGTCATTTCATGACAGATTATTTTGAGCTGCAGACAAAATAGCATTTGGCACTTTATAGAAACTTCAACTGTGCAGCTAAGGTCGACGACAGACCCCGTGTCGGTGGAAAAACTCAAGACATTTGATCCACCGTGACTCACTGATGTATCTTTAATTAACTATTGACAGGGGAATATGTCGTAATAATCTATAAATATGAAGGGCAGTTGTAGTATCTATGTGTTATTACACTGTGAAAAAAAATGCCCAATGGTAATTTAACAGCACATAAAACGACACCCTCTTTGGAAAGTTGTGAGGGTTGAGAAGGTCTCAGCTGGAGCTCCGGTTTGTAAGGTGTCGGGGAAAAAGGCCGAACGCGATAAAAGATAGATTACGTTGACCGTTTGACGCTCCAAACTCTTGAAAAATAGGGCCGCTGTCACTTCTGGCCTGTTTACACCAAGCTAGAAACACACGCCCTTCGCCCCTATCGGCAGCGTGTGTCAGAACACACACACACACACACACACACACACACACGTGGTGTCACGCAAAGACGGGGATTCATCCAGTCCTCGTCCTCAGACTGTCGGGAAGCCAAACCCTCCGTCTTCGCTGTCGTTTCTACAGCTGTTGGCCGTGTCAGCGTTACTTGACCGGCTACGGCAGCTGGAAATGCCAAAAAACTTTAAAAAAAAAAAAAAAAGAAGCACGCGCTCACAGTGTTACGCTTCATCTCTGTCAGCTGAAGGCTTCCCAACCAAAACACCCAACCGGAGAAGGAAAGATGTGGATAACTGAGCGTGAATATAGTAGAAATAAACACTAATGCTCCATATTTATTTGTTTGACTCAATAAAATCTGACGGGAAAGTAAGCAGAACAAACAGCGATGCAGTCAGGAAAATCTGCACTTCATCAAGTTATTAGATTTATCAGAGAAAACCTGTTTCCAACATGTGACGGGCAGGTAAATATAGCAATTCAGAGAGAATCAATGATCAAATAGCACATCTGATTTCCTCATATAACAATTTTATATTGTCTGAAGTTTTTTTATTATCATGCGCAGTTAGAAATAAGCCCATCAATCATTCTTTCCGTCGTCGGCTGAGAGTCTGAAACCTGTATCTTTGTAAATCTAACGTTCAGTCGCTGCTTTTCCGATTTATCCTGCAAAGGCAGGACACTGAGGAGGAAAAAATGCACATTCATTATTACATATATTTGCTGTTTGTGAGACCCAGGATATCAACGGTCAAATGAAGTAACTTATTCCTGAGATTATGCATTACTTAATCACACACACACACATATATATATATACTGCTCAAAAAAATAAAGGGAACACTTGAACAACACAATGTAACTCCAAGTCAATCACACTTGTGTGAAATCATAGTGTCCACTCAGGAAGCAACACAGATTCATTTTGACTTGTTTTAAGGACATTACATCAAAGTTGGATCAGCCTGGAGTTTGTTTTTACACTTTAATTTTGAGTGTGATTCCTAATCCAGACCTCCATGGGTTGATACAATTGATTTCCATTGATCATTTTTGTGTGATTTTGTTGTCAGCACATTCAACTGTGTAAAGAGCAAAGTATTTCATAAGAATATTTCATTCATTTGTGTTTTTTAAGTGTTCCCTTTAATTTTTTGAGCAGTGTATATATATATATACTTATGTATAGCATGACTGCAACCAGCAGCTTCAAGCTCCATTACAATTTAACGTCTCTTGTGCTGAACAACCACATTTATTTCTCCATCAGTCCATCCCAGCTGCAGAGAGGTGAAAAACGCTTCGTCGATCGCAACCTTGCGCGAAAGCCGTTAAAATCGATAGCCAAATTCGATCGACCCCAAAGAGACGCTGCAGATGAGTCATAGTTCATAATCAGATTTAGAAGACACAATCCCTCTAAGTAGTGGCCGTGCTGACGAGGCAGCGTTCACATTATCATGCCAACGCTTATTTATCAACTTGTTTTGTGTATTTAGTTCATCGGTTTGCTCTGTATCCTACCCCTATATCGTGTATATTTCATTCACATCTCATTACGTCTCGAAACGCTGCTCCTGGCTGTCTACCTGGCCTAAGGGAAAAAAAAAAAAGAAGTTTTCTTCCATTCTCTCAGAGTGGAATGACAATAAACAAAAAATTTTGAATCCTTGAAAGTGCACCTACACACACTTTCAGGTCTATGATTAGAAAAACAACCGAACTCTCCATAATTCTACCACAGTCTGTCTTGTAGGCCAAGTCAGGCAAATTTATTGAACTGACCAAATATTCACCAGCTGTCGTGTCACCTGGGATGACACAACCAAATGTCACTGCTCATTTCCAGTCTGGTTGACGAGTATAATAGTGCTTGAACACCGGAGATAACATTCACCCAAACTCGAGACCCTGTGGCAAGAGATTTTGCCCCGACGCTGGACACAGGAAGAAAACGGCACAAGTTCCTTGAGGTGTTGGATGCTAAAGCTGCCCTCCAGTACCGAGACATGGTTGGGTGCATCCGGCAAGGCAGAGGGGGAACGCAAGAGAAAGGCCAACGCAGACACTTGGTGGTGGAGGAGCAACACGAGGAAGCCGATAGATCCGCGGAAGGCGAGGCAAACGAGGCTTGTGCACGAGATTGGATGCCGTTGAGAAGAGAAAGATGACCCGGTCAGAGGAGCGGGGACTGGAGTCAAATGTGGGTTTCGTCACCAAAGCAGCGTACGACGTCTTTTTCGTCCCCTACCGGCTTGAATCTCTGGGTCGGAGCCCGTCCATCGTCGGCCTCACGAGCACATCAGGAGCATCCTACAGCACGGCAGGACGCGAGCCCGACCTGACGAAAGGCAGATTCGCATGGTGGCACAACCAAGTCCGAGCCAAGAGCTTGGGACCAAGAGGGTATCGGACATCGGCGTGCCTCTCCATACCCAAGACCAGGTCCGTCGGGCAACGCCGTTGTCCGCGAGGGAGGGAAACTAACATCGCGGCCCTTTTTGTTTGACAGGTTCCCAGACAACTGCAGGGACACAGTGTCCGAGAAATGCTTGTCTACTCGGACCGGCGACTCGTATTTTCGCAGCGACCACTCTCCGTCCGGATCTCGTCTTCCCGATCGAGTCGCCCTTCCCTTGGGAGAACGCCTTAGGATGGAGAAGACTCCGTTACTCCGACCCGGTGGCTGGAAATCCGACAAGAGGTCTGAGGACTGAGGCGAGGTCGGTCGAAGTGAGCCGCAGAGGCTTTGCCGCAAATTCCGCCATGAGGCTCTCGAAGGACTTGGGGATCAGGAGGCAAGCCCAGAGAAAATCCATCCAAACAAAGCAGCGAGTACCACGGCGGAGAGAAACAATTGAGGTGCACAAGGGATGAAGAGCCGCTGTTCGGTCTCCTGTTGTGGTCTTAGCTCCATTAGCCGAGGACCTCCATCAAGGATCGTAACACCGAGTCCTAAGTGTGAACTACACCTTAATATCGGCAAACCGACGGGTCAATCGAGCCCAATTCGAAATCAATAATCCACCGGGCCCTTATTCGATCTTTCTGCGGAAAAGCTTTTGGTCGTGATATCTAGCAGGAGCAACATTCAGTTCATTGCATCAAATCATCCTTAAATAACAGCATATAAATCAACATGAGAAATACCCAGGTAGATACACACATATACATTATGGGGGTTGAATTAAAACGTTTTACAAGTGTGTGTTAAGCACATACCAAGAATTAGGCAGGCGAAGTCCAGGAGGACAAAAGGGATTCCTCTGCTGTCGAACATGTTGTCTCCTGTTCGTCTCCTTCCCAACAAAAACCCCGCTGCGTTTCCTTCCGCGCGTTAATAAACGCGGGACTGGATGCTCCTCCTTTGACCGGTTCTTCCCAATCGATCCGAGGATTAGAAAAATTGCGTGAAACGAACACGCAGTCTGTGTCCCGGGATATATTCCGGTTTCTGCCGAGCTTTCCATGGACTGTCCGGAGCAGCTGGCGTGTGGCCGTTTGGATGTGCTTGGTGGACGAATCGTTCGATAATGTATCGGTTGACGGTGATTCGAACAGAATCGGTTCGACCGATTCAACCGTCGTGGCCAAACGGGAATTTAACGTATATAAATTGGGAGAGACAGTGAAATAAGCCTGGGTGAAAATAAAAGGTGACTCATTCTGTACAATTGTGTTTTAGAACACTAAACGGGTCTTTGGCTGAGGGATACTGCTTTTAGGAAATGTAGGTATTTCCGAGGAAGGAAACACATGCGAGCAACCGGAGTCTCTTATCTCTGATCCCAAAATTCAGAAAACATGTGTACATTAGACCTATAATCCTACTGTTTCCAACCATGTAGCTGCGATAACAAGATTAAATTATATATCAGTGTTCTGCCCCTTTTGGCTACTCCCTTTAGGAGTCACCAGAGCAAATCAACCTCCTCCGTCCATAAATCTTCTCTTTGGTCTTCCTCTTGATCTCCTGCCTGGAAGTTCCAGCCTCAGCCTCCTACCAATATATTCACTATCCTTCCTCTGTACATGACCAAACCGTTCCAGTTTGGCTTCTCTGAAACCCCATAAAACAAGCAACATGTGCTTTCCCTTTGATAGACTCCTAATCCCATCCACCCCTTTCATTCCCAAAAACAACCTCATCATGCTCCACCTCCACGGGTATTTCATCAGAACCAACCACCTTTCCACAATTAATCCTCTCCAGTACCTTCCTCACCTCACCTGTACTAATTTCTGCAACTTCTTGGTCCACATTGGCCACCTCTTCTACACTTTCCCTCTATTTTTCCTCTTTCCTCAGCTCTTCACTCGTCTGGCACCAATGGATACATTTCCCTCTCCATCCTTGATGCATCCTTGATGATGAACCTGATGCATGTCGTTCCCATCTCTGCCTGTCTGCTTAGTAACCTGTATATATTATTCTCTCTTACTGTCCGACCAAGCATACAAGTCATCATGCGCCCTTTGTTTGGCCTTTGGTACCTCTATCTTTACCTTGTGGTGCATCTCCCTGTACTTCTGTCTGCTCTCTTCAGTTCTTCAGTGTCCCACTTCTTTTTAAACCCCTTCTTCTGGGTATCCTCCTGTGTTCCTGTCCTAGATACCAAACCTGCCCATCACTTCTTCATGCACCAACGTGTCCACTGATGACTGCACCCATTGCAACTCCCTCACCCACGGGGATCTTACGCATCATTTGATCGAAGTCACTCCAGAATCTCGCCCTCTTCTCTAACTCGCATCCCAACTTCAGACACATCAGTTTATCTCACGCTTTTTTCACCTCTGAATCATTCCTAACAAACTCCTCTTTCAAGATCGCAGGTCCACCTGTACTCCTGAAAAGACAGTACATCCATCCTCCGTCTGTGCATCATGTCAACAAACTCCCAATATTCTACTCTTAGTCCCAGACTCTTGCCTTTCCTCTTCTTTCTCTGCTTCTTAACACGCCTTCCTCCTGCCCTTCTTCGACCCAAAGTAGCCCAATTTCCATTGGCACCCTTTAGGTTGGCAGTCATTGTTAACCCAGGTCACACATACTGTATTTGCATATTGTACATTTGCATATTTGGCCATATTTGTTTTTATGACGGGTACCCATCCTGACGCAAACTGTCTACATTCATCTGGGCTTGGGACCGGCTCAAAAAGACACTGGCTTGCGGATCTCTGAGTTTGCATTACAAGTTGACCGACTACCTCTTTTTCTTTTGGTTACTTCCCTCAGGGATCACCACAGTGAATCAACAATGCATCCACAGTGAATCATCTGTCACAGCATCCATAAATCTTCTCTTTGGTCTTCCTCCAGACCTCCTGCCTGGCAGTTCCAACCCTAGTTTTTTCTTCTCATTCAAGCTTAATTTTCTTCAAATCTATGTTTCCTGCGAAACTGACAAAATAATGTGATGTAATGGTTCAACCAGAGCTCACAGTGGCCATATTTAAAGTCCCAGCCAAGAAGGTTGCCCAGACCCACCTGTAAGTTCTACTTCTGCTTGAACCTCGATGCTCCCATTGTGGAAATCACATGTAAATTATAAACGTTTGATCGGTTGTTGCCTGAACATTTCCATGTGAAATTGTTTTGGTAATATTAAGAGATGCAGCAAAGTCCATCAAGCTCCACAAATATCGCTGTGGCAATGAAGAAATAGACGTCTTCATTTGTCTTTCCCACAGAAGACAATTTGCTTCTTCTTTTTTTTCACCACAAACCACATAAAAGAAATCGGCCACATATTTAGTGCACTTGCTAGTGCGTAAGTTCATAGCGAAATTATTAAAAATCGTTTATTTGTTCAAAACGGGCGTTATTAAAGGGACGAGTGAATGACTCAACGAACAAATCTTTCGAACGAATCTTTCGATTCTTCTATTCGGCACATTGCTGCCTTTACTGCCCGTTGATCTGCCGGAAATACGAAACACATCGTGTTTCTTCCCTTTAACTCAGCGGACTGGATCGCTGACTGATTTTATATATCATACTTCTGTCTTAAAACAAACATTTTTTTTTAATTCTGAGATGGATAACAATGAGGTGATCAGGGTTTTGATTATGTTGGATTTAAATCCTATTTTCCGGCCAAACTCAACATTTGACTTTGAATAACTGAATGAATAAAGAAATTGATCAATAGATAAATCCTTTAAATAATTAATCAAGGACCCGAATGTTACAGTTTCATGTTTCCTAAGACTGTCTGCTGGAGGGATGGATAGCCAGGCTTTATAATACGCCAGATATTCAGTTGTAAACCAAACCATAATATTTTCCTGCCTATATACTGAAGTAATACAATCTTAAAATTATAGGTTGTCGTTCAACATGGAAGCAAATGCGAAGAAGCCATCGCCTGATAAAAAAATGGGAATCTATAACTGCCTGGGAATACTACCACTACCAATACTACTACTACTATTATTAATAATGATACTACTAATTATAATAATGATAATAGTAATGATAATATAATAATATTCTACTTCAGTGTCAAGAAAGGTTGACAGAAAGGTTGAAGACAGTTGTTGTTGTAAATGGTGTGGGATAAAGTTGCTAACTAGCCCCATCTTGTGTCCGGGAGGTTTACATACACTGGAAAAATAATGGAAAATGGGAATGATTTAGAAAACAAATACATTTTCTAAATCTTTCTCTTCCTAGTGTTCTTTAGTAAAATAAAATGAATGAATTTTGGTATCATTTATCACATTTTCATCAACACAGACAATAAAAGTTCCTGGTTGAAACGGGTTATATTTTGATTTTTAAAGGATTATGTCTTCTCTGCAACACGATCCCTTTCCATGCAGAGCAGTCATAGTTTTCTCCAGCCAGACGCTCAACTGCCAGATGAAAAATCATGACTATGTTTTTTAAGAATTCCACCGTCAAATTTCCATTTGGGCCTCCGGTTCCCGATATTTCCGTGCAGAAAGTGCAGAAAGGCAGCAATGATAATGTTTTTCTGACAGAGCCTTAAAAAGTCACCATAACTTACGCTGTTCATCCACACATGTTTTAAAAACAGAAATTTAATAAACTATTCTGCACAAGTGAGTGAGTTTCATCAAGATGCAGCGTTACATAAAGTTACATAAATTCTCCTTGTGTGTCTGTAGCCACATACTTGGTAGGTGAACTGTAAATGCTTCAGTTATTATTAAAATGTACAAAAAATTCTATTGCATTTCTGCAATTTCCACCAAACAGCAAGTTTCTGACAGGGGCCTTTCCAGCCTCCATGTTTCCTCTGGACGCTCTGATTTCTTCCCACAGTCTGAAAACATGCAGGAGGTTCATTGGAGACCTTGAATTACCCAGATGTGTCAATGAGAGTGAATAGTTGTATGTCTTTAGCCAGCCTGGGTGCAGGATAACTGCTGCAGACAATGAACGACAACAAGAATTAATTCTGTTTAGAAAACAAACATTTTCCGTCTTCTCTCAAGGACAAATGCAGCACAGCCGGTTTTGTCACTGCAAGAATGAACAGTTCCCGCCTGTGACCGAAGTCACTGCAGTAAAGCTGTTTTCTGCTTTCTATGCTCTGAATTTTGGAATTTAACATTATTATTTTAACGTTATTACATCTTACTAGGAGCAAAGGGATTTGGGCAAATGGGTGAGTTTCCCAAAGACGGTGTGCTCCTTTAACTTTTACTCCCCTTTGTTTTCCCAGGTGTTTGTTTGTAGCACAGAAGTGAATGCAAGCTATTTTTCCAGTTATACCTTTCAAACTTGATGCGATTAGACATGTATCTTTTGACAGTTAAAACGATTTCCACCTCCAGACACAACATCGCCTGCGGCTGCAGTGATCCTGTGCCGACATGCTCTAAATTTCAGCAGAGTCTCACTGCATGTTGCGCAAATTCACCAAAGTATGATAAATAAAAGATGAAGTTGCCATCAACCATTGCAGTTTAGAGATTCAGTGAATGTCGTCAGTTGCTTTGGTGGAAGAAAAGAAGGCAAATCTTCATTCGATGCATCAACTAGTTTCTGATGTTTGTTTTGTATCATTGTCTTTCAGGGTCTCACATTTGAACTCATTTTATTTCTTTCTTTTTGTAACCTTTGTAACTAAAAGTATTTTAAAGTGCAAAATATAATATAATATAATATAATAGAATAGAATATATGTATGTGTGTGTGTATGTGTAGATAACATAAAGATATATATATATATATAAATATATATAAATATATATTTATTATATTCATCATATATTTACATGTATCATAGATTCAAATATTTATATATATATATATATATATATATATATATATATATATATTTTTTTTTTTTTTTCCCTTTTAACTAAAACAATCAATGAACTTCACTTAGTTACCACATTTTTTTGTTTGGCTTTTGATCCTGGAAGAAGGACAAATTCAAGAAATAAAATAAATATTTACATGGATTATGTATTTTGCCAGCTGTCAAAAATGTTTCACAACGCTTAATTTAATTTAATTTAATTTAATTTAATTTAATTTAATTTAATTTATATTTGAGCTAAATCTGTTTGGCATTTAACTGTTAAATAATTTCACGATGGTAACCGTTTTAAATGCCAGGTTTTGTTGACACACAATTCATCTCTTTAAAAGGAATAAAACCCTGAATGAATTTTTGTTTAAAAGGGGAGTCTGAATTTAAACAATATTCTTCTACATTTGTTGTAAACTTTGGCGTTTTGAAATTAGGAACACGACATAATAAAACATCCGGAAAATATTTTACTTTTTTTTTTTCTTTACCTATTTGAAATATCACCTTTACCTGTAAAAAAAAAAAAAAAAAATCATTATATGTCTTTGCTATACATCTAAATTTACTCAGGAAGTTTTAGTTTTCAACTAGAATCTGGAAAAGAACTACAAACAGCCACGTCAGCAAATTCAAATAGTTTTTAATAAAGTATACACAATGGACAAATACATTTGACTTAACCTCGCACACAAGTGGAGAAACAGTAAAAAAAAAAAGAAGAGAAAAGAAAAATGAAAAACAAACAAACAAACAATAAAGGTAGAAAAAGTGCCTCTTTTCAAATCTTTGGTCGACCATTCGCCTCCATGATCACTCTGGTGGACTGAAGTGCAGAAGCAGAATGTCATGTGTGATTATCATTCTATTACACTCGTATAAAACATAAATGAAGTGACAAGAGACGATCTTCTTTCTAAAAAAAAAACCACATCGTTCCCTGTGGCGTGGTTAATTCTACAAATTTCCACCAATTTAGCAGAAACTAAGAATGCGTTACTTGTATCTACTAACTTGTATCACCCCAGAATGCTTTTGAAAACTACAGATCAAAAAATTATTCGACAAAATTTCTGGCATTCAGCGCGAACGGAAAGATAGATGTGCTCTTGACACTTCATAAAAACAATCTGATTTGATGGTGTGTTTCCATGGAGACCATCACTGATCGCTTCATCCATTCTTCACAGCATGCAAGGATTCTTTTATGTGACCTCTGTGAAAAACAGAAGCCTTGATCTGTTAGCACCGCTAATAACAGTCCAATATTTTGTTTTTAACAACATCACAAGAATTGCCTTTATTGCATTGATTAATCTCATTTTACTGTCTTCAGTTTGTTGGTCGTCTAAACCTGCGTCTCTATTTACATTAATCCGAACATGAAACGGGTGGTTGGTTTTCATCGAATTACTTATTGCACTCTTATCTCTTTCCAACTCAAATTAAATCAGTCACATTTGACTGACAGAAACGAAGATGTTATGATTAATGGCACATTCTGACCCGATAAGTCATCGTCAGCATCAAAACAGTGACCAGTCTTTTATATTCACAAATTAATTTCACAATATTATTTTTTTTCTCTCTATGTATATATTAAAATTAAAATATATATGTATTTTTTATATCGTGGGCATAAATACACACATGATGCTCATCAAGTGTTTTTCATTACAACAAATAACCTACAAATGTGTTCATTTATAACAGATTGCCCTTCGATGCCACATCATAATCGCTTTTTTTTTTAAAAAATCATGGGGAAATAAAAAAACTTTAAATGGTTGCATTTACACAAGGATAAGGAACATAAATTAAAAAAAATATACTACACATGCTCAATAATTTATATTTCAACTGTATGTTACAAGTCCTTTCTAGGCTAATTTTAACAAGTCCTTCATTGTTTTAAGCATTTAGTATTTGCACCTGCTTTTCATTTTCCGTCCACTAGATGGCGCTATTCACCAATATATAAATGATATGTAGCTCGATGTTTGGAGGCCCCTGTTCATCTTTGCAAGACAGTGTTTAGGTTTTGCCCTCGGAAGGCACACCGTTGAAAAAGACTTATAGCTGAGATGCTAATTGTTTTGCTCAAATGGGGCCTCGCCGTATTTACAGGAGATTATACAAGTGCACGTTTGCATACGGATGGATATATCAGACAGGAAATGTATTGGTTAATTTCCAATGGTGTGTCCTCTCCTGTTTTAAAGATCAGTGTCATGATGGGATTTAAAGATAATGTCCTTTCCAGAACTCCCAAAACATTCTGGGTCTCGCAAGAGTAAAAAAAAAATTCTCGAGCGAAGAATTATTTTATTGTTTGAGAAATCCGCGTCCTTGCTGAAGATGAACTCTAAAGATCGATAATTCTCACATTTCCGTGATGGGCGGCTCGGCTCGGCGGAGAAAAAAACAGACGCCGTGAAAACAACCGGCTTTGCTCTGCTGAAAACAAAGTTTATCGACGATTCCGCCGTAAACCAACCAGGAAGACTGAACGCGTCCAAAATGTCCAAAAAACTAGGACAGGCATTTTTATGCAAAGCTACCCCGCAATGTCATACTCCAAAAGATATCAACGGCGGATAAGCTTATTCCATCAAACTTCAAGTAGCTCAGAAGAATCGATCCGATCAGTAACGGATTGATTCGACGTCCTCACGCCTTTTTGGGATTGGGGTTCTGCTGTCGCCTCTGCTTGCCGAGATGAGCTTCAATCTCATGCCTGAAGAACAACATCCCCAACTGGCTGTGCGAGGCCTCGTTCATGGCCTTGGACTGCATGCACATGCGGTACTGATCCGGCGGGAGCTCGTCCACGCAGCGCTTCTCGTGCCACAGGTGGAACAAACCGCGCGACGGCGCTCGCACCACCAGGAGATTGCTATGGAGGTACTTCCTGTAGAGGTGGACGTCCTCGCCGCCCCAACCTTTGATGTCAATGTCGAAACCTCCTGGAGGTGACAGAATACGACATAAAATATTTATTGCATCACCGCAGGAAACGGTTCAGGTATGGAAAGTGGAGAAATCCAGCGTATTTATATTCAAATAATTCTGAGAAATGTACTTTTCAAGCGTTCGCTTTCTCCTCGAGTATTTCCGATACCGCATCCCGATTAGGAAAAACACAATCATTTGTCCGATGAATACAAACAATGTGGACGAAAGAGTGCTTATTGGCCCAGAAATTACGAATAAATACATTCTATCTGATTCCCTCAGTCGTGGCTTGAAAAAAAAAATATAGGCGACAGTTTCAAGAAAAACATTGCGCATAAATGATTCTTTCCGACGTTTCGCATTTTAGAAAATACATTATGGTCGATATGTGCTGAAGTCAGGAGGCAATTTGCTTAACTTTGCATAAACGTAAACAAAGGAACAAGATAGCCTGCTGTGCCAAAAAAATAAAAAAACACTCACTACTTTCTACTCACTATTACTAATATTCCTCTTGTTATAATATATACATTTCTGTCTGAAAGTCAGTTGTAAGTACTTATATCACACTGATCTGAAATGACCTTGGGTTTCAAAAAGCTGCAGTTCTCGACGGCAAATGTCACGCTTGATTCAAAGATACTGCTCCTGACCTTGAAACTCAATTCCACGCGTAATATCTCATTTCTTTTTTTTTTTTTTTTTTTGGATCTATAAAATGAAAAAGCATATATGGCCATTTTTGCATCAATTTTCTCTATCTCGCTTGTTCTCCTCTCTCGCTCAGAATAATGTATTCATCAAGGAACCTACTTTCATGACAAAATAGTTACAAGTACATTTGTATGCTCGTGTGTGTTCGGGGCCCTACAAAATAAAATACCGCAGCCCCCTAACTGATTTCACTTTGGAGGGAAACTAACGTGATGTAAATCTGTCCTGAGAGCCCGTATTACCCGCTAACGCGCGAGCGAGGAGGACATAAAGCTATGAAATATGCTAATGTATGCTGCTGCCGCCGCCGCTCAGAGCTTCATCCTTGCAAAGTAACGCCATAACATTTTGCACAAGTTAACAAAAGCAATGTAATATTGACCCATTTGCGTTCTGATTCCCCAACGCCCATGAAAGCGCTAATAACATAACATATTTTCATAGTCATCCAGGAATCCCATTACATGACGCCTCTGCACAGATCTGGAAGCTCCAACAGCAACGATACGACATCAAGTCGTACTTTTAATAGTCGACTGAGTGGAGGTTTGAAAAAATCTGCACACCGAAAGCTAAACGATGAGCACCTAATACATATGTATAACATATAAAGTTAAACTCAAAGAATTTTGGACTGGACATGAGCATCATATCCTTTTAGATTACCTATGTGGAGTGGATTTTTTTTTTATTATTTTTATTTTTATTTTTATTTTTATTTTTATTTTTATTTTTATTTTTATTTTTATTTTTATTTTTATTTTTTCCTCACCCCTGATATTTCTGCTACTATTTCATGTTCATGTCATCGAATTATATGTGGTATACGTACCTGTCATATTGAGAAAAACTGAATAAAAATTGAATTAAAAAAAAAAGCGCTCCAAAAATAAATACAGTTTATTTTACATAGAGTACAATAAACATATTCCAGCAAACGTAAGCTCGAATATGCTTTTTTAATTAAAATTTTATTCAGTCTTTCTCGATATGATAGGTACATATACCGCATTAAATTTGATGACATGAACATGACATAGTAGCAGAAATATCGGGGGTGAGAAAAAAAAAATAGAAAAAATAAATAAAAAAAAAGTGCTCCAAAAATAAATATTATTTATTTTTACAATAAACATATTCGAGCAAACATAAGCTATTCCTCAGATGCTTACCGGAGATATGTGTTCTGAGGAAAAAACCTACGTTTGCACGAAATGTCATGCAAGAATGTCTTTTGTACCCTATGTGAAATAAATTATCTTCATTTTTGGAGCACTTTTGGCATGCAGATTTTTTCAAACCTCTACTCGGTTGACCGGGCTGCGGACGTCTGCACTTTTTTTTCCTTTTTCTAGTACTTTTTAATAGTTACCTATGTTGATAAAGTCGGATCTGTATTGGCAGGTCATACCGAAGCCAAAATCCCTCCAGAACCCGGTGTCTCTCTTTATCACCTGAGAAGAGAAGAAAGTGCAAAACTCAGAGAGCCATGAAGGAAAATCTTTTAACTCAGGGGGAGATGCTTCAATAGGATCATGCATCTGTGGATTTCTACACCCGGCGGCAGGGAAAGCAAACTTTTTCTGTAACAAAAAAAAAAAAAGCACTGCATATATTTTCCACGAGTGGCCTCCCGAGTGAATACAGGTAGAAAGAGAATATATCTTGGCTGTTACCAGTTGTTGTTCGACGGGCGGGATGTGCTCGGGACTGCCGTAGATCAGACTGGGGTTGTACTGGCTGAATAAAACCGGGTAGAACACCTTTTTACCTGAGACGGAGAGCGACGCACGTGTCAGACAAAGAGGCGGCGGTCAGCTCGGACAGTTGGGCGCGTACGTGTCTCACCGGGTTGCGTGTTGAGGCGGCAGGTGTTGAGGAAGTCGGCGGTGAAGTAGATGTCCACGTCGCAGAAGAAGAGCAGCACGTTGCCTCCTTTCCACGACCGAGCGCCGACGTCCAGACCCCTTCCCCGAGAAAACTCCTCGTCCAACTGCAGCAGGGTGTAGTTCTTAAAGTTAACTTCCCTGCAGAGACAGCCGTGGTTAGACAGATTCGCCGCGGTTGGAACATAGAAGGGAAACCCTTCCTCGAATTCACTCAAAATAAAAACGCCTCGCTTTCACGTCTCAATACGTCGTGTGAATGTCGTGTTTCTTTACACAACATGAATGACGGAATGGTTGTATCAGAATCAGAATACTTTATCGATCCCCCAGGGGGGGAAAATTGTTTTTCGTTGAAAGCGGCTCCTGCTACAGTCAGGTGGGGAATAATCAAAATAGAACTCGATATAAAATAAAAAAAAATAAAAATAAAAATAAAAAGAACAGTAAATAAATCAATGAAATAAATCAATCAATAAATAAAAGTTAAAGGTATGTAAAAATACATTAAAATATATGTCACGTATATACATTTTTTACAAGTACATGTATATGATTACATGTCATTTTTTTAATTTTTCTTTTTTTTTTATATGTCTCTATAGCAGTTTTTCCCAACCTTTTGTGAGCCATGGCACACCACCGAATAAATATGTCAAAAAAATGTTTTTAATAAAATCGAATGAAACTATAGTCCCAATTAACTTAGTTTGAAATCTGGCCTTGTTTGGTTGAAAACAAAGCTGATATTCTTGCAGAAACAAAGGAAATGTTATATAACTTTCATTATATTGTCTTGAGCTCACCTTTTCACTTTCTTCTGACCACTACTCATACTTGGGCCTTTATCTTCATCTTTTTTTTTTTCACTCTGTAATCTATTTTCACCCTTGCTGCTGTTCTTGTCACTTATTTCTTCTATTTATATAACTCTTCTATGTCATATTTATGTTGATATTTTTGTTATGGTTACTGTTGCGCTACTGACACAACACAATTCCCTGATGGGAATCAAAATCTGGGTAACATCTGATGGCCCCCAGATGACCAAAGTAATAATATCACGACAATAGCACTTTCAACTTACAAAGTACATATTTTATTGCCTGTTTATATATTGTATAGTTATTTTATTGCCTATCTGTATATTTTATATATATTGTCTATTTTGTACAGTTTTATATTTGTATTGTCCAGGACTACAGATGGAAATTAGCTACATTAGCTTCATTAGCTATGAGCTACAATCTAGTACAAACATCTCGGCCTCTGTGCTTAATGTCATTCTACACTGTCCTAATGAACTTCTAAACAAACAAACAATAAATCAATCAATCATATTTTATCTTATCTTAACTTGTCATATTTTGTTTTAACATTTTTTTCTTATCTTATCTTATCTTATCTTATCTTATCTTATCTTATCTTATCTTATCTTATCTTATCTTATCTTATCTTATCTTATCTTATCTTATCCACTACCTGATGCCATCTAGTGGAAGAGCATTTGATCGTTCTGCCTGTCACTGCATGCTGCTCACACAGATAGATGTAAACATGCGCATTATTTGCATTGAATAAACATTTTTGGACCAATCAGGTGAAAGCGGACATTTTTCCACGACACACCTGATGATCCCTCCCGACACACTAATGTGGTCGGGAAACACTATCGGGTGTGTGTATAGGTTGCGGGTCTCCATCTGTGGATGAATGAATGAATGAATGAATGAATGAATGAATGAAAAAGCTTTCCTGCTAGAAAAAAAACAACATTAAAACCGATATAATGTCCCCGAGTGTCACAAAAAGAGCTGTAGCTCATGAAGGCACTGACTCTCCAAGAACCCTGCGGGTGTCTGGGGCCGGATCCATCCCTTTTAGTTTAGTTAAGTGTTTTGTCAGCGGGGGGCCGGGGGGGCGTCACTGCCTTCCGCCATCTGTCCCCGAAATTTAAAGGACAACACGAGTCATCAGAAAACCTTATTCAAAAACTCCATCATCCCAATCTGCTTTCGCTCTGCGGGGTCGTCGCCTCGGCCCCTCTTCTGTCTGTTTCTGATTTCAGAACCCGGCCGGTGGAATCATAAACCCATCTTTTCCCATCTTCTCAAATGTATGACACCACGTTAAAATTACGCTTCTCCTCTTGTCATTTCCGCATCTAATAATGTTTGCGCGATCGCCCGTGTTATATTTCCACGGCCCATTTTTTTCACGCAGCTCGATTTCATGGATACAGACGACAAAAGCCCGAGAAGACGAGAGATGACATCCCCACGATCGAGAACTTACGGACGCTCTTGAATTAAATTTCGTAGCCATGCACTCAAATATGCGTGGATCATCATAACGACGGTTCAACTTTCACATTTTTTTGCACCGATTCTGTAGAAGATTCAAACCCGCATCTAACCTGGAGTGAAATCATGCCAAAACCTTCCTGCATGAAGTACTTTGAGGACGTGTGTGTGTGTGTGTGTGTGAACAGCTGCGGCCAGATGTAGACAGCTGTAGCTTTTTTTTCCTAAACCGTAACAATTCACCCTGTTAGTGACTAATGCTTTACTCACGGAGCCACAGTCACATAGAAATGAGACTGGTTCTCATGTTTTGTCCCAAGGCGGAACAAATAAAGCCTCCTTCATTCATGCCGCATCAGGTGATATAACACATGCAGAAATCCGGAGGGAGCGAGAGAGACAGAGAAAGAGAGAGGAGGTAGACAGAGGCAGGCATTTCGGTGGAGGAAGCCAGGCTGACCAAAGGAAGCACGGTCAGTTTGTTTTTGCCAGAGGCGGCTTGAATCACGCTCCACATAATCATTTCCTACGGCGTTTTTTTTTTTTTTTTTGCGCCTATTTATGCATTTACTCCTGTCCTTGTCTTACTTTTTATCCATTAAGCCTTGAACATAAACAAATCCTAGACAACGCTGTCTTAAATCCTGAAGAAATATTATGACACCGCCTCTATTAAGCATGAGCGTGTTTTTTTTTTTTTTTTTTTAAAGTCCAACTAGCCAAGAAACACAAAGTCTACACTTTGGGAAAATGTTTGCTCATTTTTTTTTTTTTAAACTGCAGAAAGAATTACAACATGTATGCGTGCGTTTTGGCAAAAGCGTTTCGGCCCCGTCGGCAAACAGTCACGTCTTCGCATCGGAACAGAGTCGGCCTGTCTCGCGGCGTCCCAGGAGAGCAGGAACCACCCGCTGGCAAGAAAGCATCCACAGATGGAGCTGAGAAAGCACAACAGCTAATGTCTGTCCGCTACAATGTCACAGTAAACTACAGTTTCAACTTATAAATTAGCAAATAGGGAAGGGAGGTCTCGACAATGACTCGCATGAATCGCTTATGGTTTGAATCCGACGACCGTCACTGAACTGTCACTTTTTTCCTAAATCGTCGAGGAACGGTTCGAGTTTCTTGTCACTTTTCGGGAGCTCAGTCATATCTGTCAAATACAGGAGGGGGGGAAAAAAAAGACGCCCGAGAAACGCTTTGTTTGATTGGTTGGTAATAAGAAGAAAAGGAAAGAATAAAAGCTACTCGAGTGTGATTGACAGGAGTGAACTTTGATAAAAATCGTGACTTATGAGTCACTGAGCATGCTGTTTTCATTCGCTGTTTAAAAAAAACACAATAAGACAAAAAATACGTGAGCGTGAGCTTGTTGTTGTGTATTCAGATAAGATAAGATAAGATAAGATAAGATAAGATAAGATAAGATAAGATAAGATAAGATAAGCTAACATAAGAAAAAAAAGATAAAATAAAATAAGGTAAGATTAGATACGATACGATAGGATAAGATAATATAAAAGATAAGATAAGATAAGATAAGATAAGATAAGATAAGATAAGATAAGATAAGATGGAAAAAAAATGATAAGATAAAATCTGATAAGAGGAGATCAAATATGATAAGATAAGATACGACAGGCTACGATGAGATAAAACATGACAAGATAAGATAAGATAAGATAAGATAAGATAAGATATACTTTACTGATCCCCATAGGGGAAATTCTTCTGTCAAGTGTAACAATTATAGTATCAATGAATATAAATATAAACATAAACATAAACATAAACATAAACATAAATATAAATATAAATATAAATATAAATATAAATAGAGAGACAATTAGAAGAAGATAGCAAAAGACATCCACAAACAACAACAACAACAACGTCAAGGATAAGAATGGACAACAGAATGGGACAAAACAAACAGCCTAAGAATTGAGCAGAAAGGTCTACTTTTAATTCCGCTACCGCTACTTGTTCTCCGAACGACTTTTTATCCTCCTTTCGCTTTCATCCTTCTACCACCACAGGCCTGGGAGTCTGATTGTGGCCTAAAATAGACGACTTGTTTACTGTGGGCGTGATGGCTGACACCTAGAAAAAGGGCTAAATTGATGAAATTGTGTCAGAGTGAGACGCCTGTAAAGAGCTGCCGTGTTGCGTCTCAGCTGCAAACCTTATCCTGTTAGTTCTGCTCAGGACAGAAGAGGGAAGAAGACTGGATTTTCTCTTTGGGTTTTTTCTGCATGCGCGTAAACAAATATTTGCTCACCCGTATTCGCATACGGTTAGAGTTTAGATGACTTACTGCGTCTCGGCTATAAGCCCCCCCCTCGTTCACGCCGGCGCCACCCGGGGTTCAATTCCGTCTCCGCGCATTTCTGAGATCCCAGAGAAGCGCGTTCACTTCTAGAAACGTTTCGTCCGAATCTTCCCAACTTTTACGAGCGATTCTTTAACGCGCTTCGCCGCTCCGCAGGACGGTCATTTCCAGTACGGGTTTAAACCGTACATGATCTATTTGTCATTTTCGTCCGTTCATTATCTCCTCGCTTCACTCTTGGGTGATTAGTCGACCTGTCTGTGACCTGCCGAAAAAAATGCATCATGAAAGAAGTAGCGAATATTTGTTTATTTCTCAGCCCGAGCCGTCTTCCTCTCTTTATTTGCATCCCATTACCTCGGAGATCTCCACTGACACTGTTCATCCTTA
Organism: Fistularia commersonii; assembly: GCF_037954325.1. Classification (NCBI taxonomy): domain Eukaryota; kingdom Metazoa; phylum Chordata; class Actinopteri; order Syngnathiformes; family Fistulariidae; genus Fistularia; species Fistularia commersonii. The sequence goes on from NC_141292.1 coordinate 3,232,228, forward strand.
GCTGGGAAGTCTTTCTCTTTTAAGTTTTACGTTCCTGTCATATCTTCATGAATATCATCTGGCTTGCTATCTTGTTTTTCCTCCCCTCAGCTTTTCTTGTGAGGGCAGCAATAATTTATACGTAACGTCTGCTATCTCTTTACACAGATGGCTCACTTTTCCCTTCGCACACAACCTCCCTCCTCTGTCTTCGTGTTCTCTCTTCATCTCGTGTAATTTTCACTTCGGATTCTCCAGCATGCGAGGCTCTAAAACTTACATTACCCCGACGTTGTCTCAGATGAGTTTGATCTTTGAAATGTGGACGGAGGAGCTCCATCATCAGCTACCGATCTTTTTTATTCTAAACAATGCTCCTGGTGTCTGATGAAACGCTTCGATACCACGTCGCTCCTTTTCCCGAGATTTGTCCGCTGTCACGGCCGAACACACACACACACACACACACACGTATATGAATATATATACACTGCTCAAAAAAATAAAGGGAACACTTAAAAAACACATCCTAGATCTAAATGAATGAAACATTCTTATGAAATACTTTGCTCTTTACACAGTCGAATGTGCTGACAACAAAATCACACAAAAATGATCAATGGAAATTAAATGTATTAACCCATGGAGGTCTGGATTAGGAATCACACTCAAAATTAAAGTGTAAAAACACACTCCAGTCTAATCCAACTTTGATGTAATGTCCTTAAAACAAATCAAAATGAATCTGTGTTGCTTCCTGCGTGGACACTATGATTTCACAGAAGTGTGATTGACTTGGACTTACATTGTGTTGTTCAAGTGTTCCCTTTATTTTTTTGAGCAGTATATATATATATATATATATATATATATATATATATATATATATACGCTCAGATAATTAGCACCAGAAGCGGAAAGCACATTTCCACTCTCATTTCAGCCCTGAAGAGTGGTTGATGGAGGTTAGAAAGCAGGTGGATATCCAAGGCAATTTATATCTCACATTATGCCAACTGTGGCCTCGCAGCCATTTGCAGTGAGACTCATGGGAAATTTTTATTCATGTACTTAAGAACCGGCTTCTGAAAGTCTTGTAAATGCTCCTCTAGACAATTTAAGGTTGGTGCACTATGATGAAACCGCAAAGTCCATGTTATTTTAGAAATGAAAGATAATTGGTGAGAGGGTTTTGGGGGCCATAGATTTTCTTGCGGTCAATTTGGGGCAGCTGCCACTTGTTGGGTTGCGAACGTTGGAAATAAATTAGACGAAGAGCTTTGGGTGTGTGCGAACTTTCGTCAATCGGTCACATTTGGTGTCGATGATGCATTGCTGGGATGAATAACCGTTCGTTCGTTTATCTGTAGCGCTTATCCTGCACTTGGGGTCATTGTGCGACAGGTGAGGTTCACATATAACGACATACGACCATCCGCTCTCTCGAAGACGAGGAAAACACGCAAACTCTGCCCAAGACGGACTTGACCGACAAAATCTCGGTTCTGAATAGACGTCACAAATGTCCGGATTTGTTTTTCACTGCCTGGTCAGTTGACTTTGCAGTCTTTCAATTATTCATCAGCTTCCCTCTGATTTTCTAGGTCGTCATCCCCTGTTTTTGGTGATTTATCACCTTATAAAATTTTTAACTGCTCTTTGCAAAGTGGTCAGATCAAACTAAACCATCACACTCTTCTTCTTCTAGTCCTTTGGGCTTCTCCCTTCAGGGGTCACCACAGTGAATCAGACTCCATCTAACGCTATTTTCTGTAACCTCCTCTCTCTTTTTGTCCATAAATCTTCTCTTCCTCTAGACCTCTTTGCCTGGCAGCTTCAATTCCGGGATCCGTCCACCAATATATTCACTATCCCTCCTCAGTAAATGACCCAACCATCTCAGTTTGGCTTCTCTGAGCTTCTCTCCAAAGCATCTCACATGTGTTGTTCCTCCGATGGACTCATTCCTGATCCTCTCCATCCTGGTCACTCCCAAAGAGAACCTCAACATCTTCATCTCTGCGACCTCCAGCTCTGCCTCCTGTCTTTTGGTCATTGTAACTGTTACTTGTCTCTACGGCATCGCTGGTGTCAACACTGTCTTGTACACCTTTCCTGATAGTCTTCTATCTCATCGTACCCATGATGCTTTTCTCCACCCATTCCAACCTGTTTGAACCTGTTTCTTTTCCTTTTTTCCACACTCTCCATTGCTATGGACCGTTGACCCCAAGTACCTTAAATCCTCCAACTTCTTGATCCCCACTCCCTGTAGCCTCACCGTTCCACCTGAGTTCCTCTCATTCACACACCTATATCCTGTCTTGCTGCGACTAACTTTCATTCCCCTCCTTTCCAGAGCATACCTCCACCTCTCTAGATGTTCCTCTACCTGCTCCCTGCTCTCACTGCAAATCACAATGTCATCTGCAAACATCATGATCCATGAAGATTCCTGTCTAATCTCGTCTGACAGCCTACCCAGTACTCGATTTCCACACAAAAAGAGAGTGTGTTGGGTTCCTAACACCCTTGGTAACAGCATACGACTTGTCAATAATGGATGCCAGGGCTGCTTGTTTCTCCTTGGCTTTGGTTCATGGCTTGATAAATCAGTTTTCCTTCCTCGTACTTGTTGAATAATCATTTGAACCCGCCCCAAAAATCTCCAAAATCCTGCTTTATTTCAAACGCCAGAGCAACTAAACCCCTTGGAATTGACTCATTCCTGGTCTTTCCCTTCCTCTAGGTGATTGGTCAATCTGAGAAGAGGTTAAAAAAAAATAAACGTATATCTATTTCGTAGGCTCTCACCGGCACGCCGACTGCTTTGTACTCTGCGCAAACCGTTTTCGGAATTGACATCGTATGTAACACACCGGGGGGGGAAGAGAAGACCAACTTGTCCGCCGGCCGTTGTCTGACATCGACGCCGCGGTCGATCACCTTTTCCTCAGCAGGTTTACCTTCAGCTCGGAGGAGCCGTATGTTTGCTAATTAGTGCGCCTTCCGTTCGATGGACGGTCCGCGTTTCTTTCAATAAATTGACCCGCGTGGTCTTTGTCGGTTTCTCTCATGCCTTTTAAGAAATGCATCTTTGAAGTTTTCCCAGCAGAGTCCCGTTCCCACTTGGACGGCTGAATAACACATTTGTTTTATGTTTTGTTTTTTTTTTTCCAGTTTTTCCAGAGCGAACTTTTGGTCTTTTACTGGTTTCTGTGTTATCTTTGGTTTGAAGTCAATATTCCCCCGTGTTCTGCTGTTTTGGTTACTTTCTCTATTATTTTGGGAAGTTCTTATCTGGCGTGCCTGTTGTGTGTTTTTGATCCTGTTTTGCTTTTTGTGTGTGTTCACCTGCTTTCTTGTCTGTTAATCAACCGTTTGACTTCCAAATGTTTTTCTTTTTCTCTCTCCCGTTTGTAGTTCTGTTGCATTTCACTTCTGTCCGATTCACTCTTTGTCAGATGTGCTGTTTCGTATTCCGTGTCATTAATCTTGTTAGCCTCTTTGCGTTCCTGTTTTGTTTTTATGGAATTTGATTAATAATTCTGCTTCAAGATCCTGCTGTGATTCTGATGGCTCCAACTGTCTCCCCCCATCTTGTCTATTAGTAACATCAAATATGCACTTTTAAGACATTACTCATGGCTTAATTAACAAAAGATTCATTCGTGTCATTATTCTGCATCTTTGGATCGTTGCTCCAAATTCCACTGACAAGACGGGTTGATGTACTATATTTAGTGGTTTGTTCGTATAAATTTGAGGCTCCAGAACACGATAAACGTCTTTTTTTCTAGGAACATTATAGTGTCATATCGAAGTTGCCCTTTTGGGTTTCAAATGTCATCATCACCATCATTTCCTTTTGAAATACATTTATAGTCTTATTGCAAAAAAACGCCGCTCCCTCCAGAGTTCGACCTCCTCCATCCACCACTATTTTCTCTGTATCTTGAAATACACTTGAGTAAAAATGTTGAAATTCTCCACCGACTGTGTGGCCAAAATATGTTTTGTGCGATCACGATGTCCTCGACCCTCGGCGAATATAATCACTCATTCCAGAAAGAAAGAATACAATCAAAGCGTTACAGAGATATCGTGCTGATTTATGGCCGCAACCTGTTTTGAGCAGCGACAATGACCTTTAAAAACAAAAAACTATGACTGAATTAAGAACATGTTCCACAGCTGGAAGTCAATTGCATGTTCAAGATTGCATCTTCCTCCTTGAACAAGTGCACTCTTTGCTGTTGATTTGGTACGACTGTATAAATGCACGTGTGTGTGTGTTTATGAGTGTGCCTGCGTCAGCATCTATGGGAAACCCCCCCCCCCTGCGCTCCAAGATAATAAAACCACAGGTATTTTTGTCACATAAATGATTCCCATTCATTTCAAAAATCCATCTAGAAGCCAGATAAAAGAGCGCGGAGTTGATTGCGGGCACTGATTCATACTCAGATAGGCTGCTATATAACTGATGAGTGTATTGTTAGGCAGGGATTCAAGGTAGACCTGCTGCTCCGGCAGAAAGATTACAGGATGATATATTTTATTCAACATTCTTCTCGCACTAACTGCACCTTCATCTCTGCTTCGGCTGCTTTGCGTTCAGCGACCCGCGCCGATCGCCCTTTCAAGAAGTCCACGCTGAAATCAATAATACACCAGGTTTGCTCGGCTACGTTCCTCCCAAATTTCGAGGAGGTTCTATTTATTTATTCCTCACAGTATTCTCTCCTCAGCATCAGAGACAAAGAGATGCTGCGGGGTGTTGGGAGATAGTCCGTCTGATTGAAGGCCACACAAAAAAGCCTCGGGGATGCCGATTGACATGCGTCACCATGGCAACCCCCCCCACGAGGGAATCGGCGGCATTGCGTGTCGGACTCCGATCGGATAACGGCGCTCATCTCCAGGGGTGTGGGTGTCAAGGTCCGTGTAAGAGCGCCGCGCGAGTCGCAACTGATCAGGGGTCTGCTGTAATTTATCCGTGTTGGCTGGCAGAGCCGGCCGAGCTCTGAGCTTCCGAGCTTAGGTGGCACGCTGCTCCATTATTCATTAGAGAGAGATGACCGGCCGAGGCAGGATGCAAGCTTTGAGTGTTTTTTGAGACACGGTGTGAAAAAAAAACAAAAAAAAAAAACGTGTGGAAATGTTTTCTCGCCGACAGCCGGGACGCCTCGAACTGTAGCCTCCTTCATTTCGCGAACTATATTGCGTTCAAAGATGCGATCTTGGCCGCGGTTCCAATTCCCAACCCACCTGGATGTGTTTTCCAGAATGCTGCGGACCTCGCTCATCTGCTCCGTCCCAAAATACACCACCGTCAGATGGACCCGGCCGTCCTGACGCACACACACTTCCCTGCGTGCACAGTAGCAGAGAGAGGAAGTCACATAAATGCATGAACGTTTTTCCTGCGACCGTGTCCAAAAGTGGTGATGATTAATTAGATAATTAAAAAACTATGGATTAGTTATTGATCAGCCTTGTCATGCGCAATCATTTACAGATGTTGAGTGTTCGTCGTAAAAATTGTCTTTTGATTACTTTGGATTTCAGAATATGGATTGATGTAAAAAAAATAATATGAAATATTGCGACATCTGAAACCTCGTGTACATTTAGCAGTTTATGATACTTCATATATTAAGGGTGTAACCCAAGACACCGCCCACCCCAGTTGAGATGAGCAATGGTGGAAGGAAAATATGTACAGCATAAATGGGGCATTTACACCGTCGAAAAAAGGCGAAAAAAGAATATCAAAGTTGAATTTTGCGGTATCTGTGTTCAGTTCAGGTGTATTTGTTGTTCTTGGTTCACTGATGACGATACAGTCCGACAGGCCGAGGGGTTTTATTTCATTACATATCCACATTACACCGTACATTATTATAGAAATGATAACTTTCAACTTTCCAAAGAGCCTCGAACACAGCGTGAACAGTTATTCCAGAAATATAGCATTTACAGTAACTTGATGATGCCTTTCTCCACGGAAAAGGGAGTCGAGTTTCCTTTATATGAAATTGACATGAGATAAATTAAGCTAATATTTTTGCTGAACTGTTGGCGCTGGGTTTAAAACTTGTAAAAAGACAGAAGCCAAAGGGGTTGTAAAACATTTAAATGTGTGGAAATTAATATTAATTACAGTTAATGATTGAGCACCCAGGGAAAGTAAATGTTAATCCTAGGTTTCTCGTTTTTTGTCAGGTAAATTACAATATATAATGTGACTCGGGGTGGCGTGGCTCAGGGGATCAGAATGTTGGGTTGGAACCCGACATTCCTGGTTCGATTCCCGCGCTCTTCCTCGCCGTTCCTCCGCCCTCCATGATGGATTTAATGCCAAAATGGTTTCTTCTTCAAATTTTCCATCTGATGATTTACTTCATTTCCACTGTTACGCTTCCACTAATTCATATTTCCCTTGCGGGACTGTATTGGTGAAAAATCAGCCCATGTAGAACAACAATAATTTAGAAATAATTAAAAAAAAAAAAAAAAGTTAATAACTCCAGACCAAACACAACCTTTCCTCATCAGGACACAAAAAGATGTCAAAGCACACAGAGAGGGATTGTATGTTGGTAAGGAGGAAACCAGGTGGGAGACGCCTGCAGGCGCTTTGAGGGAGACTTGTCAAATACATCACACACTCGCTGAAGATGACTCCCGTCCCTCGGGACGCCGGCGAGGTGCAAGTATTTGTAGAGTATTAACATAATGCACAGAGACACTGACTTTAGACACCAGGGCTAAAGGCACTTAAGAGGCTCCCCTATGTAACTACAGCAATGGGGCAAAATAATTAAAAAAGCCAGAGTGGATCATGATTAAGATCTATGACTTCAGATAAAAACAAATCAATCCGTCTTTCCGTATAAGCCAGAGAGAGTGTCTGCGGGCTGAGCTGACAACTAACTGGCTGATTGTTTCGATATAAACTGACGGTAGCATTTCAGGCTCTGCTCAGGGCGTTGCTACGGTCAAGTGATCGGTCTTTCGGATCAAAAAAAAAAACAAAAAACCACAGGATCGCAACAAGGAAATAAATATGTAAAAATCACACCTCTTGGTTTTTCTCGCCTAGTTTTTCCTACTCCTCGGTCTGATTGACTCATTGCGTGATACATTTTTAAAAAAATAACAGGGGGGGAGATATCGCTGTCTTTTTTCGCAGCACAATACAACCACGTTCTACTTTTGATAATTTATGTTTTAGAGAAACGATCAGCCCCTGCTGGTTATGATGATGGAACAGCAGAGATGAAGACGGATGTCTGTGTTAAGGAAGGTTTTCCGTTTTTGGTTGTCCGATGGGATGTCAAAATGTCGAAGGATGGGAGGACATACTGTCACTTCTATAATAATAATTGCATCTACAAACCAATATTTTCTCTCTCGCCCATGGGTGGATTCATCCGTTAAAGCGTAGATGCAAACTAAAAAGATATAAAACAAAAAAAAAAATGCAAAGTGCCAGAAAGAGCAGCAGTGGGAAACAGCACTGCTGCAAGGCTGCAGAGAACAACAAATAAATGAAGTTGTGTAAATAGGCACATTAAATACAGTTTTTTTTTTTGTTTTGTTTGTTAGTCCTGTCAATTTTCACATATTTTGTGTTCATTTTTCATTTCACCAAGTCCTGAGAGATATCGATGACATGTTTTGTCCTCACAGCTCTGGGTACGTGCAGGAAGCAGCCACGCAAACGTGTGAACAGCAGACAATATACGACAGCGTGGGGACCATTAAACCTCAAACCGTTCTTTGTAAAGGTCTTCACTATTGTGGATAAACACAAAAGGCGTACCTGATCCGAGTCCTCCGAGCGTCTAATGGGAGGACGTTTTTAACATTATTCATCTGGATGATCACCGGATACTAAAAAAAAAAAGTCATGAATAATACTCTTCGAAGCGTAAAAAAAGGTTATCCTTAAATGAAGGCGTGCGAAGTAAAGAGATTTCCTGTGCGACGTGAGTTTGTTATCATTTCATCGTGCGGCTAAATCATAGCGGGGATTTGCCTTTTCAACCGCCGAGTGCCTGCAAAGTATTTTGCGTGAATTCATAGTTTTATCTCCTTTCTAAACAGGGTAAACATATCTCAGTTATTTTCCAGTTAGACATACTTTTTCACTTTTATCACCCTCTAAACACACACGTATCCCAACAAACACACACACACACATGCACGCGCGCAAGCACCTTTAATATGGATGAGGGTAAAATGTTTGCTCAGCGACTCGACAACTCTTTCAAGTAAGTACACTTCTTGCCGTGCTGTATATCAACTGCTGCTGGTCTGCCCAGGAGGTCATTTTAATGGGCTGAAACCCTGCTTCTAAGCAAGATTTACCATGTAAAAAGAAAAGTGATAAGCAACGGTACCGGCAGCGATAAATCAGACACCGCCGAGGATGAAACGGATGGTGACGGGCCGAGGAGCCAGAACCGGCCGCCGGAGAATTTTGGCAGCAGAAAGATGAGCTTTCTTAACACAAATGTCTCATTTGTGCTGTTTTTCTTGAAACGATAAATCTTCTCCCGAGTCCCTGGGCTCTCATTTCATCGGAGATCCGGTCCCGCTATTATTTTTTTGATGAATATTAAAACTATGATTGTATTACATCAGCTGGAACATGTCGCTGTTAGCGCTACTGTTATTATTAGGATGAGATTCTCAAAACCTCTCAAACCTCCCTGTCTCTGTCGCACGCTTGCTTTCCGTCTCCCTGCCGTTTTCTCACGCTCTCTCGGTTGCAGAAGAGACAGAAAGCCGCCCGCAATGAAGCAGGATCAGGTTAAAAAAAGGTAAAAAAAAAAGGCAGTCCTTCCTCCCCACCGTCGCCAAAGTTCTCGGGGATGTTGGGTTTCCCGTAAATCATTTCCAAACCAAGAGGAGAAAGATAACCTTGTTGTTCTGACGCTTGATTTTCCGTGCATAAGAACAAATCATTGGGATTGTTCCGAATAGGCCGGCATTTTCACGTACTTTCTGATCCAAGACTTAGCTTGAGATATTATTTACATAAAGCGTATTCTCGAGACGCCTATTAGCATCTCGTTAGATGTGAAACCCATATTCTACGGTCATGTGGCCACGGAAGAAAATGACCCGGGGTCTAAAAATCGTCTTTATTTATATTCTTACCCGAACGACTTAAATCCGCGATGACTTTACATTCCGATAAAGTCTACCAGCGCCAAAATTAATTTAATGATAACGGTACGAGTACAGTTTCCAAATGTTAATTACGCGTTCATTTGAAAAGAGGAAAAACAGCATCTCTGATGTTAATTTTTCTCCCCTAATCTCCCTCACCGTCCCTGTCTGTCTAATCCCCAATTAAAATTTAAAACACGGCTAGAAAAAAAAAAAAAAAAAAAAAAAAATCAGAGGATCCCGTTTTTGTAAATTAACTACTCGAGATGGAGAGAAACGCTACTTGAATTATTCAGCGAGAGGCTTTTTGGTTCGAGCTGCACGTTTGCGACTTCTTTTACAATAAATAGCTGCGAGCGAAAAACAGACAAACGTTTCATCGCTGGAGTCTGACCTGAAGTTCTGGATGAACTGCTTGAACTTGTCCGTGCGTTTCGAAAGCGGGACGATGATGTTGATGGGGACGTTGGACGTGTCCACACGCTCGTTTTTCACTTTCATCAAGGGCCCGAAAGGACGGAAGAGGACGAGGCGTCTGAATTCATTGGCGGCCTCCCCTCTGAAGGTCAGCTCGTACAGCGACCCCTTGTCCTTCTCCATGCGTGTGATACCTGGAGGCGGGAAAGCGCACAAACACAAAAAAAGCCATTTTAAAGAATTGCAACTCTTTTCTGGAGATCATTTTGCAACAATTAACTGTAATGCCAGACATTACATTACATTACATTGCATTTGGCAGACGCTTTTATCCAAAGCGACTTACAATAGAGGACATAAGGACTGCAAATACACTTGCAAATACACGATGCACAGGAAATATACAGAACAGTAAGCTTGGGTTAGTGAGTTTTTTTTTTTTTTTTTTGACAAAGACATACACAAACGTACACACTCACACACACTGCATGGCCTAACTTGCTGCCTAACCTGATCTGGGGCATCAGCGCAGTAAAAAGTCCTGAAAGAGAAAAGTTTTTACCTGTTTCTTGAAGGTAAGTCTAAGACATGGACTGAGATTATTATTACTCCACTCATTTAAGTACAAATGCCACTGCTTGGTGAGGGAGTGTTACTTCATTTCCTAGTTGAAAAAAAAAAAACATACAAAGAATTCCTTTCTGGAAATATCAACATTTTTACTAAAAACAATCCCAAGTGGACCCATTTTTTTTTTTATATTCTCCGTTCTTTAATTTTGGCCTCTCAGATGTCAGCATCATCACTTTGCGCTGGGCTCAAGTTGAAAACGGGATTATGTTTGGTTTTCATTAATACTTCATATTCATGATAAATGTTGAATTTATATTCCTTTTACAGGTTACAAGACAACAATTGTGTTTACTGAGGAGATACACTGATAAAGAGACATTAAGTCTTCTGCGCAGCCCAGTGATTTAACTTTCGAATTTGGGCAAAGTGACAGATTTCTGCATCTTTTTGGCAACGCCAGCAAAGAAGTAATGACGATCTCCGCTGCCAGCCGCCGCCTTTTTTGAGGCGCGTACGCAGTATAAATTAAAGAACAACAGGGAAATCGGATTTATATCAAAAACTATTTCAACTCGAATACTCGAAACTCGAATCGATATTTGGCAGCTGCATCCAGATATACTGTCTTGTTGATTATAATTCCAAATGTCCTGATTGTATCAGCTCAAAACTTCAGAATCTATCAAAGATATTTACAATAAAATAACAATCGTTGGACGATTTGGGCTGAAAGTCTCACTTTACGTTTAATCTCTACGCTTTTGTGCGGCGGAAATAACTGTATAGTTGGTGGCAGAGAGATAACAGGGGGGTATCTGGAATAGTTCTTGTGTTTCACTGAGCTACACACACACACACACACACATATACATCCCCCATGGAGAGAGAGATTATTCTGATCACTCTGACCAATGTTCATGTTGTAACTCTTTAGTCAGCCATTCCCTCCGGGGAGAGGCTGTTTTTCAATTACTCTGCTATTACTCAGATTATTACATGCAAATTGACCTTCTGGGGTCAGAGAGAACAGAAAAGCACGGCGTCTAAAAGTGAGAGGAAATAACTGAGAGGAAAATAAATAAGAGGAAGAGGAAACAAACACGCAGAAGAAAGGGGAATAAAAGAAAACGGAAAAGAAAAAAGATCTTGAGTTTTAAAAGCAGCTCGAATTAAAGGCTTCCTGTCAAACTGGCCGGCTTCCTGTGATGGGAGGCCTTCTTTCCCAGAGGGACACTTTAATTTTGTAAATATGTGGAGCAATTTAGCCCAACTGCCTTCACTTCCTGTCCCTGTTTTTTTGCAGTCCAACTCATCAAGACAGAACCTCAGAGGTTTGCCAAGCTTCATTTTGCATTTTGTGTGCCATTTCAGCTCAGCCGTTTTCTTTACAATGCGCCTCTTAAAGCGCCCTGAACACACTTTTTGTCAATTCGGCTGTTTATTCTGGCCTCGACTAAAATACTGCATGTTCCGGGTCTGCCGTAAAAATCAATACAAATTAAATCCCACCAAGAACGGAGAGGGAAAAAAGAGGAAAAAAGCAGGATTGAGCGGATGTTTCGTTCTAACCGAACAACAAACGCCGGGTGTTTATGGAAAGGCTGATTCACACACGACACGCAACGTCCACCCGCTCGTAAAAACACCCCATCAGATCAAACACAAGGGTGTGTTTAATAGGCTTCGTATACAAAGTGAACTACGGCTCATATCTTGCGAGGCAGGTGACACACACACACACACACACACACTGTTTGAAGAGATGCTCCACTGTGGATGAGCAGCAGCTGCGTTCATTTCCGGTAGCTGTGATCACAGCAGAACAAACTAGGAGGATATCCTGGCTGCACTTGCACAAAAATAGACATATTTTTGACCTTCCAAGGATTTGTATAAAAGAAACGGGATCAAAGAAACTCAAGGAAGCGGAAATTTAGTTCATTACTTGATGAAGAGACCAAAAGGAAATTTGCAAGCAAGTGAAAATGCTCCCAGCCGCTGAATCGCCGCTGTTTATAGCCTTTAAAATACATATTTCCGAGTGTCGGACTGCGATGTGAACACGTGAGTAACCATCGGGTGATTTTCATCCATTTTTTTCACACTCATTTATAATCATTTTGACATAAAAAAGGTTTTAAACGTAGTCCAAAATGACAGGAATGCGATGTTGCCGCTCGAAGCATCACATAGAAGAAGGGAGAGGCTCTTCCAGATGACACCTTGTCAAATGTGATGAGGGGAAAAAGGTGGTATTTTTTGGACTTGAATTTAACAATTTGCTTTTAGTAACTTAAAAATCGTAAGGAAATCGGGTTTTATGCAACTTGAACACCTGTAAAGCGCAACGCCGAAGTCAGATGCGGCCGCGGTGCACGAGCAGCCTGCCGGATCCTCACCTTCTATGAAGTCGGACGGCGAGTAGACTTTGCTATTTTGAGCGTTGTCGGCGGGGGCGCGGCCGTCCCTCTGGGGTGAAGGGGTGTTGAGGCTGTGCAAGGCGGTCTCCAGCACCTCCGCCAGTTCATCTCTCTTATCCTTTCTCACGGGCTTCTCCGCGGGGTGACGGGTCAACCCCATCTCCAGCTGGTACACCTTCTGCAAGGTGAAACTCTCAAAGGGCACCACCGCGTATTCGCTGGGCAACCTGGAGCCGATTGTCACTTCCGCTTTTGAAAGCTGGTTCCTCAGGAAGTGCTGGAGGTCGGCCTGCTGGTTTTTCACTCCTTGAGCCTCGCCACCCTGGGATCCGGCCGCGGCTTCATGGCCTTCTGCTAGGCTGGCTCTCTTCAGGCTCTCCTGCACACCTTTCAGCTGCTGGCTGCGCTCCTGGAGCGCCTCTTTCAGTTGAGCGATCTGCTTCTTCAAGGAAGTAATATGCAGTCGGTGTTGCTCCTCGCGCTCTTGCAGGAGCAACTGGTAGGACTGGACACCCGGAGGTGCGCCGCCTTGCACGGGTCCCGCTCCTCCCGTCCCGCCGGCCCCCGCTCCCGCTCCAGGGCCCAGACCCCCCAGGCTCGGGTGGTTTGGATTCGCATGGGGCAACGCGCGACTCAGCGGCGGGTCGTCGGAGTGCGGCGGGCTACAGGTCATCACATAGAGGAGCGGCAAGGAGCAGCAAAGAAGCACCAGAACGACACCGACGCGGGAGACCCTGGCAAGAAGCCCCCGCCGCAACATCGCTGCATTAAGTATAAAGTTCATACGCGAGCGCAAACATAAATCGAAGTATCAAGTAACCTCACACACGCCGGCCGCAATGATAAAAGTCCATTTGTGATGAAGTTCCATCACCCGGCTGCTTATTCAGCGTGAGGTCATTCGATCTGCATTTCATCCTCACTGCTCGGGATCACTTTTGTCGCTTTTGTCAGCGAATGAGGGCGAAAGGCTTGTGAAAACACACTTCCTCCCTCCCCCTCCGCGAAATCAGCTCCATGGTCGTCAGGAAGCCTCCTTTCCAGACACTGTTACATCATCTATCACTCATGTGTGACTCATCTGTTCGCATGTACTGCGACCGACCCTCACGGTCAGTCAGCGACTTCCTGTCCGCCTTCCCATGTCTCCGGGAAAGGAGGTGAAGTGTTTGGTAATAATTGAATCCACATTAGGATGAGTAACGACGACGATGATACGCTTAGCAACAATGCTACGTTCCATAAGAAAGCATGTCCTCCTTGGCCAACGCTGCTTTCGTCATCTCGGTATCCTGAAAACAGAGAGCGAGAGAGAGAGAAGGAAAAGCCTGTTAGGTGATAATCTTGACTTTATCTATTGAACATCGGCTCACTGTGAAGTCACATTTAATACCAGAACTTGTCATCCTTTCATTTGAATTTTCTTTGCAAGCCAAAGGGGATGATGCCTATCGGTCGATTACGGTCAGGCCTCCTGCGTAATCCTTGATTTGACGAAACCCTGTCCTTGATTACACCCCGACAATAAAAGCATTCATTAATTTGAAAAAAAAGAGAGCGCCTCTGAGCTTTTTTTCTTTTTCTTTTCTAAAGCCCGATTGTATGCCTATCCAGAGAACACCTCAAACAAACTCCCTTCCTGTGTCCAAAATGCCCCTCATTGTGTTTTGGACTAACTCGGCTTATTTGTGTTGGCTAGCCGACATGTGATTTTTCTGCACATGTTCAGATATGACACACATCACTTTTGAGAAAGTGGATTTTTTTTTTTTGCTTTTTTTTCCCAGCCCTATTCTTGACCCTCTACAATTTTTTTTTTTTCCACTTATTTAACCCCAATATTTGCAATGTCATTGCGAAGCGTAACAAATCAGAAGGATTCCAGACAACTGTGACATGTTGGTTTAGGATGGCTAAGAGTTACTCCTGACGCCAAACTAAGCATTCCTCTCAGTTTACAGATCCTTGATAGCAATGTTGTCATGGATGTGCGAGACTCAGAGGCAGCAATATTATGTGTGTGTTATTGTGAGCTTGAGCTCACTGGATGCAGAGAAAAGTAAGTGGGTCAGCCTCGTACATTCATCTATTCTTGGTTTTGGTATAAAATGTAAACACTGGCTGAGCTTAGTGTCACACTGCCAGACTGCTTTCTATTTCATTCTTCCATTTTTAAACCGCATAGATATAATATCCATTCAAAGAGATCTTGATTTATCCCCATCCTTGTAAGAAAAAAAAAAACAACAAAAACTCTAAAAGTATTGTGAAAACGTGCGGTTGGAATGGCTGTTACTCCGACAGGATTTACAAATGAGGTTTCTTTTATGGCAAATTGAAAGGGCAGAATAATTTCGCTGAGACGGCTCCATTGGGACTGTTCTGATCGAAACTTTTTAAAATTCCAACCTTTTCTCGCCATTAAAAACAATTCGCTTCATCTTTGTTCTATTAGGTTTTACATCATTTTATATCTCATTTCAACTTGTCAATTGTCAATTCCTCTTCTTTCTTTTATTGTTGAATTTAAAACTTTATTGTTATTGTCATTTCTGCCCGATCCCACTGTTTTCTCAATGTTAATCACCGACAAATTTTAATCTTCCTCACACTCAGTGGTACAGTAAATGATGGCATAGTTATCAGGTGGAAGTTAATTTTTTTCGGATAAAACACTTAGGCTTTCTATTTGGTTAAGTGCACAAGAGATACAGTATAATTAACTCAAACTAAATGAGGGGAAATGTTGAGTAAAGATTGAAAAAATGTGGTTAATAATATATCACTATCATTAATACATCACTTATGTGGGAAGGCATCCATTTTTCAAGGCTTTGTGAGTTTAGGAAATTTAAGCCTACTGTACATTTCCTTCATACATCAGAGTGCTGGCTGTCTTATTATGTGAATAAGCACAGTTTAAATTACATTTACACGCATTAATTCTTTAATTGTTGAAATACGAATACTTTTAAAAATATGTTTTTTTCATATATTACACCCGAGCCAGGTTCAACAAAAGATTATTGAATATATTCAGGGGACAATTCGTCTTGATATCATTAATAGGACTTTTCTTTTTACTGACCATAAAAGATTTAATCACAGAATTGAATGTAGATAGGGATAACAAAAAAAAACAAAAAAAAAACTATTAATATTAAAAACTGCACGTAGACAATAAGTGGTATAATTATTTCAAAGTCCCCAATAGTAACATCCATATATGCAAAAATACATCTTTGTCAGGGGTGGGCAATTACTTTGGCTAGTGGTCCACATTTCTTATTTGATTTCTGTGCGCGGGCCAACTAGGGATTGGAAAAAAATGAAAATTGCAATTTAAATATTTATATTTCTTGGCATCTTATTTCAACTTTAAAATCATTGATGATCATATAAATGTACCGACATTATTTTGTATGTAATCAGCCACACAAAGTTAAACAAAAGGAAAAAATAAAGAGTGTCTGAATTTCATATTGAATGAAAATACTGATTGAAATATTCAAAGAAAATTGTTTGGCTGGCCGGATAAAAAAAGCAAAATGTTTTATTTTTTTTGGAAGGCTAACGTTGGCATACTTAGCTCCAGGGTTGGGTGTCAAAATGTTCCCATCTTATTTCAAACAGACTTCCACCTGCATCAACTATTCTCTTCCTGGACATTTAGGGATCATTTGTATTTCTTAATTCCACTTGTTGAAAATGGTATTGATGTGGCTACGCAGCCTCATTTTGCGGGTAACATGATCAGCGTGAATTGTGGGAAATGTAGTTTATGATAAATGCATGCGTTTGACTTCTTTATTTTCAAAGACAATCAGACCTTTTAAGATGTTCTCGCCGGCCACATGAATTAATGTGGTGTACCACATTTGGCCTGCGGGCCTTGAGTTTGACACGTGGCTTAGATGAACAGTGTCCTAAAAATGACTCATTCCGGTTTATTTCACAGAAAATTAAATGAAATGAATCTACAAATTCATGCATATATACTACAAGCTATAATTTCTGACACTTCAGTGTCTTCTTTTCAAGATGGATCACATTAGATGGCTCAGCTGAGTCACTAACTCCCTATATTTGGGAGTCTAAAATTGTACTTGATAAACAACAGTTATGGCATGCAGAGAGGTTGGCCTTTTAATCTCTGCAAAAATGTGTTAAGAATGTGTTAAAAAAGAAATCAGCGAATGATCTTCCAGGAGGAGTCAACCTTATGGGCTATGAAGAGAATCATCAATGTGTGTCATGATGGTGAAGTGTTTCCTGTTTTGTGTCAGTGAGCAAAACATCGGAAGGCAGGCGGAGGAGGGCGATCTGCAGCCGGTTTGAACCCGAGTCCAGGAGGAACGAGACATTTCCACTGACGGAAAAAAAACAGGATAGGGTAACTTTATCAAAAGCACTGTGGAGTAAAGACGGAAGTTACTTTCTGGTTATTTTCTTTCTAGCATGGTTAGTTATGAAGCAAGTTTAGCTTGGTGTTTTATTGTGAAACAAATCTGTAGATTTGTAATTCGGTCATATCTTTAATATTCACGTCATTTTGAAATACAGAAATGGAATAATAAAAATAAAATGCGCATTTCTCCATAATTGAAGAAGCAAAGCGTTATTTTATATGTCTATCAAAGTTTGTATTTGTCATACAGTACCCTGTAAACATACGAAATATTATTTCTTTAAATCTGTGAACATATCATTTCTTTGGATTCAGTCTTAACTCCTCTCTGAGGATATGCAGTGGTTTTTGTTTTTTTTTTCTAAGCTTTTACAGTGATTTCACGTTTCCGTCCCGGAAGTTTCTATTTGGAGTTCTCCAATAATAAACACCTCTGCTATTGTCTGCTAAATAGCTTGCCAATCTGTACGGAAAATACTTTCTGATTATGTCTGTAATGACACGTTGCTCATTCCCAAAATGAATTTGTGCAGCTCCTTGCATGTAAACAGACACCAAACCGCCTTGTAAACCTAAATTACAAAACAACTTTGCAGAATACATCCTGAGCGATCTCAGCAACCTGAATACAAATTGGATACACGACCGCGTTTTTGCATCAATCTGCATTTCTGTCTTACTGTGATATGACACAACTCTCACCTTGTCCGGCATTTCTTTCTTATGTTAACTATTTGCCTTTTAGAATAGTAATAGGCTATTTGGTCTAAGCACTGCAGGGCTGTGGAAAAAAAAAAAAAACAAAGCTGGAGGCAAATTCCTTGTATGAGAACACATATAGCAAAGCTGATTATGGTCATTTAATCTCTAGAGGTCCCTTCAAATTAAATTATGTAAAAGTAAAGGACAACGTGGTCGAAGTCATGGCTGGATTATTCATCCGGTCCCTGGGGGAGAAACCCCCCACGGGGACTCGCTGGTGGTGTTACCAAGTAATTCGGCCCGCTAGACCTTTAATATACGTGTTTTGTTTTTCGAAAAAATGATCGGAAAGAAAGGATGCAAAACGTATCGGATCGGGGATTCAAACGACAAACAAAGCAAACGATCAGAAATTACAAATCACATCAGGCATAGATACAAACATACCAGTGACTTATTTACTTTAAATGAAACCACAAAGACATAAAAATAAAGACCAAATGACTTGAAAAACAGAGAAGAAAATTGAAAAAATTACCATTCAAGTGGAAAAATAACAGCGAAATGAGACAAAGTGCTTTTTAACACAATATCTTAAAAATCCTATACATTTTGGTCAAATCCCTTCCACTCTTTAGAGTTTTTAAAAGTGCTTTAGATGTTTCACACATCTAAAGGTACATTCACACATCCCTTCATGTATGTGTTTTTTTCTTCCTAGAAAGCGGCCGAGGGGCTCTGCGCCATTTCGCTGGATCTGCATTAATAGCTCCTGAAATGACGGGTCATGTAGGGTAATTGCTCAATATTTGATATCTAAGATTGCCCACAAAGCAATGAAGTAATAAATGCAAGATAAGATAGTAAAGTTGAATAAATATAAAACATTTTGGGGAAGGGTGAGTGACACTGAGCTGTGAATGTGAGTCTTGAGCGAGAATGTGTTTTTGCGGTAAATGGTCTCAGTGTTTGACTTGCTGTATGTATCTGTAAATGTATCTCTGTGTGTCGGACGTGGTCTCGCTCGAATTCCCCACACAGTCAAGCCTTTGACAGGCCGGGCCTCAATGAAAGGATTAGTATACGGCCAGAGTGAATACCGGCCTGTGCTCCGACTGACGGCTGAATCGATGGAGACAGGGCGTCGCTCCAGCCGGACCTCCACTGACGCGTTAGAGGATATTTGAGGAGAAGGTGCCCAGGGAGATGTAGGTGAGTAGAGCAGAATAATATCATTTTAAAAAAATCATCATGATGTCATTCGCTCAGTTCCTTCTTAACTTAATAGTAGGGCTGAGTACAGTATGTCAATATATATTTAATTTAGTTTATTGTATCATGTTTTTTTTTCTCTCTATTATAACTGCTCTATCATAGCAGTATCATACTATTGTGCACTCCTTACCTCGCTTGTTACTAAGACACTTATAGTTTTATCACTTGTTTACTAAGACACTTTATAGTTTCACTGAGACACTTTATAGTTTATAGTTTATTTTTATTTCTAATTCTGCCTTTTCTTTTTATTATTTTATTATTTATTACTGTTATATTTTCTGTAACTCTGGCACAACAATTTCCTTCGGGATCAATAAAGTTATTCTTATCTTATCTTATCTTATCTTATCTTATCTTATCTATACCCAGAGAAAGTTCAATCTCTGGCTGAAATGCTGTTTGTGAATATCCGTCGGTAATTAAATTTATTTGTAAACGGCAGTTTTTAAAATCAGCAGAAAACTCCGTCGTTGAATTACCGTTGAATATGAAAAATAACAAATAGCTGGTGAGAAATCCAAGTGTGGGAGAATCACCATAAAAATACACCACAAAATTCAACTGTAAGTACCGACTAGAAAATATGAAGGGATGAAACAGAAATTAGGGACAGACTTATTTTTCACATTTTTAGACGACCATCTGTTACGACCGAGACAGTCTAACACCATAATTGATTAGCGATTAAGTTGGGATGAGGTTAGATTGTTTGCTTTGTGTATCAGACACATGACCCGCCGGCCCTGAGCGGATGTCAGGATATTGGTCCTGCTCATATTGATGCAGGAGTCTGGTTTAAATGATTATTTCACTCTTGATGGCATCGAAATACCATTTTTTTCATATTTTTAACAAGTCTTCTCTCTTTCTCCACCTGAAATAACCAGCTGGCTGCCAGAGTTTCTCTCGATAGCCAAGGATGGCAGGGGGGGAAGTGGAAAAAACAACATTATAATATGTTGAACCATTTGACATCCAAAAATTGATTTATTTTTTCCGATATTTTCTCACAATCCACTTCGTAATATCGTAATAAAAGACAATTTTAGTGGTTTTAGCGTGCAGGAGGAAGACGACGATAGCGATCGGCTGGAGTCGGACAAAGCCGGGATAGAAAATGGATGGATGGATGGACTTTTCCTTGTGTTATTCATTGATAATCTTTGTCAGCAGCCATGTTACAGGCACTATTCAGAAAAAAGCATTTCTAGTATGTATTAGTGGATGTTACCGCTATGCGTTTAATTAAAAGTTAAAATAAAAAGGTTTCTATGTAAATATCTCATGTTTCAACTTGGACACCTGTGGCTTATAGACAAGTGCGGCCTATATATTTTATTTAGTAGTGGTCCGTGGATCAATTGGTATCGGGTCGCGCAAGAAATAACCAATTATTTCCGTTGGATTCATTATCTGATTCTGAACAACCTTTATTTTGAAAAATATTTTACTTTGAAAAACGTCCTCTCGTTTACATCTCGGTCACGTGAGCGGCAAAAATGTAACCCACAAAATGAGTAAAAAACGACGTCAAAAGACGTCAGACGAAAAAGTTTCTTTTCGAAAGGGGAACAAGTGGATTCACACAGTGGATTCACATTTATTATTATAGTCGCAATCTAAACAATCTACATGTACCGCCTCCCCCCTCTTCTCCCCCGTTTCATGGTAAAATTGTTAAGCATGTGATAAAAAGGTTGGGGACCATTAGTTATTTTCAGCCGGTGCGGCTTATAATCAGGTGCGCTCAATAATCCAGAATAACAGTACCGAAAAACGTTTATTCTTTGGTTCGGGTGCGGCCTGTAGAGGTGGGCTGTCGTGCATTTGCAGCAGAGTCTGTCGTTGCCCTACTGACAGAGTTGGCCATTCGCCTGAAACTTGCGGTCAGCAACATGTCTCGGGCACCAGAATGAGCAAGTGAATGGTTGTGGCTAAGGAGGAAGCATGGTAGCTGGGGAGCTTGTTAAAGAAAGACGGTTAGCTTTTGAATCAACTATGTAGTATGGAGCGGGGTGTTTCCAGGATGTTTGAGTTCACTGACAAGCCTTCTTGAGGTGTCGTGGGCCTCACTCGACGAATCATGGATGATGGAAGGCGCCCACTTGAAAACCTTGATGAAATGCTTCAGGCTGTTGTTGGCTAATGTAGGTAAGTGGTGTCTGTTTGGTGGGGTGGTAGCCTGCCGGTAGCTGGCTTGTTTTTATTAGAGATAGCTTCTCTACAGCCCGCATTGGACTCCTCTACGTGTTTTTTTCCTAGGATTTGGGCACAAGGGACAGTAACACCTTGTCCTGTGTATTAATGAACGCTCATCTATTATTTGTACCTGCAATCGGGGTCACGGGGGTGCTAGAGCCTATTCCACTAGCCATTGGCCGGGGTTCGCCTTGGACCGGTCACCAGTCGATCGCTCTCTCATTCACAAGCCTGGGCAATTTGAGTCTCCAATGAATCTACTAAATATTTTTGGACTGGAAGCAAACGGGAGAACCCAGAAGAGACCGATGAAGACATGCAAACTTCACAACATGCAAACGTACGGCCTGCGGGCCAGTATCGGCCCGCCAGGGGACCAGCGGAATATATCTACAATTTGAAAAAATACATAAAAATATTGAGCTACTTTTTTAAAATAAAAATACAGTTTCTATATTATCTGCTGGGGGTGCACTGTTTTAGTCAGTGTTAGCAACATGGCAAAACACTATGTGGCTCAGAACTTCTGGCAGATGGCAGCAATGCGACTTCCGGGTCTGTAAATAGTATATTTACTTATTGTTGGAAATGTGCCTGCTTTTCTGCTGTCAAAAAAGACAAAAGTGGACATTGAGTGTAAGGGTTTTCCAAGAAAAATTGATCACTTCTTATTTGTTCGTCGAGGTTAATAACAAACCTGTATGCAAGTTTCGGTGCCACTAAGAGACTTGCCGTGGCAAAAAATTCAACAAAATGCACGGAGAACTGAGAAGACACAACTGAGGCATAGTGTTGTTGACATTGCTCATACCGGTACTTTTCTTAATGAATCTAAGGTTGTTCGTCATGTATTTTTTAAAGGAACAGTTCAAATGTGCCTGTTCTCGTTTACACCAAAACAAATGAGAAATTTGGACTTAGTGTTACATTTAGGTAATTAGGCCACAATTTTACTGGTCCGGCCTTCTTGACAGTATGTGGCCCCAGACCAAAATGAGTTTGACACCCCTGCACTAACTGGTTTGCCACCGTTCCACCTGCTGCAGTGAACAGTGAGATGATATTAGATAGTCTGAAGGTTCTCAGTCATCCAGGCCACGGTGAATTCTTGGCAACTGGGCTTGAATTTCTTCACTTGAAGACGTTTCATACTGCGCAATTTTGTAATAATAATAATAAATAAATAAAATAACAAATTGATAATAATAAATGTAAGTAATTTTTATATAGATGTATATTTATATATATTATCCTAATTTTTCTCTCTTTTTTCTTTTTAATTTTATTATTTTATTAATTTTCATTTTATATTATTTCATTTGATTCTGATTCTGAACTTATGGCCGAAATGTCTTCAAGTGAAGAAATTCAAGTCCAGTTGTCACGACAAGAAGATTTTGACAAGAATATTAGATAGTGTTAATGACTTGTTATGATGTCAATTTATAATTTGATCAAATAAGTATAAACATTGACTTTCTGATGTTTTCAGAGTAGGTTGTCTGTGAAGCACTGATACTAAAAGACGTGTTAATGTCTTTGTAAGATCATTGTTCAGTCTGGCAGCACGTGAGGTGATTCAAATTTTCTCATCAATCATTGGATCCTGGAGTTGTGGAAAAAAAAAACGACTCTGGTTTCTTCTGTCTTGTAATTTCCTTCTGCTGTTTTCTCATCCAGGTCACGTCTCACATCTACTTCCTCCTCCCACACATAAACTCCCTCTCCACCCTTCTCGGCTCCTCGCTCACTTTTGAAACATTTTTCAATGCTGTAGGTGGAGTTCAGCACCGGCCGGGGTGTGCGGGCGTTAAAATAATGACAAAAACGCCAATGATGACATATTCAACTGGCTTTTTTTTTCCCCCAAGCAACAGCCCAAAAACACACCACTATTCCATTTGCAATAGAAGCAAACTGACGTCTCTTCTCATCTCGGTTATTCTGGGAACCAGATCCAGCTCTCGGTGCTTCGGGTTGATAAATGACTCAAGTATTTCCAGCTAAAGTCATAAAGCCCAAATAAAAGTCTGGCTTTTTTTTATTGGCCAGATGAGAATTAATTAAGTTCCTACTTTTATTTCCAATTAATTTTCAAGTATTTTTTGAGTGCTTTTAGGAAAAAAAAACCCAAACAATTTTAATTTAATTTTTTAAGGTCTCATCCATTTTATGTATTCGTGTATTTTGACGACTTTAACATTCACTACTTTTCTAATAAAATACCCCTTTGTCTGCTGACAAAACTCTGTTACATAACAACACCACTGACTGAACCACCACTTTTAGGGTTTGTTAATGGAGAGAAACAAGTGTCCATTTCCTGTTTGGCATTGCAGCATTCAGGCCATGATAATGTTTATTTTTTAAAGTTTTCTGAGGAATCATTTGAATGTGAATACTTCTGTGGTCTGACAACAGGCGGTATTACGAGTTCAGAAAAACAAAATCGTGCACTGTTTCGTTATTTACATAAATAATAGCATTATCATAATCTTCTTATCTCATATCTTGGCACTGGCAGTGATGATATTTTAGATGCACAAATATACACTGGTACAGAGCAGTCAGCAGACAGATTCCTTTCCAAAAACAATTTGGAGATATTGATGATTATCCACTGATACTGTAATGTTTTTATGCTGGAGTGGAAATGTATTCCAAGTTTAATTTGTGTTGTAGCTATATTTATGAGGAAAAACCCCTGCAATGCTAATCACATATTACCATCAGCTTAGCTTTTTTTATGTTAAGCGTTGATTAATGACAGAATCAATAACCTGTGAGCAAGATGAACTGAGACAAGGAACATTATACTTGCAAATATCTCCATGCTGAAATCAGCTTGGTCACAGACAGAGCTTCTATCATTGCTCCCAACACCTTGACTTATAGAAAATATAAAATATAAATTATTTCCTAGTAATACAGAGACCTGGGATTATCATGCATGGACAAGAAAACTGAAGCACACTGAAATCCTCACGGTCCACTTCTGTCCCTATTCATTAATTGTATTTATTCATGTAATTATAATATCTGATATCATAGCAAGTATTTCGGTCATTGTTTGTTGTAATCTGCGGTATATGTTAATCTAAACAAGAGTGGAGGTAATTTAACAGGAAAATTCACAAATCTTAAGTTCTGTTTTTCAGTTTCAATTTGCAGTATCACCATTATTCCACCAAGACGGGGGGCAATAATGAATCCTCTGCTTTTTGAAAATCTAACAGCACAAGCAGCAAAAAGGTTTCGCAGCTAAAGCAATTTCTGGTTCACACAGGATGTTGAGTTTGGTAAAAGCCTTGGTGCTGCATGAATAAAGTGAAAGGTAAATAGGTGGACTTGCTGCAAGACAAGGGAACGGGGCTAACTGCTCGCACACACTGTCCCTCACTGCCAATGTACCAAAGTGATTCGTAGAGTTGACGAAATGGGGCTTTTTAAAGGGACTGGTGTCAACATGAAAATATAATCTATTCCAAGAAGACTCTGAATTTGGACGGGAGGAGTTCTTAGCAACCTCGTCGCTATGTTTACTCTCTGACTGTCAGGAACGGGACATTCACATTACGCACTGAATGCTGGTCATTAATAAAATTCAGCCGACTGCTAATGCAAAAGCAGGAAGCAAGAAGCCGATGTGTTGAGTTGCTACTGAAATGGAAACAACTGACCAAAAAGCAAATTACCGGAGTCATTTCTTGTCTGATAAACCAAAGAGGAACTTAAGAGAACCTGCACCAGAACTGAAGAAGATCATTCTTATCTCTATAACATCCTCTCTTTTAAGGTGAAGATCTTGCACGTTAGGAAACGCAAAGCAAAAAGAGGAAGTTTTTCTGTTCATTCTTCACCCTGTTAAACTGAATAAAAAAAAAACCTTAGCAGCTTTCATAGCGTAAAGCAGATTAGTAGAATATAAATGCCCGTTTCAACAGAAAAAGAAACCCACCTGAAGGCAGGGATCAAGAATGCATAAGGCACATGAGCACAAAGTCGCTGAGCCCCCACAAGTATTTCAGCGAAAGAAATCTGATCCACCATCACGGCGTCTGCGAGGTTTTTCTGTGCCGGGACGTCTCATAGTTATCGAGAAACTCAGGTGCAGAACTTGAGGGCAGTCCTCACGGACCCCGCCCAGGTGTAACATCCGCGGGAGCCGACACACGATAACAATGGTAAAAGTGAAATAGTGACGTTGGTGATCGTTTTACGTTGTTTCATGTGAGGACTGAGCCGCGGCACGAGGCACACAGTGCTGGGAACTATTTCCTTTTGCCATTTTTCGTTATATGAACATGCGGTTTGGCCCTTGCGAATTTGTGGCAAAGACATCGCCATCTTTTGCAATAGACACGCTTCTTCTTGCAAAAACATTCGGGTTCCTCTTGTGTTGCATAGATTTCTATACTTCCTCCTTTTCCATCTTAGCCACGTCCACTGACCAGATCCGCCCAGATTATGTATCGACTTGATGTACGGAGGACAATCGTCGAGAGCTTTCAAACTAAAATCTTTCCCACCTCATGCCATAACCTTATACAATAACTCACTCTAATCACTTACTGTGCTACTTCACATTGCCATTTTGCTCATTATTTATTCCTGTGTATATGTAAATACAGGACTGTCTCAGAAAATTAGAATATTGTGATAAAGTTCTTCATCTTTTGTAATGCAATTAAAAAAACAAAAATTAATTTTCATGATATTCTAATATTTTGAGATAGGATTTTTGAGTTTTCTTAAGATGTAAGCCATAACCAGCAATATTAAAATAATAAAAGGCTTGAAATATTTCAGTTGATTTGTAATGAATCCAGATCGTATGATGTTTTTGTAATTGCATTACAGAAGATGAAGAACTTTATCACAATATTCTAATTTTCTGAGACAGTCCTGTATGTATAGACATTCTTTTTTAGATTATACTTAATACTTTTACACTTCAGATTTAATTTAATTTAATGTAATTTAATCTAATCTAATTTAATTTTTTACTTTGTATTTTTATCTTGCCACTGCCTTGTTCTTATATGTCTAACAATTTCCCATTCGTGGGATCATTACATCTCATCTTGTCTCAGGTTTCATTGTTGTTGGAGACATTGTATTACACACAAAAAAACAATCATCTAACACTTAATTTAAGAAAGGCCCTTCAGAATCATCACAGTCTGAAGGAGATCTTGCAAACCTCAGAGAAAGGCTCAGTCGCCCAGTGGATTCTAACTCAGAGCCTTCTTGCTGGGTGCGACCGTGCAAGAAATTGCTTTAGTATGCAGGATATTATCATAAAATTAGCAGGTGCGAAAAAACAAGATGTCAAAAAGTAATCCGTAAAATGTTTCAATATCAGCCAGCGATGTGGTCAACCTGAGCAAGAAATTTGCAACGGACATATCAGCAAGGGCAAGGAAATGAAATAATAGCATGAAAAAGTGAGAAAATGTAGCTCAGTAGATCAGATCGGTGATGCTCTGAAAGACCGAATCGGTTCATTTCATCTCATGCGCCAATTAAAATAAGAAATAAAAGATTCTTGAGGTCAAATGTCGAGATGGCCAGTTTTTAAAAACTGTCTCTCCTTCCACCTTTTCACTCTGGTGTTCATTCCACTTATTCCATATTGAAAAAGAAATCCCACAAAAACCTCCTTCACATAGCAGATTCAATAAATCTTCCAGGACTAAAAAAAAAAAACGAGGGGTTACATACAAATAGAAAAACGAGACGACAGACACATTTTCTCCACTTCCCGCAGTGACATAACTGATATATGAATCGTATCCCAAATAACATATTTCATCTTCTGTGCCGCGAATCGAGGGGAGATGAAGGGCTGAGAGAGTGAGAGGGTCAGACTCAGAAAGATGACATAAATAATCGGCCTGTCATTAACAAAAAAGAACGCGGAGAAAGGAAATGATTTAGTATTTACTGGCAGACATTTTTCCTGAAGCAGATCTATGCAGCATCTGGTTCAAGCCTATGAAAACACTTCCTCCCCTCCCGCTGCAGCTTCCTGCCCACGGGGCGTTTGAGAGTGAGCGTTAGTGTGTGTGTGTGTGTGTACACGGAGTATCTATGTGGAAACACAGACAGGTACATGGCGTTTGTACATCACTTGCAAAAATATGAATGTTATCCTCTTGTCTTAAGTGCTTGTTAGGAGTGGGGGGGGGATTAGAAAAGGAAAAGAGGAAATACAGACAGAGCTGCAAGATTTCTCACCTGAAAAGAGAATTAATTAATTTTTCTTCGTCTAATCTGGCAGAGAGGCACACTAAGAGGCACACTAATGCTGCAGAAGTCAAGTGTGTGTGTGTGTGTGTGTGTGTGTGTGGCCCTCGCCGAATTACAACATGCACGGGTCAAGCTGGAAATGTCTGAGGCATTTGAGAAGCAACCTTGTGACCCTTTCATCGAGACAAATGCCACGTCTGAGTCGCAGAGCACATGTTCTGGTATTCATGTAAAGTAATGCATGCAGTGACAGCATGGCATTTTCAGAGGCGGCGGCGCCGCAGATGCATCCGTAAAGTGGATGCAGGTGTGTGTTGGAGCATCTGAAATTGCATTAAAGAAAAGAAAAATAGCTCTTTTTTTGTTTAATCGGATTGTTTTTACATTTTCAAACTTACTATCCCTCTGTTCTTACTTTCTGGTCAAATTGACCGGGTGAGTTGTGCCGGGTCTGCGGCTGCACAACAAAATCTACTGATAGTTTCCCAATCAGACGCAACACACAACACGGCACTGGTGTGTGTGAAATTGTGCTGAGAATGGCAGGCTGCAATCAAGTGCCGTCATAACACTAACACGCTTAGCGAAAAAATCGACAGCGTGTCATCAGTTAAAGTAAACAAACCATCAAGGTCACTCAAGCCGGATCTCAACGCCGAATGCTGATTCATAGAGGTATTTTCAGTGTTTTTATTATTTTCTCGGCGGGACCTCGTTTTAAATCCGCAGCACCTGAGATAAATGATTGCGATCGACCCGGTTTTCATGAATCCACTGGAAATCAGACTGAATGGGACGAGGCCAGAAAGATCTGGGGACTGAAATGAAGCTGAGATCATATGACATGTTGTCTTGGTGATTATTCCTGTGACGGTCTAAGAATGCAATTATAGACAAATAAAACTCAACGATACGATAAAGTTTTTTTTTTTTTTCCAATTCAAAAGATTCTTAAAGGGGGATATTTCACCTCCCACACAGAGCACGCATGGCTTCAAGCCAATGGAGTACAAACTATTAGAACTGAAAATATTTCACAGAACTGCACAGACATATCAGCGTCGGTGTGTGCGTGTTTAAAAAAAAAAAAGATATTTAGATATTTTTTTTTTGTAGCTATTTTCATGTTTATTTTATGTGATATTTGCATAATTCTTGTTCAATAAAATCCATTTTATTCTATATAAATAAATCACAACAATGATTTTCCAGCTTCTGACCACTAGGGGCGGCTGAGCCACCCATCCATCGTCTACCACAGAAAACCATTCACTCTCTCATCGGCACATCTGGACAATTTTCCCTATGAAGCTTCTGCATTTTACCCACGGGGGCCGCAGACCATTAAAACTCCAGTATAGGAATCGAACCGGGGTGCTTTGTGCGATAAGGCCGAAACGCTAACCACTGCATCCCTGTGCTGCCCTGCCCCTGAACCAATGCAGACTTTGTCTAGGGATTTTATTTAACCGTGAGAGACAAATGAAAACAGTTCTTCAGGTTAGTGCGCCTTCAGAGGAAACTATCTGACTAACTGAAGAATCTATTTGCTTGTTTTCTTCAGGGATGTTGAAATAAAGGGTGCGGCTAGATCGGACACCGGATTTATCGTTGTGTGTTAAAGGCTAAAAGCACTATTGGCGTTGGTGTTTATACTATATAGTTTGACATCTGACCTGTGCCGCAAAAAACTGAAGCTACATGTCAGGAAAATAAACGACGGCTGGCCAGTGTGGCTTTCTCGGGTGCCTCAGACAAATTTCCGCAAAAGCAAAATCCTCACCCCGGCAAATTCTCTGTCACAAAGGAGGAATACTATAGGTGCGTATATATTTGTCCCATCACATGAGGTCCATCCCACCTCGGTCATCATCAACTCCAAATGTTTTCATCAAGACGGCAGTTTTGGACAATTTAAGACCAAAACAGATTGAAAAAACATTTTCTACTCCAGCGCGATCATCGTGCTAAATTCGGCACAACCCTGAGCACTTGAACCTCCCATACTTTAAAATGCAATAAACTCTTTTTTATTTTTCACTTTTCGCTTTTTTACGTCTTAACTTTTTACTTTAATCTTTCTATATATTTATCAATTTATTTTTCTAATTTTTATAATATTGTACACTATAACATTTTATTTATATTTATATTATATTTTTCATACTTCTATATATTTTTAAAAATATTTGTATATATTTTTTTCTGTCTTATATCTCTAACCCAGAGATGCTGCTATGATTGTTTTGTTGTGTTATGTCCTGTTTTTTAAGGCTGTTTTTTTGTCTGTTTTGATTCCACTGAACCTGAGAGCTGCTGTCTCTAGAATTTGGTTGCACTTTGTGTAAAGGCAATAAAAGTCTTGAATCCTTGAAGCATATGATGCCGGCTGGATTGGACACATTATCAAAAAAAGTTGAAGTTACCATTTGAGTCACAAAGGAAATGAAATGGTCTTCACAAAGTTACTGAGGGAAACGCTATTAAAACACAATGATGAGATTTTCCTTGAAGCTAAAATATGTGAATTTTTCCAGTCCAAACTGAGATAACCCCTACTGACACAGTCTGCTTTTTTTCCCTCATTATTTAAAAGCTCCTCACAACCCCAGGATGTTTCATAACAAGCTGATGAGCAACTGACTTTTACAATATTAAGACATGCCCTTTAAAGGTTTTTAAATGGAAACTTAGACTTTGATTCTTTTTTTTTTTTGGCTGGACTTCAGCTCATATGTTGGTGTTTTCTGATTTTATAATGATGTTTCAACTGTGTTTCAATGTTTTCCTGTTTCTGTCTCGGTACTTCCTGTTTAATTTTGCTATCCAGCTGTCCGGGCGTCCCACTTCCTGTCGATCCATTATCTCAACCTGTGTCTCGGCGGTCGGTCATTGATGTCGGCCCTGGCGTCTTCTCCCCTCTGCCCCTACCTGCCTGATTTAACGTTGTAAACTTCTCTCATGTCATATCAGTAGTTTAGCTTGTATATCGCCAAATCCCTGGCTATTATCTTGCATTTGGCTCCTCAATTTTCCCCAGTCTAAACAGTAAAGCTGCAAGATAAAATAATGTTGTCGCCATTCAAGTTGACCGAGGGCAAGACCGGAAGTCTCGAGTACGTTACGTGCTGCACAAACAGTTTGCGATTTCCTATGCGACCAAGCAGCCTGAATCAGTATCAGTAGAACCCCTCTGAGGCTGTGCTGACCTCTTGCAAAAAATAAAATAAAATAAAACCTAAAAGGACTGTTGAGTTGTTGAAGCTCCCGGCTTTCAGCTCAACGTGAGAGTATCAAGAAGTCCCGTGATGGCGGAAGATGGTGGCTACCAAGACTAATCACCACAAGAACCTGTTCTCCACAGGAAACCACCTTCATTGGCAGGAGAAAAAAGGTGGTAAAAATAGAAGGGAACAGTGAACACTGGCTCCGGCAAGCGACCGGCATGAAACAGGCAAGCTTACCTGCAAAGTTTGATGTGCATCACAAACATCATGAAAAATAATCTTTACAATGTTAGTATTTGTGACTCTCTAACAGCAAAAATTAAATACATTGCAACCTGAATTCCACCAATTTTTAGATTTAATAATGGTGAATATAATGTTTGTGTACAGGAATGGCCTGCTAAAAACCTGTTCATACTTATAGTAAAAATCTGTGTGAATTTCTGAATGCAAAATATACCCGATACTACTTTATTTTACTTATGATGCCCTTCTTTTAACTCTTTTAACTTCCCACATTCGGCCTCATTCATTTTGATTTTTTTGTCAGTCTTCTGTTTTTCTGACAGTTTGTCATCGTTACGGCATTTTTCCGTTCTTTTCATTTGATACAATCAATACCACTATTATAAAATCAATCTTTTATAAATAAAAAATTAAATTCCATGTTATTAGGCCATAAAATAAACTAAAGGTTAATCTGATGCCACGTCATCTTAATGGGATTAAAATCATTAGATCATATTCACTATAGATTCATAGACAAAAATCATATGTGCAGTTGAACGTTTGAAGTGAAAATGTGTTTATTTGATATTGACATCAGATATTTATTCACATGTAAAATCATCTCCAACATATTATCTTCATTGGAAAAGGTAGTTTTTCTGTGGCATCCTAACCAGCTAAATGCAATACATATTCTTTGTCTCTGAGCTAAAAGCATGTATAAAATATGGCTCTTCACATGCACCAACTCTCAGATATCTCACAGTTTAGTCTGAAAAGTACCCACATATTTATGTGAAAGTGCCTGAATGTATTAATCTTTGAAGCAGCCCAACCTCCCCTTTCACCACTTGCCTCCCACACACTCTGTCTCTCTAAGTGATCATTACCAACAGCCTGATAAACTACACAGCTACGCATGTTTGAACTGTCTTTGTCTCTCTATCTCTCTCTCCAGGATTGTGTTCGTGTCTCCGGTCAGGGCAGTTAACATGTTTACGGCAGGAGAACCCGCTGGCGTCAATGAATGTCAGGGCCCCCGTCTCCGACAGCTAAACCTGCCCCGCGGCTATCTCGGTTAACATGAGGAATGTAAGACGAAGAAAAGAGAAGAGGGAGAGAAGATGAGAGGAGAGGAGGGGAAATCAGGAAATTGAGACTGAGCATCAACAGGAATGAAAGCCTCACCTTATCCAAATTATTAAGTTTTTTTTGCAAGCGATGTACGATGCAAGCGATGAAATTCTGTCTGAATTTTCGCTCAAAAAAATAAAGGGAACACTAAAATAACACATCCTCTATCTGAATGAATGAAATATTCTTATTAAATATTTTGTTCATTACGCAGTTGAATGTGCTGACAACGAAATCACGCAAAAATGATCAATGGAAATCTAATGCATGAACCCATGGAGGTCTGGATTTGGAGTCAAAAGTGGAAAAACACACAACAGGCTGATCCAACGTTGATGTAAAACAAGTCAAAATGAATCAGTGTTGCTTCCCAAGTGGGCAGTTTGATTTCACAGAAGTGTGATTGACTTGGAGTTACATTGTGTACATTGAGTACATTTTGCAAAAATAGTAATGAAAAAAAACAAAAACAATAAGACCCCCATCCACCCATACTGGAAAACTTTCATTCATTCATTATGCGTAGATGGCACTCAGGGGCTGCAGCCTATCCCAGGTGCCATTGGGCAAAAGGCGCCCCCCCCATTCGATCCCGGGGTCACGAAAAGCAACATTCACGCGTCATTAGTGACGTCAAACCTTCCAAACATCAGGGTCACCGGTTCCGCACTGCGAGAGGAAACACAAAACATGGGAATCGAAACCTTAACCATCGAGCCAAAAGCGCAAAAACAGTATTTCCGTGCTACGACATCTACCAGCCAGAGTGAGGCGTACAAACACGCGTTCCAGGATTTTAACTGGAGAAAAAATATTATTGGTTTCCGTGCTTGTGACTCAGAAATCAACCTCAAGGCCGTCGTCATGAAGGATATCACTGCCTTAAAATGTATCTGGAGCGAGAAGACGGGAGGCTGCTTGAGGAGCTCTGCACGAGGACAGACCCTCAAAGAAGCGTCTCCCACACTGCACAAAAGATGAGATGTGAGCGTCGAAATGCATGTAACGCCTTTTTGACAAGGTGGAAACTTGAAAAAAAAAAAAAAAAAAAAATTAAAAAAAAGAACTGCAATATCTTACTTTGAGGCAATTCAGGAAAAAATGGAGACGCTACAATATGCAATTGTTTTATAGCCTCCATGAAAGGGAAACACACACATACACAAGCACACACACACACCCTCGGAAACCAAAAACTTGTTGAAAAAAACAAATGCACTGTTGGCAAAAAATATAATACTGTATATGATTATATGGTGTGGACACTTTAAATTGTAAAATTCAACTGGGTTGACACAATTTCATCACCACTGAGTTAAACAAGTGACCTTAAGTATTTTGTACACACACACACACACATACACACACACGCACAGATCGTAACAGTGATACTTGAATTTGTTTTTCTCAGTTGTTGGTAGTTTTCGCCTGTCGCCTCGCAACTCCACGGACTCTCTGAATAAAATAAAAGCTGATACCGATTTTCTTTTCTGGTTGAGGAGTTCCATTATATTCGGCTGTTGCTGTGTCATGTTGTTTGCAGCTGACATAAAAAAAAAAAAAAAAAACAGCCCACATTCATGACTGAATGAACTTTCTCTGACAAACCGCCTTTGACGGTGAGAAAAATGATTTAGCCTGGAGAAATTGCACATTGTCTGTTTCTTGTCAGATGAACTAGCTTCATGATTAGTCTAAATTAAAAGTAAATATGCCTTGTGAGTAACACCAAGGGACGATAAGGCTCAAGGAGAGGAAGCGAGGAAAAGGGTTAGTTTGGGAAACTAGAGGGGGGGGGACACAGAAGAAAGAATGGAGAGATTCATTATGATACATTTTAAACCGAGCGGAAAAATGGAGGCTGGGAAAATGTGAACTGGAGGGAACTATTAAGCGCGTAGATCAGATACGGCGGTGCGAGGAGAGGATGAAGAGTGGAGAGCGGTCGGCACAAAGCGATCATGAGGGAGGAGGAAGAGGAACGCCGAGCGAGAAGCAGAGAAAGCTTTCTTTGATGTCTCTTGTCCCCTCAGGTGATTCTCCCTCCCATTCATTAGGGGCCGGTTTCCCCGGAACCCTCCTGTCAACATGCCATCTGGAAGGCCCTTAAAAAACACACCGCACTCCCAGCTCCGTGTGTCAGCAACCAGCCAGCCTCGAAACCCCCCCCCCCCCCCCGCCATCCTCCCGCCTCCACCCACCCGACGACTCCACTCCCCTTTTTCTCCCCTTCCTATCCGCCGGTGCCACATCCTTTAAGTGTTGCATTTCGATCACAGTTAGATTGAGCTAGATGAAACTTTAATGGCCCCCCTGGGGGAAATAGGTCACTGCAGCAGACAGACAGGAAGATAGATAGATAGATAGATAGATAGATAAATGTAAAAGTCAGAGCAAGTGACTGTATATTCATCGACAACATGTCACAACCCCCTCCTAAAAATACTGCAGCACGTTACAACCCGTGTGTTTACATGCACCTTTGTATCTGTTTTTTGAGTCTCCTCTTGATTTATTTATTATTGATGATTAGATGGGGCAAAAAAAGTGATGTGTTTAGGGTGGGGCAAAATACAGATGGTCAATACATAAGGTTATTTTTTTTCACAATTTTTACATCCAATAAAATCCAATTCAAAATATTATAGAGATATTCGTTTTATGTAGTGTACCCAACCCTGTAGCACTGCAGAAACATTTGCTATATGTGCCATAAGTGAAGTATTCCTATCCTTTAAACATGTTACAGCTTAAATGCTAAAAAGCCCGTTTAATCACAGAAATTTGATATCTGTGATCTCATTCTGTTGTGTTTCAACTCCGTCTTGACTGTGACCGGGGAGCCGTCTCGGCCAGGTCTCCCTCTGAAATTAGATCTCAAAGTCGAGGGACTTCCTGGTTCAATAACGGCTAAATAAAGACTTCCATATATTTCGCCATCTCAGATCATCCAGTCTCGGATTTGGTGTTTACATTCTGTGAATCTAGGTATTTTCAGATCAGCGCAGGTCATTATCAAAGGGTGAAACATAACAATAATTAAAACCTCATCATTCAACATCGATGTTGTCATCGTATGTATGTATTGATATCATTCTTCATTAATCCAACAAATTCTGATAGCTCAAAGAGCTGGACTTTTACAGACCGCAAACAGACTGTAACGCAAAAATAAAATTGTTTAAGATAGGGGGTTCTCAAAGGACGACGGAAAGAGACGCGTCGTTGGCTGATAAGACCTCGTTTCCAGCATTTTGCCGTAATTGAAGTGATTAAATTGGCCTACACGTTATCAGAATACATTTGGTTTAATCTCTAAATTTCATTCCCGTCCGTCTCCGTCATGGCGGGTCCACTGCGGACGGATGGGATCTGGGCGTGTCGCTCAGCCGCCCCAGACAGAATAATAAAACATCCTCAATCTTCACCGGCATCCTCCCGGGAGACGGTCGGCGAAGGAAGGCACGCAAACGGGAACTGGACGGCGCGACCTGAGCCGGTGGCCCCTTGGCTGCTGCCGCTTTGAGGAAGAAATGCGAGTCCAAGTCGGCATGTGTTTCCCCATCTGTCTGCATTCAGCGGGATTGACTCAAGATGCAAGGGATCGGCCACCTGTTTCTTTTCTTCGGCGATGAAGGATGAAGAACTTTCCTGTGTCTTGATAAACAAATTCTTGTCAAAATCTCCCTCTCGTCGCCAAACGGACTCGGTTTTTTGGCTTCCCTTGGTTTTATATTTAATTTAAACGCATTGATGAAGCGTATTCATCAGGCGAGTAACACGAATCATGCGTTTCGAAACCATTTTTCTCATTAAGAAAAAAAAAGGAGTTCGGGACGTTTGTGTCAATCCGGCAACAATCCGGTCGTCCGATAGCTTCGCTGGCAATTTTCCTGGCCGTAAACCTCCTCCTCTCCGGGCCAGCGTTCAGACGGAGTAGCCTTTTGCCAGTTCAATTTCATTTCTCAAAAGCCAAATCCTCCTCTGCGTCGACGAATGCGGCATGCTGTCGCGGCGGGAGAACCTCTTACCATCGAGTACCGATATTCTCTAAGTGTCATCATTGACTGCGATCGGCCACATTTGAATTCCTTCCCCGGGAGATACGTCGAGCCCTTTGCCCAGGAGACGTCCCTTCGGGCTAGTCACTCGACTCTTTGGCCACTTGACATGATAAAAACCACACTTGTAGACGGTAATTGGCCACATGAGTTGAGGCAGGAATCCGAACAGTAAGTACAAGAGCCGCGGCTTCCCGGGAAGATTAGTGACTGTCGAATAGCTCGAGGCCACTGATGGTTTCCTGATGGCGGTTTGCGCAGGCTCGCCGTCTTCAAGCTCATCATCAACGCGCAACCTTTCATCGGTGTGCCGGCCTTTCAGAAGCAAAATGCCGCGGGATTTCCGGTGCTCCGTTTGTGCTTGTGGTTGTTATTGTCCCTTAGTTACGGCGGCGCCTGTATATGATGACGTGAGATGTGAGTTTGAGATCCAAGAACAGTATCGGACGGTTGTTTTCGTTCTGGGGAACAGTCTATTTTCAACGTCCTGACAATGAAGTTGGGTGCTGAGTCTTCTTTAGGCCAAGATGTATTTTTAGAATTTCGGTTGCGGGTCAATATTTATAAACTATGCGTTTTTATTGAGCTTTAACGGTATGGCGGTTGACCTCACGGGCGATTCACGGTCACGGAGAAGGTTCGTCGGCGATCCCAAGAGCTTTGCTTCCATCATTCATTCATCATTTTTCATGGCATCTCATCTGGGATTATGACCATTTTATGCCTTTGGTTGTTCTTTGGAAGTCAGTCTTCTCCTTGAAAAGATCAAAGTGGTCGGCGTAAAAAAAAACAAAAAAAAAAACAAATCCTTGACGGTTCTTTCTTCTTTTCGTGAAAAATAAAAATATTTCCACTTCGTCAACTGTTTTCTCTTCTCTCCATCAGGAGTCTTTGCATTTCCTGCTGCCTGCTGGCCTTGGACCGGGCTTTCTGGGACTTTCTGTGTCCTGTCATTCTTGATCTTTAAACAGAATCTCTCTGTCTCATAGTCAAGGTCTGTGTTGATCACTGCCACTTTGTTTTGGGAGGTTTTTTAATGCCAAGAGATTCAAGGCTTTTTGTTCCTCTTTTCTCCTCACTGTTGGTTGGACTCTAGAGATGTTGGCCGGTCTGTGTTTGTGTTGCTCCCGTGTGGACAGCGACGGATGTCTTGCCAGTGGGCTTTACTCAACGTGTTTTTCCTACTTCTACATAAGTACTAACTACGGCTGCTTTGGATTATTATTTATTTAAAAAAAAAAGCACTAATATGTAACAAGTCGATGCAAATCGATAAACTGTTAAACTTGTTGCCTTTTTTTATCCTTGTTGTTGGTAATTTTGCAGTCTCTTTTTTTGTGGATGTCTCTTCCTATCTTTTAATTGTCTCTATTATTTATATGTATACTCATTTATCGTAATTGATATTGTCATAGTTATGCTGCTGTGACAAAACCCTTTCCCTGACAGGATCAATAAAGTACATCTTGTCTTATCTTATCTTATCTTATCATATCTTATCTTATCTTATCTTATCTTATTTTATCTCATCTTGTCTTTCTTATCTTATCTTTTACACATGACCTTAAATGCGGATATATTGGACATAGATATAATACTACTACTAAAAATATCTTATCTTATCTTATCTTATCTTATCTTATCTTATCTTATCTTATCTTATGGTTAACACATGACCTTAAAGGCGGATATATTGGACATAAATATAATAATAATAATAATAATAATAATAATAACTATCTTATCTTATCTTATCTTATCTTATCTTATCTTATCTTATGTTTTACACATGACCTTAAATGCGGATATATTGGACATAGATATAATAATGATAATAATAATAATAATAAATAATCTTATCTTTTCTTGTGTTTCACACATGACCTTAAATGCAGATATGCTGGACATAGATATAATAATACTATGAATAATAATTTTCTTATCTTATCTTACTTACACCCAAAAGGGAAATATACCTTGTTGGGCTTTTAATCTCCCTATCAATATTGCCTTCAATCAATTTCCAACATTTGTTGAATGCCCTTTAATCAGAATCAGATTTTGATGCACAAATTCTGTCGTTTGTTTGGGTCTTTAAGAGGTAACCGACAGGGAAGATGGGAACAACAGTAACAGGAAAAGAAATGCAATAAAGGTCACCAGCTGGACTGGAAATGAAGACGCGCTAGTTGTCGCGTCACCCCTCAGGGCTTCGGAGATCACGGATTGTCAAAATCTGTGAATCTTTCATGGTGCTTTGCATTTATTACCGCTGTTAAATAAATCGCCTATAGTCAACCATATGTCCACTTCCCACCAAATTTACGACATTTCACATGAACAGAGAGCGTAGAGGGCGGCAACAGCGCTTTGTCAATCTAGCGAACCTCATGGTTGCGATTTTTTTTTTTAAATTTTTTTAAAGGAAGAATAAATGAAGCGCTGATTGCAAACAGATCGGCACAGGTTTATAAAATGTGTCAGTAAAAGAAAATTACACAGCTTTCCAGCATCATGACTATGTTTGCCTAGTGTTCGGCGAATGACTTGTGCAAGTTTCAGCCAATCAGAGAAGGACTTCTGTACTTCTGCTTTTCTCTGCAACCGCCATGCAGACGTTGCTATATCAACCTGTTTGTAGTAAAAAAAGGTGTGTAACTGGTGATTTGAGATTATGACAGGGTTTGTCCCGATGGAGTGAGAGATTAGCACAGATGCAGCACATTTTTTTTGAATGAAACTTCCTGATAGGGAAGACAAAAGATTGCATTAATATTGATTGACATTAATAGTGTCATTGTATGTGTAATTTTTTTTGCAATAAACGCTGTTGGATTTTTACGGACTGCATACGAATTGTAATTCAAAAAAGTTTTTTTTAAATGGGGGGTTCTAAAAGGATGACAGAAATAAATGTGTTGTAAGACCCCATTTCCTGTATTTTGTCATGATTGTGACATTTATTAAAGAGTTAAATTGGCCTACACGTTATCAGAATATGTTTGGTTTGATTTTTGAATTTTATTCCCGTCTGACAGGAATGCTTTTTGGCATGAATCAAAATTACACCCAGCATCACAGAACCAAATTAAAGCACAATTTGCATGACAAGATAGTTTCCTCATTTTCACATATATTCCGTTTTATGTCATTTCTTGCTGATGTATTCACTGCTTGAATTTGGACATTGCGATTTCATTTTGCAAACCCTTTTATCCCGAGCAGATTCCTTTTTTTTTAGTTTGTTTGAGTGGGGTACAGCACTTTCATTGTGATTTTAGCTAATTATATTTTACTCCAGAGCAGTCATCGCAACAAATTCGGCACAACCCCCAACACTTGCGCCTTGCATACAGCACACTGCAATAAACCCCAAGGAACACACACACCTACATACCTACTGTTTTTTTTCCAACGTTTCCCATTTTTCTGTCCACATATTTATCAATTTTTTATTCTTGATGGTATTTTATATTTTTTGTCATTTGTTATTTTTATATCATTATGTAATATAAAATTTTATTTATACTTATATTCTATTTTTTCATATTTTTTTCTGCCTTATATCTCTAACTCATAGATGCTGCTATTGTTGTTGCGTTGTCCTGCCTTTTAAAGTTGGTTTGTGTCTGTTTTTGATTTCACCAAACCTGTGACCTGCCATCTCCAAATTTCATTGCAACAACAATAACAACAATAACAACAATAAAAGTATTGAATCCTTGACTCCTATAGTTTGCTCATTTTTGAGTGTAAAGACAGTAGTGATATTACTGGTTTAGAT
The DNA here is from genome assembly GCF_037954325.1 of Fistularia commersonii. Taxonomy (NCBI): domain Eukaryota; kingdom Metazoa; phylum Chordata; class Actinopteri; order Syngnathiformes; family Fistulariidae; genus Fistularia; species Fistularia commersonii. Next base: position 3,272,076 of record NC_141292.1, read on the forward strand.
ATGTTGGCACTGAGGAAAATCCAGGAAGCAGAGAGTGCAGAAATGCAGATGTTGAGGTTCTCTTTAGGGGACAGAAGTGGATCAGGATGGAGACCATCAGAGGAGGGATGTGAATATATTGGTAGAAGGATGTTGTAGTTGGAACTACCAGACGGGAGGTCTAGAGGAAGAACGAAGAGGAGATTCATGGATGGACTCAATCGGGACATGAAGTTGGTTGATGCGAGCGAAGAGGATGCAGAAGATACGGTCAGATGGAGGCAGATGATGGCTACAGCCGGAAGGAGAAGAAGAAGATTCTGCTCATCTTTGAGTTGGTACTGAATGAATGTTACAGGAGTTTGAAAAAGTCAAGCAAAAAAAAAATGTATCCATTAATGGATCATTGAGCAACTATAGTACCATATTAGTAAAGATATGCCAACATTAAAACAAAAAAGAATTTATAGACATCTCTCTCTCTATATATGTGTGTGTATATGTATATGTATATGTATATGTATGACAAAAATAAACAAGATATATATATATTTTGTTTATTTTTGTCATTACTATTGTTTCTTATCCTTGTTGTCGTTTTGGTTGTTTATTCTAACCCTTGCTGTCCTTTTTTCCATTCCGTTGTCTATTCTTATCCTTGTTGTTGCTGTTGTTGGTCACTCTACTATCTATTTATTTGTGGATGTATTTTGCGATCTTCTAATTGTCTCTATTATTTAGATTTATATCCAAATTTATTGATACTGTAATTGTTAGGCTGCTTTGACAAAAGAATTTCCCAGATGGGGATCAATAAAGTATATCTTATCTTATCTTATGTTGCATGGTTAAAATTATCTTAAATGTAGATATACTTCACATAGATATATAGATATAACAACAACAACAACAATAGTTGTTATTATTATTATTATTATTATTACAACAACAACAACAATAATAATAATAATAAGTATGAATATCAATATTATTAATATCAGTTGTATCATTATTGATAATAGTATAAGAAATCTATTATCATTATTATCATTATTGGCATTATTATTATTACTATTATTATTCATACTTTATTAATCTTTGGAAATTCCTTAAGATATATTTTGTGGGATACTTCTAATGATACCAGCTGTAGCAACTCACTCTAAATAATGCTTATCTGTTTATTTATTTTGTTTAAATCAATTTTACTGGTAATCTCCCGATGTTCAGTGTCATTCAGTTCTTAAGTAACAGCTAGTTCCCTGCTCCACGTCCAAAAGACAAGATAGGACCGGCTGAGGGTGTGTTTTGCCACGATAATGCATCCAGCCAGCTGTTTATCTGGATGTATGAAAGCTGACATGGCCTCAGCTCGGGGCGCTCGCTCACTCAGTCACTCACAACTCTCGGAGGGGCGTCGCGTTCGTCGGCAGACGTTGGACTCTAAACTCGCAGACGGATAGCTCTTCACTGTTCCGCTCTTTCTGGCTGAGTTTTAACTCCGTATGTCTCCGCTGTTGCTGCCACTTGTACTAGAGACATATCTTCTCTTTACATGCACACTCTGAGGTGCCTGCAGGTCACCTCTGCAGCACGTATTTCATTTCTAAATGTTATTCGGACTCACATCTCGGCTTTCACGCGCATCCCGCCATCCTGAAACTTCACCATCACAGAAGACCACCGTGTGACTTCTGATTGAATTTTGGATGCATTATGCATTCTCTGAATATCCTCCAAAAAAATCCTCTTATCTTCATATTCGCTGGCCGCTCTCTATGCATGCTTATAGATCTACAGGGTTCCCGGCATGATTTTCCTCCAGTTTCTACTCAACAAATATTATTATGCTATTTTAAGTCATTCTATGTTGATGTTGGCAACGATCACGTATGTTTTCAGGTTATTTCTCGCATTTTTTTTTTCACTTTTCTTTTTTTTAATCTGAACATCCAGTAATCTTTTATTCATTTGGCAGATTCTCATTGAATTTGAGGAAATCTCTTGCTGATAGTCATAATTTGTGTTGTATATATTTTTTAAAGTGAGTATTTCATTGACTCACAGTGCTTCCCAAGGATTTTGCAAAGAGAGAAAACCAAAAAAAATGGGCAAAATTCCCAGGATACCAGGGATGGCAAATAAATATAATAAATGAATAAAGTAAAATAAAATAAAATAAAACAAAATAAAATAATGTTGTTTACATTTGAGTTTAAAAAAAAAAAAAATATTATGCAATATTTCAATAAGACTATGATCCAAATTTACTATGGGATGCCTGGACGTGAATGTTTGTGCTGGCAAGCAAATGCTCCAACCTCCTGCTGCTGGCATGAGTGAAAGTGACAGTTATCTCTGGAGGCCAAAGACTCCTCAGCACCATTCATGCTCTCCAATTAAAAGCCCTTTATGAAGCGGCGGCATCTGAATGAACAACGAGTACACAAAAGTGGAATCATTAGACAATTAGTCGACGGGCTGCAGGCACATCAACGCCACTAAAATGTCCTGCAAGAGTCTGTTATCTGATCTGAGCCACGCAGCAGCGTCCGGAAGCGGAGGGCATCTCAAATGGGGCAATTTTATCTTGCAGGCACAGGAAGCACATATATGTCATCATGTATCACATCACTTCTTTCAGCGAAACAGTCACACAAGGCCCGCGCAGTCCTTTACCCTGAGTGGGCTGCATGTTTTTCCACCCTTTTTAAAGTCAGCTCCCTTCTTTTTTTCCTGCGTGCTAAACAGCCTCCGATCCCACATAATCTCCAGCTTCATTCTTCCAATATGAGGAGGAGGTGGAGGGCAGGGAGGGAGGGAGAGAGAAACAACTCTGGCTGCCTCGGTGCCAAATATTTCAGGGTGCTAGGTTGCTTGTTAGCGAGAGCACTAAGCAGGATTACCACCATTTCCCTGATAAGGGAAAAAAAAGAAGAAAAACAGTGCTGTGTGAGTGTGTGTGTGTGTGTAAGTGCATTTGCATGTGTGTGAGAGAGAGATGCAGAAAGAACACTGTGGATGAGGAGCCGGCACTTGCAGAGTGCATGTAATTTTATTACGTGGGTTTACCTACTTGAAACGATTGTGGGTGGCTGTTAAATGTTAATGGCCACGCTTGTCTTAAACAATTATTGTGGTGTTTTTAGCTTTTTTTTTTCCTCCCCCCCGCCTTAACATGTTAAAGATGTCAGAAAAACAGAAGAAAACAATACTTTCCGGTGCACTGACACACTCCTAACTGTTTGCGTTCATGTGTGTAAACACTTCCTGTTTGTTATTGTTTACACATTCATTCATAAAAAAAAAAGTCCCTCCACCGAGAAGCGGCTCACTTTAACGAGCATCAACAAAGGGAAACATATTGATAAACTGTTAGTCAGCGGGGTGGATTAAACCGAGCCGAGATGCTGAACTTACCCTCTCCCCCGGGCTGCGGTGGCTCCGGTCTTGGGTGAGTGGAGGTCGGTGTTTCGCTCCGGTGCAGCGGTCCCGGCCCGCCGCCCTCCGCCGCTCTACGGCCGGCAGGAGAGGGTGTGAGGGTTTGTACCGGCCGGTGCGTCAAGCTAGCTGTAATGAAGACAAAAATACCGGAAGTTGAAGGTGCGGCTTTCAAAATAAAATATACAGGATGAAATCACTGAATGACTCAAAGCACTTTCCATGTCAATTTGAGGGGCTCTTGGAACCTGCTCGTTGCCAGAAACACAACCAGACTCTTTTTTTTTTTTTATCTGTGGAGGTTTTCAGTCATCTGGGTCACGGTGAATTCTCGCCACTGGATTTGGATGGACATGAAGAAATTAAAGAGTAGTTGACACAACTAGAAGATTTTGACAAGAATTCAAATATTTAAAAAAAAAAAATCACAAAAATTTCAATACTGAGTCTAATCACCTGTAGGAAGATACTGTATTTATCAAAAAAATGTCTGGAATGCGACCACAAACTTCCAGAATTGCATATATGTAAGGAATACTATAAACATGGCAAAGAAAACACACACACAATTGAAAAAAACCCAAGTTAATCTATAACCATTAATCATGTTTGGAAATAGTTCCTGTGTTGTTTTAAATAATAAGAATAATGGAACACGAACATGTTTGAAACTAGTAGTGTTCACAGTGGGAATTAGTCCAGCATCATTGTGATAAAGGGGAAAAAAAAACAATTAACAAGAATTTTTGACTTTTTGATTCAAGAAATATGCTTGTTGAAGAATACATATTTTGCAATCGGAGCATTCGGTGTGGAAAGCAGCTCTAAATTTTTATATTGAAAACATGACAGCAGATTTTAATGAAGAAGCACATGTGTGACAGAATATCTCAAAGAATTAGTTTCAGAATTTAAGAAAGATGTGGCTCACTTCTTTGCGGAGGTTTGTACAAAGAGACACCCTTTTACCGATTACACGGAAATATGAAGCGCCGGCCATTAAGATCCGCCTGACAGACATGAACGTCATCTTCACATCTACTTGGCATCATGTGACCACATTCATTTCTAACCAGGTTTTCCAGGCTCAAAGATACAAACTCAGGAGTCAAATAGACTCTGTCAGCCCCAGCGGAGGGAAATCACATATTTCAAGGTATGAGAAGAAACAGAGTAACAAATAAATCAACAAAACAGGACAATAGCATGCAACCAATCACCAAAACGAGTATTAAAAAAAGGATAACAGCTCTCACGAGCTCCCCCAATCATGAGGCAGGAGAACTTTGTGCCTCACGTGTTTTACAAGAAACTAGTAAAACACATGCAATAGTTGAGCAAAAAAAAAAACCCTGTACATTGGAAATGTAGTTCATATCGCAAAAGTTTTTAAACATATTTATAGCGATATACAGAGACAGCGATCCGGTCTTAGTGCAGAACATGCCAGCCGTCAGCCGTCGTTGAGTAATCTACGTTGAGACTTGACAGTCCGCTGCCTAACTGCATGTCTCTTCTCAGTATTTGAACAGGAAATGTGAAAATTTTGAATTAGAAAAAAACAATCTAAAACTGCTGGTGAAGTTAATATGAAAAATACCTTTATAGTGCAAATGATTAGTAAATATAACGATTTAATTCTTTTTTTTTTTATCAAGACTGGCAAGTGAGGCACGGCCTCTTCTGCCTCCCCCGACTGCACGTCACTGGTCCATGGTGCATTTGGCTTCTATTGACAATATATTGGCATTATATTGACAATAGCGGTTTTAACTGGTTTTAACATGTTTTAACTTGTTTTCCGGTTTTAACCTGTTTTAACCTGTCTTCAACCTGTTTTAGCTACTTACTAATTGTTTTTATTCCCCACTGGAGTACATTTACTCCACCCACGGACAGCCGGGTGCAATATAGCAACTCTGCTAAGCCTGTCTGGTACATCCATCTTCTCATATCGCATTTTATGCTGAAATGTTTAATGGCACTGTACTGTCTGTCCTTAAATAAAATTCATTCATTCATCCATTCATTCAATAAATAGGCAGTGTAAAACATGATAAGAAATATGAACGGTGTTGGCAGTGCAAGTAAAACATTGAGTGCAGCTTCTTGGTGTGCAAACGGCGAGTACAGTTTAAATGGCAGTAGCTCCGGGTGCAGCGCCCTCACCTACGTTCACGATACAAGGGGCCGAAATGAGTTTTCTCCGCAGGTGGCCGGACTCTCCCGTGGAGATAAGGTGAGAAGTTCGGCCATCTGGGAGGAGTCGCTGCTCCTCCGCATAGTGAAGAGTCAGATGAGGTGGCTCGGGCATCTGGAAGGAGACCGCGAGAAAGACCCGAGAGACTTCGGATAAGCAGCAGAAGATGGATGGATCTTCTTTTCCTTTCGGCTTTTCCCTTCAGGGGTCGCCACAGTGAATCAACCCTATTCGCTGTATCTTCCTCTCTCACACCAACTCCCTTCATATCCTCTCTCGCTACGTCCATAAATCTTTTCTTTGGTCTTCCTGTAGACCTCCTGCCTACCAATATACTCACTATGGAAGATGGATGGATGAAGAATTAATATAAAAAAATCTTTCAAAGTAAAACAAATCTATACAATCAGTGTTAAAAACACATTTTTGATAAGGGCATACGTGAGTATATAGTGCTTTGCTCTTGATAATTGTGCTTTACTGTCACGGGGAAACAATTTTGTCGAATTATGTTGTCCTCAACTCCAGGTAAATAGACAAAACATTGGAATATTCTTTTCAAGATGGGGAAAAAACGTCTTTGAATCCAGTCGTTTTTACAACATCTCTTTCCTGACTGAGAAATTCCTGTTGATACGAATCAACATTCAATTAGTTGTTTGTTTTATTTTGAAAGACCCAAGCGGAAGTAGAATCCCTCATTACCGCAGCTTGACACAGGCGCTCTCTGCTCTCAGGCTCCGCAGGTCCACCCTCACCCTCCACCTCCCTTCCTGCTCTCCTCAACATATAAAGACATCCTTGTTGGTTGGACTCAAGACACCGTTGCAGCCTCGGGGAAACACTGCGGCCTTTCACGACGAGTCAACGCTGCAAATGTGAAGCTCAAATTAAGCTCCTTCTCTATCCGACCTGCAGACAGACTCCACTCAACTTCATTAATGCCCACTTATGCAGTGCAGAGGCCCACCTGTACAACATAGCACTTCCTGGTAAACTAACGCTTCATCAATCATTAAAAGCATCATGGAGCCGCCAGATTGTAGTGATTATCCTGAAATGTAGGTTTTTTTCTGTCTGATAATACAAAAGGGCAGACAGAACTGCCTGGTTGTGTCTCTTCCTGCCGAGAGAAAAAATATTCGTGGACCTGAATATATCATGCCTGTCTGGTGTGAGTCTTATTTGTTCAAAAGGTGTTCTCATACCGATGGAGCGCAGGCAGACGGAGATATTCTTCATCCCAGAAGGGGCTTCTTGTTAATGATCCAAGTTCTCAGAAACACACAGGTGATTAACTGAAATTTGACTTATTACTCATAAACAGGGGGAGAGATTGGATGTCTCATTAAATGAACCTGAGCTCATCAAAATTTACCACTTGAGTTGAAATCTCTCTCGGTGCAAAACTGATTTGCTCCTTTTTCCTTGCAGGAAGAGGGTTGAATATGCAGAGGTTTAATGTTTGTGCAGTTTAAATACTGACTTTACATTTGGTGTTGGAAGCGTCTCGAGGCCCTGTGCTTGGTCGACTTGGTAGAAGCGAAGGTGAAGATTTCTGTCTCGAAATTAAAAACGTGATGTGGAAAATACAGAAGAATCTACATCAATAAGAAATGATTTGACTCAAAAAAGAAAAAAGCGATTAGAGTGAGGGAAAGGCAAGATATTAATGAAAATTGAGCAAGAAATTACCAGAAAAAGGCATGAAACTGCCAATAATAAGTGGCCGGTCACAGTCAATTATTTTTCTAAAGTGAATGGACAGACAGCTTTACTTAAAAAAAAACACAAATAAATACAAAGAAAAAAAAACTTGATAAATCAGCCAATGCGTGAGCGGTTCACTGTGAATAATTTTGATCTACTCGTCATTCAAATTCAGCTAAAGTTAACAATTCATACTTATTTTTGGTTGGGTTCAGAAGTTGCAGAACTTCAGCATTTTACAGCCCACAAATCTTTCTGATCAAAGATAATCAGCAGATTTATCAATAGTAAAAGCGTTCATTAGACCAAAGTAATTAAAAATTAATCGGTAGAATGAATTGATCCCACCTTAAAAAAAAAATAGTGGTAAAATCCCAGCCAAGGCGCAGCTGCCCTCCGTCATTCCCGCCATGGCGTCATTCCTTCTCCTGTAGCGCCACCGTGTGGCCAAAAATGGAACTGCAATCTCAGCACTTCTGAGGCTGCAGAGACAAAATCCGGATTTGATCTTCCTGACGGGGAAAGAGAGAGAGGACTTCTGCAAAGTGAGAGAGGACTTCTGCAAAGAGAGAGAGGACTTCTGCAAAGAGAGAAAGGACTTCTGCAAAGAGAGAGAGGAATTCTGCAACAGGCTGTTGCGAGTTTGGTGCTTCATCACTCTGCACCATCTCTCCCGAAACAGCAGCATCAGTCGGCAACGATCCAACAGACAAAACACTTAGTCACACATTTATAATCCTTGTTTTGAATCGTTTCCAGAAGCAAATTTTCAGGCGATAGTTTCCTTTTTTTAAAAAAAAAAAAAAAGCTAATTATTTGGGAGTCTTGAATGATTTATTTTAGGTTGTTTTGCTGGCCTCTCAGTAATCTCACAGGATTAACTCATTTAAATTTTAAATGCATATATAATCACAGGGATATATGTGCACAACTACCTCATGCACTCAGAAGTCCTGTCCTGACCCCTGGTTAGTATCACAAATGTTAAACCTGCGAAGACTTTAACAAGGTTTAGCCTCTGTCTTAATCACTTCCTGTCTCGCGTCCCCGGGCGTTCGACTAAAGTCCCGTGTGGATAATCCAGCCCAGGTCGGACGTGGGATCGCTCGTCCTCGTTCACCTGCTCTCTCAGAGGAAAGGTTACCTGATTCTGCAGAAGCAGCACTTGTGACGCCAAGATCTCCAGAGGAGACGGGAGGCCGAGAGGTCGGCCTGTGCGGGACGACAGTGGCGTCAGTACAACAGCCGACGTGACGGAAACAACGTCCTGTGGGCTTTTCTGCAATTTAATGAGGCCACTGGGACTGAATTTGTTTGTGTGTGTGTGTGTGTGAGGCCTTCACTGCACTGACACCTCAGCAACACACACACGTACAAAAACCTGCCTCAAAACAAACAGGTGTCCAACATACTTTTTAATAACGAACCATTAAAAAAAAAAAAAAAAAAAAAGGAAAATATAAAAATATACAAGCAGCTCAATATACAACTACTAAACTTTTATAGAAGAAAAGCGTTTTAATTTTGGGCAACATGTACCTTCATTTCTGCTTGAACTTTAACTAACTGCAGCTTATCTTATCATTAAGAAATGTTTTGAAACACAGAACGTGCCTGAGGTTCCTTTAAGATGCATAGGATGGTTTTTAAGAGCCAAAAAAAAAACAACTAAAAGCAACATCAAAAGGTGCTCAACTATTTTTCAGTTATTTAAAGAGACAATTTACCCTGAAATCAAAATTGGATTCGATTTAGCGGTTCGTTGAGATGGAATAACGATTTCAGATTGTAACAACTCGCTCTTTAAACTTACCAAATTAGGTTATTCTGATCCAATATAGCTCAATTCTATCAATAAGTCTATCTGTTTTCCTTGCCATCTGGAAAATAAACTTGTAAACTTCGTCATTCTTGCAATAAGACGGTAATGTATTTCATCATTTCGCTGTTTTGAAATAATAACATGAGGAGAAATTTCACATGGAGATACAAAAAAGGAGGGAGAAATAATCATGTCTCTGTTTTCATTATCTAAATTGTCATGCAATGTCATAAGTTATCAGGAAGTTAAAACTGTTTCTGGAGACAAACAGGATTTTTACATTTTTAAGATCGTATCAGTCCCCCCCACGCACTGATGGAAAACAACAGATGAGCAAGAAAATAAAAAAAAATAAAAAAACGTTCTTTCGATTCGAAGGTGAACTTTCCCTGTAACAGAAAGCGGGATCACATGAGAGGGGATAAAACAGAGAGGAACTTTTAGAAATAAATGCGTTAAATCTAAGATACACATCTATTTTCCTTTATCTTAGAGCGGAGTTGCATCTTTGGTTTTGTTCGACCTGCTTCTCAAAAGGCTTTTCTCCTGACGCTCCTCTTTCAACCCTTAAAGTTCTGGAAGATCTCGGCGGCGTCCAGCCAGGACCGGAAACAGGCCAGGCCGTGGTCCCGGATCTGCTTCCTGCCCTTCTCCGTGATCACGTCGCCGTTCTCCTTCACGATCACCAGCTTGGGCACGGCCGTGATGTTGTAGCGCTGCTTCAGCTCACTGTCAGATAGGAGAGAAAAAAAATTATGAATCATAATATTAGGTGTTTTGAAACAGCTAAAGTTTAAATAGTCTCGTGTAGGATCTATTTGACAAATAAAATTAGTCTATCAACAACAGAAGGATTATTTGAACTATCCCACTTTTATCTAATTTAGGACTCAAACATATAAAAGTATATCACTGATATTTTTAAATGTTTTATTTCAGGGGGAGTTTGTTGGATTTGGTGTCTTTCATTGATGAATAATTTCCTTTTTACTTCTTGAAGATATACACATTTTTATTGCTTTCCCCCCCCCTCTATTTTGGGCATTTTCTATCTGATTTTTCAGCACTTATTTTTTTCCACTCTTTTTCTGTTTTGCAAGTCTCTCTAAATGAAAATGTACTCCTGGTGTGTTGTCGGTGTGTTGTAGTGAGCAGCCCAATAATTAAAAAAGAAAGGAAACAAACAAGATAAGGTGAAAATAATAATAATGAAGAGTACAGAAAACAACTAAGGGAATATCATAATTTTGAGGGGGATTTTGGGAACCAACAGCAGATCCATCACCATGAAGGAATGATAACAACACACTATTGTAATTTTTCTTCACACAGAAAAAATTGATTTGTTTTTCTGAAGTCACGGGAAAATGTTTGCCACTATTGTGACATGAATATCTGATTATCTGAGTGGAGCAAAGCCTTAACCTGAGAGGGTTACCTGTCCTGAGCAGGTTACACAAGCAGACCAGAGTCCTGCAGCTCAGAAACATCGATAGCAGCGCATAGGAAACGACGATACACACCATTAAAACATTTTAAAAGCCTAAACTCGGGATCTGCATGAAGAACAAATCGGCTTAAAATGAATGCATGGATGATTCACGCACTGCTTGTAATCGTCGGTCCAGGGCAGAGCCAGCCAGTCGCCGTGCATGTCGTGATAATACTCCACCATGTCGTCGGCGGTTTTATCCGAGGACACGAAGACGATCTCCAGCTGTGCGGGCGGGTCTCCCTCCTCCACCAGCTCCGTGTAAAAGTCGCACAGGACGGGCGTGAAGTCCCGACACGGCGGGCACCACCCGGCGGAAAAGTAGATCCCCACCACTTTGTTCCTCAGCGCTTCCTCCGGTTCCACGTAATCTCCGTCTTTATTGAGGAGAGTCCGTCCGGAAAACACCTCCACCATGTCTGCTGAAGCCGCTTCCACTCCACGCACGTCTACCTCATGTTTCTTCCGTGTCCACCCGGCGAACCCACGGGAGGGTTTATTTACCTCTGCGTTAAATCTACTTACAGCCAATCCCGATAATCGCCGGCGGACCAATGAGGAGGCGAGGAAACGGTGACGTAGTTCATTAGCCACGTGGTTTGTGACCGTCCGGCTTCTTCTACGGTTTTAAGCCAAAAAAATGTGTTAAAATAGTAGGAAAGTGGCAACAGCGCTAATAATGTAATGAAAAAGACCCTAGTGGCTAAAAGGGGAAATTGCAAATATGGCGCCGGTCACGTGTTATGCACGCTTCCATTCACCGATTTTTTTTTTTTTTAATTTAATTTAATTTTTCTTATTGAACATAAACAGTATAAACAAATATACACATGTACAAATAAAAATTGCAAGGTTGAATCGAATGTCAATGAAACAACCAGAGATGAGGGAGCAAAGGACATAAGGACATTCATTATGCATGTAATCAGAAGTTAATTGTGTTACATCACATTACATTACTGTCGTTTAGCAGACGCTTTTAACCAAAGCGACTTACAAAAATTGCAATTCAATAACCGAAGATCCAAAGTACCAGTAGTCGTTATTCAAAGTCACCACTCTACCAAATAGCCATCTCAAAACCATATACAGTACATACATACATTAATTTCTTGTTTTTTTTTCTTTTTTTGGGGGGGGTAAGTGCGCTTAGTATTAAAGATTTGTGAGAAATGCCTAATGCCAGACAAAAAAGAAAGTAAAAGAAAATAATAAATAAATAGATAGATAAATAAATTGAAAAAATAAATTAATTAAAAAAAAAGACTTGCAAGGGGAATATAACATATATTTAACTTGGTCGTTCACAAGAAAGCTCAGACATCAAACTGTATGTTTTTGGGTTTTTGGATTTTTCCATAAGTTTTAAAGATTTTTTTATATGATTCAAAATCATTTATAAAGAACGTAAAATTTGGGGACCACTTTTGCATTCTCTTTTTGTGAATGAAGAACTTGGCAAGGCCTAAAATAACACATTCACCAAGTTGAAAGTTAAGGTAAGATAAACTTTATTGATTTTTTTATTTGATTTTTTTTTTATAGATTTAAACTTTATTGATTGATTGACATTCCTTTGTCACAGCAGTTATAATGTCAAAAATAAATATAAATATGAATATAAATATAAATATAAATATAAATATAAATATAAATAGAGAGACATTAGAAGATAAGATAGCAAAGACTTCCACGAATAAATAGACAGCGGGGAGAATAACAACAGCAACGACATTAGGGATGAGAATGGACGACAGAATAAAACAGTAAGGGTGAAAAATAGACAACCAGAACTAAACGACACTATAAATAGACTGACGATAGCAATGACAAGAATAAAACAAATAAACAAAAGACATGACATGTGAATGGGTGAGGTGGTGAGGTTGTGGTAGCAGCACAGAAGCACCTCAGGCCTACAGCCTGAATTTCTTCACTTGGAGACCTGAACAACTTAGACCTGCCCCAAAACCTGCCCCAAAATTCAAGTCCAGTTGCCATGGCAAGAAAATTTGGACAAGAATTTAGATAAGAATTCGCCACGGCCAGGATGACTGAGAACCTCCACAGACATGTCTTGGTTAGCTCAATGCTAACCACGGAGTTACACATTAAATCACCCCATTTTGATTTGTCTCATTTGGTCAGAAAGTAAAAGTCCGAAACATTAATATTCTTATCGTCGCTAAGGTATCAGAGGGCTACATTGAATGTTAGTTTATTTTGTTTATGGGCTCAAGCACCCGGAAGTATGAGGCCAGTCGTTTGAAACGCTGCCTCTGGTCGCTGATCCAGTTTTGTTATATATTCACGGTTCAGACGAACTTGAAAGGTGATTACGAAACAGTATGTCTAGTGGAGTGACGTGCAGTCAGGGGACGCAGTCTCGGAATAAAAAAAAATGTAAAATTAAAAAAATTGATTAAATGGTTATATCATTAGTGATTTGCACTATAAAGGTATTTTTCATTTAACTTCATTTTTAGATGTTTTTTTTTAATTCAAAAATTGCTGGATTTTCACGTTTACTGTTCAAATACTGAGAAAAGACACGCCGTGAGGCCACAGACTGTTGATCTTCAACGAAGATTGCACGATGACGACTGACTGCTGACATGCTCTCCACCAAGACCGTATTGTCGTCGCTGTATGTCGCCATTGAAATGTTTATACATTTTGCTATATGAGCTACATTTCCCATGCACAGTTTTTTTTGTCAACAACTGTGTGTGTGTTACTAACTTCTTGTGCTGAGCGATCATAAACGAAGATGGATGTACGCAAAATGCAGTGAATGCAGACTGCGGGCGAGGAAAGAGGATGTGAGATTGGCATGAAAGGAACCGGATCCGAGAAGAGTCGCATTGAAGCAAGCGAGACGCTTAAGATGATGGAGGTACTTCTTCAGAGGGCCAAACTTCATCCGGCAACTGGACTCATACGATAAACTAGACAAGTTAAGCCTGATAACATCAGGATGACATTTTACACTAAAGTTATGTTTAAAGCACATGTTGCTTTCAGTGATGCATCTTGCCGGTGTAGTTTGTCTCGCTTCATTATGTATTGACAGCTCATTTCATGTAGAAAGGCCATCAGCTGAGGGAAGTGGAAAACACACATCCTGCATAGGTAATCCAATCACTTTTGCACTCAGAGGAGTGAGAAATGAATACAGCATGCTAAACAAAACCAGAGCTATTTTCTGTTTTTTTCATTTATGTTGTGTGTGATATATATCTCTGTAGAATTGGAAACTGAGGAAACTATGTTGATAGATACACTTGAAATAAGTGTGAATTCTGAGGTGTAGGAAGCAATGCTATTCTCACCGGTTTTCACTGGGTCTAAGTTGATTTCACGCAAACCAATATGTTTTTTAATTTAAAGAAGCACAAGCAATGAATTTTTAATCAAAACAGATCTTTATAAACATGGGATGAAGTAACTAAAATGAGAATTGCCCAGCACTGCAACTCATTTAATTTCTGTGTCCATTTAATACACGTGTCAACTCAAGGTCATTGCCTTTGGCCCGCGAGAGCGTCGTAAAAGGTCTGATTGTCTTAAAATAAATAAGTCAAATGCTTGCATTGACTATAAACTACATTTCCCATAATTCATGTGGATCACGTTACCCACCAAGTGACAGCATCACGCCATCAGATTGCAGTGTATCCACATCAGTGCCATTTTGAGAAATACAAATTATCCCCAAATAGCCAGGAAGAGAATAATCGAAGGTTTTTGAACAAATTTAATGTTATAACTAGTGTTGGATGACATTTTTCTTTATTTACTTGGATAGTTTGAGTAATGTGGCTTCCTTAACCTGATATGATAAAACAGAGCAACTAGTGAACATAATTTTTTTCACATCTATGCAAATGCATATGCAACATTTCGGATTTGAATGAGTAATAAATTCAGCTATTTAACATTTAGGAGTAGTTACATTGATCTTACATTACATTCAGTTACATTTAGAAACATGTGGCCCTTTGACAGCAACCATGATGCTGATGTGGCCCGTGGGGAAAATGATTTCGACACCCCTGATTTAATAAATACAGGGGGGGGGGATATAATGCATATGCCTTAAATGATATTGGACATAGCTCATTTATTGATGTGCAATATTATTTTTGATTTCATTGAATCCAGTTTGTGAGCTTTTAATATGGCAGTGCCTTTTTTCAGTGCATTTTTTTTAGCAGTTTTAATAATTATAGTATTTCTACCTCCTTATCCCAAAATGCTCCTGATCTTCCTGCATTACCTTCTGGATCCCGTTGAACTGCACCTGTCTCGTCTACCTCTGTATTATCAAATATACAAAAAATTCTGTATTTACACTGGTTTCCAACAAGGGATTCAATGGGTTGTGTTTGTGACTTTGGCCTGTTGGGGTTGAGCAAGAGGGATGTAATTGACCTGGCCCTTATGCTGTCATAGTCTCGGAAATTATTCTTCGTCTTTTGGATCTATGTGTTATCTGTGAACAAATGAAAAAAAAAAAACAGGTTTTAAAGTTGTAGTCCACTGTAACAGATAAAATGATAGCAAGAAACACATGTGGAACATGGAATGGTAAAAGGTGTGGGGTAAATATATCGCTCCACTTAAGTCTGCTAGCTCATACGAATACAGTGACCCAAAACTGTATTTAAAAAAAAAAAAAAAGTAAAACAATGCTCTTTCTTCTTATTACGTTGGCAACTAAAGTGTAACTTTCAAGGAAATTCTTTTCATCGCCAACAGTCGTTATCATGATTATATTAATTATAAATATATTTGTTAATGCCAAAAACCTGATTTCTTTTGGATGAACGTCAAGGATCTGTGACCAGATCAATGAGAGATCCACTGTCTTCTCCCTCAATGACGCTGAAAGATGCGTCCTCAGAAAACGAATCGTGATCTGTTGAAAGCGCTTCTTCTTTTGTGCAAATTTAAAATCTTAGTAGCTCTAGTTTGGTTTGTTCATATGGTCTGCCAACAGTACAAACGAACTGAAACTTGTTTCTTTTCAAATCACACCCATCAAATGTGAAATTGCCCCTTTGTCGAGCGCCCCTGTGGGAAAAATAGGTCCTTTCCCATTTCTAAAATCCAAACAACAGTTGCTGTCTTTTCCACACTTGCAGGTTTTTGTTCTTCCACCATTCCCGGTCCTGAGGTGCTGGGATTCATTCTTGCAAAAATGAAGCCAATCAATTTCAATTTTCTTGGAGGTCTTTTCTGCAGACTTACTCTTCTCTTTTGCCATTGCTCCACTTGTGCTTTGGAACCACATCTTGTTCCAATCCGATCTCTTACTCTCTGTAAGAGTCTCCTTTTTGGCACTGCAATTATCGTTGTCTATTTGTTCCCCAGAATGATAGATCAGCTACCTGGTCACCACAGGATGCAATGTAATTTGCCTTTTGAACACTGCTTAGTCAACATGCAAACAGAAAATATTGAAAGAAATATATGAGATGCTTCCCTTGAACATGAATGATAAACATGGAGATCCAGGGTCATAACCCCTCCAATTTTAATATAATGTTGCTAGGTTGTTCCATAGCAGGTGTTACGGTAACAACAGTCACACAAAGTCCACTATATCGCTGATAAATCTGGCCACAATATGGTTTTGTGCAATATTTCATTATAGATAAAAGAAACGTAGCTCAACAGCAGAGTAAAATGCAGCACGTATAAGCCAAACAATGTTACGTTGACGTTGCTGGACACGCATAATGTAAGAGGATCTATGGTTAGAGCATTATGAGATTAGCTTACCTGAATGTTATGCCTGTAATGTGATTTTGCAAAAGTAATTTTTTTTTTGCACACCCTCCAAAAATGTTTCCCCTCCGCAGCAAGTGGCAGTACGGCACCTCACAAAAATTAAAGGTGTGTGAATATCACACAAGAAGAATTATAATCCTTTTTTTAGTTCTTATTCTTAACAGGTTTTAACTCACTCTTACTAATATCTTTCTGACCCGCATGCAAAATACTTCCAGGAAGACTGGTGCATGTGCAAGATAGAGCTATTGCAATATTAAAAAAAAAATTCATAAAGGTTGTTCTGCCTTATTTTTTCTCCAAATATTCTTCTATCATTCCAGCATAAAACAGATTTTTTTTTTGCAAATGCATTCTCTGTATGCAAATCCTTTCATTGATGCTGGTACTTTTTTTGTCGTTATTATGAATTTCTAAGCATCTTCAAGTATTGTACACATATAGTAAATATAGACGTCTATCGTGTTAATATCATGTTGCTTATTATTGCTCGATGTATTCATTTTTTTTTATTTTCGGTGAATTTGTACAGGGTGAACCTTGCCTTTGGCCCAGTGTCAACTGGAATTAACAGCTACAACCTGTGGTCCCGTAATCAGGAGAGGCAGTGCATAACTACATGTGTAAAATGCATATGTGAATAATGTACACCTCCTGTCCGCATGCACAAGTGTCCTTGGCCAAGACACTGGATGCCAAGGTCTGGCTAGCACCTTGCATGACAGCAACTCCCCCCCGCCGTGTGTGTGTGTGTGTGATATTTATCCGGTGTATAGTGCTTTGAAACTGCTTGATGAAGAAAGAGCTATGCAGGTGGAAACCATTTACCATTTAAATGTCACTGATGGTGTAAAGTGGGCATATATTGTCACGTCAATTGTAGTTTCAAGAATGAACTCTATTATCGTGATTTGTTTCTCTTCAAAGTATACACGGAAATATGCAATGATGTGATGTTGTAATATTTGTTTTAATCTGCTTGTAAATAATGGACTCAAGTTAATTATTGCCCCTTTCACAATTACGATGTTGACAATAAATCACAACATAAAAAAAAGTGTCATGACAAATTGTTAAACTTCATAGTCTTCTTCATCCTGCCTATTTCTATTTTTGTTTATTGATATTGTCACTCTCTATATATTGTCATTTAGTTCTGGTTGTGTATTTTTCACCCTTACTGTTCCATTACGGTATCCATTCTTATCCCTGATGTTGTTGCTGTTGTTATTCTCCCTGCTGTCTATTTATTTGTGGATGTCTTGCTATCTTCTGTCTTCTAATTTCTCTTTATCTATATTTGTATTCATATTTATTTTCTTTAATCAATTAATTTATTTTTTCCTAATTTTTGACATTAAAGGATTCATGGTAATCAATGTACATTGACTGTAGGTTTAAACGGAGAGCATTGTCTCATATTGTGTGTTGAAATTTGCTTTATTCCAGTTACATTTGGACATCAGTTTCCTTCTTTCACTCAGTATTTCCTACTGAAGTAAACTGAAGTCACCAGGAAGGAAACCCAACCCCTCTCTCTCTCTCTCTCTCTCTCTTTCTCGCTCTCGCTCTCTCTGGCCAAACATTTGTGGCCTTTCAGTGGAGAAAACAGTTGCACTGACAGACTGTAGAGAGTTTGAATATATTTGTCTATCCAAAATAGGACCATGTCCTCTAATTCCAATTTATCCAACATGCGACGGCTGGTGGAACAACTGAAGTTGGAGGCGAGTGTGGAACGAATCAAGGTAAGGAGAAAAAGAAGAATAAAAACGGGTCTTAACATACAGTCCATGTGACTTTGTTTTTTTTTGTCATTTAAAATTCATTTACACTTGTAGAGTTTATTTTGGGTTCCACATAGGTACATGGATCGAGGGTCTAATGATGAGAATAAGAATCAGAAAAACTTTATTTGTCCCCGAGGGGTGATTGGAGGGCGCAAGGGGTGGCATGGCAACCTAAAAAACAGATGAAGAGTAAGATCAATTAGACCTCTATTATAAAAAATGGGAATAATCTTGTTCTGCGAATCAATGTAAAAATGTGATGGATGATGAAGTTTAGAATTTGAACTCAACATAATTTCTGTGTATTTTTTTCATCTAAAATGCACACAAATTTCCTTTCTAATGTTGAGTTCTACTAAAGTATGATTGTAGCTTCTATAACAGTGCTGTTGTTTTTAATTGACCAGAAACTGAAGTAAAAATATACAACTTGTGAGCAGTAAACATCAACATACATTATACAGTCACAGGAATACCACATGAATATTCGCTCTTGTGGAAATTTACTTGAGTGCACTTGTCCGTGCTATCCTGAAGCTTGTACGACAGATGATGGGTCATCAATACCGATAAGGTTACCGATAAGTTTCTGAAGGTCAATATGTTTACAGGTGTCCCAGGCTGCTGCGGAGCTGCAGCAGTATTGTCTGCAGAACGCAGGCAAGGACGCCCTGCTGGTCGGAGTCCCGACAGGCAGCAACCCGTTCCGGGAGCCCCGGTCTTGTGCTGTCGTGTGAAACCAAAAGTTAGGGAGGGCTTCCACGGATGTGTGTTTTGGGACACAAAACTCCAAAAGAAATATGACGTTTGCACTTTTTTAATTGGGGAGGAAGAAAAATTTTTTTTTTTTTTTTTTTTTATCTTATCTGTCACTAAGGAAATTACCTGTTTGTTATACTTGAATAATGTGATCATGCTACATTACCATTTGGCCTTTTTCCTTGATTCAGGCTGATTGTGATAAAAACATATTAAAAGCGGTTATGTAATCCAACTTTATCTTTGTGCTTATTATGTAAATACTCTCAAAAGCTAACAGTGATCTGTTTGATGAAGTGTACAGTGCAGTATGGTTCATCTATGTGTATTACAAAGCGGATGTTTATAGTGCAGGTCTAAATAACCTTTTGGAATCTCACACTGGCAGAACTTCCTGCTGCTCGATCTATAAGGAGTTCGACTGCAGAGAGGAAGCACAGCCTTCCTGTCAAAAACTGCAAAACACTTTTTTTGCAGGCTCTTATTCTCTCAAGACATACCATCCAAAAAGAACACTGATACATATGAATATAAAACATTTGGGTCCTTGACTGTTCATATAAAGTAAAGGTACAATAATAATTCTTCCAAAAGGGTTTTTTTTTCTGCATGTTATGCATGTTAACACAACCTCCATCATTGAACTCCATTTATCTGACAAAACAATAACAGAAAATGTGTTAAGAAGGTAATTAGACTTTGCTAAATAAAGAGTGAAACTATCTCTAATCATACCTTGAGAACTGGAATAAATACGATAGGTTGTGTTTGCAGTTTGACAAGTTGAGATGTATTCACTGTTTCAGCACAAAGAGTGCAAACAGAAGTCTGGCGTGTCATGAGACGTTCCTCTGCATCACTTCTGTTTCCTCTCCCTTCTTGGACGAGTCTCAGAAAGTTTCCCTACTTTCCTAACAACCTCAAATTCATTCCAGGGTGAGGATCAGATGCTTCCTCCGCCTTTCCTTTCCTTTCCTTTCCTATAAACTGGAACAAAATCATTTCCTCATGGCGTCAACTGAAACGTAAGGACGATATTATCTATGCAAATATGAGACAAAGTAAAAGACAGAATTCTAAAAAGTAACTGGCAGAATGTGTGCTCAAAAAACCATTATTTCTAACTTGGTGTTATTTAAACATTTGTTGTTGACTGTAGTAAAAAAATGAATTTTAATTTTCAAATATTTGGTTACCAAGCAAATTTCCTCACAGTCAAGGTCCTGCTGTATCTCATTTTGTAACACATTAAAATTTGTATGATTCCTCAAGATTCATTGACCTATATTGAAAAGTCAATATTCTGGGTTTAAATATGAAAAAAAAAATTTAAAATTCTATGCTCCTTGTGTGTTTTATAAATTTTAGTTAGTTGCCTCTGTTCTGCAGTATTTGGTACCACATGAACGTTTTAAATTTTTTCAAAAACCTTTCGTGGTTATTTTCCTGTTGTTTTTTGTTTTTTTGAACGGCTCATCAATTGAACATCATGAATATGAAATAAATTAGAACTTGAAAACTCCAATTATGTGAATAAGTGAAAACTGCTAAGGATTTTAGCTGACTCAATCCAGGTTGGCACACAATCTGCACAAAGTTCTGCTGTGGGAAAAGAACTGTTCAGGGAAATAATGCCATCTATTGGTCAAAACACAGAACATCAGCTTTCCTCTCTCCCAAAGCAGAGGATTGAAAAGAATCTGCATTACAAAGTGGACTCACGCTCTTGAAGTTGATTTAAAAGTTTAATTCCTAAAGGGAAAACGTTCACAAATTCCACAGCTCGGGCTGTAGAATTCATGAAAACACATTAGCAAGAAAAAAAAAAAAAGCAATTCAAAGTAAAGCATATTCACATCATTCTACATTAAAAAAAAGAAAAGAAAATCCAATTGACACATTTTGGCAAATAGCACAAAGTGATTTAAAGGAAACAATATTTCCTCTGTGCAGGGGAGAATTGATATATCTATAAATGCGTGTGTGTGCATAAATATCTGTAATACTGAGCCAAATAATTCCCTGAGGGTTTTGAAACAGGAAAGAACGCACACAATGAAGCGTCGTCTCTGTAGCCCACCCATGAATTTTCCAAACCACTTAAAAATGCTTAAAGACAAAAAAAAAAAAAAAAGCTGGTAACCTCAATGCCTTGGTGTGCTGCTTCTGTGTATTGCTGTTTTGTTTTGTGTTTTTTTTTTCCTCTCATTCACCTCAATATTATTCCAGTTCATGAGCACATACTAGTTTAACAATTCATTCAACACCTGCCGTCTCATTCTTAGACAAAATAGGCCACGGGGAAATAAAGGTGCGTTTGTTCCTTGACTGGGAAACAACCTGAGCTGCTTAAATAGAGTCTCCTTTTAAAGGTGTGGGCGGAGAGCGGAGAGTTGGGTTTCAGCACCTCCCTCTTTCTATTCTGACACACCAGAGTGCCGTCCAGTCTGAGTCCGTGGAGCCGTTTGAGACTGTTTGACAGCTTCTCAGACCGACTATGAACTTTACTTCGATCAATGAACATCCACAGAAAGACTCTTTGCCGTGGAACCTTCACACCTCCTCCGTGAATGTGACCAAATGTTCTGCTCTGACTAAATCTGATGCTGCAGATGAGCACGTTTATCAAGTGAGGATATGGCCAAAGTATACAGGATCTGTCTTGGAATAATAGCAGGTAAGACACATTGTTATTTTATGCGTTTGATATGAATCTGTGATCAGCCTGTGCATTTGCAAACCTTAAAATAGACAAATATTTGTGTCTTATCTTTAAATAACTCCCTGATCTATTGCAGATAAAAAGTTGGATCAAAATGCATTTTTTGTGTATTTATTGGGTATCATTTCAGAATTTAAAACATGTTTAAAACGTCTACATGTGTGAAAAGTCATGCAGGCAGAGAATGTTTCCCTGTCTGGCTTTACTTGTACATCAGTGTGGGTAAATGATTAAATGAGTGCGGCAGCAATAAACAACAGTCCATTCAATAAAAGTGGAGTGAATTAGAGGAATCGACCTCTCGTGTTTTATGTAATCCAAGTGCTTGGATGGAGATCAGACAAAACAATATGGAAGAGTGAAAGTGTGTGTGTGTCAAAGGGTCAGAAGTGGGTGTGAGAATAGTTCTGTCAAGTCCATAACCTAGAAAGATTACCTCGTATGATAACTACGCCGCAGGAACAACGCAACAACTGCACGGCAGTTCCTGCAGCTGGAATTTAGTCCGAGATTATCCGGAGTGCACATGTTGGCGTTCTCTCACCTTTATTGCTAACGTGTGTGTGTGTGTGTGTGTGTGTGTGTGTGTGTGTGTGATTGGTTTTCGTTTGTGTTTTCCACCGCAGTTCTGGCCTTATGCAAATACTCCCGGGCTGACTGGAATGCGACCGGCAGGCCGGCCAATCGAACCCTGTCCCACTGTCCTCACCATGGCAACGGAGACAACTGCACAGGTAGATAGGGACAACATGTCGGCGGTATCATAAACGGCCGCTTTCAAGTGGTGAGGTGGACGATCAGCTGGAGAACAGATGTGGAGACAATCATGTAAACACATCAGGGTAATAAATATAAAAGGAGGCCATATCCCAGGCTGTGTAGAGTAATTAAAGCGGTTCGGAGGCTTAAATTAGTATCGACAACACGACGTCCTTGAAAACAGAATGGCATACAAAACATTGAAATTAAAATTGAGAAAACTTTTGATTTATCGACCGTCAAATGTTAAATCGGGTTTAATAATAATACAACGTACTAATACCTAGACAGTTCGACGTTGTACGATAAAACCCACAATATTTAATAAACACTCATTGAAATACACAAGAATTTTCCATGAACTTTGATTGAACATCATAATGGTTAATGATGAACTATTTAGATGAAAAACAGCGTTAGCTATAATGTCCTGCCAAATGTTACTCGGGAGGCAGAATTCAGCTAGAAATTGTTCATAAGAAAAGATGCATGATGGTTTGCGGTGAGATCACGTTCATTATTTCTATTTCCAGATTTCAAATGGCTATTTTGTAATCGCCATCGCAATCATTATTTCAGGCAAAAATTTACAACATATCTGGCTCGAGCTGTTTCAAACGTGATTTGACAAAATTGGTTTCAGCGTTAACAAAGTGGTGGAGTTGTGTTACATGTTTTGAAGTTCTTGTGACACACTTTGTCACAGGAGATTAAACAACGCTTACAATGTTATTTCTGGAGTCTCTCAACCCATTGAATCCAAGAAATGTGGTTCATTTCAGTGCCGTCATTGTTTTACAGACATGATTTACTCTTAATCAAAAGGGCAAGTTGTAAATATCTGAAAAGTAGTATCTATGTCTACAGGCATAAAGTTCTTTATCTTCTGTAATGCTATTACAAAAAGAAAAACGTCATACATTCTGGAGTCATTACAAATCAACTGAAATATTGCAAGCCTTTTATTATTTTAATATTACTAATTATGGCTTACATCTTGAGAAAATTCAAAAATCCTATATCAAAATATTAGAATATGGTGAAAAAGTATTTTTTGTTTTTTTAATTGCATCACAGAAGATAAAGAACTTTATCACAATATTCTAGTTTTGAGAGACAGTCCAGTATTTAGTGAGCTGGTAGATGTAATGATGTATTGTATTGAACAACTGTTTAAACAAATGTTTCAAAGAAATTGCTCAGCATTTGGCAAATATACCCAACTGAAAGCCTGAAGAAAATCTCAAATTCTTGTTGTCAATGTTTTGTTTTTCTCTCTTTTCAATCCATTACGTGTCCACTTTACCGCAAAGGCGATCGGAGTTTGTTTGCCACGGAGGTGCAATGTTTAAATGTCACACTTTTATGTGAGAATTTAATCACATATGGCTTCTAAATTGTTGTCTCATCACGTATTATGATTAACTGGGAGGAAAGTTTTCCCTTTTCTGTGAACAACAGCGAAAAGACATTATTAGCAAAGAAATGTTTTTTTGGTCTCAAAAAAAAAAAAAAAAATCCATGGTTTAAATTCTGACCCACATTTCACTTCAGTGACTCAGGCTGGAATTTTTTGTCAGTCAAGAAATAATAACTCTTTCATAGTTTGAATTCAATATAGATCTAGCCACCAAACATTTATTATGTGTTATCTTAAAGTCTTTGAGATAGTGATGTGATTCATGTAGCCGAGGGACGTTAGAACATGGCGGATCTTGCTCTGCTGTACCAAACAATGAAAACAGAAAAAAAAAAAAAAGAAAATATCTATTATTTGGATCAGTTGCTGGAGCCCTGGTGCGTTGTTATTCAAGGACAAAGGCAAAACTGGCTGTTTCCTCAAAGTTGATGTGAGATTAGAAGGTACCATCTACATGTTTGTTGGAAATAAAGAAAACAATGCGCTTCTCGCCTTAACAGCGAAAATAAAATAAACAGGACCAAAATGTTTCTTTAAACCCTTGTAATAAGATATTATTTTCCCTCTCAGCGGTTCAGGCATCAGTCCCGTCATCTAGTTTCAGCCACAGCGTTCTCATTGAAGTCACCTGAACAGCAGTATTAGTTTACAACCTCATCTTTGAAGGTAATGTCATGAGAATAGGCGGTAAAGATAGCCGCTGCTTGTTTTGTAGCCGGTCAGAAGTTCACCATTGTGACCTATGGCTGACTGCTTCACGGCGACTTTTACTGTGTGTTTGTCTTCCAGACGGACAAAAAAGGTGAAAAATGGTATTTAACTACAGCAGACAGAATGCGACCATAATCCAACGTCGTGTGTTTAATTTTGTAGAGTCATCTGACGCTATAATGAAGCCTTGATGCCACCAAAGTTTCTCTGGCACACATTTATTTGGCTTCCTCACCGGATCATATTTCAAGCTATTTATATACACGGACATGCCAGAAGGAGTTGGATGAAGGATGAAAGCGTTGAAGAAATTAACCTAGATTTTGAGGAGTGTATTTGCTGTGAGTTTGATAACGAGACTGATACCTATCACTGTTCTCTCAAGGAAATAAGAATGTCGTATCTGCCAAAATGATGTAGAGGAAATAAGTGTCAACTTGACAAGATACGGGTAGATGGAGTATTTAATTCCTGCATTCATTGCAACTTTGGACAGTATATTCATGCATGACACATGCAGATTTTCCCAGGCTCCATGAATTGTCAAATCCAAAAACAGAGCATTACGTTGAATTTTATGATATTTGTGTTATTTTTATGTTATTTAATTCAATGCATCTAATTGTAGACAGCCGTTGCTCGATGCCAAAACACCGTCATCGAAGACACGCCGCTCTGTATCCAGAAGCAAGACTTGCTTCTATATTTGCAAATATTGCAAAAATTGCAAAAATTATTTTGCAAAAATTGCAAATATTCTTTAATTCCCTGCTTTTATAATCTCTGATCAGTGTGAATATTTCTTTTCTGGTGCTTTTTGAGGTGTTTATTCATTTGCTTTATTGGGGGAGTTGTTTAGTTTAGTTGCTCAGCAGTTTTTTATATTGAGGTTTATGGAACAACAATAGTGTGGTTGGCAAGACATTGATTGTTTACAGTGTGGGTATATGTGTGTGTGTGTGTCTGTGTGTGTGTGTACGTGCAAGTTGGAGCCTCGCACACCTCCCTTTGCCAACTGTGTGTGTGTGTGTGTGCGATATGAAAATACTTTAGTGGCCAGTAGACTGGAAAATTACTACATGAATTAAGTCTGTTTACCATTTAAACTGTCTGATCCACATCTGCACGCTGCTGACAGTGTGACAGCGCATTTGGGATTCATCCTGCCTTCCACATGTAGGCCGCTTTTTTTTCTGCATGTTATCAGCACATTTGACAACTGAGAACTGCAATATGCCGACTTAATTAGAGTAGCGAGCATAAATTTATTTACCATCTGGACAGTGTTTATGATTCATCAATATCCTTAACATAACTATAGTTATATGAGATAAACTATGTTGATCCCCATAGGAGAAAATCTTCTGTTATATTGTCAATAAACGTGAATATAAACATAAATAAAGAGACAATTAGAAAATAGCTAATAATAAAAACAAAATAAAAGAAAATTGCAAATAAATTAAACAACAACAACATCAAGGATAAAAATGGAAGAAAAAAAAGACAGTAAGGATGAAAAATAGACAACCAAAACTAAAGCGACAACATAAACAGAGTGACATCAGCAATGACCAAAATAAAACAAATAAACAGAAATAAGCAAGATGCGAATGGGCTTAAAGCAACAAGCGTAAAATAGACAACAGAGTTGGGGCATGAAAATACATATATAAATAGATATTTATGCATATATATGCATGTATACACATATATATATGTATGCATGAGGAAAAATCTTCCTTATTATGTGTGCACATACAAGTTTCATTTTTCATAGCTTATAGTTGAGGTACTGTCAAGCAGATGTTATAAACGTCAAATGGTTAGTATATTGGTTTGCTTGAAGGCTGCTGCAGCTGCAAAGCTTAACCTGTACTCGATAACCCCCCTTCCTACGAACACGCCAACCCGAACTTGTTTAACCAAGGAAAAGCTGGTGTATCAACGGATTCAATCTATTTTTAGGGCGACATATGTTGTAAGCCTTAGACTTGGTTTTATGGATTTTATCATCCCTGGATGAAGCCTGCCTAGGTGCCTTGGTGCTGCGTCTGTCTATTGCGTTATATCACAAAACACTGTATTGGTGTTTCATCAGTCCTCTATTGACATAAATATACAGTATATTGATATTGAACAAGAGTAAATAAAAAGGACAGTTTCAATGCTTTTTAGACGGTGCAGTGTTGATTACAATGTGCTCTAACTCCTCCCAACTCTTGCACTTTGGCAGCGTTTGTGTTTAAATAGTCCAAATCTGAAGAATGTGGGAAAACAAGATTTTAAAAAGTGAAACGCAAAGCTTTTTTTTTGTGTTGTTTCCTCGCAGACACAGTAGACACAGGGCAGTGGAACGGACATTTCTCAAAATGCCCAGAAGACCTCCAGCACTACTGCGTCCACGGGGATTGTCGGTATATTAA
This sequence comes from Fistularia commersonii, assembly GCF_037954325.1. Lineage (NCBI taxonomy): Eukaryota > Metazoa > Chordata > Actinopteri > Syngnathiformes > Fistulariidae > Fistularia > Fistularia commersonii. The sequence continues at coordinate 3,299,103 of NC_141292.1, forward strand.
AGAGCACAAGACGCCGTCTTGCAGGTGAGAATCCTCCGCCGAGACACTCGGCGCTAACCGAGGAACGTAAACAAGCTTCAGAATCAGATCCAAATCATTTTGGATTATGTTTGCTGCCTGAGGCGTAACATCTTTACCTCTTTGTCTTTGTCTCAGGTGTTACTATGGTTTCATTGGGTCCAGGTGTGAGTATGTGGACCTGGACCCACGAATCGGAGAGAGACAGCACATCATCATCGCCTGCGGGATTACCGGCCTCGTGCTCCTCGTTCTTCTCATTCTCCTCCTCTTCATCTGTTCCCAGTGAGTCTATTTGATTTGGACTACAAATAAAGTCTGAAATAGTGTTTTTTCTAAAAACGGCGAATGAAACGTTTTACGCCCTTTAGACGCCCTTCGAAATAAAGCAGACGCAGCCAGCATGCTGCCATCTTCACATTTGACGCCGACGCTGTTTTATAAACCCGATGTGGTCGTATTTGGCAATGAAGGTGGAGTTAGAGCTTTCAAGCAAATGAAAAATCTTAGCAGGGTTCTGCAGCTTTTGATCAGGTCTTTTTTTTTTTTCCATTCTTCCAAGATTAGGCAATTGCGGCATTGACCATTAGCAACTTCTGCCAAATCTAATAAAATCTGTTGCACCAGATGCTGTAATTTTATGAACAGCAGGTCTTTATTTTACAGAGCAGGGCTGAATCGGAAAGGTGTCCTCTGCCCTATGATGCTTATTTTTTCCCTTCTTTTTTTTTCTGCTATCTTAAGTTTATGTGTGGAATCCAAGCCATTTTTGCTAAAAGTAATAAAAGGATTGAAAGTTGGAGGAAGATTGCTCTTCTTGCCAATGAACCCATTCAGCAAAATCTAATAAGATGAAGTTGGGCTGGTGTCGCTGTCTTTTTGATGAAGGTTAAATGAGGTTTGGTCAGAATTAGGGTTTGAGTCTTGGATTTAGGATTTTCAGGGCGATTGAAGATTGGGCTGGACTTCTTTGGAAAAGGATCATAATATTCTTAAAACTACATTACACTGCAATTTGACAACGTTTCAGACTCCCTGAGGGGTTGTTCCCTACTTTTTTGGATTAGACATGCAATATCTTCACTTAAACAATGCTAAAATCTGGGTAATTTCCATTTAAGGATCACTATCATGAAATGTTGAAAAATGTTTTGGTCTGTTCTAATCAAACATTTGAGATCTTGGGATGGTTAAAATCATAATGCTGTCTCTGAAAATGTAACCTTGTATAAAATACCCATTTTCTGCAACATGATAATTTGGCACCAACAAAATAACCCCATTGTGGTTAAATTTGATTGAATGAATGAATACTTTATGTAGTTTGTGTTACATTGGTTAATGTTAATAAGGAAATGTATTTTGGCTGATGTACAAGTGGTATCTGAAAGACAATTTCAGATTACAGAACTTTACTTTAGTTTTAAAAATAAAACTATTCTGAGTAGAAGAGCAACAACAGTCTAATAGAATGAACTTCAACTCAAATAACATTCAGTATTGAACCTCCTACATTCCTATGTTTAAAACAGAAACCGTGGTATAAGTATTATAAGATACTTATATATACCTCAATTTATTCCACATAATAACCAATCATTTGTGTAGAAAACATCCATCTGGGCAATCTGTTCAGGTTAATTATGCGAACTGCAGCAAAGCCTGATCCTTGTTGGATAAAACCACCGTGTTGTGAACAACCTTGGGGTTTCAACAATAATTATTTCCCGCGGGATCACCTCGACATATGGGCCCGCTCCTTTGTTTTTGACGGAATTCAGAAAAATTCAGAAAATCATTATCCAAAACCGTAGGTGACTTCAGAACATTGTTGATCTTGGTAGTTACATTCTTTCCAGGCTTCTTTTGCAGCAGTTGTAAAAGATCCCTGTTGTCAGTAGAGAATGTGAAAGTCATGTTATTAGAACAGTGACTTTTTATTTTAGTGCGAGAGGCTGTGTACGCTTTTCCAGCGTTGCGGTTGGCTCTATTAAACTGACTGGAGGACATCCAACGTAAACCCACTCAAACCGTTATAGGTGTGATACGATTTGTGTAACAGCTGATAATCCAACAAATGCACCGCTAACGCAGAAAACTGACGGTTTTAAATGTCAATTTATCGAGGTTGTAAGATGCGCCTTGTCTCTATTCCTGACAAATCTACCGGTTCTAGTCTCAAATTAAACAGACGTCCGAAAAGCGGCGGCAATCTTCTCATCCATCTCTCGAACGATCTATTCTTAGAAAATGTAAAGAGCAATCGCTGATTTAAATAATAACATGCACTTTGTGTCAAATGGATAACAGATTTTTTTTTCTCCGCCAGCCGTAGGTACAGGCCGTGTCGGCGGAGGGGAAGGAGGAGGGAAGACGCAGGGAACGGGACGGAGAAGCTCAGCATGATGGACACCAGTTTAACAAACACAACCGTAAGGACGGATTCATCGGAGCAACCGCACAGCAGCGGCGCTGCGAGAGACCCGTGTGTGTAACTACCAGTTTGGGAATTGTTTAGGAGATTGTCCTCCGTGTGACAGCCGCTGCTGTTTTAGAGAGCTCCCACTTTGGTGGCCGGGAATGCAGCCCGCTCAAGGATCGGACATCTCCATAGAAAGTCCGGCTATGTAACATCAAACAGGACCAACCAAGGAGTCTGCTTCCAAGAGGAGCACGGCCTAAAATGTCAAACAAGCCGCGGCACGAAGGGGAATATCATATATATATATATGAGATCGGTGTTCAACCGATCGTTGGTGTTGGTGCGTTTTTTTTCCACTATAGAGGAGCGATAGGCTCTTATAGCTGTCGAGTTGCCGACCGCAAGGCGCTAAAAAGCTTGCGTGACCAGCTGGCGGACGACGACGGCTGCAGATCGAGTTACCAGGGAGAGCAGAGGAGGCACCAAGATCATGCAGAATGAGCAGGAAGGAAGTGTTTGAGGATACCTTCTATTTTATTTTCTTCTAACGCATTGAAAATGCCCATTACCAGCTTCAACATGTTGAATGCCCCTTTTTTGTGTGTGTGTCTACTCCCCCCTTCCATCACTGCATTGGGGAGACTTTTTTTTTTTTCACCATGACACAGTTTTGCTTTACAGATAAATCAGCCTATTCTCATTTATTTATAATCCACGGCGCTGCTCCAAATGACTCACACAAGATTGTTACTTATCAACATTAGCAATGCAAGAGGTCCCTTCAACATGCAGGATTTTTGAGGGTTTTGGACTTCTGGGTTAGAGGAGGACAAGGAGAACTTGTACTGGAGGATTTTTTGAACTGTATATTTGGAGTCGGGCAGCCTCTGAGTTTAAGAGGCAGAACAGCCCGTCCTGTGTTTGATGGTGAAAACGCTCCACTGTATGAGGCCGTTTCCCAACCAGCCCCTCACTGGCATTTAATGTGCATCTGTATTAAAGTAGTATCTAAATATAGAATGATGAGATTCAGGGATTAAAATCGTCTATTTAAGTTTAATTCATTTTAAATCTGAAACGTCCACATGCTGTCACTGCATATATTATTTTATGAATTCCCTGTAAGTTCAAAGAGGTTTATTAGACTGTCATCGGGCGGATTTTAATGTTACGTGATGTTTTCCAAGAAGTCTTCCTCAATGCCGCCTCTGTGGATGGGGAAATATCACTTTTGATTTTAGCTGACGTTCACAGGGCCGGTGTAATTTAATAGCATCATCCTGTCGGGTTGCTGTGTCACAGTCAGCAGCCGGATGTTGAGGACAGCGACAATACGCCATCTTTCTTTGACATTTGTGGGAAATATTTGTCTTCTAGCATTACCATCAAAATGTCACCTGCAAGTTTTTGTGTCAGAATAGGCTGTAGAGAAAATGTATATGTAAATTATTGAAATGTATTCCAGCCGGATGGAACACGGACAAAGCTTTTTGCGTCATATGTTTTATCAAATGTATGTCTTATAAACATTCTTATCTATTTATTAAGCTATTTAATCACGTTCGTTATTTGTCCTTTTGTGTCACATTGAATCGAACGTCGTTCGTGAACAAGGATCCGTTTTCAGAAAGAAAAAGTACACAGGGCTCACTTGTCGTCTGGTTTTATTTCAATCTTTCGGATTAAATTCTGCTCTGTTAAAGCAGCGATTAGCCGAATCCTAAAAAAAAAAATGGTCATATTTCTTGGAGTATATTAAAAGAGCTCCCTGAAATGAATCCTTCCCATCAAAGATCAGAATATTAAGATTCAAATGGATCTGAATCTCTCAGAAGAGTTATTTTACAGACTGTATTGGAGACTGAAATTTGCGGTGTTGTTGAAAGTGTGTTGATTACATAAAGAGATGATTTTAATATTTTATAGAGCAAATCACCCGTACAGTCCAATAACACGTTATGTTACAGCTTAACGCGTTATTGGATTCTACCAGAGTTTATTTACTTTTTTCTAGTTGATGGTTTGAACTACACTAACTGCTTTTTTTTTTTTTTTGAATAAACAACATATTCAATTCTGTATTTTTTTAATCCAGCTTCATAGGTCTTTGTTAATTAGGAAGATGAGCTTTGGCGACTTTCAGCCCAAAAAGTAAAAATAGCTAGAAAATCTCATCATTAGCAAGGTGAGGATTGTATTACAAATTATGGCAACGGATTTATACAGAATTCAATGAAAGATAAATATTATAATCCTGATAATTTACTGCAGGGCATGGAGTCATTATCAAGGCCGGTTGGTATAGGAAGGCAGCAGGCGGTTAATTAAATTTGGAAAAAGACAAAGAAATATTCATTTTACAGAATTTGATATTGAAGAGTATAGTCTGGAAGAGGCCAGTTGTCACGGGAGTGCTGCAGTTCAATCTACTTTCATTAATATTTCATTTGGCTAATAAAAGACCGATACATGAAGAGGATCTTTCCAAAACCCATAGTTGAAGGGTTGCATTTTAAGTTCATTTATTAAAGTGCAATTTAAATTGTATAATCATGTCAGAGGCGACGCAATGACTTTAGATAGAAACGAACTCGGCGATGCAAGCGTCAGAGCCAAAACATTAAGGTGGATCTCGGAAAAAGTTTATTTAGTGGCAATGCACAACCTGACTCATCACTAGATGTTCCAAGATTTTCGTTAAATTCCCCAAAAAACTATCAAACAACTTCTTGTCTTACCATTGGAGAAATTAGTTTTGACATTTTGTAAATATTGCAATGGGACTCCATTTACACAAGCTCTAGAAATGCCTACAAGTTTTAAAACGCACTCGCCAGTAACCATAACGCTCAGCTTCAGTTATCACAGAAATGTTGCCAGGCAACCAGCGGCTCAACCGTCTTTAAAATGCTGTTTAAAATGCCATATTTTTATACAAGAAGAAAAGGCGACTGAAATTGAAAATGAGTGTTGGCTACGGTCCATTTGCAACCTGCCAAGGGTCAGTTATCGTTCATTCTCAGGAAACTGGGCTGAAACCGTAGCAAAAATACAAATTATGTTGGATGAAACAAGCAAAATCCTATAGGAAATAATATACTGTAAGAAGAGTTGCTCGTATTAAACAAATGCGACAGATAAAACTAGAAGTTTGAAGGTGCGATCAGTGACGTTGGGGAGGTTTAGTCTTTGACCTGATTTCAGGCGGCCGCAGTGGCGGTTTGCCTTCAGGAGTTTGCTGGAATGCAGAGTTCCTATGTGGTGGGCGTGTCAGCAGAACTGATAAGGAGGACAGATATCAGCCAAACTTTTGTAGCTGTTTGATTTGGAACAGAGACAGTAAAAATATCTTTCACAAGCCCATCATTGTGAAACTCTACAAACAATCGGCAGACCGTAGGCGCATTGGAAGCAGCGGCGCGTTTGAGTTAGAACGGCCTTCACACTGAATACCCTCGGCTCCATCTGCTCTCCTGCGGTACGTAAGCCCAAGACGGCGGCTTCGACAGCTCCGGATCACTTTGAATGGGTGATAACGAACCACGCGGCGGGAAACATGGTCGGACTCAATTCACACCCAAGTAGAAATTTCGGGAAAATTGCCGACAAAGAGCAAAACGGGCGACGGCAGCGGCGAAGACCGAAGGGAAACATGGCTGGACTCGATTCGTACCCAAGTAGAAATTTCGTGAAAATTGAGGTCAGCTTCGCCGACAAAGAGCAATAAATTGAATTTGGTATGTGTGACGGTCACGGACAGGCCGCGCATTTCCTTGCCTCGGTGGCCGTAAGTCAGGTCTTGTTCAAGCGCGCTCACGTGGACGGATACTCGCACACGCACGCCGACACGGACAATCTCACGGACTCCAGAACCGGGCGCTGCCAACTACTTTGTCGCTTGGGGATTATTCATGACTGCTACGGACAAGGAAGTGAAATGAGCGCACTGGACAGACAATGTGAAAAGACTTCTTTTCGAAATCTTCTTGCCTTGGCAACTGGACTTTAATTTTTGTTTCACCCCTCATCCGAGAGGCTTCTTCAGTTCTAACCTGAACAACTGAAGACGCCTCTCGGATGAGGGGTGAAGAAATTCTAGTCCGGTTGCCAAGACAAGAAGATTTTGACAAGAATTCACCATAAACCTGGATGACTGAGAACCTCCACAGACTTTGCTTCTTTATTGTGCTTTAAGTAATAGTGAACTTGCGTAGCTAAGAAGACCAACGTAGCCTGTCGGGGTGTTATCCCTTGTTGACGATGAACCCTTCCGGTGGCAAAAGGGTGCCGTAAGGAAACAAGGGAACATTTATTGGGTTCTCGTCACAATTGGTCCGGTCTAACTTCCGGTCGTGTGGATGATTGAGACGGCCTCTGTTTCTATCTCTGAATGCACTGTTGCATTGAGTTTCATTGCATTGAGCCAATCTGCGGTTTAAACATCATGAAATGTCCTTATGATGCACCACCTTTCACATGAGAATGGTGCTGGTTGCCTCCTATATAGAAATGACGGTCCAGTCCCATGTGGAGATTTGGCTTTTACCGAGTTCATTTGTCCTTGCTGCTATTTGTTCTCTGCTTTCATTAGAGACTGAGCAAATTATTTTTGAGTCCGGTGTTTGATTTTATCCTGTGCGTTCACCCTTGCTTCTCATAGTTGTTCTTTATTGATATCAGAGACTTAGCGATTTATTTATTTGGGATATGGTGACAGTTTGACTTGGGTTTTCTGGTAATTGAACATTTCGCGTGGATCTCTGCTCTGCCCCTGCACTTTTGGCCCAATACCATCGCCTGGCGGTGTCGGCTCGCCCATCCCGTCACGATATGTTAATCACGCAGCAAGAAGGGACTCTCTCAGCCATCGGCGTCCAAGTCAAGCTTCCAATTTGTGTCGCTTTTTCTCAAGTTGATTTGGCCAGTGTTAATTTCAAAGTGTAGAATTGCACCAAAGAACTTTGTCTGACATTCCTGATTCCAACTTTGTGTGACTTCCCATAACCTGACTCGTTCGTCGATGAGCCTGTTTGGCATGGTCTCCATTTTTTTCGTGTCCTTCCCTATTCCGGTATTAATTTATTGTGCTATTTATTTTATCGTGGCATCCCCTCCAATCGCAGAAACGTCAGCTGAGCTTTGAGAGTTGATTTCTGCAATTTCAGATGCTTTCTGCAGTTGACTTTTAATTTCAATCCGCAGATAAAACTAAAATCAGCATCCGACCCCCGCTGCTCTCCCTGCTTTTGATTTCTTTTCTTATTTTTTTAATTCTATGTCAGATTTTTTTTACTGTTACCTGCATGTTGCAATCCTGACCGAGACCACCTTTTGGATCGTATCTATTGTTTTATGCAATTTGAAGGTCTTATAATATTTAAGGAAAATGACTTAATCGTGGATTGTTTGTCCTTTTGGTCTGGATGTTGGTCTTTCAAACAAAACTGAAAGTTTTGCGTGGAAGTTTTGCAAGGGAGGGTTTTATTTTTTAAAAACACAAGCCAGTGATTTGAATTGCAAGCACTAATGAGGCAATGATCAACTTTCACTTGAAATAAATTATTCATAGCGTCGAGAGTAAATATTAATGCGAAAGTCAATCATGAGTGCTGAAGGATCATCAGAATTTCCCGCTGAGTTTGCAGCAGGAAAATATCTTCTTGCTTGTTTTTGACCGCAGATTCGAGAGCGAAAGCTCAGAAACGCGGCCGAGTCCCACCTCTACCTGATACTAAGGTAAGAGCACGAACTCCACGAGCTGCGTTGGGCGATTTCTTACGTTCCCCTGTGCACTTTTTGCCAGAGCACCACTGGAGGTCAGCAGAACTCCTGACACTGTAGACTCTGAAAACCTCTAGTTGTCACAAATAATCCCTGACAGATGACAATTGATAGACTGTTAAAAGTGAACAGAATTAATCCGCCCATTATTTTGGTTTCAACTCATTGGTGTCATGATATCACCTTTCATCCCAGCACAGAATAGTGAGTTAAATCACCAAACAATAGGCAAGATGTTTGCCGAGGAGACTTTCACCACAGGTTTACTCCTGTTCCACGTTGCAAAATTAGAAAGTGAACTGAAAAGCAAAACCATAGTTATGGGTGAAGTTCATGTTTATTCATTTATCATCATTGGTGATTAAACTTATTACAAGCAGCATAATCTTGCCTGTTCTTGTTATGAAATTATAAGTCATTTCAATATTGATATATGGGGGGTTTTACTAACTTTTGTACACAAATCCAATTTCTGAGCGGACGCGTTTTTCATCTTTGTGATTTTGCTCACCTGTACGGAATAAGAAGTGGCTCACATTGCGTATTTACTAAATGTAATTATGCATACAATTATAGATGTGAAGATGGAAATGGGGCTCTGGTTCGACACAATGAAATATTATGAAAATAAATCCACGGAACAATACCAGCCATAGTAAAAGGACATTCCACTTAAGAAAACGTTTACAAATTCCATTATTGAAAACATCCCTGGAATCTCAGGAGACGACTATAGAGTTTAAAAAAATTGAAAAGCTCATAATTGAAAGACCGCCTGTCCAGGGATTCCACTTATGGCATTTTGTCATGAATTGAATCAGATTTGCAATACGCTGTTCAATATATCAATATGACACAAATAAAAGAAATGAATGACACTTGAGCTTGTTTGTAATTATAAATATAAAGAATGCACAGCATTTACAGCAAGGGTGGGCAAACTACGGCCTGCGGGCCACATCCGGCCCGTTGGTCTTTTTAATCCGGCCTGCCAAAGATCGGTACAGAATTCATACTTGATGTGAATGATTGAATGATCAGATCAATAAATGTGGGAGCTCAAACAGGAGATTATTACATTTTTGGAGCAAATTGAGAATTTTCCTGAGCTGAATGACACATATTGGTTTAGTGATCTAGCCTTTACTGTGTTCATAGTGACACATATGAATGAGCTGGATGTGAAGCCACAAGGGAAAAATTGGTTTGTGCATGAAACACAAGCAAAAGTCAGGGCCTCCAAAACCAAGCTGGTTTTATTTTCAAAGCAAATGTCAGACGAGTTTGATATGTACTGTTAACAAATGCTTTTTTTTTTTTATGTATTGTATGTTGTGCTGACCCGGCCCGTCTGTCAAATTTTAAAACTCAATGGGGCCCCTGAGCCAAAAAGTTTGCCAAACCCCTGATTTACAGTATCATCCACATCCGCAGCGTCCGATAACAGCATTAGTGAGACCGTCACACTCCCTGGGGCTCAATAACTTGTTAGGAGATCAATATTAAGTATTTTCCACTCATTGTTCTGCTTCTAAAGCAAATAAGTCCTTGGTCCTTCTCTGGGGTCAGTTAGTAAATAAACCCCTAATTAAACAAGACATTTTTTTCCTCTGGTCTAAAATATCATGAACTGTGTTTTGTGTGAATTGGATTTTGGAGATTTTGTAATAGTATCAAATGGAATTTCTGTTGAATTGCAAATGGCTATATTACAAAACACCTCATTATCAGCATATGCATGAACAGTGTGAAATACCTTACGCCACTGGCCAGGCTCTCTCTGAAAACATGTTCATATAATTGATGTGGTTTGGCTAAATGAATAAATAAATGTTAAATAAGGGAGAATGCAGATCGGCAAATAATGCTAAACAGATAACAAGCAGTATAAATCTGATTTTTTTTTTTTCTTAAGTTTTAGTTGATTTTTTTTTTTTAATGATGTTGACTCCCTGCACTGCTTTTTCATCCATGCTTAGCGGGTTACATCTTCCAAACATCGATGACCATTTATTTGGTCTCACTGACCTTCATGTGATTGCGTTTCCGGCACCATGTGGCCAAGTGTTTTACAGACGTGTCACCTTCACCGATGACGCCCGCAACTCTTGCGTGACTGCGATCTTTACAAGTAATCTCTAGGTTGTGGACAAACACCAGATCCGAATGCCTCACCGCATCAAAAGCTACAGAATGTTCACGGAGTGAGTGTTTCATCACGGCCAGGGAAAGGAAATATCATTGCGTCCCAAGTGATGATGAATCCACTACTTTGATGAATATCAGTGTGACATTGCCCTTAAACCTTGCAAAACTAGCTCCCCTGCAGCATCACTGCCAAGATGTAACAAAAGCGACTTCAGAAGAAAAACTGGGAAACCGGGATAAGATGAAAATGAAATGTATAAAATTCAGAACAAGACATACGTCTCCTTATTTGATCATATTTTCTCTATTTGGCAAGCATAAAGGAGGATTTATGATGTCGTTTGCTGTATCATTCAACTGCTGAGTTCAGTTTGGAAGCAGTTTCCATCAAATCGGGGGTAACAGCAGGAATACGATGTTGAAATCTGAGTCTGCTGTCGCAACGTCATGTGTCGGTGGAGGCCGTGGTCGTGCTGTGTTTTGCTCTGAAAGTCTTGGAAACATTTGGTTTGATTTCTACTTATTCGGAATCGTCTGGGCAATTTGGGTTCTCCGATGAACCTACTGCCAGCGTTTTGGACGGTGAGAGGAAACCGGAGAACCCAGAGGAAACCCTCAAGGAAACACGGGACGAACATGGAGACTCCTCACAAAAAAGGCTCCCTGCTGGGATCAAACCAGGAACCTTCTTGCTGTGGGGCAGAAGCGGTAACCACCAGTTCGCTTCCTTAGTTTGATCTTGCTCCAGTTAAAAAAATCAATATGACCTACATCCATGTGAAACAGATACAAACAGAGAAAACGCTTTCTTCTGTCTTTGCTATATTTTTTGATCTTTTAATTATCTTTTTAAATGACTCATATAAAAGATCTGTTGGATCTAAAAATATAAAAGTGTCTCGTATAAAAGGCAAGAAAATTATGCCACTAAGTGTGCAGACAGCATTTCGTAGTAAAGCCACTTGGATTTAATTTATAAACTTGGAATAAATTTGCAACAAATCGATGAATAAATAACTTACTGTAGATAAACAAATAACAAGATGGCGGTGCGTATAGATGCAGTTTCTCCTCGCTCTCCTGCACGTAAGGTGATTTATCATAGTTCTTCGTATATTTCGTGCTTTCCCTGTTTGTCCCATTTGTCTTTTGCACCGAATCACAAGTACGATTGACAAGATCTGCCAGACATCTATAGAAGCTGACCTGACACCATGGATTCCTTACAAACCGAGACCACCAAAGAGCTTGGAATACTCCGTCGACCTGCAGCCACGTCAAACTTGACCGCTTCCTTTTGCCCGGAAAGGAGGCGCCGCAAGCAGTGTGAGAGGATGCAGAAGAGGGGGTAGTGCGGAGATATCCATGCTAAGCTAGCGGCTAAACCTACCTGGCCAGCCATACCATCCATCCTACTGGTAAATATACGATCTCTAGACAATAAAATGGATCAAATAAGGCTTCTGAAGACTTCAACTCAAAAGGTGAGTGACTGTCCTGTGCTTGTCCTCACTGAAATGACAACATCCCGGACTCTGCTGTGCAACTGGAGCAGCTAACATGCTACCGAGCGGACAGAGCACTCATAAACAGAGGAAAGACTTGCGGCGGTGGAGTCTGTGTTTACTTCCGTGACATGTGGTGCCTGGACGCTGTTCACCACTGGTAAAGTTTATGATCATTAAGGCACCGTCCTTTCTCCCTGCCGAGGGTACTCACAGCGATTCTGCTAGTTTCTGTTTACATCCCTCCAACTGCAGTGACAGGAACGTAGCAATTAGTGAACTATACAAGGTCATCAGTTGGCAACAAACAGCACACCCAGATGGATTTCTCATCCTTGCCGGAGATTTTAATCATGTTAACCTCAGGGCTTCACCACCCAAGAAGGAGCATACAAGGTTTCGCCCCTCCCCCACCTTGGATTCTCTGACCACACAACTGTTATGCTAACGCCGGCTGACAGACCCAGGGTGAAAGTACCCAGACTGGTTCGGAAGCAGGATGAGGCCACCTCTGCTCTTCGGGACTGCTTCGACAAGATAGACTGAGAAATGTTCACGCAGGCAGCCATCTACAACGACCACACGGACATTGAGGAGTATACAGACAGTGTTACTTCTCACATTGGCAAATGCATTGACGATGTAACCCACACCAAAACTGTCATCACCCGAGCAAACTAAAAGCCAGGGGACGTCCACCGGCTGCTGAGAGCCAGACAGAGCCTTCAGAGCCAGGGATGAATCTGGCCTGAGGGCGGTGAAAGTCAACCTGTCGCGTGGCATCAGGAAACGCAAATATGCCAGCAAGATAACGCGCCAATTCAAAGACAGCAGAGACCCGCGGGGCCCGTGGCAGGGCATCCCGATCCTCACAGACTGAAAACCTGTGCCACAGTTATGCAATGACAACATATCCCTGCTGAACAACCTCAACAGCTTCTTTGCACAGTTTGAAACTCAAAACAACACTCATCTACAGAAGGCAACGGGCTGTTCCGTCATGCTTCAAATCCCCCATCAGCATACCCGTTCCAAAGAAACCTGCTCCATCCAGTTACAATGACTATCGCCCCGCAGCACTGCGCCCATCATCATGAAGGGCTTTGAACGACTAGTCATGGCACATATCAAGTCCATCCTCCAACCGACCGGGCCAAAAGCTCCACAGGGGATGCAATCTGCTCATCTCTCCCCCGAGCCCTCACCCACCTGGACACCAAAGACTCTTATGTGAGAATGCTGTTCCTGGACTTCGGCTCAACACCGTAATCCCGCAACAGCTGATCACCAAAACTACAACAGCTGGGGCTCAATGCCTCCCTCTGCAACTGACTGCTGGACTTCCTCTGGGAAAGGCCACAAGCAGTACGAGTCGGCAACAACATCTCGAGCAGCATCACACCTAGCACAGGGGTCCCTCAGGGCTGCGTGCTAGGTCCCCTGCTCGTCACCCTGCTGACTCCCGACTGCAAGCCCACCTTCAGCACCAATCACGTGGTGAAGTTTGAGGACGGGTGGGTCTCATCACCAAGGACGACGCAACCCACTACAGGAGGGAGGTCGACCTTCTAACCATTTGGCGCAGAGAAAACAACCTTTTACTGAAAGTCAGCAAGACTAAGGAAATTGTTGTTGACTTGCAGAGAGGACTCACCAAGTGCGCCCGGTTGACCTCCAATGGTGAGTGAGGAGCACCACATCCTGGGGGTGCACATCAGTGAGGACCTCTTCAGGACCAGCAACACAGCATCACTAGCAAAGAAGGCACAGCAGCTCCTCTATTTCCTTCGTAAACTCAAACAAGTGAAAACCCCAATCATGCGCAACCTTTACCGAGTCACCATCGAGAGCATCCTGACCACCTCTATGAGCTGCTCGGACTACAACAGAAAAGCTGTGCAGTGTATCTTGAAAACAGCTGGAAGGATCATCGGTGCTGCGCTCCCTTCCCTGAAAGACATACACACCACCCGCCACACCCGTAAAGCGTCCAAGGACGTGAGCGACGCCAGCCACCCCGCACATTGCCTGTTCAGCCTCCTGCCTTCGGAGAGAAGGTTTTTCTTTTTGCACTAATGCTACTTTGAGAAAACCATCATGCTGCTTATGCACCAAATACCGTTATGGTACTAGCTACTGACCCTTGCACTAAACCAAAAAATCTCTGCAGCTACTCTTTCATGCCATCAAATATCAGTCTGGGTGCTCTTTACACTTCATACCTCATTCTTTAATGTTTACTATTTAATCTAACACTTCACTTTATTGGAAATTTGCACTTGATTAATGTTATTATAATTAAAATGTTAATTTCATGGGGTTGCGAGAAGCGTCATCTCGATTCCTCTGTATGTCCAGTACATGCGTAGAAATTGACAATAAAGCTGACTTTGAACTTTAAATAAGATCATCTTGCTTTCTATTCAAAAAAAAAAAAAATCACTCACTGATTTTTTTTTCTTGTATGCCAAGGGAAAAAATTATTCCTGTCTGACTGTACAAAGGATCAAATACAATGAGATCTGGCATATGATGTTTGACAAAGACCAAGGTTAGGAAACTATTCTGCACCCAAAGCCACAAAAACATGACAAACTAGCTTGAATGGTTGTCGATGCTTAAAAACTATATTTTGTCATCAAAAAAAATGACCAAATCAGGAGGTTGTTGAGCATTTATGTCCCTCCAGGCACACAATGAATAACAGTCTCCAATTTTTATCTTGGTCCTCAGCCTCCAGCTCAAATATTTAGTCTGCTGGATATCTGGATGTGTCACGGCTCTATTGATAAAAGTAGTTTCCGCCTCAGTTTTGCTATGAATGCATTTTTCACTCATATGTTCTTGCCAAGACAGTTTGCCAGCTGTGAGCCGGTGCAGAAACATCCCTGAAGACAATGAAACTTTTTTTTTTTTTCGTATAACAAGATGAGAGACAGCAAGTTTGATGTGGCACAACCTTGATGGAATTTCATCCTAGGCCGAATTATTTCGGTTGTCAAATCGCACCAAAGTCCATACATGTAACACATGGGCATCCTGAAATTGAATCTATTTCTCCCTTGCGTTTCATCTTCTCTCCGCTCAAACACCTTAGAGTTTTGAGTCTCTGCCCCAGACTTCCCCTAACTTCTCCTCTCATCTTCCTTTAATTTTTTTTTTTTTTTCCAGACAGGTGAGCCTCTTTCATCTTACCATCCAGTCCGATGTAGTCGGAAAACTGAGCAGCAGACACCTGATCCCCAGGCAGGTGAAGGAATCAATAAAGTGGCCTTAATAAAAGAAGCCTAAAGATCAGCTGTATATTACTACACCGTGAGCGGTAGGGGTTGGATTCCACCCACACCCGCACCATTTCAGCTTTACGCTCCCTGCTGCAAAATAACAGAACAAAAAAAAAATATATAACCAAGTCTCTGGAGGAATGAGAACAATATAACACCTTTGCAAACTTTTCTTTTCAAAATATCCCGGCCTGAGAAAAATGTGAAACTTGAAAAAAAAACAGTCTTGACAGACATCATTAAAATGGTGTTCTGAATCGCAGCTTCACATTTCAAGTCGGAGTTATCTGCGCTGTTCAAGGAGACGGAATTAAGAAAGGCGATTCGTCTTTTTGTCACAAATGATTGTGAGTTCACACTGTAGTTGTTTTATCCATGTGTTTGGTTGAGTGGATTATATCCATGTTTATTATGGTAATCCTGCTCCACGCGTGTAGCAACGTTTTAATTGTTTTTTTTTATCTCGTCAACCCTGCCCGTTCCTGCTGTGTCCATCCATTCGCTTTTGTTGTTTATTCATCTTCTACGTCAGTCCTTGCTGAAACCTTAGTTCAGCAGGGGTGACTTTGCCCATGTCTTGTTTTGAATCTTATTAAGAACCCATGTTCCATGATCGCCTCCTGCGTCTGCATCCGCTTTCTTCGACACCCCCCGGTTTTGTGCGGTGGTGCTCCAGAAAATTGGTGGGAGTGTGAGGGAAAGGGCGAAAGTGGAGCGTCATTCAACATGATAGACGGGAAAATATTCTGCTCCGGTTAAGGATCTGTCAAAGAGTGATTGGTCATACTGACAACAACCAAAACCACATGCCTATGTGGTCACGCAAGTAAATCAAAAATTAGAATCTCAAACATTTTTTGGCCTCAAAGTGTGTGTGTGAGGAGTGTGTGTGGGGGGGGGGGGGGGCAGAGTTGCAGACAAACCCCCATTTATTAGACATGATAATAATAATAATTATTATAACACATTTCATTTGAAGCACCTTACTCAATATTCAAGTACATCATACAGATGTATACAAATACACAAAATACAGATTGATTTAAAAGAAAGAATAAAAATGAAGGCAGTAAAAGTGACAAAGTGGTAAAAGAGTAAGAGTTAAAAAAAAAAGACAATGATACGCCGTGTCCTATAACAAAACTGAATGACTTTCTTGTAGATTTCTATTTCAGCGCCAAAATATATGTGATTAAGTTTCTTTTTTTAAGGAATTAATGGCAGATCCATTTGTTGAGAGATAAAAACTAATTTCCTTTACATATTTATGAAAGGATACAGGTGTTGGGCGGCGTGTTCGCCTGAGCCAACCATTATAAATCCATTAGTAGATTTTTCTCTATTTCTTTTTCCCCATTTGGTGAATTCATAATTGAAGTAGAAGTGGTCTCAAAGGAGTGGGATTATTGATGGCAGGACATTGAACAACTCTTAATAACTCAAAAGATAGATATTATTGCAGTAAATAGTGATGACCTTCTGCGGGTCTGCCTCGGTGAGCATCATTTCCTTATAGCTCATGTGCTTTTCTTTCTCCTGTTTTTCCTTGCAGCTGCTCCCTTCAGATGCAGTCGCAGCGAAACCTCCATCCAACTCCGTATCCTCTGTTCTCACACCAGCAAACTTCATCCATCAATCTCGTCTTCGGTCTTCCCCTAGACCTTCTCCCCGCCACTTCCAGGCATATTCACTGTCCCTCCTCCGTTTGCACGTCCAAACCATCACATTCTGGCTCCAAAACTTGCTGTCACATTGATGGATGCACTCCTGATATTATCCATCCTCCTCGCTCCCAAAACCAAATTTCAACATTTCCACAAAGCACATCGCGTTCCAACGTACAGCTGAATTTCATCAACAGAAACGACAACAACCAAAAAAAAAAAAAAAGTTTTCAAGATGGCGTTAATGCGGAGACGCGGCGACCCATCGATCTGTCCCCCAACTCTGTATTGGACTCTGATAACATATCAAAACATTGCTACTTTTTTTCTTTTTTTGCGCAACTGCTTCTTTAAGAAAACCATCATGCTGCTATCGCACTGCTATTGTAGTTACAAAACTCAGAGGTGAGGAGGCAAGACAGCAATAAGTCTTCTGCGATTATAAGAATTTATGGCTGAAAAGATGCATTGAATCCACATGAACAGCCAGCGTTAGCCAACAACAGTCAACAATGATCAGCGGTGATCGGGAGTCATCTGAAATCAGAAACAGTCAAGACTTTCTATCGACCGAACCGGATTCAGTCTCCCTCCAGACATCCAATGATGTTCTAGAAGGACAAGGAGACAAAAAACATTTAAGCATTTGTCAGCTTGTTAATAATTCCTTCTTGGTTACATTAGTACGTCCTTCACGTACACATATCATCAACGTGTGTGAGAACAGATTGGACGATATGAAAGGTGAAGTACATGTAGCACAGCCGCTAACACAACATGTTGCACAGGAATGAAAAGGCATGTTGCATAGCTGTTAACACCGCAAGGACATTCCAGTTTTTCCCGACATCGTTACGGTGCTACCTACTAACCTTTGCACTAAACTGTACACACAAATAAAAAACCTCTGCTGCTACTCTTCAAATATCAATCGTTATCTGCGTTCACTTTACACTTCATACCTCATCGTTCGATGTTTCCTGTTACTGGAACCGTGCACTTTACTGCTAATTTGCACACGATTACGATTATTATATTGTTAATTTCACGACACCGTGGGATTGCTAGAAACGTTTTCTGGATTCCGCCGTATGTCCAGTACATGCGAAGGAATGTGAAGAGCAATCGGTCGATTGATACCGTTGGGATTTCAGGTCGAAATCTTCTTGTGGTGGCAACTGGACTTGAATTTCTTTACAAGAAGATGTTTCACTGAAGAATCCTCCAGAACCTCTCGGATGAAGGGTGAAACATCTTCAAGTGATGAAATTCCAGTCCAGTTGCCACCACGAGAAGATTTCCACCAGAATTCCTCATGGCCTGGATGACCGAGAACCTCCACAGACGCCGTTGGGATTCATTATCCACTTTTTTGGAACTCATCTGGACATGTTTGAATATGTTGTGCCTTTTTTTTGGGGGGGGGGGGGTGTTATGTTAAAGAGAGCATCTTGATTGCCAGTCTGTGACCCCCGAACCCACGCAACAACCACCCGCCAACTCCCCGCCTTGTCAGACGCCGGATAAAGCCGTGTCGTTATGCGTTACGCACGCAATCCTGCGTCTGCGTGACTTCTCCTGCAGAAAAGCGCGGGACTATTCCGGATGAAATTCAATCGAGGATGTGTGGTTGTTCTTTTGTTTTTTTTCCTCTCTTTTTCTGTTTCTCCGTGAAGCAATAAGGCAGCCAAAGCGCCGGATCTCGCGTCTGGGAACCGCACCGCTCCGCCTGTGCGTTTTTTGAAAGCGCACTTGTGCGGGAGGGGGTTTGGCGGGGTCGGGATCGGAGGTGTTGCGGGAGGAGGAGGAGGAGGAAGGTGAAGATGCGAGCGCCTCGCTTCTAACCGCTCCCCCGCCAGAGCTGACGCCGGGAGCCGAGGTCGGCTCGGGGGAGAAATACAAAAAAAAAAAAAAAAAAAGATAAAATAGGTGTAAAAATAATGTCCGGGGATTCTGGCGACGCGGGAACCCGCGGCGGCGCGACGCTCAACTTCACCTGCGCCTCCAAAGCCGCCAACCGCTCCTCTTCCTCCTCCTCCTCTTCTTCTTCTTCTTCTCCATCTTCATCCTCCTCCAGCCCGGATCAGGACTTCCTCCTCCTGCTGCCGGCCGAGTTGGACAAAAGTGACTTCACCGGGGATGGAGCGGCCGCCGTGCGCATCACCATCTCCATCATCTACTCCCTGGTGTGCGCGCTGGGTCTGGTGGGGAACCTGCTGGTCCTCTACCTGATGAAGTCCAAGCAGGTGTGGAGGAAGTCCTCCATCAACCTGTTCGTGACCAGCCTGGCCGTGACCGACTTCCAGTTCGTGCTGACGCTGCCCTTCTGGGCGGTGGAAAACGCGCTGGACTTCACCTGGCTCTTCGGCAAGGCGATGTGCAAGATCGTCTCCTACGTGACGGCCATGAACATGTACGCCAGCGTCTTCTTCCTGACCGCCATGAGCGTGGCGCGCTACGCGTCCCTGTCGTCCGCGCTGAAGGGGACGCGCCGGCGGCCGCCGTGCCGCAGCGCCCGCTGCGTAGCGGCGCTCATCTGGTGCGCCGCCGCGTCCGCCGCGCTACCGCACGCCGTCTTCTCCACCACGGTCTCCGTCTCCGGGGAGGACCTGTGCCTCGTCAGGTTCCCGGAGTCCAACGGCACCGCGCAGCTGTGGTTGGGGCTCTACCACTCGCAGAAGGTGCTCCTAGGCTTCGTGGCGCCGCTGGGCATCATCTGCGCCTGCTACCTGCTCCTGTTGCGCTTCATCACCTCCAAAAACGTCCACAGCGCCGGAGCCAAGCGGCGCGCCAAGGTCACCAAGTCCGTCACCATCGTGGTGTTGTCCTTCTTCCTCTGCTGGCTGCCCAACCAGGCGCTGACCGTGTGGGGGATCCTGATCAAATTCAACGTGGCCCACTTCAGCAACGAGTACTACACCACGCAGGTGTACGTGTTCCCCGTGTCCGTGTGCCTGGCGCACTCCAACAGCTGCCTCAACCCCATCCTCTACTGCCTGATGAGGCGGGAGTTCAGGAAGGCGCTGAAGAAGCTCTTCTGGAGGATGACCACCCCGACTCTGACCGCCATCCGGCCGATTACCGGCAGCACCAGGCCGGAGGCGGAAGAGCGGGGGCCCGCCCTGGCGCACATCGGGGGCCCCGAGGAGCCCGCCGTGGAGTTTTTACCCCCGGGGTCAGTCATGTAGGGCTGACGCTGAACTCCCCAATGCCCTCCCCTTGTCCCATAGAAGAAAAAGAAAAAAAAAACTTTTTTTTAATTTTTTTTTATCTAATTTAAATCATGATCTAATTCAATAAAGGGACTAGGCGGTGTTTGCACGGCTTCTAATGGGGAGGTCTTGACATCTGGTTGCCAGGCAGGAAAACATGGAGAACCAATTTCTGTTCATGTCGTTCATAAAGCTGTGTATTACTTATAAGATCATCTGATTGACACACACACGCGCACACACACACACATACACAATAGGAGCTGAGAGGATGAGACTGAACTCCTGGAAAAACTCAATGCATCTCAGACTTGGCCACCCAGTGGCAGCAGATACAGATGAGTTTCCACTGAGGCTTTAAAACGGGTGACCATTATAAAATATATATATATATATACATGAAAGACCAAAAAAAAAAAATGTGAATGTACGTCTTTAAAGTGTCCATCATGTAACTAAAGTGTATCTACAAAGTGTGAGACATTTGCCAGCCATCTTTGTTCCAGTGCCTGTCAAAAAAAAAAAAAAAGTCTCTCTCATCTGACAGAAAATAATAAAATACACGTCTCAGCATCGTCTGGTGTGTCATTGATGAAATACTTGGAGGCATAATCGCATTCCTATCATGGCGGGTTTACGACATTGCTGTAACAGTTGTCGCAATTAAACCCTGAAGTGAGGGGGGATAACTGAGAGATTCACTTCACCAAAGAGAAAGAACAGAAAATAAATTCTTTCAAATGCAAATGTCATGGGTGTGCTTTTTAATAAAACATAAGAGATTCAGCCATGTCAAGATCTTGCGTTTTTTTTTTTTTTTTTTTTTTTTTTTTTTTTTGGGAGGGGATAGGAATCTGTATAAAAGATTGCTGTTAAATTCCTGTAATTTACTTTTTAAAAAATGTAGTAACAAATCCTAATTGTTTTTTTTTTTTTTGACGCAGACTACTATCGAAAGGCTTATCTAATTAGAATTGAGGCACGATTAGCCTCCGCTGCCGTGTAGTAACCTAAATTAATAGAAAAGTACCATTTGTCATCTGAAATTAAACGGCTGCAGTTTGACGCGCTACTCTGTTTGAAAAAAAAAAAAAAAACCCTTTGAGGAAAGAAAAATGACCTGAATGAAAAATCTTATTAGAAATTCAAATGCATGTTTTCTCTCACAGAGAAAAACGGATATTTCCCTTGATCTTCCATGTGGTGGCGGCGGTGGGGACGACTTTGATACGGTTTAAATGTCAAGGAAACGGATTTTCAAAGATGTGGCGATATTCTATAGCTGGCTCCTGTTGAGTAAAATTGAAATTCAGTAAATAGTGTACACAACTGATTGTACATGAAAGAGTCCGGCTCAAAGGGACGAAAGCGAAAATCGGGAGCATAAGACCTAAAGTGAAAACAGAAATGTAACGATACATTATTTGTTTTTGTTTCTTTTCCCCAGAATAATCCCGCGTGTCTTCGGCCAGAATGCGGGAGGTCAAAGGTCACAGCAACGTCATGGTCATGCTTTTCGATCACAATAAAGTTAACATTTCACAAAAATAAAGGTGTAAAAAAGCTTCCTGAAGGTATTAACAGAAGTAAAAACTAACCCATGTTAAGTTCTTGTGTGAGGAAAAAAAAAAAGTAAATGAAGTGTTTAAAAAAAATAAATAAAAGGTTCTGTCCAGTGAAAAAAAAAAGGAGTTTTTTTTTTTATATGATGACTGACATTTAGAAAATTAACAGGGATCACAGATGTTGTCGCCAGTGTTTTATAAAAGTAATTTGCAAAGTTAAAAAATTAAACGTTAATTTCATTTGGGGAAATGTAAAACCAATTAATTTATCTATGGACTTTGCTAACAGCCCATTTATAGCTATTTTAAATGGCAGTTTTCTTACTGTGGAAGGTTTATAAGTTTCTCACCAAAATCACAATCTTTTATTGTTATTTTCAGGAGCGACGTGGGTTTTTATTTAAATTCCAGAAGTTTGAAGATCTCTTCACACATGTTTTGGGACTTTAAACTATCTGTATAAACACAAAGTATGACTGACACGAGTTTGTCACAAAGTGCCCCGCTGACTTTTGTTTTTCCTAAGAGACGTCCACTTCTGCTTTGTAATTTAGTGGAACACAATTAAGATAGTGATAATTTAGTGTTTTTAATTGAACTTGAATTTGAGTAAATTTTGATGGTGTATTTATCAGTTGTTATTTGCAAATTTTTATTTTATTTTTTTTAATGCTGAATATGATTAATGTAGTGCTTGTGTAAACAAATGCCTCAACAGTTATGACTTCTTTTTTTCCCTTTCATTATCTATAGCCTTCACTCATGGGACACTGAAAGTGCTGCGCTGCTGTTGCACGACTCCTTAATGACTTGACTTAAATAATATGCATTAAGCTGCTGGATGTAAAGACTAGCCTTCAGTTCACCTGTAAAAGTTGGAAACTGGATAAAAGAAACAAGTTCACATCCTAAACTCACATTTTCAGTGAAAGCTGACAGGCTGAAGACTCAACTAAATTTTTAATGTGGGGCCTACAGGAGGATTAAAAAACATGATCAAAATTGCTCTTCGACATTTAAATTCTTAAGTCTTTTATAATGACTTGTTATATCGGTAATTTTTTTTTTTTGAGTCAAGGTTTACAAGCCAATGATTTATTTTTTTCTGACGAAATCGCTTCATAATCTTGTGCAAGTAATGAGATAACAGGGTCCTGCAGTTATTGCAGATTATCAGGTCTTTAAAGTGAAGTAAAAAGTGACTTTAAACTGTGAAATTGCTTGCAAGCTTCTTCTTCTCCTTTTGGCTTTTCCCTTCAGGGGTCGCCACAGTGAATCAACCCTCGCCATCTAACCCTGTTCTCTGTATCCTCCTCTCTCACAGCAACTACCTTCATGTACTCTCTCATTGTGTCCATAAATGGTCTCTTTGGTTTTCCTCTAGACCTCCTGGCTGGAAGCTCCAATTCCAGCATCCATCTGCCAATATATTCACTATCCCTCCTCTGTACATGACCCAACCATCTCAGTCTGGCTTCTCTGACCTTCTCTCCAAAGCATCTAACATGTGCTGTTTCTCTGATAGACTCATTCCTGATCCTATCCATCCTGGTCACTCCCAGAGAGAACCTCAACATCTTCATCTCTGCAACCTCCAGCTCTGCCTTCTGTCTTTTTGTCATTGTTACTATTTCTAGTCCATACAGCATCGCTGGTCTCACCACTGTCTTGTACACCTTTCCTTTCATTCTGGCCGATAGTCTTCTATCCCAAAGTACCCCTGACACTTTTCTCCACCCATTCCAACCTGCTTGGACCCGTCTCTTCACCTCTTTTCCACACTCTCCGTTGCTCTGGGCTGTTGACCCCAAGTACCTGAAATCCTCCAACTTCTTGATCTCCACTCCCTGTAGCCTCACCGCTCCACCCGAGTTCCTCTCATTCACACACATATATTCTGTCTTGCTGTGACTAACTTTCATTGCCCTCCTTTCCAGGGCATATCTCTACCTAGATTTTCCTCTACCTGTTTTCTGTTCTCACTACAGATCACAATGTCATCTTCAAACATCATGGTCCATGGAGATTCCTGTCTAACCTCATCTGTCAGCCTGTCCATCACCACTGCAAACAAGAAGGGTCTCAGAGCTGACCCCTGATGGAGTCCCACCTCCACCTTGAACTTCTCTGTTACCCCTACAGCACACCGTACCAGTGTCTCACAGCTAGCATACATGTCCTGCACCAGTCTAACATACTTCTCTACCACTCCAGACTTCCTCATACAATGCCAGAGCTCCTCGCTTGGCACCCTGTCATATGCTTTTTCAAGGTCTACAAAAACACAATGCAGCTCTCTGTAGCCTTCTCTGTACTTCTCTATTAGCATTCTCAAAGCAAATACTGCATCTTTAGTATTCTTTCTAAGCATGCAGCCATACTGCCGTTCACAAATGCTGACTTCTGCTCTCAGTCGAGTTTCCACTACTCTTTCCCATAACTTCATTGTATGGCTCATCAACTTTATCCCTCTATAGTTGCCGCAATTCTGCACATCCCACTTATTCTCAAACATGGGTACTATCACACTTCATCTCCATTCCTCAGGCATCTTCTCGCTCTCTAAGATCCTGTTCAATAATCTAGTCAGAAACTCGACCGCTGCCTCTCCTAGACACTTCCACACCTCCACGGGTATTTCATCAGGACCAACTGCCTTTCCACTCTTCATCCTCTTCAATGCCTTCCTCACTTCACTTTTACAAATCTCTGCTACTTCGTGGTCTACAACAGTCACGTCTTCTACCCTTGTCTCTCTTTCATTTTCCACATTCTTCAAAGTACTCTTTCCATCTTCCCATCACTCTTCTAGCATCTGTCAATACATTTCCCTCTCTATCCTTAAATCACCCAGACCTGTTTCACATCCTTTCCATCTTTATCTCACTGTTTACCAACCTGTATAGATCATATCTCTCCCTCCTTACTGTCCAACCAATGTCCAGTGAGATAATTAGGTTTTGATTTGCATGTTTGGTTTTAATTTGGACCCGAAATAAAATGAAATCAAATGATTAAAAAAAACTCTTTCTCCCTCACAGTGAAATTCAAGATTGCGATTCCTCCATGCAAATGAGCTGTTAGCAGCATTAGCTTAGTAGTTGATGTCCTTCAAAAAGCTGACTATTTCTATAACAGCTGCTGTTCTTTCCCCGCACCAGGCCCAACATCATTGAATTATACTTGAAACATTTTTTTTTTCCTGCGTAAGCTAAATTAAATCTGCTTTCTGCTGACTTAACTCTATTTGTGTGTGTGCACAACACCAACTTTTGAGCTGAAAGCACTCAATGGCTTCTCCCTCCTCACTTGACATCCCTGGAATTTGTGTACTTAACGCTGCCGCCCCCGTCCTCTTTCTTGACCATGCATGATGTTACATAAAAAATAAAATATAAAACAATATCAACATTCACGTTGGCCTTACGTCCAATAAAGCTGCTCCGACCACCGGTATAGATTATGGGAATCCGACTTCTTAGAAAATAAAAACACATGCGCATCCTCTACCCGATCAGGAATGGGTGCTGGATTTAAAAAAAGCCGACTAATCTGCAGACTACTCAGGTAAGCATCTGAGGAAAAGCCTATGTTTTGCTCGAAACGCCATGCATGCGAGAATACGTTTTTTGTGCAACATGTAAAATAAATCATCTTTTCTTTAAGGAGAACTTTTGGTGAGCGTTTTTTTTTTTTTTTTAAACTCTACTTAATCTGACTACTTAGACCTGTCTGAGTTGAAGAGGACGATGGCCAAAGTAGTGCAGTTTTTCTGAAAATGAGAAATTTATAATTCTCGTCCCGTGTTTGCAGCGCTCGTATTCGATGCAGAGCACGTAGACAGGGTGACTTTCCCGAGTCAGCCTTTGGCTGGCATTGTGCCGCGTCGTGTTGACACACACTTGTTCAGCAGTGCGAGGAGGTGAGGTAGTATTTGGGCCACAGAGGGGAGAAGTCGAGGGTTTTTGTGCATATAATTCTGCAAGGTCACAAAAGTGACATGTTTGATTTCATGAACTGCTTCAAATGTTTCGTGTAGGAGTTACGGAAAGGTTTATTTTGCGCTTTCTATTTTGCTCCTGGCCTATAACAGTTAAAAAAAAAAAAAAAAAAGTTTATTCTGTTGAATTTCTAAAGAACTGGCAGTGAAAAGCATCAGCTCCGACAAAGCTCAATAACTTTGTTGGAGGTGACGGCTGTGGCACTGGAGGTTGAAAACAATTGGCTTTGGCCTTGGTGACAGATACACCAAACATATTTCTCCCAGGCTACATCGGCAGTCGGACTGTTCGTGGATGCGCAACGAGATCTCCTGCTTTGGTTGTTTAATCTGAAACCAACAACGCTGTATCGAACCTGTCACAGAAAAAGGTCAGGATGTGACAGGAAACACAATTAAAAGTAAGTTCATGTAAGCAGATCATATTTTTGAGTTGAGGGAAGCATCGAAAGATGAGCTGTGTTACGCAGAGTTCACAATACGGGCTAAACTTGCTATCTCCCATTCGTGGCGCGCTCGCCCGGTCGCCTGCTGGAAATCCTGTGGTTATTTGCAAACTACATATTGACTTCAGGTCATTTGTGATGTTTGACCTGAAGACAAACCACAACATGTTAAAATCACTGATAAAAAAAAAAGGGGCACTTGTCGTAGTGGTGTGGAATTTTCTTTCTCTCCCAACAAGCCTCGGAGTCAGCCTGATAAAATGAATTTGAATTTCAAGATTTGTATTTGAAGATAAAATGTGGCAGAAATTGGAACTGAACAAATGCAAAACACTTTACTAACAGATTGTTTTGTTGACAGAATTGCAGTCTCCATCTGCTATTGACTGCAAACCTATTCAATATTAAAAGCCCATAAAGGAAAAAGTCTGGATGGCCACCACAAGTAAATTAAACCAAGAGTGACGATATTCCTCGGCTGAAACAGAAAAGTCAATGCTCAACGTTCAGGAGTTTGAAGCCCCAACGTCAGTCGCTTTCATAACGGCATGCGGTTCCCGGAGAGGAAGACACAAAGAATGCACAATGGCAAGACACAGGCAGTTTTGTCCAATATCCACAAAAAAAGAACCCAATCCTTGCTATCACGCGGGCTCAGTGATTGTGATGGCCGCCTTAATGTATTCCCTGAACCAGAGAAATTCAAAAAGAAATCCAAAATGTCTCTGCTGATGTACAAGCTTTCTCCAAATGCCGCCAAGGACGACCGAGAGGAAAACACTGGGTGATGACATCGTTTTACATCTTGAAAAGGTTCAGAAAAACGGAGTACAATCTGAAAAAAAATGTTGTTAAGCCCCACAAAGATTGACGTGCAGATCGTGCAACATAATAGTTGTTTAATGGCTTAAATACGTCTACTTTTTCCGTTACGTCATCAATGTTTATTATTTGACCGCGAAGTTTTAAACAGTGTAACTATAATCACTGACTCTAAGTCACGATGTTTTACATTCTTTCGGGATTATCAGTGCAGCCGTGCTTTGCGATAATTACATCTAACACTTTACATATGGCACTTAACAGCAGACATCTGATGCAGAACACCATATCCACTAAATGCCATCACGTAAATAGCAGCGCTTAAAATATAAACAAATGGGTTCACTTTCCACATCCATTAATTTTCATGAAGCTCAGCCACATACCTCTTCCCCCTCCTGACCCAACTTTGTGTTTAGTTACTTGGCACCAAAGCAAAAAAACCTTCTGCGACACAGTCTGTACAAGATTTTGCAAATAAGATGAGATGTAAATGCACTTAGCAAAAAGTATATTAGTTTGGAAAATGAACTGTGTCTTATGAGAAATGTAATGTTTTTCATTGTATTTCATTTGAAAGCGGTTATATGTTTACTGTCAGATTTGTACCCGTTTGCCGAAGCAAGCAAACGTCAGTCTGCGATTGCCCAGCCTGTAATACACCAAAGCACGGATTCTACGTTTTTATAAGAAGTCACATGTACATTGAGGAGCTTGACGGAATAACAGAGCATGAAAACCAAGAATAGACGTACATCTGCCCAGCCTACTTAGCGGCGTCTACCTGCAGCATGATCCTCCTGACAGCGACACTTCCATGCTGGGTGTTAATAAACAGGAAAATACAGCTCTTCCTTTTGCAAATTCTACGAATATATTCTGCAACAATTAAAAAGTGATGTAGGTAGCAGTAAAAGAAGATGTTCAATATTTGTTCTACATGTTTCGTGAAATGACAGTAAAACCAAAGCGAAGTGAGCCGAGCAAGTTTTCTTATCGTTTTTGTAAAAACAGCCACAGAGGATGACAGTTACCAAATTGACAAGAAAGTCATGTTATATTGATAAGTGTAAAGTGGACACAACATATGTAGTGTAGAAAATGTCTATCATTAAATGCAAACTGTGCTCCACTTGACTGTCAGATTCTGTTTTTTGACTGTTTTTTTTTTTTCCCTTGACCTTGGTGTCAGCTTATTGGCAGACGTCTATTGTAAATCTGTGTGTGTATGTGTGTGTGTGTGTGTGTGTGTGTGTGTGTGTGTCATAGTCCTAATAATCAGCAAGGTGGAACTACATAAGTGTAAAAACACTGAATATCTGACCTCACACAGGTGACTTCAAAAACAAAGTTTTCGTGGATGTGGACATGGTTAGATTTCAATTTTCGGACTTTATCGAATACAGGTTAGACTAAACGTTGATGCAAAAAGACGTAATTCCAAACAGAATGTGGCACATTGAATAATCAGAGAGTAAATACGATCCAGAAAATGATTACTTGGCCACGGGAAGCCTCACTTTTTGCTCTGGCACTGAAACCACTTCCCTGCTTCCGTACATGTCAACGTTTATCAAACTGTTTTTCATTGAAATGCATCAGTATAGCAAAAAGGGCATTTTGGTTCTTCATTAAAAAAAAAAAAAAAAAAAAAAAGTTCCGCCCTGTTATCCCCGATGAAGCTGCAACTCCTTCAATATGCAGAGAAAAGGTTAGCCCGATAGAACAGGGTGTATTTTATATTTCGGAGATAAAGTTCTTCTTCACGGCATGGCTAAAGTTCTCCTCCTCTGTAAATGTTCTCGACAAGAGAAGATTGGGCTCGTACGTTTTCGCTCCATCACGCAAATCTGTAATCAATTCCCATTGATCCGCTCATCCCATTAGGAGACTCTCAAGCCTCACATTACCTCTAATTAAATGTCTCTTAGTTAAGTTATCCAACAACAATATTTCCTGTCTATTAGATCCCTCTACCTCTGCGCACAGATACTCGACAGGAAAAGAAATAATGTTTTCCAGACTCTTATAACCTCATTTTCTAACATCTTTCCTTTGAGATGAAACAATGGGGACAATGTTTGCATCTTGGAGACTGTTGATAGCGGCCATGTGGCCTGCTGCAAGCCCGTCCATGAAGTATTTTAAAGTAGTTGTGGTTGTCACTGCAACTCCAAAACATTCCCCAGGCCATTTGAATAGGAATCAGACCAGAAACAGGAGCAGATCAATCCTCTCACATTAAGTGCTGGCTAACAACAAGCTGTGAAAGCATTTGGTATCCAACTTTAAGCAAATCTTGTCAGGCATGATTGATCAATAAAATTCTGTTTTATTTAAAAACTTAACCTCGGGGAAGTCCATCTCCTTCAACTTTTTTTTTGTGCAATTGTTCAGCCAGATAATCTAAAACAGAATAGTATCAAAAAAAAGTCTAACAATAGAAAGTTGAATTCTATTTTTGATATTCTTTGAATACAGACCCCCCATTGAGTTTATTGGCATAAAGAGAAATGAAGAGATTCAGTAAGCAGCGATGCCGGGGACGGCATGTGGAGATTAATTTTAATATGTGCATTTGGAATGTGTCAACTCAAACACTAGAGGCTATTTACTAATGATCAGAACACGAGCAGCCCATTATAATGTCAGCGTAAGCATGGCCAATATTTTCAAATGCTTGCATGCATGCATGGAGAATTTGAAATGCTACATCAAGTAAAAAACCAACATTGTGTAGTAAGTTAATTGAGGTGAGACTGGGCCTTGAGACATATTGTTTACAGCAATTAGACCCTTTAAGTCCAAAGCAGCGAAAGGGTGAACAGAGGTTATACACCCCTGGAGGTTGCAGATGAGGATGTGAGGAATCGTGACGAGGAAATGAGGCAGTGGTGTTTTAGAGGAGTTCAAATGTATTTTCAATTATATACTTTTTTGCTTGTTTGTATGCTGCACAGATGAAAGAAAGCAACTCACCTGGTAATTGAGGGCTTGTTCCAATCCTTCCGCCCATGCTTTTTTTCCGACGACCCCAGCATGGCATAGTTTTTCCCTTGAAAATGTTTTTGCGGTTGAAAGACAGCGAGCGCTCAGAATGGCAGGATCCACGATGGACATGGTGAACGGTCCTGATCCAAAGTTACACTTCATCACATTTCTTTCACCTTATCTGTGGGCAGATGGGCACAAAATGAAAGGATATTTTATAACATTATCAGTTTGTAGAGCAGATTTGATTCATAGCAACACCCCTCTTCTCCTTCTATCTGAACAGAATGGCCTGATAACATTTTGTTAAAAAGACTGCAAGTGTATTTGAAGCAGGTCTAAGGCTGAGAGCATATTATAAGATAAAATCATGTAAAAAAAAAAAAAAAAAAGAATGGACAGCAAGCGCTTCATTTCGCTGCCACCTTACTCAGCAAAATGAATTGGTCATTTTGATAGATAAAAGAACGTCCCTACATATTGCATGCTTACATTTTTGTGCAAACAAATATATCCATAAGATAACAACAGTAAACACAATCTCTTTTGTGATTAAATAAAGCACAAGGTTTCTGAAAAATTATTAACTCTAGCAAAATTGAACTAAACCAAACAAAGGTGTTACTCCTAACCACCTATAAATACTAGATAACATGTATATCAATAGCTGGAATGCAAAACCTCCTATCTGAAAAAAAACAAAACAAACACTTTTTTCAGGAAAAGAAAAAAACGTTTAATTTGATCATAGTATGGTCTTTGTTAAAGATATTCAAGAATATTCTATTGTTCACAGACTATATTTCTATGTTATAATTTAAAAATACCAAGCATGTATTTTTACCACTGACAATGCAGATAAGTGTTTTTTTTCTGCTTCATTGTGCACATAGGAGTTTTGTCATGTGAGATTTATGTCAAAAGAAAGGGAGGGATTGTCTTGCAGAAAGACTGAAAATGTGGAGCCATCCCATTTCTCACCATTCAATGCAAAAACACAAAAATCGAAAAAATTTGCAGATAGGAGGTTTTGCATTCCAGCCATCGATATCTATTTTTTTTTAGATTCTAAAACCACCACTAACCTTCAAAACGGTTTTTAAAAAAAAAAAAAAAAAAAAAAAAAAAACAACCGGAAATGCAGCGGACGCTTCCGGTCGCTGAGTTCGTAGAATTAGGAAATAAAGCGAGTCTCCACATTGAACTCCACACCGCCACCTAGTGGTGAAAAGTGAGAATGCAGTCCGGCTTGAAACCTGTCCCAGTTATATTGCGTTTCTAAATTACGAAAAATGATGTAATATATTCAACAAGAGACAGCATTAATATTTCTGTGATGGTTATCAGAATATACAATAATAGTGTGACAATACTATCGCAGTTTGTTATGACAGCACGAACAAAAAAAAATGCCATTGGCCAAGACATGACTACCGATCATTGTCCAAATCTGGGAAGGCTTGTGGACATAAAATCTGAAAATACAGAAAATACATCATATAGTGGCCAGGAGTGAAGGCCGGAATCTCTGAAAAAAGAAGAAGAAACAAAAAAGAGAACCCAGCTGGAAGCAGGATATTCCTCCTTTTATGCCTGTCCTATAGAGTGACATCTATAATTAAATGTCTGATCTAAATCCAAACTGAAATCCATTGCTTTGCATTCCTTTCCAAAGAACGATTAGTGTCAAATTATCTATGTTGGCCTGCTGTCATTCTCAGTGGCTAATGGACATTTATTATATCACGCTTGTGTACTTAATCGCACAAAAATGTACACCCCATCACACACACACACACACACACACACACTCACACAACATTGGCACGGGTGTCCGTGCAAGATATTTACCAGCTCAGTGCTTTATTCAGGGTCTTGTTCAAGGAGACTTTAACACAGCCTGAGATGGACAGGGCTTTTAAAACCAGCAATCTTTCAGTTACTGGTTGGCCAGCCAACACTGTTATGAAGAATCACATGCCATCGCATTTCTCTAAACCTCTGGTCCCTCTTAATGTGGTCTCATTTCAATTGATTGGATTGGCTGGAGCTGCTTTCACAGACACAGATCTTTAGATCAGAATGCACGCGCCTTTTCGCCGCATTTTAATTTGATCTGGTAAAGCCCCGTCGACATTTGCACATTTTCTTCCATGATCCCGGGCCCTCTCCTTTATGTTGAAAGGTTTCGCGTCTGTGTGCTGAGAGAGTGGAGACACGTTAGGTAACAGATGGTTCATTTTAAAACAAAAGTCATGCTAAAAGGCCTTTTAAAATTTCTCAATTACCTTAAGAAACCCTGCTGATACACTGTGTTGTGTCGCACACATAAACACCATTATCTCCCAAACCAGTTTCCACTTTATGAAAAAGGGAAATGAGGAGAGAAAATTACCATCAAACTTGTCAGAGGGCGGGATATCATTATGTTTTTGTCATCATACTTACATAAAAAAAATGTTTTAATTTTGGTTTTTAAAGTTTTTACGAAAAAAGTTTTCTATTTTTCATAGCAATTTAAATACCTGTATCATCTTTTTATCTCAGTTTTAAAGTTTTTATCAAAATATGCTTAACTGTGTGGCAAACAAATAAATGCACTTCTGTTAGACAATTGTAATTTCGCTCACTCAGCCTCTGTCTGTGATTTTCTAATCTAATCTGTAGATTAGATTACCAGAAGTAAATCCAGGTAGACCGGCAGTTGGATTTCCATTACGAGTCATAACTTTGGCTTCTCCTTTTGCAAATATAGACATTACAAGCCATCCATCCATTTGTACAATGGCACAAACAAGCCATGAAAATCAATATTGTATTGTTTATTTCATGTGATGTACAAAGTATGAGTCACGGTTTGAATGGATGGATGGTGTGCGCCTTTCGTTGTCTGTGACTAAAAGTGTTTCTCACTGCCGTCTCCCCCTCATTGCTTCTTAGCTCGACTTTGATATACCTAAGTGTAAAAACATCACATACACACAGGCATACACACACGCACCCACACATACATAGAAAGCTCCATACGCAATCACACATGCATTATTTATGGTTTTATTTATGCCATGCAGTATAAGTATTTAAAACATTTGACTACTGGCAAAGTGAATATATTTGCTTTCAGGGAAAAAACTGCATCAAAACAGGTGCTGCTGCTAATCACGCCAGGATAATCCCACTCTCCCCTAAAAATATCCATTAAGCACTTACTATGCAGAAAAAAAAACATTTAATTTTATTATTTATTAATATACCAAGTCACTAATGGGGATGTTTTTGTTCCTTGGAGGATGGAAGTAAGTATTTTTTAAATAAATATATGTTTGGGAAAAAAAAAAATAAGAAGCCACTTGACATAAAGTTTTATTCTGATCAATATATTGATCTGATGTTAAAAAAACAGCTCTGCCTCGAATATTACCCTCGACTTGACCGCTGAGCTACCAGCTGCAATGACCATGGGCAGAGGGTTCCATGAAAAAAACATCTAGAGATTGAAATAATTTTACATTATATTACATATTTTGTGTGTATTTCATGAAAGGGACTGTGTAATATTCCTACCATATCCATTGCTTTGCCAGGCTGATTTGTATGTATCAATATATTTTGTCATTGTACCGTCGCTTCTATTTTCTAATAAAATGTAATATTGATTTGACTTGTGACACGACCGACACGGTTGGCCTACAGGGCATAGAAGACATAGAGGATAGTTACAACAAAGCACCTTTATTTATTTATGAATACAATATCATAAAATACTTTCATTAGAAGAATCATTCTACGTATTTTATAAAGAGGGCGATGAAGATGCAGCCGAACAAGGACACGGTCGAGGCTGACAGGACCACCACGATCACACTTCCGGCCAGGTTTACGAGCGCGCCGAGGCCGGCTCCGACGATAATCTGAGCCAGCTGGACCATGCACGTGAGCGCGGCGCAGTCCACGCCAGTACCACGCAAACTTCCACCGCCCCCTCGCAGCTTTAGTTGCTCCTGGAAACAAAATATCGTTCGGGGAATTGGCCGATGATAGAAAACGATCAATACATTTTAATATGTATTTAAATACATTCAGCTGAGTCTGAATCGCCAGTGCTCCTATGGCAACCTACAAATCTAACCAAGACTTTTAAAACCACCTCACTTGATTTGGAATTGATTTGTTATTCAAAGACATTTTAGAGTGTCTTTCTGACTGATTTTTCAACCTCATCCTTGAGGTTTTCTTTTTTTTTTAGATAAATTGGCATCATGGCAACAAAGCGAGAATACACACATATATGTGCAAATATAATGAGATAATATACAATGTGTTACCAATACGACTCCTGAAACAAATACTGGGGGAAACTGATAACGGGCTGCTTACAAGAATACAAGAGCAAATAATGGCCGATGACAGTTTTATCAAGTGTTTCAATGTTTTTGTTTTTCTGTTTCTTATCAGTATTGCCTGTGTTGGCGCTGCGCTGAGTCTCTCAATTAATAAACCCCTTTGGGCCTTTAGTGCTGAGCGCATTTGTCTGAAAACTGTGTGCATTTAAGAAATTCCCGACTCGCTCCCTCTATTGAGAATGCCTTGTTTTAGAGTAATCTCCCTGCTGCAGACCACATTACAACTAGTGCAAAGTGTAAAGTGCACGACCTGGGAGTGATATTTAAAGGGCAAGAAGGAAAGACAAAATAACCTTACATTTATGGTAGCCTTCACTCCTTGACTTTGCAGTATGCCTGATAGTTGAACGTATGATTGGAATCAAGGTAAATTTGGTGGATTTCAAATCATTCTTATTATTTTATTCATTTATTTATGTATTATCCCCATTCCAATGTTTTGCTTGGTACAGAGACCATCCTCGTGTGCAAAACTGAAGCTAAAAATGGCAAGATGCATTTACACATCCGATTTTGACTGGATGGCAGCTTGGATGCCTAAAGATGAGTCTTATATATTTAAATAAATTCATATTTCGTGAACACATTTGGTTTTTTCACAGAGTAGCATTTAGTGCAGGTGATGCTGATCACTCTAAGACTCTGATGCGGCTTCTTTTTTAATGTTATTTCAAAGTGCTTGTGACCCCATACCCATGCAATATAAATCATGATGTAGACATACAGTGCATTACCTTTAATTCATTGTATCATAAGCAAAATGGTGAGAAAATAAGTTGACCTGAATCGCCTGCTTTAAAAGTGCATTTAAATCTAGATATAGTCTGTGTCATAAACAATCAATTCGAAGAATTTACATGCAGTGAGACAAGCAGTGGTGGATCAACATTTCCTGGAAACATCCAAAATTAAATATTTTTTGGTTGATTCCGGACTCCGGTACTCACATGCCGATAAATGGGAGGGATTTTTTAAAAGAACGACGCTAACACGATCTAAATCTTTCAAGTGTTTTCCTTGACAACAATATTCTTCTTATATCCCGTGACATAAGTGAGCGTTGCCTCATGCATCTCTTTGGAGGGTTTACCAAGGTTGACATATTTTAACGGCTTGGTTGAAGATAAATGGCACGTGGTATTAAGCCTCCAGAGACATTAATCTTTCAAGCTATGCATCATTGTTGGATGTTGTAGGATCCAGGGTTTTGGAAGGTTGATGTATTCTTCTTGGATCACCGTATAAAACATTGCTGTTGTTAATCCCCTACCTCTTCTTCCCGCTGATACTCTGCGATGAGATTGAAAGGGATGGTGTAGAGCGTGCTGGACATGACCCCAAATACACTGCAGAGGATGAGCGTGGCGATGATGTTGGGGAAGAGGCCGATCAAACTTGTGCCCAAGCCAAATACAAAGTAGCCCACGAAATACAAGCCCTTCAACCCGATGTACGGTAGAAGGAAACGTTGCACATCTGAAAACACACAAAAACATCCACAGT
The DNA here is from genome assembly GCF_037954325.1 of Fistularia commersonii. NCBI lineage: Eukaryota > Metazoa > Chordata > Actinopteri > Syngnathiformes > Fistulariidae > Fistularia > Fistularia commersonii. The sequence goes on from NC_141292.1 coordinate 3,334,867, forward strand.
TATATCATTTACGTCAGAATCAGGATCTCTTTAATCGCCAAATGCACACAGGATTTTGACACGGTAAGTCAGCGCCTCAAAGCAGGAAATTAAAGATAAGACTTAGAAGTTATATGAATAAAACAACAAAAAAATACAGTTTGGGCTTTGGAAATATAAACAAAATCTTGTTTGTGATTCTTAATTATTATGCTGCACACCTGAGTGTCATTCGCAATACAAATCACATTGAACTTAGTCTGAAAAATAGAATCCAGAGCCAGAGATAGCTGATATATTAGGCACTTAATGTTGCAAACACACTTTGTGGTAGAATAATCTTGAATAGGATTTTAAAAAGAGTAACCAAGTTTCAGATCACAAGGCTCAAGTTCAAGTGAAATTATAATATATTGGTTTTAATGTGAAAAATCTGCCACAATTGTTAGAATCAGGACTGAAGTCTGCAAATTTGTGACACAATTGACTCCAGTCCACACCTTTGTCTCTCTTTTCTGGACAGCAAGGTGTTGTTTCAAGGTCACAATCAGATTGAGGCGTTGCATGCATTGATGAACTTATCAAAACCACCCATATTGCAAATTTGCCGTAGTTGATCACAAGTGGTTATCTTACACTCCAGCAGTATGGAACCATCCAGATTATAATGAATCGAACACTGAGGAGGCCTGAGACATTACTTGCTTTGATTCCTGCTAAATTCTGCTTTCCAGCAAAATGTAGCATGCTTCTTTTAAACCTCTTTCATTAAGGTTATTCTGAGAAGATGTTGTAGAGCAGCCCTCATTTTGCACTTAATAATACATATTTACATAGATAAGCATGGGAAACTCGGAAACCGGTGCTTGCTTCATTTGTGCGAAGTCAGGTAATGAGTGGAGCAGTGTAGTCCACTTTGTTTTCTAAATGCAACCGTAATGAAACTGGGAATTGCTAGCCCCTATCCATTTCACGGATCAGGATTCACAGATGGACCATTTAGATAAGTGAAAGACGCGCTAACTCCTCCACAGAGCTGATAGCTGTTATATGAGACAAATGCATTCAATCTCTTTATCTTATATAGGATGTGCGATGGAAAGTTGCACAATTATACACTGAAGTTACTCACAGGAATACAGTGCAGAGGATACGGCATTGATGCACAGTCCCCAGCAGCCAACCTCCACCCCCCTCTCATATGTAGCATACGCTGTAGAGTTGTGGCTTGCATAGGGATTCCCCTTGTACACAATCTGCCAGGAATAAAAGGAAGGAACGCTTTTTACGTGAACATTTGATAAAATCTTGAGCAAAACATGCATTGGAGATGACAGTGAATCATTATGAAACTGGTGCACTTGAAGTGTTGCTGCCAGCCGTTAAAAAAGGCAGCTGTCCTCGCATTTCACATCTTGAATAACAACGCCTGTAACTACTAGTTTCATATACTATATGAACTACGCTGGTTGGACATGTCATATTTATGATAAGACAGTTCTCTGAAACCACTGACAGCACTGGATTGTTCTTCATCCCCAAAGCTGTTCTTGTGTGTTCCAGAAATAAATGTAAAAAAAGGATCAAGACTGCGCTGCACATTATGTCTGATGAACATGGTCCTGCTGTTGTAGTACCTCTGCTAAAGAAGCTTTTAAAAAGTGTTACTATACATATCAATAATAACTAAAACCCAAATGTGGACATGTAACATTGTGAGGGTTACCTTTGAATATTTTGTGGTTGGGTGTTTTACTTTTCAAATCAAAAGTAAATTATCTGCGGGCATACTTGTGTTAGAGTATTAAAACATCCGCATCAGTGAATTTAATGAAATCGAATAGCTTCATGAACTTCTTTCTCCTCAGAATTCTAGAATGATGTCATTTTATTTCCCTCTATCAAATACATTCTGTACCCATAGCCGACATGTCTTTCGGTAGATTCAAGGATAATGGCTTTGTTGAATTATTGAAACAAATGGATTGAGAAAAAAAAAACAGAGGCTCATATTTGATCCAGGATATTTTAATACCAAAGCACTGTGATTTATGTTCTTACAAATTTTCAGAAAAACCACATGCTTGACGGGAAGTAAATTAAGAATCTTGAACAATGTAGTTCAAAGAATGAGTTCAAAAAATTAATTAAAAGTACAAATGTTATTATTATATCAATTTGATCAATGATGATAAGTAGTGTTATGTAGGAGGTTTTGGATAACATATCAAATGTTACTCGTGTCTGTTATTTTTTTCCTATGGTTACATTTTTGAAACACATGAATTCAATGTCACTAACACTAACAATCACACTAACCTGCCCCATGAAATCGGTGAAGAAAAGCATGTTGCAGAGGAAAGCGGTCCATCCAAGTAAGTGACTAATGCATAGGTAGCGGTAGTGACTTGGCATGTTGATAACAGCTTTCATCAATGATCTAAGTGTCATTCTCTTCTGGACCTGCACACAAAGAAAAAAACCCACACCAGACATTACCCCTCATCATTCTGTGCAATTTTCTTTCTTGCCAGATGTCTCATTTCTTTTGGAAACCGTTTCACTGCAGATGAAAGCTGCAGGTGACCGGGCCAGCAGCTCACAGCAGTTCAAAAGCTTCCACATTATAATATGATTCCTTAATTGGTACAAATGAGGAATTCCAACAGACAGAAAAGGATTTAAAAAGTTTAAAGCTTTGAGAAATGGTGAGACAAAAAAAGCAAATCTCACCAAAAAAGTTTAGATTTCAGAAACAACACTCCTATCTTGTTTTAATTGACATTTCTTTTTATTCTGTGTTGGAGGAACCATACCAGAATCTTCAGAGAAAGCGGAGAAACACTAACAGAAATATTAGCAAATGTACAAGTTGAACCATTAGCATTCAGTGTCTGGTAACAAACATGCTTTGTGAAAAAGGGAAAACAGCCAATTTAAGTAAAAGCATGAAATGCCAGAGAGCATTGATCTAATATCCGCATATGCATACAAAGCAAATAATTCAGCTTAGAAGCTATTTCCATGAAACACGCAAAAGCAACTATTTTCATATGCATGCTGCAAACACATCTTTAAATATCTCCTCACCCTTTTCAACAGTCAAGGATTGTAAAGACCAAGACTAACATGATCTAAATGGTAAAAGACCTAAAATGTCTGCAAATACCTAAAAAAAATATCCAAGTTCTAAAACAAATGAAATGGCCAAACCCAAAATTAATTATAAAAGCTGAAGCATTTGGTAATGCAGTTGCAGCAACACAGTAATGAAAATAAATCTGAATCAATAAATGAATGAACTAAATTTAATATGTGATATCAATGAAACAGTGAAAGTGAAAGTCAGTGAAACAGTGAAGAGTCGAATTCTTGCCTTTACATTAGTATGTCTAGTGCTGGGGTAAACAAGCATTGGTCAAAATGCAATGTTTTTCTGCAAGGTCTGTTAATATATGTGATCAAATGCAATTTTCTTAGGTACAAACGCAGTGAATTTCAAACGTTTTTATGTAACTTCATTGCGGGGGTGTATTCGCCTCTGTAATATTCTAGCTGAAACTGAACAACCTTGACAATTTAACTGTGACTACCGGTCATCTTCAATTTGAGTTTCAATTGTTTTGACCCTGTTACATCATCATTCTGACAATGTGTTAAATACTCAGAAAAGCATGTGTTTGGCTAATCCTTCATTCCAAAGCACAATTGAAAGTAACAAGAAAGTTCTAACCGATAAATTGCCATGCTCTGTTACCAAAATTATTCTAAAACTATCATATTGTAGCATGGGGTGGAGACTGACCAGCGGAACCCCAGAATCCTTTGCAAACAATAAATGAGATATAATAAACAAATAATAAATCTTTGCTAAACCCCAGCCCGTCACATTGGTGTCAGAAGTTGGATTGCAAAATGACAACCATGTTTGGAGAAATGCAGGATATGACACTCCTGCCAGAACTCCAGCTAAAGTGGAGTGTTGAGGCCTGGAAGTTCAAAAGATTGGAAAACAGCGATGCAAGGATTGGCAGCAGTGACGGGGGGGTCGGCGGCAGCAGAATGAACGACGGCGACCCGAGGATGACCGGTGGTGGCGCGAGGAGCAGCAACTCTTTCATTGTAGATTACGAGCGCTACAACAGCAGCTGGGTCGTATTGGCCAAGCCCAGGGACTGCATGTGGACTGTGACATCGGGCTCTAGTGGACACAGGGTCATTCATCTCGCTGATCCAGCCTGGGGTCCTTCCTGACACTACTGATCCTGAATATGGGGGCTAGCAATGCACCCACCACAGCATCACCACTGCCACGGGTCAGCGCACTAAGATGCTGGCAGGGACGATCCTCCCAGTGACTGTTACCTCCAGCTACATAGAGCGTAAGCTTTGGCTAGCAAGAATTCAGGATCCCTCGACCTTCTAAAAAAATGGGAGGCTGTGGTTGATGTACCGAGGGAAACGCTATACCTAGGTGAGGAAGATATTACACTCCATTCTCAGGTGAAGATGGACTGCGTTGAACCTCATCTCCAGCAAAAGGCGCAACAACCTCAACGGCGGTCATCCGAGGAAGCAATCAAGCCACCCCAGAGCCATCATCCGCTGAGAATAGGCAGGCGATCAGTGACTTGTACTGCCGGAGATGTGGGGATTTGGAGATTGGGCACGCCATTTGTTAAACCCCCTGGATATGTTTGTCGATCTTTTCACAGCCAGGGGTGAGGACTGTGCTCGGACCAATTTGGTCCAGCAAGAAATTGCCACTGGAGGGGCGCATCCAATTTGTCTCCGCCCCTGACATCTACCATTCACCAAGCGGGCTGCAGCTTTAGGGAAGATAAAGGAGATGTTGGAGGCTGGAATAAAAGGCTAGGAAAATGGACGAATCCTGGCGTTTTTGTGTGGACTACAGCTTATTGAACAAAGTCACACGCAAGAATTCTTATCCACTGCCATGGGCGAACAATGTTCTGGACTACATTGCAGGGTCCAGCTGGTTCAGCTCCCTTGACCTCAGGAGTGGCTATTTGCAACTGGAGTTAGTGCCAGAGGCATGCGCTAAGACTGCAGTTTCCACAGGCGAAGGACTGTGGCAGTTCAGGGTGATGCCCTTTGGTCTTTGCAATGCACTGGCCACCTTTGAGTACTTCATGGGGAGGGTCCTGGACAATTCCTCGGAGTCAGTGTGTGGTCTATCTGGATGACCTTCTGGTCCATTCTGCAAAGTTCCAGGGGCCTTGGACAACTTTAAGGACGTTTTCTTTGCCATTCGCTCAGCCGGCCTCCGCCTCACCCCAAAGAAGCGCAATTTATTCCGGTGAAAGAGATCTTTTTTTGGCCTATTTGATGATTGCAGCTGGAGTAACCACTGACCCAGCAAAGACACTGGCCGTAAGGGACTAGCCTGTTCCCCAAGTTGTTTGTGAGTTGCAGAGCCTCTTGGGCCTGGCCTCCTACTACCATCTGTTTGTTAAGGATTCTACTACCATTACTACCATTCAGAGAATGTCTCAAGCAAGTTAACCAGGCAAGCTCTCACAGAGGCGTGGTGCAAAGAGAAACGAGCCATAAACGTCCACTGTTGTGGAGAGGATTTCACTCCTGGGGCCCAGGTGTGGGTCTACAGCCCAGTGATGAAAAAGGCCTCTCCCCCAAGCTGATGAGCCACTGGGTTGGGCCTTGTACTGTTTTAGAAAAACGGTCAGATGTTGTGTATAGGGTGAGACTAATGCAAAGGGGTAGCCTGGTCGTCTTGCACAGAGACAGACTTGTCCCTTACCAACCTCTACTCCAACCAGAGGACAAGTTTCTGCCCACCAGAGACCAGCCCCCCTTCTGAGCTGCTCAGGAGAGAACTAGTCAACCTCGCCGACACCGTAGGACCCCAACCTGATATAAGGACTTTGTAATGAACGCTAAGGTTGCTGAGGATAGCTAAGCTGCTTGGTGGGGGCTATGTAGCATGGAGCGGGGACTGGCCGGCAGAACCCCAGAATCCTTTACAAATGATGACGCTGCTGACTGCTAGGAGCTTCTCTTGGTTCTATGTTAAAGAACTCCATGGTTGACTGTAAAATGAGGTGTTCAACGCGTGACACTAAACTGGGCCGTATTGGGGGAGTGCACCCTCAGGCTAACTGTTAACCTTGAGAGAGATGCCCCCTGGTTTCCACTGTTCGTTGTCTTTTCAATTTAAGCCATCTTCTAAAGAGCAATTTATCCTTGACTCCGATTGTTGCTTTGCTAAACCCCAGCTCGCCACATTATCAACAGACAGAATGATTACAAGGCTATAACAGTCCCAATTCCGCATAGATATCGTTTAACCAGACCGAGCAGTGTTAATCCCTGTAATCAAGCTTTAATTTCCACCTGAAGAATTGATTGACGTGAAAGTGTTACATCTAGAATGGTACAAGGGAAGAGCCAGATCCAGTCGGGACCTGGGATGAACAACCTTTACCTTCTTCGTGCATCAAACCCCTCATCCAGCTTTTAAGGGTAGAGAATTTTTTACTTAAGCGGTGCAATTATCCCATGGATGATATAATTCTACACACAAACGTGTCTATATGTACACATCTATACTCTCAAAATGTTTGTGCATGTTTTTTTCCTCAACTGTCATGAACCCAAGTACGTAAACCTGCAGCTCACAAATGTGAATTTTGAACACGTAATCTCACGCGTTACAATACTTGAACCACACATTGTGTGGAAATTACACGTAAAATTACAATTGGTGCATAAGTTATTCTAAAGAATCGATCTGATGTAATAAAAAAAGCGAATTTAAACTTTTTTTTCACTTGTGCAGGGATGAATACTGAAACTTGGTAAAGAACATTGGTAGTGATGTTTTAAATATTCCTCTGCTAGAAGTGAAGGAGTCATATGGAGATGGATAATATTGTAGACATTTTCAACAGGATATAGGTATTGTGGTATCTTCAGTATTGTGTCACGTACTGCATTGCACTCTTGGTCACCTCTTGAGCAACATTTCTGAACGTGAACTTGGAAGTTTAAACTATCAAAATAATTTCAGACAGCACGGACACATCACAGTTGACGAGAAAACACTCACAACAAAGAGGAACACGGCTGCTATAGAGAGAAACACAATGCCCATCATGCTGCTGGACTGAGCCTTTTTTTTTTTCACCCCCCCCCAAAAATGAGCCCCCTAACAAAAACACATTCATCAAAACCAAACCGCTTCCCAAATCACAGGCTCCCTGGCTTAATGACAGAGCCAGCTCCCTTCTGATACGAATAATTGTCACACATCACCGGGTGACCTGATTCTTCCCACTGCTACCATCTCATTGCCGTTGTGTCAAAATAGTAAAGAAAGAGTTCATTTCAAGCCATTTGTGTTCTCTGCTAAACTTACCATCAGACAACATTGTGGGTTCCAAATTCATTTAGATTCAATTTGTCATTTACTGAGATGCAACAAATGTTTGAACACAATGGAACGTATGAAGAATACAAATACATGTCTCAGAAAACATATATCCTGGAGCTATCATAAAACAAACATATTGTATCAATCACTCACAAAGAATGCACTGTGATTGATGTTCCATCAATAATTTTGAATATGCTACTGCTATCCTTGGCATAGTTTTTAAATATGGGATTGAGCTACAAATATAAGCATTTGCATTACATTTTCTTCATTTTTTTTGGTACTTTTAGTGCATGTTTCATTCCCCCATCCTGTAATTTTACTGAAGCTTCTTTTTCTAATTTCGTAATCATGCAGTGAAGGCAGGATTGCATCATTGATGATGCCAGAGTGTACCCTCTGACTGCCACATCGGTTAGATAAATGAAGATATTGAATGGGCATATTGGGCTCCTGAGGCTTTAGTACCACATCCTTTTATCTACTTTAGGGCCACGGTGAATTCCATGTTTGTCCTCGTAATTGGTAGACTAGAAAGACAAGTCAGACAAGAAGGACTAAATCGATGGATAAACTAGATTGACAGGTGGATAGATTGACGGACGGATGGACGGACAGATACTCTTCATTTGCAAATATTACATTGACACTTCTTTGGGATTTAAATTTGACTACCTCGATGTGGCAACATGCAACATTTACGTTTCCTCGTTCACCTCCAGAAATAGCGCTAATGCCCATGCTGCCACTCAAACTTCACTTTGTCCTGCATGCTACAGCTCTCTTGTCCACATTTGAATTCAGGGTCGTATTCTGTCCAGTTAATTAAGACTTTGGTTTTCTTTTTGTGCGTATTTGCGTGTATTTGATCGACTGATGCTTCATTGATCAGGATGTTTAATACCACAGATATTCCAGAGGGTGTTTGATGCCATTGACACTTTCAGATGATACAAAATGAATTATGAAAATTTTTGAAAATATTATAGTATAGACAAACCTATCATTGTACTATACTGCTCAAAAAAATGAAGGGAACACTTGAACAACACAATGTAACTCCAAGTCAATCACACTTTTGTGAAATCATAGTGTCCACTCAGGAAGCAACACAGATTCATTTTGACTTGTTTTAAGGACATTACATCAAAGTTGGATCAGCCTGGAGTTTGTTTTTACACTTTAATTTTGAGTGTGATTCCTAATCCAGACCTCCATGGGTTGATACAATTGATTTCCATTGATCATTTTTGTGTGATTTTGTTGTCAGCACATTCAACTGTGTAAAGAGCAAAGTATTTCATAAGAATATTTCATTCATTTAGATCTAGGATGTGTTTTTTAAGTGTTCCCTTTATTTTTCTGAGCAGTGTATATACCTAAATAACACATTTTGTAACACATTTCTGTGGTAATTTTTTTCCACGTGAATTAACTGAAGCGGTCAGCTTCTCTGCGAGGAAACAAATCATCCCCTTAAAACATCTGAGCTCAGATACTTCTGAAGCTGTAAGCAGAGTAGCTAAGAATGCCAGGTAGGGGTAATTGTTCCGCACGCAACAAATGATTCAAGAAAAAAAATCACAATGCATATTTTCTATTATATACAGGAACACAATATAGCTACTCAAAAAAATCGCTTACCTCCTTGTTCAGCTGTTTTGCACTAGAGGTCACTGAATTGGCTTCTCCAAGAGCAGAGAAGGACCTTTGCCTTAATTCTGGGACTGATGGTGGAACCACAGGAGAGACTGGCTCTTTGGTCAGCGCACCATAACCATTGCTGCTGGAACCAAGTAGGCGAAGGGCGCTGGGAGGCACGATGTTAGCAGCACCTGGGACCGTACTCAAAGGCTGTTCTGGAATACTGAATAGGTGAACAGTGAGGAAGACACCCCAGGTCAAGGCGGAGAAGAAGTAGATGACTTGGTACTCAGAGCCCAGTAGCTGACCCATTATGGAGTGACCCCAGTCCATTGCGCCAACCAGATACCCAAAAGCTCCACCAAGACCTGGAAAGCGAAACAGTTCAACAAATCAAAAGGAATCTTCATTACGGTAGCTTTAATTGAGTCAGGTAGCTCAGGTGGTACTGCAAAGGTTGTATTGTTCTGAAAATCAGGGAACAACATGGGTCGCTTTGCTATTTAAATTATTGGGTCATGTAACAGAGTCTGCAGTTTTAGATTCAAATGTTGGCATTTTTGCTTTGGTGTGTAAAGCAGGCGTAAACTGGCAAACTGTTACATAAAAGTATGAAGTGCTACACGGATGTGCTGATCGACATTGCTAGATTTAATTCAAATATCGCATGACATGTTCATAAATTATAAACCGTTAAATCTGATGTATTTGAAAGAAAAGCTTTTTTACACTATAATTGTTTTCATTTCAAGGAAGTGGATCCTGTTTCAAATGGATTTGTGATGCACTATCTGTAATTTGTGCTGGATTATTGTCAATAGAAGCAATCCAACCCCCAGGGGAATCAAGATTTTCTGAATTAGAATTTCTGGTGTCTGATTGCCGAAACCTGACATTACAGCTCCCATTTAAACAGATGTTGTCTGCCACGTAATGCAAATGTGGGGAAAAGAACCAAGCTTCAATTAATTAAATTACATCCAGAAAACGAACAGAAACAGGACTTTGGACTGAGTATGGTATTTTATGGATTCACATAGACATAGAATAAAGAGCAGGGAGTACCGTCTATGTAATATGTTTTAAAAATGAAGCTAGATATCTGAGGTGACAAGCTCACTCGGTCAAGACAACGAAAAAAAACCAAAATAAATAGAAATGTTTTAACTCCATACCAGGTATCGTCTCAAAATGCATTACAGGAGAGAAAACAGAGGTATATATGCAGTGCAATGCAACATATTTAATTGGTACACCTTTAAATGCCAACAGATTTCATCTATAAGGTCCACTGAAATTAATTACAGCACAAGTTGAGAAGGGCTAAGTCTCCAAACAGATGAACAAATCTATTATGAAAGGTTCATTATAGAATAATGATTATACGATACTGTGTCATTTAGACACAAAGCGCCGCATGGTGCTTCTCACATAAAATGTATTTATCTTTTTGAAAAAAAAACAAAAAACAGGAGTAAGGTAGTGATAAAATATACGTTGCAACTAACAAGTTTATGCATAGCAGTAAGGAATATATTAATTAAAGGCAAGCTTCGGTACTGTTTTGACCCTTGATCTGCAGCAAACTGCTTGCCAGTTTGTGAAAAGGGGTGACCCAACTAAAGGCTGCTTCACCTAATTAAGAAAACCCTCAGCACACAAGCAAATTGGACTTAAGAGGAAGCTTTATTGACCAGTAAAATATATATTTGTCAAATTGCAGTGGTGGTTCAATTAAACAGAATCAAATGCTACTACTGTACTTGAAACTACTAAAAATAAAGAAATATTGTGACTCAGACTTCATGTTAAATTAACATTTGTAAGCATTCAGAGACAAACACTGAACTTAAATAAGATGTTCATGCTAAATGAGTTAGTTGATATATGTTTATGTTCATTATTTTTTCATTAACTTTGAAGCCATATGCTCGGGCAAGGTGATAAGTTATAAAATAAATTATTTTTAAAAGTCATTTTTCAAGTTTTGGATTTTTATTAATGTCCACAAAATAAATTTCAATTAAAGTTGGAGATGGTAAGAACTTTGAAGAAATGATACAAGGTAAATTTCAATGATGTGATATTAGGCTCTTCCTTTCCATAGAAACACTCGGTATTGTAATTTGTTCATTAAGTTATTGTTACATCCATTCATTGTACTGGGTATAAAATAATAAGTTACATGACATTAATTTCATGCACTAAAGAACAAGACAACATCAGTTTGGTTGCACAACCATATTTAACATTCCTTGTTATATAAATTGAGCTTTCAAACTGGCGTGCATCACTTAGTCAGTCATTATGTTTGTTGTTTGGGCTTTTTTTCTTTGGCCTTTTTTTACTCATTGCGGAATTTTCAGTGGGATGGAATGATTTAATGCAAACTCAATATCCAGAGAGTGAATGAGGTGGGTCATATCAAATATGAAGCCAGCCTGGCTGCTTATGCAGTGCTCTGTCACAAGACTGACACTAAGCCTTAAGCTTTGTCAAACTCTGCTCTCTGTGAGCCTGCTCTTTCAGGGGCAGCAGTGATCAAGGGACTGCAGTAACAAACACAGTTACACTTCTTATTTCACTACTAATTTCATTTTTGATGCTTACACAAGAACTGTGCACTCATTTTTGATAATTTGCTGCAAACGACACTGACCAACTTCATGTGACTGTGACCAAATATACTCTTTTTTTTTTTATGGATGAGATGAAAATAATAGGATATTGAGAATATTAAATTCTATACAAATTCTTTGTTTTAAACAACTTGTTTCAAGCAAAAGCACAAGTTTCCATAGTTAACCATCACATTAATCATTTACTTTAGATACTTAATCTCTTGTTTTATTTTCTTATTTCATAGATATTATCCTTAACTGCGTATTTAAGATGAAACCAGATTGACGAATCTTGTCGTATTACTTTTTTTGTAAAGATTTGTCGAAAAACATGCTGTTGTGAAAGGCCTTTGTGTTTTGACAACTTTTTCAGGAACTATAACAACTTTTTTTGATTTTAACTGTGACTGTGAATTTTTTTTTAATGTCCTTTTAATGGTAATTGTTGCAGATAACTTGGTCTTTTCAAAAAATAATCTCCTCGTTCACTTAATTTAATTCTCAGTCTTATTTTCCAACCACACACACGGTCCGTCTCACTCCACACGTCTCATTTCATCTTCTTCCTTTCTGCTGCTCCACTGGTCACCACAGTGAATCATCTGCCTCCAAGTAACTCTCACCTCTGCATCCTTTTCTGTTTATTATTCCCCCTTTCTGACTTTATCTCCATCCTGCTGAGAGATCTTGACAAATACACTCCTGCCTCCTCAGCCAGACACTTCCGTACCTCCACAGGGATATCATTAGGACCAGATATTGTTTTGGTTTTTTATCTTCTTCAATGCCCTCCTCACTTTTATCGATCTCTGCTACTTCAACTGACAATTGACCTCCACAAGGATATCAATGCGACCCGATGTCTTTCCACTTATCGTCTTCATTGTCATAATTTAGATCTCTTCGTTCTCTCTCGTAAACCTCATTCATCAACTCCACACATCTCTCACCGCTGGTTGGTATATTGAAACATCATAACATTACAAGGGATGTAATGATAATGGTTCGCTCCAGCAAACTGTGAACTAATGTAGATCAGTGAGAACAATTTACCCACGGAAAATCAAAATAAGAATATTACAACACTGAAGGCTTGTAAAACATGGCCAAATGAAGAAGCTTTCGTAAGCTTTGGTATGATAACCAAGTCCCTATACTTGTGCAGAAAAACAACTCCTGAACCTAAACACAACGGGTGAAATTTTCAGCATATCTTAATAATCTAACAGGCTCTCTTTTGTCTTTTTTTTCCTTTTAGGTTCAGCCACGTATTTTTTAACTAGAGTATAGGGTAAGTCTATCCAATAGAAGTATAAGTAACCAGTAACTATAAGCATAATTACTGCAAAACCAAATACAACAGTTGATAATATTCAATATAGATAATATCCATCCATTCATCGATCTATTCTCTGATGCTTTTCCTGCAGACAGGGTCGCGGGGAATGCCGGAAACTATCACAGCGTTCATTGGGCGAGAGGCAAGGACTGGTCGCCAGTATATTGTAGGCCCTATAATATATATATACATACATACATATATATATATATATGTGTGTGTGTGTGTGTGTGTGTTGTTCAAGGTCCGCTGTCTTTTTTTTCAAATATGGTCTCTATATGTGTACCTTTGTATACCTGATAAATGGTGAACATTTCACTGAAGTTAAGAGCAGCAAAAAGTATATATCCCCTTTTGTCTACACAAGCAATGCAGGCTTATGTTACAAGAAACATGAACAGATTTTATGTGAGCAGCGTGCAACAGAGTGGCTTCTATGAAAGTCTAATACATTATACCATAAATATTTTCTGCTTGATTGCATAGGTGACCAACAAAGTATAGGATTGAAGAAAATAGGAAACAACAAACCTTGTGAAAAACTTCATAACCAGGGAAATGGCAAGAAATGGCTGTGCTGTGTGAGTGAATCACAATACAGCAGGGCAATTCTCTTGTAATACTAAAAACAAAAGTAAAGAGCGCGTAGAAGGAGGAAAATTACAACAGCTTGGGCATCGGAATACGTATTTGTAAATGTACAATACATGTAGAAGAGTTTTTTTGTTATTCCGTGCAAAATATTTAAAACTTGCAGCATTTGATGACAAAGAATAGGCAGCTCTTGAGCTTTAACTGATGTGATGCAACCCCATCACCACCACCACCACTTTAAGACTTTATTCACATTCCATCATTAACCTCTGACCATAAGCTTTGGTTAGTGACTGAAAGACCAAGGTTGTGGTGGCTGAAATGAATTTATTGAGTTAAGCTGCGTTAAGCTGAGTTTAATATAATATTATATTTTATATTTCTTTTATACTGCAATGTGCATTTCATAATTTAAAAATGTGGTCTTTTCAGGAGGACAAGTGAAAGCTACAGGCACAGTGTTTTCTTTGGGAGAAATAGAATTATTTTATGAGACCATATGAATATGAATATTACAATATAAAATATTACAACTCCACTGCGAATGGCCACATTCTACCTTGATCCCAGCGCTAACCGACAGGCTGCCCCATGTTCTTTCCAACTTAATCTTTTGGAGAGAAATATTGCTAGTTAGGTACTTTTCGGTATGTACTGATATAGTTCTGCGGGTTGAGTCTTAGTTCAAATCAACAAAACTGTTTCAATTAATGACCTATAGGGAATTAGACAGCGTCTTAATTTAAGAATCGGGATCACTTTATTTGTCCCTGAGGGGCAATTGGAGGCTGAATGGAAAGCATAAACACCTGAGGAATTAGCGTCAATAAATCATCTTTACAACTTTATGATGAACTGTATCCATGTATGCATATGGCTATACATCTTTATAAATATCTATTTATAGATCATTTAACACTGGCCCAGTCTCTGATGCATGCCTTTATGCAGGAATTATTAATTATTGCTTCATATGAAAAAAAAATAAAGGCAAGACATTGGATCAGGAACTCCCAAATTAATCTAAGTTAAACGCAATTTAGAGCTTGGGTAATTTACTGTTTCTCTGAGCTCCAGGAATGTATGGAGCTTCCTTAATAATTCTTATGTTGTTGTGAAATGCTGTGGATTTCTGATTGTTTTGTCAGTCTCGTGGTGCCATTAGAAGAGATAGAAGAACATCTGAGACATCGGAAATAATTGTCTTTGTAACCTGATCTCGATTTCAAAGATGCTTGTATGGGACTGGCAGCCATTGTCAGTAGCTGTAGTCACAAAATTAGGTTATCAAGTACTTATGAATCTAACTGAAGTTGCTCTGGTGTGATTAATAGAATCAGATTTTAATTTCTGTAAAACCTGTCCAGTGAGACATCACACTCTAAATAAATGAGCTTCTGTTAATGTTGCTACGGCAGCCTACTTGCCTGTGACAGCTCAGAAAATCACAGACAAATGAATTCTATGCGCTAGTGTCTTTTGGTTCAGTGCATGTGAAGTTTTGGAAGAGCTTAGACAAAAAGGCGCTAGAAGTACTGAGAAACACACACAAAAAAATTCAACTTCCAACCTCACATGCCAGAGCTGGCAAGAAAGAGTCATGTGTCTGGCCTGCGTCTCTCAGCCTAGACCCATGACTGCAGCACATGACTAGTTCAGGCTGGATTAAACCTGACTCACACCAGCTGGTGCTGGCTGACAGCTAAGAAAGTGAATGAAGAGGTATTTGCTGGATCCCGTCTACCCTGATCATGTAAATTTAGATGCAGAAATTCCAGTTTGATATGTAATCTCATCAGCATATATTTAAAGAACGGTAATGATTACAAATCCATCTGTCCGGAGTGCTGCTGGGCGGAAAAAAATTACATTAATTCAGAAAATGATGATTAGCTTTGTTTCTTAACCATTTTGTCACTTTTATTGTTTTGATTTTCATTGTTTCTTTTCAATCTTTTTTTTTTTTGTATATGTCTTTACTGTGTCCCTAAATAAAATGTATTATCATCCCTCAAAATATCTTGGTATTTCATTTTACATATAAAAGCTGCATTCTATAAACACTGGCACTTTCTCCC
This sequence comes from Fistularia commersonii, assembly GCF_037954325.1. NCBI lineage: Eukaryota > Metazoa > Chordata > Actinopteri > Syngnathiformes > Fistulariidae > Fistularia > Fistularia commersonii. The sequence goes on from NC_141292.1 coordinate 3,350,539, forward strand.
CCGCTATATTGTGCAAAATTAATGTATACTGTATGGAATGTCTTCCAGTTCTTATTTGAGCGCAAGTAGAGTCAGTAGAGGAAAATTCAATCCAAATTTTAATCTAGCACAAGAAGTCTCTTTAAATATATCACATTTTATTTCAGTCTGGGAAAAATCCAGAGAAGACCATCCAACAATCCATATATGATAAATAATCAGGGAGCATAAGGGCTATCGATCTCATGCTTTATGCAAATTAAACTGTTTCTCTTGATGATTACAAAACACTATAGTATTCGACTTACTCTTGTGTAACATGTTTTTATACATTTTGCCCTCAGGTTCAGTTGCAATGATGTGTGACTAATTTGTTTTCACTGAAAATTTACCACCTAGAAAACTCTGACTTTGTATTTTGAACCGAGCATTTTAAAAGGATCAATCAACCGGGTGAACTTGTTTTAGAAAAACATAAAACCTTATGAAGACCATGGAAAATGGCCTCCACTTATATAGGGCTTTTGATTCCTTATGGTTTCAGGCTGCTGTACGCTGGATTAGATGCAGCCATTCACACACACACTCACACACACACCCATGGCGGCTGTCATGCAAGGCGCTAACCGGCCCATCGGAAGCTACTGGAGGGTTCAGAGTCTTCCCAAGGGTGCTGAAAATCAAAACAAAGACCTTGGAATTGGAGGGTCGCCTGCTCTACCAACTGAGCCATAGCCGGCCCCTTATAGTTAAAAATAACCTTTTTTCATCTGAATGCAACCCAAACAAGAGTCCTCCATGGACCAATGTTTCCTGGAATTTTACAAAAATTATGAGAATAATAGCGATAATAAATTGTGATTTAAAAAGCACTTTTTACCAAAGAAAAACAAGAAGAAGCAATACAAGGACATAATGGAATGGAAACAAATTAAATCACTGATTTGTTACATTCATATGCACCTGTTATCTTGTTTAATGTGCTTTAATAAATTTCTTGTTCTTATGATGGAAAAAAATCGATTTCCTAGGAAACCGTGACTAAAATTTGAAAAAAAAGAGAAATGAATCTTCTTTTCAATACAACCACAAAAAAACATTTCCATTTCATTAGAAATACTTTTTCGCAACATATAAACTAGGGATTGAAAAGCTTAGATAAATTCCATGTTCCTGCCCCGAACTGATGGAAAATTGCAAGGCTAATCCATCAAGCTTTCTCCATCCCAGCTGCTGTAGAACCAATTATTTCAAGTTTTAACAAAGAGACCAGAAACCTCTAAGCTGTCATGCTCAGGTGGAAAAATGTGACATATACTCAAACCCCTCCAAATCCTAAATATTTAAATGCCTTCTGGGAAAAAATAAAATACAAAATATTTATGCAGCTCATCTTTTCCCCCCACCATGTTATTTATATTTTCTAAGTTAAAAAAAAAAAAAGTCACTAAGATTTCAGAAATACAAAAAAAGCAGCAACATATCTCAGGAGTTTGTGGTGTTTGCCTGTTTCCCTTTCCACACCTGAGACTTCAGAGAATGGGACATAATGAGAGTTTGTATGATTTTAACTAATATTCTGGAGATAAGTGGAGGGGAAAAAAAAACTTATTCTGAGAAATGTTCCACCCAAAAAGCACTCAAGGCAGCTTATATACCACCTAATTCGCCAGGACCCACTGGACACTGGTGAAAGCCGAAAAAAAAAATCTCCTCATAAGCAACTACAGGCTCCCCCGTTGCTCTGAAGTCACTACAGGATACTAAGCGCCAAGTATTAGCGCAGTCTCAAGGAAAGCGCTCTACAATATGAGCTTATAATTGTTTTTTTTTGATACCATCTCGTTCCATCATAAACTGCCCTTCACATAGTAATTGCCCTAAGAAGAAAAGTAATCCAATAACTACTTCTCTCTGCAATATGCACATTATCTTCTTATAGAAGCGCTGCATTGTAGGAGAAAATAACGCCCCCAACACACACACACACACACAAACAATGTATTATGCACTATGTTTGCAATTTCAGGAATGGTCGGATTTCTGTTGGTGATTAAACTTGAGTGATTTGGAGTAGAGTATTCTCTAAGATTATGTTTGTTGTTATGCTGTTGTTGGACATGTGAGATAATTGTAAGCCACCAAAATTTGACAAAGCAAGAGTCGATCTCTGACAAGTGCTACGCACAATCTGTTTGTGAGTTGTGTTGCAAAATGCTTGAGAGGCAGCTTATTATCTCATCTCGCAACAAATCTGTCGAAGTGCTGGTTGAGAAGAGAAAAACGGGCAGATGTGAGTGATGGAAATATTGCACAGTGCGTGTTATTTCCTTACCTGTCAGTAGAGCATGGTAGTGGAGACCTCGTTCCTTGTCTTGATGTGAACACACGTCGAACAGGTAGGCTTTTATGGGCCCGTCAATAAAGTCGGCAGCAAAATCAAACAGCACGACTCCGACCATAACCACCACGATGGCCCATATCCTCCGCAGTGACAAGTCACTCACCAGCGCTGCATGACAGATATTGTGTATCAGTGCTTCGGGATATAATCTCAACAACAAGTCACGTTCATAACTGCATGTTCATTATTGATTCCCGCTGAACTTAAACTTGATGCAGCAGAGTTGAATGAGACAAGTGGAAAAAAAAATTAAGAAGCGCAGCAAGAGGCGCTTTTGCCTGAGATCAGAATGAAATGTTTTATTACTCAGATGTGACAGGTGAACACTTTGATAATTGGATTAGATGAATACAATGCCATTGTTTTTGTGCCACATACTCAGAATTTACCATTTTAGTTTGTATTGTTAAAATTACAGTCTAAAAGCAAATATCAGTTCGACAACATGCTCATGGCTGTGTTTAAAGTTATAATTGTAATTTTTGAATGCATGGATGGAACACAGAAGCTTCCCTCATCTATCTATCTATCAATTCTTATAAACCACATAGTTTTGTCAGCAGCAAAGAAAAGCTCTTTGTAGGGCAAAGCCACTTACGTTAGTTATTACAGCTCTATTGCAGTTGCCACTGGTAAATTGATTTTCACATTTGGTTTCACACTGAATTCTGTCAGCTTTGCAGCACAATAATCTCTCTGGCTCCTGTAATGCTTGTTAGTAAAAGTTAGTCATGAATAATTGGGCAACATTTTGGCTGGTGGTTTAATACATGGATATTTTTAAAATTTCAATTATTTCTTGATTTCGCTCTTGTGCCGGTACTACTGCTGTGGTATGACTTTTCTAGTGGTATACACCAAATGTCCGAGAAAAACGTCATTTTTCAAATTTTATTTATTTTTTTCTTTTCATTCAATCAACTTTACCTTGGTTTCAAGAAATCGTTTGTTCAAGAAAACTGAGAAACTTTTAAAGACCTCTTGATTTTGGCCCATTGACCTGATGATGAAAATCATTTTATTTACTTTAATTAAATTTATATTTATAATTGCAGTCAGATTACCATTGTTTGTGTACTGTAATAAGAACGTTTAAGAGATCAGTTGTCACATCAGTAATGGCAACATTATTCATAACTAAAAAATATAATGAAGTAAAATTGGCACTCACACTAGGTGAAAGTGAGTCGCAACAATTGATGACTCCACAAGTGACTGACTTCAGTCAAACTTTCTTCATGCAAATATCACTTTTCCCTGTTAACATGCGAATTCTTGGCTCGTCTGAAATAAAATGCATCGTAAAGCCGATAGAATCCACTTCCTCCTATAGTCTGATATTGTCTCTAGTGCGCTCAAAATTCCGTGGAGGCGATTTTTAGAGGTAGCTAAATACCAGAAATCAGAAGACGTTTGATGTTGATACTGATGAGCATGTTCAGTATTTCAGTATTTCATTGTTTTTTGGTTTTGTTTTGGGTTAACGGCATTGATCGATATTGAATAGACCTTCTGTGTATGTACTGAATCTAGAAGAGATTTTTCAGCCACATTTATTTTTTCACTGGCAGTTGCAAAAGCTGCTCTCACAACTCTTTGTGATGGTGTGTTGCTTGTCATGCTTGACAACAGAATCGGTCATGGTGATTATTTAGTCCTGTCACAGCTGGTTGGACAGAATGCCCAATTTGACTATAGGAGGTGGTCTTTTCTTCTTTTTGGGAATGCGAACATTCTTTGTGCTTTTCACCATTTTGCACTGGGTTTAATGACAGGCCATCTATTAGCGGTCAAGATGACAAGCTAGGAATGCAACCGTATGATAGCATTAGATCTTAAAAACATCGTGTTCATTGGGAATCATAATGTGGATAAAACGAAGGGCTGAACGGATTCTGAATTTGAATTCCAGTCTTGATTAACTCTAGTGCTTCTAAATGTATTGAAGGTTGCACGGAGTAATCGTAGAAAGGAAACGTTTAAGATTACTGAGCACATCGGTGGCTACTTTGCAGCTTCATCAAATGAGATTAGAAATTAAATAGAATTATATTATTTAGTTCTAAAAACAATATTCTTGGAGCGGGAAAAATAAAATGTTAAGTGTAATGCTAAAACGGACATGGGGGCATTCCCAGCATAATAATGCAAACCCTATGTCACATTTTTCCATTTAGTCGAATCCTTCCATGTGAAACATGAAGAGTTAATCAGCTTACTAAACGGGAAAAGGAGGTCTTTCTAGTTGAAACATAACCGACAATCACACCATTCAATGAAGCTAAATTTCAATAATGAAAGGAAAAAACCCTAAGCTGTCATTTTTCTTTTACCGTCAGTCCCAATTTTGAAAGTGTTCTCGCTATGCAAAAATCTTCAGTAACTTTTCTGACAAAAATAACACCCCCTTGTCTGTTTCATATTTGGGTTTTAGCTTAAAATTCCCTGCTAAGTTCTCGTTCAGCAGACATTCTATGAACTTGGATTTCTGTTCTTGCATTTGTCTATAATAAGCCATTTCAAATGTTTTGTTTTCCACAACTGTCGAATTTGAGCACATCAAGCACCGATGCTACCCGTGCCAATCAGACAAAGAGAAGGTATTACTTAATCACAATTTCAGCGAATAACAATACAAGTGCATCATATGGCTGGTCTGTAAAGAATGTGTCCTTTAACAAAGGTCACATATCCTGCAACAATGTTCTCATGATTCCGCCTCGGGTGTATTCTCACAGAAAGGCAATTACTTATCCGTCTGTGCCAGTAGGCACCAGCTCAGGACCATCTTTCAACTTCAGTCACAAGTTGAAGCCGTGACCCTGAGAGCTGCTCAAAATGTCAGAGCTTTCTCTGAGTTAGTATTTGTCCAAGAGGTAAGAGAAAATGATAAATTATATTGTATTGATCAGGCTGGAAACAATTCAAAACAGCCTTTAACATCTGATAACAAATCAGTAGAGAAAGACAGACAAAAGTAAATCTTCACATTTTCACAGAAAGTTTCTCACCTTTAAAACTTTGAAACATTCCCCACTTTCTCTTTCTAGTTTTATTCAAAATTGACACTGTCATTTTTCACATTGAAATCTGTTTCCTTGGAAATTGCTATAGGTTTGGAAAATGTGGAAGACAAATTCACCCGCTTTGAATTTATGAGACATCATATATCCTGAGAAGGATGTGAAAAATTGTACTCATCCACCCCCATACAGCTTTCTGTTCTTTAAATTCGACCGCACGCTCTCTTGCCTTCCTCACCTGAGACGACAACGTCGCCGTTGAGGAACAAGGTGAGTCCCATCATCATGAGGATGCCCAGGGCGAGGATGTAAGGCCTCCTCCGGCCCCATTGTGAGCGGCAGTGGTCGCTAGCAGAGCCGATAATAGGCTGGAGCAGAAAGCCAAGGATCGGGCTGATCAGCCACACGAGACTGTACATGCTGCGGGGCAAACCCACGCTCAGAAGCACCGGTGTGACGAACGCCGCCTCCACCGCGTAGCAGAATTCCCTTCCAAACATGACCAGGCCATGGAGGATGAGACGGCCCCGCGAGCGCCTCGGGGGCTCCACCGCCCCAAACACTGCACTTTCCCCACTGTCCATGTAGTCCTCTTTGGAGCCAGTGTATTCTGTTGAGTTCTTTGGCATACAAGTGCTGTTGAGTTTGTCGGACTGCGGGAGCCGGCAGGGTTGAGGCCGCGCAGACTGGTCCTCTGATAAAAGGGTCATGGTTGAGTAAGGGTGAAGGAGTAAGGGAAAAACTAAAAAAAAAAAAAAAAAAAAAAATCTCTCTGATCCGGCAGGGTGATGGACAAGTGGCTAAATGTCCAGTCCTTGCATTGGTGCTCAGCTCTAGTTCTCCCTTTGCTGCATAGCTGAGCAATTAGTCCAAGATCCAGGCAGCTTTATTTACCTTTGTCTTTCCCTCTTGGTCTGTCCAGGGAGCAGAAGGACTTAGTAAAGAAGTACAAGAAAGAGGAGGAGAAAATGAAGTGGGAGTGATCATCTCTTAAAAGTAGTACTGTAGTAGCCCAAAGTCCCAGGGCTGTTCACGGGAATGTGAATGAGGAATTACATGCATGTGAGTGAGTGTGATGTGTGGTTTTTCAATAAGGACAATAATACACCCTCTTTCTTTCTTACAAGGTGACTACTTTCTATCCTTCGACGGAGGGTGTTGCTACAACACTGAACAGTTATTTACTTATCGAAAAAGGCGTTGACCTTTACATTAAACAACATTAAACTACTTTAAGCAAATTATAAAAGTGATGTGAAAATCAGACCCTGGAACAATTGCATAAATTTACATGCATTTGAATAGATATTGCAATTCATACAATAACAAAATACAAACATTAATATTGACCTTAAAATAAGTGTTGAATAATAAATAGTGAATCAGGCTGATGTATGAAAACTGAAAAACCTACATTATAAAATATATCCTCAAATAACAATCCTTAAAATTTCATTTGGATCATAAAAAAGCAAATTTAACATCTTAATGAGTCAAGTCCAAAGCATCACAATGAGATAAAAGGGCTGTTAAATAGACTTGCAGATATATGTTTTTTCCCCTTGATATATATATATTTTTTTTTATAAATGTTATGTGGTTTTTTTTGTTTGTTTTTTTTAAAAACTAAAGGGAAAGGGAATTACTTCAGTCTTCACACTGACTATTATTAACTGATGAATCCTAGCTTAACTGTGAAATGTGAATGATCACATTAGTATTTATACGGAAAATTGTACGATGTGTGACGGACGTAAAATGCCAGCATTTTGCCTCATGGCTTTTGTAAAAATAAGACTCAGTCATACAGTATATAAATGGTTGCGACTGGCACTCTGGTTCAGGCCAATCCGCATCAGTGAAGTTAAAATACGGCCTTGGTCTAATGGTTTGCTCTTATTGCCTCTTGTTTTTCATTGCATTTGTCATCCGATCATCATGTGATGATCTGAACAGAATGCAAGTCTATTCACCCACAGACCTGAGAATGAGACCAATGAGACATTTCAAAGAAAAACCTTTAAGGCAAAGCCAAAGTTAAATATAATACATCTCATGCATTTAACAATGCCTGACCAAGAAGTCACAGTTTGAAGTATGTCTTAATACCCTGCCTCTTTCAAATTACAAATATATATATATATATATATATATATATATATATATATATATACACACAGTGTATAACCAAACTGCTGTTGTTGCTCCATGACTGTGGTGAAGATACAGAGATTTTGAATGCAATCACTTGTATTAAGATTTCCCAGGGTGGCTCATTTCTTACATTCTTAAATCCCAAACCACACAAACCCATAATCTTAATGCCGATTTACGATACACACCTGTTTATTCAATGTACAACCCTGGATATAACAAATGTCTAAGCAACACTTTGAAATTCAAGACTTTACAGGATGAAGCATTATGTTTCTTGAAAAATAGGGATGAGTTCATCTGACTTGAATATTTTATTCTTAGTTTATATAAGAAAAGTTTTCACAGTTAGCTAGCTCCATAGCTAGCAAGCTAACTAGCTTGCTCGTTAGCTAGCGAGCTTGCTAGCAAGCTTGCTGTAAGAGGAGCAGGCTAGTCCCAATGAGTCTCCCTGGGCAAAAAAGACAAAAGCAAAAGATTAGTTTTTCAACACTACAACTTTCTCACATTTGAACAAAGACGAGGTAGAACGCTATAATTTAAACTCACTGGATGTGACAAAGGCTTGACGTAAAAGAGCGGATAGCAATTCATTCCAAGCATCAGGTGCCCAAAACCTTGACGCATCGTACTTTGGGAACAACATTTCAGAGCATCCACGGAGATTTTTGGAGCCTCTGTTAAGTTATTATTTGAATATTCATTCTTTAATTACTGTGATATAAAGTTTTTTAATAATAGAATTTTTGTCACTATTTGTCTTATCAGTCTTATATTGTTCATGTTTCGAGGATCATTGTTCAGTATTCGTTTATATACTTTTTAGGTCCTTGTCAAGTTGAATGATCTTGGTGTTTACAAAAAAGGAAGAAAATAACAGAAAGCATATATGTGGAATATAACTTACCACGTTTGGCACTTTTCTTGTAGGTGAAAGGGCCTTTATTTTAAGATGTACTTTGATCTGCCGTGTCGCCTAGATATAGATGCTCATGAGTGACTTGATCGAGACTGACCTTGACAAGTGTCAAAAGGTAGAGACGGACAAAACTGTGAGAGATTCCAGTCATTGAAAAACAAATCAAAAAAGAAAAATCTCCAATTAATAAAATGGAAATTATGTGAGTCAAATGATTTGCAGCCTAAAACCTCCCAGTTTCCCTTTTCCTGCGACCAATAAACTTCAGCAGCACATGCTTTCCAAAGAAAAATTGTGTGAATAAATAAAAATAATAAATAAACATACAGCACAACATGACAGGTTCCATTAAAAGCGTATGGTTGACGCTTCTAACTTTGCCTGTCAACAACCATTGTAGAACTTTTTTTTTCTTTCTTTACACTTTTATTGCCTTTATTTATTTTTTTAATAATTTATTTTAAATCTGGATTTTGTGTATATGTATATGTGTACACGGTGTCCTTGAGTGTTGAGAAAGGCGCCTTGAATAAAAGGTATTATTATAACTTTGCATGTCAACAACCAGTGTAAACTTTTGTTTGGTTTACTGAATTTGTTTTTTACACTTTTATTGCCTTTATTTGGTTATTTTTTTAAATAATTTCTTTTAAAATTTGTATTTCGTATATATGTTTATGCCTGTACGGTGTCCTCAATATTGAGAAAGGTGCCTTAAATAATCTATTATTATAATAACTATAACAGCTAATTCATGTTCATATTCTGCAGTACATTTTGCAAGGTTTTGTGTTTACAGCAACAGCTACACAAAATGTATTTCAAACCCCGCAGTGACTACAACGTTCACAAGGTCAAGACACCATCTTTTACTCTCCTTGTAATTTGTTCATCGGACAATGCAAAAATTCAAAATAGAGAAGATTACGGCAAAGGTCTGTCTCTCCTCTCTGCAGGCTTTTGTTAAGGATGAAATCACAAGGGCTCTTTTGTGCCAGACCTCAGCAGCTCTTTAATCTAATCAAGTGATGCTGCATGTGATTATTCGGCGGGGATACCGAGGAGTCGTGAGGAAAATAGGGGCGCCGGGGAAAAGGTCAACCCGCGCTCCTTGTGTATTTGTCAGGGGACGTTCAGGCAAAGGGAAATACAAGTGGGATGCACTGACACGCACTTGAATGAATTGGAGGTTGTGCGCCCACGAGCAATTGTGTCATCATCTGGCAGGCTCAATTGAGTTTCTGATGTTTTATTATGTAACTTGGCTCATTTAATAGAAGGAATCATTTGGTTGTATTACACTCTTTATTAAAGTTCTGAGACGTCTAAAGCCTCAGCAGGATTTTGAGCTTTGAATCTCTTTCTGATTTAAAATGAGAAGGATTTCAGTTCAGGGATGAATGCTGGCTGATGCCGAGTCCTTAATGGAACTTGAATGACCGACTATAATCAACTTCATCTTAAATAAACCTCCTTTTTGAAAAAGATCCACATGTCAAACTCTTGAAAATATCCACATGAAAGGCCTGGTGAAAATTTGACCCTCATTTAAATATTGAGTGGGATTGAAAGATAAAGGCTCCAAAAGACAAAGTGTTTCTTTTAACCTTCTGTACAAATCTATTTCCTTGACGTTAGGAAATACTGATGTTCTCCTTTTTCCTGCCATGTTACAAAAAATGTACCGCAAACCTAGCAGTCATTGATGAACACATTATTCACTCAAGTAGAGGTTGACGTAAACTCCTATACTCGGATCAATATAATGACTACGATAAAACTGATTAATAACTAGCCCCTTGAACAATGAGCATAAAGCAAATTATGCAAGGTAAAACAAAAGAGGATATGCACAGTATATATTGACAACACTGTCAGATCTGCAGAGGAACAGAATATCTATTTATTACAAATAATGAGACATAAATATGGACTAGGCTGTTACCTCAAAATATCCACTTTTGGAAGTTAAAGCACAGAGTTTGGAAAACTACCAGACAGTAAAGACACAAACTGGCATCACTTTTTTTTTTTTTTTTACATTTTCAGCCTGTGTGCTGAATCTGGTGATACTCGACCACAGGGTGGTGTCTTTTCACAAATTGCAATAAATGAAGCCTATAAAGTGCAGCTTTCAGATGATAATTTTGTCAGAGGAACCTTTATCTCAACTATGCTTTTTGTTAAAAGCAGAATACTGAATGCAGTCGTGATGGTGATGAGCGAAACACAAATTTTCCATAAATAAATTTAAAACAAAAACAACACTGGATGGAAAATTAAAAAATTAAATACAAATGAAAATCATTATCATGTCATGTAAAATATACTTTTACAATGTTCACAGGATGAGTTTTTGGAGCTATCATTACGACTTGTTCACATCTTTGAGAAACAAACACACAAACCTCTCGCGCTACACATTTCATTTCTAAACATGCTGAATTTCATCGGGGACTTTACACATGTAAAATATACTTGCTTTTTCTTTAACAGATTCTGCATTTGTATGGTATTTGTACATACAAAGCAAAGGTGTAAGGGAACCATACAGGACTGTCTCAGAAAATTAGAATATTGTGATAAAGTTCTTTATCTTCTGTAATGCAATTGAAAAAAACAAAAAATAGTTTTTCATGATAAAACTTTATCACAATATTCTAATTTTCTGAGACAGTCCCGTAAGCACATTTATTCTTGCCTGAAGTAATATGAGTAGCAGGAGGAATCTGCTTCTGTAATATAGCATAAGTGCTATTCTTTTATTCCAATTTGGTAAAATGCCTGTCTGCTTTTTATTATGTCGATGCGGGCATAATGGCTAATGCAATTATACACATAATTTTATACATTTACAGCAGCAACACACACATAAATATGTGCGTGAATGTGTGTGTGTGTCTGTATACATATTCCCACACATACACACACATTTATGCAAGTACATACGTAGACATATATTGTGCGTATATAAAAATAAATAAAACGTAGGTGAACTTGAGCCATATCTTTGCAACAAGCTGCGCTGCCTCCATTACAGCAACAGGTCATTCACAAATGTAGGGGGCTGTGTGAACAGAGAAATAAAAACTTTTTTGTTTTTTGTTTTTTCATAGGTGAGCCAAATTTTTATTCTTTTTATTTGATTCATTCAAAAATGAGCCATTTGTTCTCACAGCGGTTTTCCGCTTGTGTAATGGCTGTGTCATTTAATCATTATCTTCTTATTCGATCAATTCTCTCAGTAGTGAGGAAGGAGATAGGATCAGAAAAGAGTCGATCAGAGGGACAGCACATGGAAGATATTTTGCGAGATATGGTCGGAGAAGCCACACCGAGATGGTTCTGTCATGTAGAGAGGAGGCATGGTAAAGATATTGGTAGAAGGATGCTGGGGTTGGAACTACCATGAAGGAGGTCTAAAGGAAGACCAAAGCGAAGATTTTTGGATTAGTGAAAGAGGTCATGAAGTTAGTTGGTGTGAGAGAGGAGAATACAGGGAAGAGGAGGTTGACGACCCCTGAAGGAAGTGACCCATGAAGTCCTTGTGTTTTGTTTTGTTTTTTAACCCAAAGTGGTTGCATTTTCTGATGATTGAAGTGATTCTTCAGGTTTAAATACATTTAAAACAAAGAATCATATTTTTTTTTCCATCGACAACAATATACATGTATAGTGCTTCATTATCTTGACACATTTCTGGTCACTTGCTAATAACGTGTGTATTTTATTATTCACACTCACCTGCCTGTGGTGCTCTGGTCTCGGGTGGCGCTTCGAATACCAGTATGTGAAAAATGTTGAGAGCACACCAACGACTATTGACACCGCTAATAATATCCTTAGGGTTTTGATTTCTGTTTAAGATACAGTGGAGATAAATATTTAGTTATGGTACCACCTGCAAGAGAAATGCTGTGCAAATGTGCACTTTAAAAGAATATAAGTCAAGCTATCTTAGCAAGGTTAAAAATTGTGAGCACATTTTGAGATAACTGTAGAATTCCTGTAGAGCATTTTATGATTGAAAAAGATTCTCTCCCCATCAGAAAAGTTGTAATGAAACCATGGCTGAATTTTGAAAAACATGACATTAGTTCATTCTAACCTACGTAAACACAAAGAAGAAAATGGATTCAAAAACGGATGCGCTGAAACAAAACAGACAAAGCTGGAGTCAGACTTACCGGAATCCTTGTTGTCTGCAGAAAGAAAAAGAAAAATATAAGTATTTGCACAAACTATTTTTACTCTGACTAGGGTGACTGTCACTACGTATCGTAATTAAATGAAAAATAAAATGTTTACCTATCATCAGTTTAAGGGATGTTGGGAGGTGTCCAGGTACTGTTGGTGCTTCTGTCGGTGCTAGTTGATTAAAAAGAAAAAAAAAAAATACATTCACGCAAATTAGTCCAGGGACTGTTGTTGGAACAAAAGCAAAATGTATTAAATCCTAAAAATGCTTGGTATGATGCAGTCCAAACATTATCAAATTCTTTCATTTGGCAGAATAAATAGCAGGGATAAAAAAAAATAAAATCAATAAATAAATGGTTTGACTCAAGTCAACTGAAGGATTTTCAAATAATTCTCTCTTTAAATTTTGTGGCAATAATTACGCAGAAAGCAATCTTCAACATATAAAAAATGTGGAAGAGGATGTCGGCCATCCATAATAATGAAATGATATAATGTTCTTTTCAAATCAAGACGGGAATAAAAGGCGACCAATTCTCCTTGTAAAAGGTTGAAAAAATGATGGAATGATTCACTTCAATCTTTCCTTTCCTCTTTTGTAAGACTTAAAACTTACTAACCACACCTATGCGTTCTCATGAAATTCTTTTCAAAGATATCTTTCTTGTTAATTTCTCCGCGTGTACTGGACATACAGGCGAATCGAGATGGTGTTTCTCACAATCGCACAGTGACATGAGATTAACAAAATAATAATAATAAAAGAATGTAAATTGGCAGTAAAGTGCACTGTTTCATTAAACAGTAAACTAAACTATGAAGTATGAAGAATAAAGTGTGATGAGTCAAAAGTTTAATGCGCAAAACTCAAATATACTTCAAAATATGTTACTTACCATGTGTGAAGAACTCACAAACTTTTTCTGAAAAACATCAATTAGAATGGATATTATTGCATTTTACTGATGAATGTACACAAATAAGTAACTATATGAAACAATATATACTGTCCTATGAGCGTTATGTTGTTTTTGGTGGAAGTAGGTAAAAGGAGAGAGCCAGCAAAGGTACTCACCATAATCACAGCCTGTAATGCAAGAAAGGAGATACAAATTATTTTTCCGCTGCCAATTTCATTCACTATGATTTGCAATTATGAATTATGTTAAAAAAATGATGAACACATGATACACTGATGCTTCTCTTCTGCACTTTACATTTAGAGACTTGATCTATGATGACATCTTCTGAACAGTGACAATGGCCTAATATTATTATATACGCACTCATATGTGCGGTTATTACAACTATGACAACAACAACAATATTAATAATAATAATACTAAAAATGATAATAATGATAACAGAATACAGGTCACTATCCTACAAAGCGAGGCGATGTGACATTATCCACAAGTATAAATTGTATAAAGGAGTTACCTAAAACCGGTGCTTTCTTTTCTTTGGCCACTAAGCATTTAAATTGAGAAACATGGATGGTTGTTGTGGACTCGTGTGCACACTTGCTACTCGGTTTCGTGGGTTGCTGGAGGAGAGAAGAAAACTAAATGTTTCCAAATAATACCAATATAACATATATATAGTTTCTTAAGTAGAAGTATACCTCTTTTTGGTAGCAGTCAGTTAGTAGGTTACATAAGTGGCTCTGTTGGTTCTGTATACAAAGATGCTCAAGAGAACATTCCACCACATCCTGCAAAAAGAAGACATTCACACTTAGTAACACTATTATTCTGACGGATGCTTTTGCAAACCCTTCCTCCTTGGGGAGGTTTAGTATCTCTGCTTCTGCAACTTACGTTTCTGTTCTTCGTGTTCAGAAGGGTGACATTGGTTAGCTGCTGTGTGAAACAAAGAAAAAAACTTGAAGCCACAGTCGCTGTTCTGGTGACATTCAAATAGTGTAGTAGGTTTTTATTATAATTTATTTTTCTGTGACTATTTTGTAAATTTACGTTTATTTTTTAGGACAACAGGATGGAAGGCAACATTTACCTGTTCTATGATATTATCGATAACACCAATGGCAAATCATTTCATGATAAATATTCAGATATTTCAGATACAGATATTGTCCACCTTTCCATCACTTTTCTGGAAGCGATTGTATATCAAGCTTTCTACTTTACATTGGTTTCATAAACGAGGCCCGATGCATGTGTTTGCAAGACCTTGCAGGTTTTGTGGAAGAAATTACACAAAATTACACAAAAATGCTAAAACAAAATTTTCAATTTAAGAAGAATACCCAGGGGTCTGATTCTGGATCAAAATAGTCGTGGCAGCCTTCTTTGGACACCTTCATTAAGCTCAGAAATAACTGTTAGAGGAAGAAAAATAAACAATTAATCACTGCTTTACACTCATATTAGACACACATTTGACCATTTGTTTTATTATTTAGATTTTTTGACACAATAAAAACATTTCTATTTCTCCACTGCATATAAGCAGCTGTGTGACATTGTGTCGTGGCTGGAGAAAGTGGGTATTTGCACAATCCACTGTGCATATGTTGATAGATCGCATATCATAGATTGATTAAATGTCACCCCGTGTGATTTAGACTGCAAAGGGCACACTTACAAAAAGTTGCAGGTGGGATGCAAACCTCCATGATGTCATACTGCCTCTTCAAACACCCCGACTCACACTAAGGTTAAGAGGGGAGAAAAAAAAAAAAAAAAAAAACTGATTACACCCCAAAACACTCACTCGGCCCACGTCGAATCCGACGATCGACCGGAAAATACAACGAATCTTGACTCGAAAAAACACCGCGGCAAGCAAACGATGTGAATGAAACAAATTGTTTTCTTTGGTTCCACAAGAGTTATTCATTGCATTTTCTAAATTTTTTTTTTAGTTTCAGCCCAAAGTTATAGTTTTTATTGACCATTTTGAATAGCAAATCCCTTTCGCTCTCCCCTGTTGTATGTGGAAAAAACATTTTGAACTAACAGCACTGAACACTTTACCTCTGTAACTCCATGGACCCTTTGAACGCTTTAACACATCATGATCTTAAATGGCTTTTGATGAAACAACAGATAAAGTACTACGCCATATGGTATCGAGCTGTGTTTTCGCTTTCTCAGAAAAAGTCACTTGACTGAAGATGACCGATAACACACTGCAGCGACCTGCCAAAAACAGGCAGAACTATGAATACAAAATAAAGCCAGCATCATAAACAATTTCAGCACAGCAAAAGTCTTCATCAGTACTGTACTTATACAACCCAATAACGCATTTATACCCCCTCCCTGTCTGTCCAGCTTGGGAGTTTGTAAGGCAGACATTTTTTTTTCCTGGACAATGACCCCTTTTCTCATAAAAACTTCTGCAAACTCCAAAAAATCAGCTTCAATGACTTTAAACACTGGGACTTGGCTGACAAGTTATCACATTTTCATGTCAATTTTCATATGCTCATCTCAAGTTACGGCCTTCTGGATCATGGTCCTAAAACACTTTCCCCTATTGAAGCCAACATTCGAAAGAAGATGCTAATTTCAATTTCCGAAACTCAACAGTAGCAAGATTACTCCTGATAGTTATCCGAGAGGAAGGATCGGCGGGTCATTTTTTGTTGTTTCGTTGCTCGACAGCGGGAGCAGAGCTTGCCGGCCCATTAGGCAAACTAGGCAAATCCTACAGGCGGGCTTTGCCCACTAGGGGGCGCCACAACAAATGTTTATATTACTGAACTACTATTATGTGTGCATATATAGCCCGGATAAATGCAGAGGATTGCGTCACGAAAGGCATCCGGCGTAAAACTTATGCCAAAACCACACATGCGAATCAAACATAGTTCAATTTTTTAAATTTTAGTTCTAAATTGGAAGATTATTGCGATCTTGAAATATTAAAATAAAAGTATATTTATTATTTCTCGAAGCTCAAAATAAACATCACACTCGTGGAAGCCGGTATGCCCGCCAAAAAGGTGTCAATTTGTCGACACTTTCGATCCCTGGTAGGTAAAATATGGAGAAATGTAAGAAAAGAAAAATATCTGAAGAAAATCGAACATTTAATAATGCCTGGGCAGATTCATTCAGATTCATGGTATCTGTATTTTAGACGTCAAAAAGTAATTGCGGCCCCCCAGTGTTTTCTTTTCTGTGGAAACCGGGTCCAAATGGCTCTTTGGGTGTTAAAGGTTGACGACCCCTGAGTTAGGTGAAGTGATGCAAAATATCCTCAGAGATGAGAGAGTGGTAATTGGTGCAGACTTCAATGGACATGTTGATGCAGGCAATAGAGGGGATGAAGAAGTGATGGGCAGATTTGGTCGACGGGATAGGAACACAGAGGGACAGATGGTCGTAGATTTTGCAAAAAGGCTGTTGATGGCTGCAGTGAACACTTTCGGACACAGGGTAACTTATAAGAGCAGAGGTAAGAGCACGCAGGAAGACTCCATTTTGTATAGGCATGGTAACCTGAAAGAGATCAGTGACTGCAAAGTAGTTGAAGGTGAGAGTGTAGCCAGACATCATAAGATGGTGGTTTGTAGGATGACTCCGGTGAAAAGGAAGATCAAGATGACAAAGGCAGAGCAGAGGAAAAAGTGGTGGAGCTGAAAAGGGAGGAGTGTTGTATGCTTTTCGGGGAAGAGCTGAGAAAGGCTCTGGGCAGTCAGGGTGAGCTTCCAGATGATTGGGAAACAACAGCAAGTGTTATCAGGGAGACGGGCAGGCGAGTACTTGGTGTATCATCTGGAAGGAAAGTAGATAAGGAGACTTGGTGGTTGAGTGAGGAAATGAAGTAGTATATAAAGCAGTTAGCAAAGAAGAAGTGGGATACCGACAGAACTGAGGAGAACAGACAGGAGTACAGGGATGTACAACGTGAGGTAAAGATAGAGGTAGCAAAGGCAAAACAAAGGGCGTACGATGACTTGTATGCTCGTTTGGATTGTAAGGAGGGTGAGAATGAGCTATACTGGTGGACCAAACACAGAGATAAAGATGGAAAGGATGTACAACAGGTCCGGATGATTAAGGATAGAAGGAAATTTATTGACAGATGCTAGAAGAGTGATGGAAAGATGGAAAGAGTACTTTGACGAGCTGATGAATGTGAAAACGAAAGAGGGAAGGGTAGAAGGGGTGACTTTTGTAGACCGCAAAGTAGCAGATTCGTAAAAGTGAAGTGAGGAAGACATTGAAGAGGATGAAGAGTGGAAAGGCAGTTGGTCCTGATGATGTACCTCTGGAGGTGTGGAAGTGTCTAGGAGAGGCAGCGGTTTAGCTTCTGATCCGTTTATTCAAAAGGATCTTAGAGAATGAGAAGATGCCTGAGAAATGGAGACAAAGTGTGATAGTGCCTATTTTCAAGAATAAGGGGAATGTGCGGAATTGTGGCAACTCTAGAGGGATAAAGTTGATGAGCCATACAATGAGGTTATGGGAAAGAGTAGTGGAAACTAGACTGAGAGCAGAAGTCAGCAATTTGAACAGCGGTATGGCTGTATGTGCTGTAGGGGTAACAGAGAAGTTCAAGGTGGAGGTGGGACTCCATCAGGGATCAGCTCTGAACCCCTTCTTGTTTGCAGTGGTGATGGACAGGCTGACAGATGAGGTTAGACAGGAATCTCCAGGGACCATGCTGTTTGCAAATAACATTGTGATCTGTTGTGAGAGCAGAGAACAGGTTGAAAAATCTCGAGAGGTGGAGGTGTGATCTGGAAAGAGGAGCAATGACAGTTAGTTGCAGCAAGACAGAGTACATGTGAGTGTGAATGAGAGGAACTCAGGTTGAATTGTGAGACTACAGGGAGTGGAGATCGAGAAGTTGGAAGATTTTCAAGTACTTGGGGTCAACAGTCCAGAGCAACGGAGAGAGTGGAAATGAGGTGAAGAGACCGGTTCAAACAGGTTGGAATGGGCAGAGAAAAGTGTTCTCTTTGGGAGTGACCAGGACGGAGATAGGATCAGGAATGAGTCTATCAGAGGAACAGCACATGATAGATGTTTTGAAGAGAAGGTAAGAGAGGCCAGACTGAGATGGTTGGGTCATGTACAGAGGAGGGGATATATTGGGGGATGGATGCTGGATTTGGAGCTCCCGGAGAGGAGGACTAGAGGGAGACCGAAGAGAAGATTAAGGATGTTGTGAGAGAGGATATGAAGGGAGTTGGTGTGAGAGAGGAGGATACAGAGAAGAGGCTTAGATGGAGAAGGTTGATTCACTGAAGGAAAAAAACGAAAGGAGAAGAAGATATATAACTGCAACTGAACTATTACTGTACTTAACAGAGTGTAACAACTGTAGCTTAGCGTTCAACCAGAAGTCAAGTGTTTCGGCACTATTTAAAACTAAACTATGAAAAACATGACGATTAACTCCTAATCTGGATACGCACAAGTTGATGTCCGTAAATGTAAAGCAATGCCCAATCAATATTACTACTACCCAGGCGGTTGAGTACCTGCTTGCTCTAATTTATATTTATTTGCAATTTGTTAAGCACGGAAATTGAGTGACAAGACTACTTATAAATTGAAAGCGACCCTAGAAACAAAGCAGTTTTTGTTTTTTTTAAATACATGCACTTTCAGGAGTCACTGCTGCGCTCATCTGCACGTTCCGAGAAATGCCCATATTAACTGCTCTTATTCTCGTACCTGCACCTTGTCAGAGGCTCTCCAATTTCTTATCGCATGTTTACTGTAATTACTATAATTTCTTATCAATACATATAAAAAATTAAAAAAAACAGCAAAGCAGGGATTTTACTCTACAAGAAAACACGTTTCTACACCCCGCATGTGACAATAAACGCCTTGAAGTCTTGGATGCAAACCAGAATGGGGACGGAATATAAAATCACGGGGGAAAAGGTCAGGATGTGGCAAAGAAACCCCTGAACCGCGAAAGCAGTCATGCTTCTGTACAAGATTCGAGCTGGCAAATCAATCGTTCAGGTTTTGAGATGCTGATTCCGCACCTCGTTTTTCCATTTTCTTTCGGTTTAAAAGGCTCGAGAAAATAAAAAGTCATGCTTCCGGTTACAACTGTGCTGCGCTTTTACAAAAACAAACATGTTTTTATTTGTGTTTGTCATTCTTATTTTTTAAAACACAAAAGGAGAAAGAGAAACGTGCGATGATTTGAGGGACTTACCCGGTTGAACGGCTGCCTCTGAATAAGCTTGAGAGCTGTGTAGGATTACTTTCACTTTTTCCGGTAACGCGTTTCAGCGACTGTCAAACAGGTACTGCCTATGCAATAGTCTTCTTTAGTCGATGAATAAACTTGTTCAGTCTATGAATATATGTTTACATATGCATACATACACACACACACGCATATATATATATACATACATACATATGCATGCATGCATGCATGTTTGTATGTATGCATGTATGTATGTGTAACATCTTTCTGATCCGGTTGTAAGTGTCTGGAATAAAAATTAAAAAAAACAGACGGGAGCGTTACCCCGGAAAAACACTGGAACTTCTTTGTAAATTCATTCAGTCAGGCGACTTCCCTCAATAACTCGACGACATATGTAAAGTATATGAAACTCTCTTATGTACTTGGGTGTATTGCCATTGTGATACTCACAGGACTGTTCTGACTAGTCCTTGACATATATGTGTGTGTGTGTGTGTGAGTGGGTATATACACACACACACACACACATATATATATATATATATGACTGCCTAACCTTCACACATATCGAGAATTGAAATAGTGTTACTCGAAGAAGTACAACAAATTCTAAATAGTTTGTCACAGAAAATGACAAAGTTATGCTGAGGTAGTCTCTCTACACACACACGCATACATATATATACATAAATGTATATATATGTTTATGCATATTAGTAATATTCATAATGTAAATACTTTACTTACTGCACTATAGTTGTGATGGTGTGTTTGAAACTGGCAGTGACAATGAATCACTTTTTTTGCCCATTTCAGTCTGTGCTTTCCTCTAAGTCACATGGTTTGGCTGTAAGGGCAGTATGAGTAGGACTCCTGGTTTGGATTTTTTGCTGTTTTTTTTTTTCTTCTTTCACAGCGACTGTGTTTAATTGTGCAGCAAGAGCTGATGAATTAGGAAAATGAAAGAGAGGGAAGAGTAGAGGGGGTGACTTTTGTAGACCACAAAATGGCAGATTCTTAAAAGTGAAGTGAGGCAGGCATTGAAGAGGATGAAGAGTGGAAAGGCAGTTGGTCCTGAAGACATACCTCTGGAGGTGTGGAAGCGTCTGGAAGAGGCAGCGGTAGATTTTCTGACTAGTTTATTCAAAGGGTTCTTAGAGAATGAGAAGATGCCTGAGGAATAGAGACAAAGTGTGACGGTACCCATTTTTGACAATAAGGGGGGCGTGCAGAATTGCGGCAACTATAGAGGGATAAAGTTGATGAGCCATACAATGAAGTTATGGGAAAGAGTAGTGGAAACTCGACTGAGAGCAGAAGTCAGCATTTGTGAATGGCAGTATGGCTGCATGCTTAGAAAGAATACTACTGATGCGGTATTTGCTTTGAGAATGCCAATAGAGAAGTACAGAGAAGGCCACAGGGAGCTGCTTTGTGATTTTGTAGACCTAGAAAAAGCATATGACAGGGTGCCAAGGGAGGAGCTCTGGCATTGTATGAGGAAGTCTGGAGTGGTCGAGAAGTATGTTAGACTGGTGCAGGACATGTATGCTAGCTGTGAGACAGCAGTGCGGTGTGCTGTGGGGGTAACAGAGAAGTTCAAGGTGGAAGTTGGACTCCATCGGGGATCAGCTCTGAGACCCTTCTTGTTCCCAGTGGTGATGGACAGGCTGTCAGATGAGGTTAGACAGGAATTGTCATGGACCATGATGTTTGAAGATGACATTGTGATCTGTAGTGAGAACAGAAAACAGGTAGAGGAAAATCTAGACAGCTGGAGGTATGCTCTGGAAAGGAGAGGAATGAAAGTTAGTCGCAGCAAGACAGAATATATGTGTGTGAATGAGAGCAACTCGGGTGGAACGGTGAGGTTCCGGGGAGTGGAGATCATGAAGTTGGAGAATTTCAGGTACTTGGAGTCGACAGACCAGAGCAACAGAGAGTGTGAAAAAGAGGTGAAGAACGGGTCCAAGCAGGTTGGAATGGGCGGAGCAAAGAGCGTATGTAACGCTTGGCGTCACCATGACCACAGTGAGAGACGAGGAAACGTAACACTTAACCCTCTCCAGGCAGATGTTGCAGATTTGCGACAGCCAAATATCAGATTTTTCCTGCAACTACAACTTAATTTGAGCCTGAGAGGGTTAAAATCTTTTCAGTTACAGACTAAAAACAATGTTAATAACGGTATTCTTTAGTTGAACTATACTTCTTTCTTTTTTGTTTTCTTTTATGTTAATAAGGATATAATTTTATGCAGAGGTGTACTTAATAATTTATAGACAAAGGACATAATTTACAGACGCCGCGAAGACTGAGGGGGCAGATTGTTTTCTTCTTGCAGAACAGAAACGTAACAGTAACAGAAAATAATTGAGAAGCACTGGGTTAGATGGAGAAGGTTAATTCGCTGTGGCGACCTATGAAGGGAATCGCTGAAAATAGAAGAACCACTGTAATTACTGTATTGAGACGTGGCTTTTCCATAATACATACAAATCACTCCATGCATTTAGGTTTGGAAAATCACATATTAGGGATAATGGGGTGTATCACCATTGTAATAAGGTGGAGATCGTTAACTTGCCATACAGGCACATTAACATTTATATGTTGACTTGAATTTAAAGTTGTATTTTATGTTCCATGTCAGTTTTATAAAAGTTGTCCTTTATAATCTTACCATGAATTGATTCACTGAAAGTAAGTGATTTAGATAAAAACATGATTAGCAATTTATCAATTAGCAGACTATACTCCATGTTTAAAAGCAAACAGAAAAGAGACTTGGAAGATCCCAGTTCAGGGAGGGCTGCCAAGCAAGTTTCGAGCAGCACCAAGAAAATGACAAGATCAGACAGGTCACACAAAATCCATAGTAACAGAACGGTAAAAAACTCAAAACAAAAAAAACAACTTGATGATACAAGCAATGAAGATCAGTGAATGGGACAAAAGCAATAAAGCAATGTTTTTTTTTTTTTTAGGGCGCTTGAGTCATGCATTTAACTAGAACTGTCTCATGTCTCACAAAGGCAGCTGTAGGCATTTATACATGTGCAATAAATACATTGATTTTATAATGACCTATCTTGTGAAATATTTAGAAACATAAAAGTAAACTGTCAAAATGTGTTCACTGAAAATCGAAGTACAGGCAAATAGAAATGTGGAAGTGTGAGCGGTCAATTGCAGCGTAACTGAATTGGTAAGAAGATGGAGAAACAGCTGTCCAGTCATAACATTGGATGGGTTCATAATACTGTTGTGTTGGGATGTCATCACCCTCGTGTCCAAGTTGTTTTTCCGACATATCCTGGTGGTCCCTTTGGAGAAGCAACTTCAAAATTTGATCATGAGAAAGCCTGGATATCAGATATCTCAACATTAGGCGAAATGGCTTATTATTAGCCGTGGTCTTGATATTTCAGGAATTTACTGAACAAAAATTATAAATGACACAAAAGTAAACATCGACTCACAACCCGTCTCTCATGGGTAGTCATTGCATATTCCAAATTCAATCGAGACTAGGAGAGCAGACATCTGCCCACACACCTCTCACAGCTTCCGATGGTTTCAACTTGGCCAGTTTGAACTAATAAAATCATTCTGGATTTCACAGTAGTCAAGCACAACATGGGTTTTTTAAATTGGAAATTCAACGTAACATTTGACTAACCCGTACGAGGCCAGAACGGCCGAGTGACCATTTGATTTTATGCAAGGGCCAGGGACTGTTTTTCGACATTTTACCAACACCCATTGTGGCAACAAGATATTTCAAAAGCAGGACCTGGTTCATGCTTTTGAAGGGTGGAGATTCTTTTGTTTTCAATTTGTTTACATTTCACATCCTTGAATGTTTAGACCACATGTGTCAAACTAAGGCCGCGGGTCAAATGGGGCCAGCCGCATCATTTTATGTGGCCCGTAAAAACATCTTAAAACATCTCAATGTCTTGAAAAAAAATAAGTCAAACACATTCATTGACCAGAAACTACATTTCCCATTATTCATGCCAATCATGTTACCCGTGAAGTGTTCGCCATTTTCAACAAGTGGAATTGAGAAATACAAATGATCCCTTAATGTCCAGGAAGAGAAAAGTTGATGCAGGTGGAAGGCTGTTTCAAGAAAGATGGGAAGGCGAACACGTTTGTGCTTCAATGACAAAAACCAGTATGTCTTTTGTGTTATGAGGCAGTGTTGGTTGTCTGAGAGTACAATCTACGTCGGCATTTTGACAGCAAACACGGAGCGACGTATGCCAAAGCTAGCCTTCCGGAAAAACAACAAATTTTCCAAGAATTAAAAGTAACAATATATTTAGGTATTTTTGCAGGCAAATCTGCAAGGCTGTGTGTAGCCATTTGTTTTTCGTAAAATTCTGCATCTGTCACACATGTTCTTAGCAGCTCACACTTGTTAGTTGTACTTATTGTGTTATTCTGCCCCTCTTAATTGTGAAAAAAAGGTTTTGAACAAAGTCAATATCATAACTAGTGTTGGATGATATTTTTCTTTATTTACTTGGATAGTTTGATCATTGATTGATGGAGTAATGTGGGTTTTTTAACCTGACAATAGAAAA
Source organism: Fistularia commersonii (assembly GCF_037954325.1). NCBI lineage: Eukaryota > Metazoa > Chordata > Actinopteri > Syngnathiformes > Fistulariidae > Fistularia > Fistularia commersonii. The sequence continues at coordinate 3,374,971 of NC_141292.1, forward strand.
ACATTTTTTCGTAAAATCTTTTAAGGCCCTCATTCCTCTCGGTCGTGGTCTAATGTAGTCAAAGCTTATCACAGCAACTGTACTTTGTGCATCACCTGTGTGGCATCTTAAATTTGAGTTCCCAATATTTAATCACAATGATTATCCATATCTCCATATCCACACCCAATCCATATCTCAGTAATATGGATGGAGTGTGGCCACTGATCTACATTGAAATGGGTTTTGAACGCAGAAGCCACATCATTTGGTGGCAAGAGGGTTGAATGGAGTAATGTGAATGTGTGCGTCACCGTGTGAATGTGTGTCATTGAGAAACTGAGGTAATACTTAATGTTTGAATAGGGGATCGGAAGACAACAGGCTGGATTGTTTGGGTCCAAAAATGTCCGTTAATTCAATTGCGTTGAAGTTTGGACAGGAGCCGGCAGAACCTCGTGTTGGTCGGCAACATCCCGGAAGGACTCATAAGGTGCCGATAGCTCTGCAGAGAGATGTGTGTTGTTAAGGTAGAGGCGAACGCACCGCAAGGACCAGACAAAGATGAGAATGTGGTGGAATGATCCCTATGTTGGAAAGACAGAGCAACCTCTGAATAACCAGATGGCCCCAGCGCAGAATGCAAGCAATGTCCAGTCAAAGAACACAGATGATTTGAGAGAGGACCTTGGGGATCATCTTCTCCGTCATAACCTTTTCTCCGCATAAAACTCGCAGCTGAGCTCTGACCCAAAACAGAACCATCTCTGACTTATGATTCACCCGGAGAGGTTAATGACCCACTCCAGACGATCCACCGAGTCCCCTAAGCCTGTCAGAAATGCAGAAGCAGATTGGATGGGGGATGGGATATCTTAAATCAAAACAAAGTCCAGTTGCCATGATAACCAGGGTTAATAATACAATGAACGCCCTGCAACATGGCTGCCATGTCCCAATATTTATGGCATGCCTAGAGTTTACATTCTTTTATCTGAAAAACACTATCCGGCGTCCCTGTGTTTCTCTGGTCATATCGCAATACGTAATAGTGTGATCATTGCACTGTGCCAATTACGAAACATTATAATGCACATTCATCTGTTCTCACTTTCAAGTGAGTTTATTCATTAGATGGGCAAAAGTTTGGATCTAATGGCTTTAAAATATGCAAATTTTGTCCTTAAACCCTGAGTGTAGGGGAAAAAAATGGAGAAACCCTCAGTCAAAGAGGAATTCTTCCTCTCCCAGGACATAACATATGAAAAAAGTTGTGAAATGTAGAAAGCACATGCGATGAACATATCTGTATGACCTCAGCATTAACTTGAATTAATTATCAGATACAATGGTTTCTCATGACGGTCCTGTGAGGAATCCAGTCCACCAGAACTCCTTCCCGCCAGTGACAACATTCAGTGAGGCCCAGAATCCAAATGAGCACAGATGAATAAGATGTGAGTCAGCAGGTTTGAGCTATTAAGTCTTCTTGGAGAAGAGATTACCAAGACAACCTGGCTTAATCAATATCACTCTATAATGCTGTTTCCAAAGACAGCTCAGTGTTAAGATAAAAATTCCTTAGTGACTTCATAAAACAGGAAGTTTTTATTTTATAGTTTATGGTTTTATATATTTTTAGCAGCGCTGTTTAGTATGCTTCTCATAGGAAGCCTCCAAGAAAATTTAGATTTCAGAATGGAATGTACATGTCAAGACCATCTCAGTCTCACTTTATCTCCAAAACATCTGATACGTGCTGTCGCTCTGATGGACTGATTCCCGAGCCTATCTGTCCTTCTCACTCCGAAAATAAACCTCAACATCTGTCCATTGATCACAAGGCTCAAAAGGACACAGACCTTTTTTTTCTTTTATTGAATGAGATGAAGTTTGCCTCGAAGTTCTTTTATAATCGATATGTTCTGCTTAGAATTCCACGTGTCTGGAAAGCAAGCCAAAAACCAGTTGCTAAATCTAAACAACAGAAAACTAAAAATGTATTCTTTTAAATTCAAAGCGTAAGTCAACCACTTAACCTTTTCATTTATCACCTATTTGCGGCAGTGAATTGTTTGTGTATGAAATATAGCAAACATGCGTGCTATTCGCATCCAAATGGGCGTTTTGTCACCAGATGCTTTCATGTGTAATGCCGATTTCTTCCAAAAAACCTGCAAGGTCAAACACATGCATTGGTCTTCGTTTATGAAACCATTGTGAAGTAGAAAGCCGGATATATTTATGGCTTAACTATCTTAAATAAGAACTATCTTGCCATGGTCGACCTGCATTCCTCTCCATTCCTGGGCAAACTTCAATCTCTAGATTTTCCTCGAGCTGCTCTCCACTCTCATTACAGATCACACTGCCTCTCCAAAGACCATGGGGAGACTACATTCATTCCTGTCTTACCTTATCTGACAACCTGTCAGATAGAAGGTGCTCAGGAGTTGATCTGTGATGCAGTACCATCCTCAACTTCTGTCACAGCTCACTACTGTTTCACAGCTTTCATACATGACCTGCATCGCTCTGACCAACTTCTCCACCACTTGAGACTTCCTCATACAGTGCAACGGTTTCTCCCTCTGGATCCAGATGTATGCTTTTGGTTTCTGTCAGTCAGTCGAGTAACATATTGGACAAAAAAAACAGGAGCATATTAAGAGGGAAAAACTCATTAAGTCAAGTCTCTTTTTTTTTTTAATCAATATACCGATTACGACTGATTTTTCAATGTTTCCACGGCATCATTTAAAAAAAAATCCATGAGTTGAAGATTACAGACGATAACAGGTTCACCTCGACGTAATTTCTGGTCTTGCTTTCAATCATGCTGAGGGATGACAAGTGATGACAAGCGGGGGATAGTTAATAAATGAAATGACAATGATTTAGTTTGGAAAAAATATGAGTAATCACTGTGACTGATGATCATACAAGTTGTCAGTTCGATTCCCGTCTCTTTCTGCCAGCATGCTGGTGTCTTTGGGCAAGAAACTGCAGCCCCAGTTGCTCCTGATGGCCTGCCCTGCACCTACAGTGTGTGAATGGGTGAATGCTATCTTGTGTGAAAGCACAAAGTGCAGACCATTTATTTTTCCCTTTTTTTTTTTAAATTAAAAGCTTTATTCATAGATATTTGCCAGTTAATTTCATATAACATCAACTTTATCATATAAAAATAAATCTGATCATGTCATCGATTGTTAGAGGACACTAAAAGAGAAAAAGAACGTGAAAGCGAAACGGTTTCGTTTCTGCTCGTGTTATCATCAATTCACAGTTAAATCCATTTTATTGTGGATATGTAGCAATACGGAGACTGTCTTATGCCATGCTGTGGATCATTTCATATAACGTTAAAGTAATAACACATTAGTGTTGTACAGATTCAAATCAGCTTGTGCTTTTACAAATAAACAGGTACTTGGGACAAATACAAATGAAAGGCGCTTTTCATTTTTCACCCGAGTGACACGGAGTCAGAAATGTTTAGGAAAAGTCAACTGCTATTGTAAGACACTGAGGTAAGTATAACATATCATTCTTTTACTGCAGCAGCACCTCAGTTTATGAATTCAATATGTTCCCAGTTCTTTTTCTGAAACCAAAGTATTTGGAAACCAATAGTAATATCTTGATATTGATTGAGACTCACCTGACACTTACAATCCGCTCAAATCACTGACTGCCGGATAGAGTGGGTGACTCCACTGACCTCCTGATAAGCAGCACTAATATTTCATAAATCTGATGTGGCAGGACAAAATGGGAGAAAAAGCGGTGCTGTTAATCTGCTAACACCAAAAATAGGCTGGAAACTGTAATGGACAGGTGTTCCAACCACAAAGTTGAGACAAGGAAATGGTTTCGCAGGGGGTCATTTGAGAGATCCGCCATAGATGTTGGCTAGTATGTCAAAAAAAAGCCTTGGTAAGACAAAATAGTAAGTCTAATTCTTTCCCATCATTTTTGTCATGCAAATAATTGAAGCCTAGCACGTCCACACACCCCCTAAATCTAAATTCATGTTCCCAGTTGTTAAAATTTTTTCCTGAATGATTCATTCGTTACGTCTATCCCTCTTAATAGCCTTTGCTAATGAAGATGCATGCCCTCAGTGTCAGTTAATGGCACCAAGAGATGCTGAGAGAAGACACTGATCTTTACAGATTCGCCTTGGGAGCGTTGCACTCGATAACACCAGCGGCAAGCATCTGATCTATCTCTTCCAATGCATATCCGTGCTCCTCTAAGATCTCCACCGTGTGTTCTCCGACGGCAGGACCGGAGGAGATGCATGGTTCAGCGGGAGTCCGAGACAATACCGGGGCTGGCTGAGGGCTTTCTAGCCCTTCGGAGTCCTTGATGAAAGAACCTCTTTCCATGTTATGCGGGTGTGAGCTCACCTGGTCGAAAGATAACACAGGTGTGACACAGGCGTCTGTACTGTCGAACACTTGTGACCACTCAGCCTGTGTCTTTGACACGAATCTCTGAGTGAAGAGCCGCCTGAGCTCTGGCCAATCTTCAAAGCTCATTTGCGGAGGTGTCGTGTCAGCGTCAAGGTCTAGTCCTAGAGGAAACAGAACACAAAAAAAAAAAAAAAATTGTCAGGTGCCATTTTATTAAAGACAGACTTGTTTCCTGTTGAATAGGGAGTTGTGGAAAAAGTCAATTTGTCCACTATGGGGGATTTTATCTGGTCATGAAAAGGAACTTTGTCTCGGTATTGAAACCGTTTCCTGCGGTCCACAGTAGCAAATCAGACGAATTGGCTCAAAGTTGCCAAAACTGAAAAAAAGAGGGAACCCGTCAGGCAAATGTTCCTTTTTCCAGCATCGGAGGACTTTTATTCTCCGTCCCGTTTCTCATGTGGGAAATTGGTGAAACATATCCTACTGCCCTTGTTGGACAAGTCAAACCATTGTGAAACCAATGAGACAATGTGGTGTAAGTTGGCAGAATTTGAAAAATGCTAGATGTGAAACCTTTGTTGGGAGGAAATGGGCAGCCATTAGTACCTCAAAGAGGAAGTAGGCAGTTAAAAGAATTGCAGATACATAAAATATCTCCATTAAAGAGTTGTGAAAAAAACGTTTTTTTGTTGGCTTTTAAAAACAGCAGAGCTAGAAGGCATTACCAATTGGTTTTCTATTATGTTAGTTTACTCACCTGTAAAGGACACAAGTGAACGGTTAAATAATGTTTAGCAAGACTTTCAAAGCACTCCTCAAAACATGCATTTTTAAATTAAATGATGAACAGCTCTTGTCAAGTTCCAATGACATTTGGCCACCAGCTCGGGCAACAAAGTTCTATTTTAGCCAGACAAGGGAACCCCTCATTGCGAAAGTAATTTTCTTTCACATGCTGTGCTGAAAATGCCACACTTCATAGTAAAGAAAAAAAAGGATCATTACATGCTGTCTTCAAAAAACAAGAAAAATCAACTCAGAAACCGCTCTCGTTCTCAATGTGCACCTCGGCTTCATGAGGGGGATGTGAACCAATCGCACCAAACTTTTACACCAGACTTGAAGAGATCATTTGTGATCTTTGTCCTCCTTCACCCCTCTCTTTTTCCACTCCCGAACATGCGAGTTTCCTTCGCGACTGTTGCCAAGTACTTGCTCGTGGGGAAATGTTAGCTTTCTATAAATTATCTTAAAGACTGGGGTTCAGACGTGCTGACCAAGTGCAAAAGATACAGTGCTGTGATTTAGTACTAAAGATATAAAATGTGGCTTGGTCTGACACCGGTAATATGATAACACAAGAGTATTAAAACAGAGTAAACACTGCATTCAAAGACAGCAACGTTGCTTCTTTGAATACAGTCTACTGCAGGGGTCCCCACACTTTTTCCTGCGAGGGCAATATATCTTTTCTTTTCTCTGACTGGGGGTCGGGCCAGTTTGTAACAAAAAGTGTGACAATCGCAGAGGTGTCTAAACGTAAACATTTATTGTTTTCCAATAAATTTATTGTTTTCCAGAAAGCCACACAGAACCAAAAATTAACCCTTTCTGGGATCTTGACAGAAGAAAAAAAATCAGAAAATAAATAACATCAGTGAAATAAATAACACTATTTTTGAAATAAGTAATAACTAAATAACCCTTTTCAAGTTTTTCACAGATAAAAAGACCAACGAAAATTAACTTTCGTGTAGGCACAACTGTCTGCAGCTCTCTCATATCAAATTCACTGTTAAAACCAGAAAGCAAGCAGACTATGAAACCGAACTGATACCAACACATACCTAGTTAAATACACCTACCAGGTTAAATACCCTGCATTCTGAATCTATTTTTCTCTTTCCTAATCTTTTCACCATTATTCCATGTTATTTGACAGGGGTGTGTCCAGGATTTTTTTGTTTTTGGAGGGAGGGGTTTCTGCACAGACTGCAGAAGGGTGGAATAGAATGTTACGTTCTATGCATGTGGAAGTCACGATTACGTGGCCAGAATGAAAAAAAAAAAATCATAATGTATCTCTTGTATTGTTCAGGGGCCGGGCAAACTGTGGAGGCGGGCCATATCCGGACCCTGGGCCATGGTTTGGGGACCACTGGTCTACTGATTCACATGATGTAGACTTCATTCCAGGTAGTAGGATGGAATGCAGTCCAGCTTTGGGCTGGAATGTAGTCCAGTCCAAATCAATGCAAGGAGAGTTTAGATGATGCCAATGCAAATGCAAATTTCCTTCTGTACCTACCTTCGGTGTACAGAATAACAAAGTCTGTTAGGTCTGTAAAGTCTGTTGACAAACATTCACCAGAGTAGTATTGGTGGCAGAAACGGTTGTTGTTTGAGGTATGGATGAACTGTTTTGACAAAGCACGTCCTGATCAGTATGGACCATCCAGAAAGAGGAGCGGACGGTGGAACTGTCGGCAGAACAGCCAAGCTTGTTCAATGTCAACTCTCCTACATATCATTACTAAGCGGTGAAGGAAAAGCGATGACAATAATAATAATAATGAGTTTTATTTAAGGCTCCTTATTGCTGTTGGAGTTACTTCACTTTATTTTTATCTCACTTTTATTTTCTTTACTTTATATATCTATATTTACATAGTAATAGAGGTTCATAGTTGCTATGCAACCCCTTATGACCTCCAATTACCCCTCGGGGACAAATAAAGTTTCTCTGATTCTGAAGTAGCAGAGGCTCTGAGGACACCTTCTGAAACACTGCATGGTGGCAAAATATTGCTGAAAGAATCTAGTTGTAGTTTTCCACGAATCTTTTCAAAATCTTTGCAAAGCCTTTAGATGTGAGACCCCCTGTCTTTGGTCCCCCTGTCTTTTGGACCCCCTGTCTTAAGACTCTAAAAACTAGTCTTAAGATGTGAGTTGATAGTTTTAGACGACTCCTAACAAAATCTTTAGTCTTAAGGTGTAAGCCCAGCATTAGTGTAAGTCAAAGCAATAACAGTTACCCCTGGGGGTAACTCTAAAAGAAACCTTATTCATTTCATCCAGACGAAACACAGACAAGGAAGTTTAGTTCATCTTTGCATAGCATTGCAAAATACGATTGTTGTCTACTTTGTGATGCCTACAGCAGTTACGTAATAATAGGTGGTAGTAAAAGTTTCACAATCTCCCTCCTAGTACCTCTTGTGTTACATGCTATGGTAATTTTTCTTTCAAACATAAGGGTGGCCATCTGTGTAAGGTTTGCACAATATTGAATTACTGTACGTCCAAATGTGTTCACGTGTCATTTACAAACCCTGTAGAAGCTGTTTGTAGAATTGCGGCTCTAGGGCACCCACAGCCATGTACTTCCCATCCGAGGTCAGGTAGGTATCATAGTACGGCGCTGCACCGTCCAACATGTTCTCCCCCCTGGGACGGTCCCACATCCCGATGCTACCGGACTTCCATACAAATGAGCCTACATATGCTGCTCCTTCCACCTGATGATGTGAGAGAAGAGAAAATCACTGGTCATCAGGAATCCAACCATATCAGCAGCAATATGATACATTTTATGAATTCTGCTCTTCACGATGGGCTGAATACCCTCATCATCTATGTTGTTTTTTGTAGTTAAGATTATCTATCTTGACTTAAATGTCAGTTTAAATTCTGTGAGGGTCCTTTGGAGCAGTGATGATAAGAAAAGACAACGACTGTTTGATTTTAGTGCTAATGAGTTTGGTTGGATTCCTTTCCACTCACAACTGAGAAAAAGAGGATAATGGTCCAGGGTTGCTTGCGCTGTTGTTGTTACATTGGGCCATGTAGCAAACCCTATGTTATCATGTTAATGAAAAACAAAAAAACAGGTTGTGACCAAAAATGATCACACAATTTGGTATTACATGCACCTTAAAGTAATTCCAAAAGTCCTCCCTGACTGCTGGTGCTGTCTGTCTCATCGGTGCTTTGTGGGCTGCTCATTCAGCTTCTGACTCTGTCAGACTCTCCTTTTCCCTTTAGATAATTACAAACGTAGGAGTGAGTTTTTCCTTGAAGAGATTTGACAATTTTCATTTATGCATGACTTTGGAAGAAGAAGACTGCTAGGTTTTCAAAAACTAGAGGACTAAGTTGGCCCTTTGAGAGGCTTCAAAAAAGCAGGCCCTGATCTGCTCTATTACCCAGTAACTGAGTATTGCAGTCCCCGTTTTAACTGGCAGAAGGATTTATGCATGGCAGGATGACAAAAATAAATCAAATTCAAATAAAATTAGAATTACTGTTTGTCAGCTGGCAATCAGATTACATTGTGGTGTTATATTTCACTCTTCAAACTCAACTGGCCTGCACATATTAGATGTTTAGGACAGAAGGTGAGCAAAGCCAGGCTGAGATGGTTTGGTCACGTACAGAGGGATGGTGAATATACTAATAGATGGATGCTGGAGTTGGAGCTGCCAAAAGAAGGAAGAGCAAAGAGAAGAATTATGAACATAGTGGGAGACTTAAGAAGGTAGTTGGTGTGACAGAGGAGGATTTAATATATATGGATCGGTTGATAGCTACAGAAGGACAGCAGATACTGCCTGCTGCCTCTGCAGTGGACTGAACGAGATGCTTTATTTTCAATAAAGATCCCAAACTTCCACCACAAATCAATTCTTCAATTTGATCCCCCCTCCACCCACCACAGCATTTCATTTGTGACCATGAAAAACACCTTTATGTAATGCGTCAAGCTGCTTCTAATTTGCTTTACAGTGATTTGGTTTGAAACCTGATTCAGATCCACCTGACCTGGTTCTTAAAATGTAGGTTTTTCTTTCGCATCTATTGGCTTACAGTGTTTGCATAGTCAAAATTAGTATAAGGGGAACCTCCAAAAAGGTTCGACAGTGATGTAGTACTTCAGCTGAGTCCAGTTTTGCATTTGCACCCACACTCAAACTTAGTCAGAGAATTAATGAAAAAAATAATTTATATGAAAGGACTTTATATTTGATGTAAGTCACTGACATGTTTGTTTAGGGACAAAAGGGACAGGAATTTATGTTCCAATCTAGGTCAATCTTTTATCTTTTCACATTTATCTCAATGGCCAGTGTCTGTCAAATAACCCCGGGTCACTTTTGTTTAAGACTGAATTACTTAATGACTCGTGAAATAGGGTTTCCTTTGCAAAGAAACCCTAAAAAGCACATGATATTTGTAATTCAAATTCCAAGGGAGTTGCCTTGTACTATGTAATAATCAACTTTTACATTTTTTAAACGAGACACTGTTTACCGTCCCTGAAACATTACTTAACCTGTTTTCTGCCAGTTTGCTTTTGAGTCTCCAGGGACAAATCACAGAAGCTTTTATTGCTTTCGATGTCATCGAGGTTGAGGTCAAAGTCAGCATTCCTTCACATATTTTGAGGCTCTTTCATCAACAAATCTAAGTTTCCAAAAAAAACTGCATTCATGACCAAAGCAGGCACAGTGATTGAAAAAACAACTTGCAAACTTTGCTTTTCTATCCTTGTTCACTGCATAGAGACAAAAATGACTCATACTTTCACATCAAACCAGGTTTTCTATTTCCAGTTTTGTTGGAGCTCATTTATTGGTGAGACTTTACTGTGATTTAACATAAAAACTAGTGATTTTATCGACTGGGCACAGACTGAGCTACGACTGCGCTAAGACTGTAAGATGCCCTGCTTACACTTAATGACTATATTAAGTGAGTAAGTATAATAATGGGACTGCACTACGACTCCAATAAGACTCTGCTACGACTCTTCGGATTTCCTTCAAACTCTCAGTTTAAAGTCTACGACTGGAAAATCGTAAAGTATGAGCCAGCATAAGACAGTAAGGACAAAGAATGAAGGAAAGCAGATTCACCCCTCACCTCATTCCCAAGGTTCTATTCAGGGCTCAACTTCACCCTGCCTCTGCTCTGTCACAATCTGAATTTCAATCCAACACTAAGCTGTGATCTGATGTGTAGGTATGCAGCGAGTGGGAGGGTTCATAAGAATACTTGATAAGAACATACCGGGCAGACAGTAGCACAGTGAGAACTGATGTGATTGATGATATATTATGACCTTTACTGGTTCGTACTTGCTACATTGGTTTGTTGTTTGATGTAAGGAAACACGATAACGAATATCAGATATGTTTGCAGCCCATTTCATGAGGGCTATCCACAAAGCTGATGGTGTACTTACTAAAATCTGAGCTATTCAATGAGTTGGTTAAGTAAAACAATGTTATGAATGAATCAATATAAAGGTTAGAAAAAACAAAAAAAGCTCCTCCTGGGGACTCCCGAGGCTCTGGAAAAGTTTGTAATTGTTTTGTTAAAAGAAAGGAGCTTTATGAATGCTTTACAACTGAATTTGTGGATAAATCCATGGAGGGTCCAAATGACTGGGTGTGGTTTTAATAATATCACCTCCTTTATTTCATCTGATAATTTCTTCTATTTATCCTGATGACATAAGATAATCAGTATTTCATGCAGCCGGATGTACACAAATAGTTTCAGCTACGGGAAATAACAGAAAAGATTTGTTTATATCCGATTAAGTTGATGTCCTTTGTTATGACAGCTTTGAAAATTGTCACAATAGTTTCAGTATGATGCCCTATTATTGTATGGTAATGCAACCTGAGGGCGGCACAAGTTGGTGTCTTTCTGAGCCAGCCTCAGGGGGGCACGTGCCGGTGACTCCCTGAGTGTCAGAAAGGGTATCCGGCGTAAAACTTTTGCCAAAACCAAACATCCAAATCAATCATAATAACCAGATCAAACCGGATCAGATGAGGCCCATGTTAACGACCGCCAGTGGCACCGATGACCTACAAGGAACCAATGGAAACTGGGCGACTGTAGGTCAAAGAAGGAGAGGAGGAAGGTGTGTTTGGAAGAGGAGAGAGAGGAGGAAAGGCAAGAGTCTCGGACGGAGAGTAAGGACTCTGAATATTGGGACTATATCGGAACATCCCTTTGCAAAAAGGATGGAAATGGCTGTAGTGAACATTTTTTTCCAGGTAAGACAGGAACATAGGGTACCTTATAAAAGCGGAGGTAGGTGCACGCAGGTAGACTACTGTATTTTCCGCACTAAAAGGCGTACCTAAAAGCCTTCAATTTTCTCACAAACCGACAGTGCGTCTTATAATCCCGTGCGCCTTATATACGGATCAATATTGAGCCACAAGAAGTCACACAACTACGGGAAGCAGCCGCCAACTCAATTTTCTCCCGTAGAAGAAGTAGCCCGCGGAGCATGCATGCTGGGATACGACTGCGCGAAGCGTGCATTTTCATTTCTGTGTGTGTGCGTGTGTGTGTGTGTGTGTGTGTACATGTGTGAAGACCCCAAAACAGCGCCTTTCAAGAAACTGCTTATGACACAGAGTTTAAACTCAAGGCAATCAGTCACGAAGTAGAACACGGGAATAGAGCAATGCCAAAAGAATTCAACATTAATGAATCAATGGCGCAGAAGTGGAGGAAGCAACAAGATGACCTGCGGCAAGTAAAGAAGACTAAACAGAGTTTCCGAGGGAACAAAGCAAGATGGCTACAGTTAAAGGACAACTTGAACGGTGGGTAGTTGAACAGAGAGTAGCAAGTAGAAGTGTCACAACAGTCACTATTCGAATGAAGGCAACAGCGCTAACTAGGTAAGTTCACATCAATGAATTTAGCGGCGCCCCTTCTTGGTGCTTTCATTTTATGAAAAGCTTTGAACAGTGACCAAAGGAGTTGGAAATACATTTTTTCAACAAAGGCGTCGCAAATACTGGCAAGAGCTACCGGTACGTACCGTACCCTATTGTGAATGCACTAACTTGTTTTGGGAGTGAACGGAGTTGTCAGAACGTTGGTTTGTATTCTAGTAATAAAGTTTGACTGACTTATCTGACTGTTCTGTTGACATTCCTTTTAACGCAGCTCTATTAAGTGGATACATAGCGCAACCCCAGCCACTACTGTTGCGTTTATTCTATGCGCCTTATAATGCGGTGCTCCATATATATGATTTTTATTTAATTAGGCTATATGCCATTCATTGAAGGTTCACCTTATAATACGGTGTGCCTTATGGTGCGGAAAATACGGTACATCTTGTATAGATGAGGTAACCTGAAAGAGATCAGTGACTGCAAAGTAACTGTGGGTGAGAGTGTAGCCAGACAGCATAGGATGGTGGTTTGTAGGATGACTCTGGTGACAAGGAAGATCAAGAGGACAAAGGCAGAATAGAGGACATAGTGGTGGCTCTTAGAGAGTGAGAAGATGCCTGAAGAATGGAGACGAAGTGTGATGGTGCCTATTTTTAAGAATAAGAGGGACGGGCAGAATTGCGGCAACTATGATAAGCCCTGCAATGAAGTTGTGGGAAAGAGTAGTGGAAACTCGACTGAGAGCAGAAGTCAGCATTTGTGAACAGCAGTATGGCTTCATGCCTAGAAAGAGTACTACAGATGCAGAATTTGTACTATGTTAGACTGGTGAAGGACATGTATGCTAGCGGTGAGACAGTGCGGTGTGCTGTAGGGGTAACAGAGAAGTTCAAGGTGGAGGTCGGACTCTGGTATGCGCTGGACAGGAGAGCAATGAAAGTTAGTCGCAGCAAGACAGAGAATATGTGTGTGAATGAAAGGAACTCAGGTGAACAGTAAGGCTACAGGGAGTGGGGATGAAGAAGTTGGAGGATTTCAGCTATCATCAGGGATCAGCTCTGAACCCCTTCTTGTTTGCAGTGGTGATGGACAGGCTGACAGATGAGGTTAGACAGGGATCTCCAAGGACCATGATGTTTGCAGATGACATTGTGATCTGTTGTGAGAGCAGAGAACAGGTTGAAAAATCTCGAGAGGTGGCGGTATGATCTGGAAAGAAGAGCAATGAAAGTTAGTTGCAGCAAGACAGAGCACATGTGTGTGTGAATGAGAGGAACTCAGGTTGAATTGTGAGACTGCAGGGAATGGAGATCAAGAAGTTGGAAGATTTTCAAGTACTTGGGGTCAACAGTCCAGAGCAACGGAGAGAGTGGAAATGAGGTGAAGAGACCGGTTCAAATAGGTTGGAATGGGCAGAGAAAAGTGTTCTCTTTGGGAGTGACCAGGACGGAGATAGGATCAGGAATGAGTCTATCAGAGGAACAGCACATGATAGATGTTTTGAAGAGAAGGTAAGAGAGGCCAGACTGAGATGGTTGGGTCATGTACAGAGGAGGGGATATATTGGTAGATGGATGCTGGAATTGGAGCTGCCTGGCAAAAGGTCTCAAGAAAGACCAAAGAGAAGATTTATGAAAGTAGTGAGAGTATATGAAGGTAGTTGGTGTGAGAGAGGAGGACACGGAGAACGGGGTTAGATGGGGAAGGTTGTTTCGCTGTGGCGACCCCTGAAGGGAAAAGCCGAAAGGAATAGAAGAAGCCCTATTAATGTATTTTTCATTTTCAGTAGCTCTGGCTACAAACACTTATCTCATTAATGAGGTGTTAAGGTCTGTGTAGGATAGAGACATTAATTGTGTATGAAATGATGGCGGAAAAAGAAAAAAAATGGCAAAAATTGGCCAATGACCAAGTTGAGATGAACATGTTCGGTATCACAAAAGAAGGAAATGTATTGTTATGTAACCATTGGGAAGGAAGTTATTTCAAAATCTGTGCTTTTGTTTGGAGAGTGTTCCCTATCTCAGATGATGTCAAACATTTACTCTGCACTTTGATTAATCTGGGAAGAGAAGAAAACCATTTACTGATCCCATTATAGGGAAAGGTTTGACAGCTTCCAAACCCTAACTCTGCTGTTTCCAAACACAATGTGTCAGTTATTATACATTTCCATTGCAGGATATTTATTCTCTGCCTTTAAGTCATCATGGATGAAACATGAGCTGCGAAGTGGCATCTAGCGGCACCAGGGAGCTATTTTCACTTTCCAAAAATTGATATGGAGAATGGCAAAATAAATGTCAAATTCCTTACCATGCTTGAATCAATGATCTGTCCTTTTCCCGATTTTGTCCTCTCAAGCAGGGCTAGGACTATTCCGAAGGCGCAGGTTAGACCACCACCTGCAAAGTCTGCAATCAGATTCAGCGGAGCATATGGTTTCTCTCCGCGGCGACCCAGCCTGGATAGAATGCCTGGGACAGAAAACAAGACACAATAATGGAGCTTAAATTTAACGCCACATTCGCACAAACTTTAAATGTCTATGTTTGTATCGGACTTCAGTGCAAAGAGTCCCTTAACTGTGGGAAATTAAGTCCTATTATATGTTCAAAGGGCAGTGAGGTGACTTCTAAATAAATAACTGTAAGACAAACTCTTTGTGCAAACTGTCTGGCAGCAGCAGTGCTGCAACAGGAAAGCAACTCAGACTATCTGCAAAAACCTCAACAGACTGAGCCACAACCAAGGAGGAGTGTATGAAACTCCTGGAAAACATTTCTAAGGTCCCTTTTTTATAGCAAGGCTACATTTAAAAGCATTGCTTTTAAATGCATGTGACATTTTGATTAAAATTTCTATCTCAGTCATCCCTCCTTCAATTCCTTTTTCCACCGAATAGGTTCACTTCTTATGCATACTGAAATAATAAAAGTGGTAGGAAGGTAATTACAGAAACGAGTTGTAGCTTGAATCATCTGAGTTAAAGTTAGTATAATGGAAAATGACAACTAAATGTTTTTATCATTTGATCGGGGGAGGTGCATTATTTTGAACATTCAAAAAACGGTTAGAAAGCACCGCAAATTCATAGTTTTGCAAACCTAAAATTGATTTTCTGTTTTGAATTCCAACAAAAACTAATTTTTGCCACCTTCCTGTTTTGTCTTCATTATCAAAACGGCATAAAAGGTCTTTCCGGTATTTAGCTTCTTCACATACTTCCAGCACTTTGGTCAAACAATGAATTAGAGCATCCAACAAGCATGAAAGGGAAATTATCCCCAATCCCAAAAAAAAACCAATCAGAAAAAAACATTTACGCTACTATATTTATCTTTGGAGAGGAACTTGGCATTTAGACAGACAAAAAAAAAAAGAAGAAGCGGAAGTAGAACCACAGCAAGAGTCTTGCGGCTACACTTTCTGTGTATCAGCAGTCCTTTTCATGCTTGGGAGACTACATTTTTCTGTTATTGCTGTTTTGTAAGAGTTCTTTGATAATGTAACACACTTGTTTGTTTGGTTCGTTTTGAATGCAAATCTCTTTCAGTTAGTAGTTATGAATGCGGAATTACTGCGGTCACAGCAGTGGGGAAAAAAAAAAAAAAACAGCATCTACATAAAGCAATCCCATTCCTTTTGCAGAAAAAGTTGACCACAGAAGTGTAAGTTAATATTTTACAGTCTGTGTGTTATTACCTGACATGGCCAGGTAGTTAATGTCATGTCCAGCAGCTTTGGCATAGCTTCCATTCTGTCCATACCCTGTCAGCCGTGCATAGATCAGACGGGGGTTTTCTTTCAGGAGTTCGTTGGGGCCAAGGCCCATTTTCTCCATTACCCCTAGGATATCAAGATAAGATAAGATAAAACTTTATTGATTCCCATAGGGGAAATTCCTTTCTCACAGCAGTGTAACAGTTATGTCATAAAATAAAAAAGTGAAATAAATATGAATATAAATGTAAATAAATAGAGACAGAGGACAGCGATGCGACCACGAACAAACAGACTGCAGCAGAAGCAGCAGCTGAAGGAGCAGCAACATCATCATGGGTCAATAATAATGGACAGTAAGGAACAGGAAAGGAACAGTAAGGATGAAAAACACACAACCAGGGAACATTAAGGGTGAAAAATACACAACCAGAAAAAGCATTTTAATTTATAATTTGACCAGAAGCATAATGCAGCCTCTGGGAGGCACAGGCCAGGAGGGTGGGGTTTCAGATAAGGCACAGACTGCAGACAGAGGGAATAGAATGTTATGTTCTATGTATGCACAATGTCGTGATTACATGGCCAGAATGAAAAAATAATAATAATAATGCATCTCTGGTATTGTTCAAGGGCCGGGCAAAATGTGGAGGTAGGCCGTATCCGGCCCCCTGGGCCGTAGTTTGGGGACCACTGAGTTAGATGAGGAGTTCCAGAATATCCCAAGAGATGAGTGGTAATTGGCGCAGACTTCAATGGGCACTTCGAGGCTACAGGGAGTGGAGATCAAGAAGTTGAAGGATTTCAAGTGCTTAGAATCAACAGTCCACAGCAATGAAGAGTGTGGAAAAGAGGTAAAGAAATGGGTTCATGCAGGTTGGAATGGGTGGAGAAAAGTGTCAGGGGTTTTATGCGATAGAAGACTGTCAGGAAAGGTGTACAGGACAGTGGAGAGACCAGCGACGCTGTATGGACTGGAAAGAGTTACAATGGCGAAAAGAGGCAGAGCGAGAGGTCGCAGAGATGAAGATGCTAAGGTTCTCTTTGGGAGTGATCAGGATACAGAGGATCAGGAATGAGTCTATCAGAGAAACACCACATGTTAGATGTTTTGGAAAGAAGGTCAGAGAAGTCACACTGAGGGGGTTCGGTCATGAGGGACGGATGCTGGAATTGGAGCTGCCAGGCAGGAGGTCACTGAGGGAGGAGGATCCAGAGAACAGGGTTAGACGGAGAAGGTTGATTTGCTGTGGCAATCCCTGAAGGGAAAAGCTAAAGGGAGAAAAATTTAGACCAGAAACATCCAGACTAGCATTTGTCTTTCAAATAATATGAGCTCAAACAGATGTTCTAAACTGCTTTTAGATCCAAAAATTCACAGGGGGAGTTGAGAAAGGACAAAATACAGTCAGTTAATAAAAACAACAAAAACAGCTAAGGTAGTCAAAAAGACAGGAAGGAGAATACTTGATGTGAATTAAGAAATGAGAAGTATAACCAGAGGAAGAGGTTAGAAAAGAGGGGGGGGGGCTGCGTTTTTTTTCCCTTGAAATCTGAAAGTGAAGAATTTGCACGTTTAGCATGCGGCACCAAATTCATTGAATTCAATTGAATTTAGCTAAGTATTTCTGAATACATGTACTTTATCTAGTATTTAAAACATAATTCTCTAAATTTAGAGGTATATTTCATTCTTGAAATTTGTTCTTCCTGTATCTGACCACTGATGGATGCAAATGATCTGACCTTGACGGTAGGGCTCAAGGACCACATCAGACTGGACACAAAGCTTCTTCAGTAAAGCGACCCCATCTGATGTCTTCAAGTTGATGGCCACAGATCTTTTCCCACGGGCCAGGGTGTCCATACTCCCGCCTGATTTTGTCCTATCCACGCGAATCACCTGTGCTCCAAAGTCGGCCAGGATCATCCCACAGAACGGTGCTGGAGCCAGGCCTGCCAGCTCAATCACTCTCACCCCAGCCAAGGCCATGACAATAACACTGTATGGTGACAAGGGGTGACAAGATTTCTTGACGTTAATATCAACACATTATTAAAACATTAACTGCAAATTACTTCAGTGTATGAATAATTATTTTGAGTTCAAAATAAAGAAATTCTCTAAGCCGAACGAATCAAAAAATGTAACTGTCGTAAAGGAAAGTTGAGTTGTGAAAAATGTTGCCTTCTTTCAGTCTTTAAGGGAAAAAAAGACCAAATAAATTAATTAGAAAAAAGAAAATAAATATTTTTCACCACTCAACTTTTAAGCTGTCAAGTACTCAAAAAAACAAAGAATCCTTAAATTACTTATTATTACTGTAATTACTGCATATGCAGTACTTCATCATCGATGCGATCCTCACAGTAATGTTGATAACGTTTCTTTTATATGATGAAACTTTTAACAAAGCATTTGTAGAACAGAACCAAAGGGTTCAAGAAAAAAATCCAGCAAGGGGAGCAAAAAAAAAAAAAATGTAGGAAGGAAGATGTGGGTGGCATAGAGGTTAGTTCCTCTGCCTAACTGAACCTTTCTGTGTGGAGTTTCCATGATCTCTATGTTTCTGCATAAGTTTCTGATTGCGTTTCCTCTTGGTTCCTCCCACAGTCCAAAAACATGCTGTAGGTTAATTGGATGCATCAGGGAAATTGCCCAGATGTGCAACTGACACAGTGAAAGGTCTGTTTGTATAGATGGCCCTGCAATTGACGGGCAACCAGCCCAGGGTGTACCCTGCCTCTCTCCTGATGGCAGCTGGGATGGGCTCCAGCATCCCGTGTGATCCAGTGTGAGTAGGATAAGCCGTCGACAATGGATGAATGGCTAGAAGTACGACTTATTAGTAAGTATCCAAACCACCATGACACCAAGAAAAGTGCTGAGACCAAGAATAATGCAGGTCTTATTAGTCAAAAGATCCGACAAGAGGGGGACATTCATAGCTGAGGAGGTTGTAACTACAATTGCCTGGCTTTGTTTCACGTTCTCCAGCCAGTGGCCTTCGAAACAATGTAGGCCCTTTTTGTCCGATCTAATGCTTCAGTTTCACACGAGCAACCAGCTATTCAGAGGCAAAACTATGTATCAGCCAAGACAGGGCCTCCATTCTGCTAAAGAGATATTTTTCACTTTTGCCCAGGAATCAGTCATGTAAGATTAATTTGTTTACTTCACGGAACACTAAATAACTAAAAAGAATTTCACAGACACAAACACAAACATTTCTGTTTGGTGGCATTACATAAAATATTGACGAGGTTAAGGAAAGTTAGCAAACTTGTAACCAAAGCGGATTTATTTTTTAAACTCAAATTAATCATGGTCCCATACTGTGTGTGTTGATGGCTTTTAATCTTTGCATGACACTACAGTTTTGATGAGATTGAAATAGATCTAAGTGATATAAAACAGATACGCAGCATGCCCCCTCCTGTAGGTTATCAGCATCAACGCCAGTTATCGTGTGTGTGTGTGTGTGTGTGTGTGCGTGTGTGTGTGTATATAAAAATAAAAACTCACCACTATCTTTAACAGGATGCAAGTTTATGTCAGAATTTTTGATATTGAAATAATCAATATCAAATCAATATTGAGGGGCATGCTGCGTAAAACATTTGTAAAACAAAATTTGCAAATCAAACCTACGACTCTCACATGGGATCATTCTAGACCCGGGTTAACGACTGCCATTGATGCCGAAAACCTACAGGGTACCGGTGGAAATCAGGCTACTCTGGGTCAAAGAAGGAGAGGTGGAAGGTGTATTAAGAAGCAGAGAGAAGGAGTTTGTTGAGATGATGCAGAGAAGGAAGGTGGATATGCTGTGTGCAGGAGACCAGGTGGAAAGACAGGAAAGGCTAGAAGCTTAGGTGCAGGTTTTAAGTTGTGCCATCAAGGTATTGACAGAAAGCGAAAATTAGTTGGAGTTTTCATGAAGGAGAAGTTTGTTAGAAATGTTTTGGAGGTGAAAAAAGTGCTAACTGATGAGTCTGAAGCTGGAAATGGAAGGTGTGATGCCCAATGCTGTAAGTGGCTATGCCCTACAGGTTGGATGGGAAATTCAAAAACTGACCATGACCTGGATTACTGAGAACCTCCACATACATGTTGCTGAGAAGACTTTTTTCCAGAACAGGCGGGAACATAAGGTACCGGTAACTGGTAACAAATGAATGAATCTGTTGAAAAGGAAAATCAAGAGGACAAAGGCAAAGTGGAGGATGAGGTGGTGGAAGATGAAAAGGGGAGAATATTGTATGGTTTTCAGGGAGGAGTTGAGAAAGGTTCTGGGAGGTCAGGGAGAGCTTCCAGATGGCTGGACAACTACAATTGGATCAAAGAGACAGGAGAGTACCTGGTGTTTCGTTTGGAAGGAAAGACGATCAGGAGACTTGTTGGTGGAATGAGGAAGTGCAGAAGTGTATCCAGAGGAAAAGGTTAGAGAAGAAAAAGTGGGACAATAAGGAGACTGAGGAGAGCAGACAGGAGCACATGGGGATGCGGCTCAACATCAAGGTACCAAAGGCCAGACAAGGGGCGCACAATGACTTGTATGCTCAGTTGGACAGTAAGGAGGGCGAGAATGATCTATAGAGGTTGGCAAAACAGAGAGGTAGAAATGGAAAGGATGTACAGCAGGTCCAGGTAATTAAGGATAGAGAGGGAAATGTATTCACAGGTGCCAGACGAGTGACGGGAACATGGAGAGTGTACTTTGAAGAGCTGAGGAATGAGGAAATTGACAAAGAGCGAAGAGGTGACTATTGTGGACCACAAAGTAGCAGAGATTAGTAAAGAAGAAGTGAGGAGGGCATTGAAGAGGATGAAGAGTGGAATGGAGGGGAATGAACGTTAGCGGCAGCAAGACAGATTACGTGTGTGTGAATGAGAGAAACCAAAGTGGAATGGTGCAGTCAAAGGGGGGGGGGGAGATAGAGAAAGTACTTTTATGTACATATGGTCAACAGTTCAGAGAAGTGTTGGGGGATAATGTGTGATAAAAGAATGTCAGTTAGAATGAAAGGAAAGGTGTACAGCGCATGAAACTAACAAAGATGCGCAGAGCACAGTCAGAAACCGCAAATAGGAAAGAAGTACCAGTACACCCAACTGAAAAAACGTCTTTGATGACAAATTAGTACTTGAGAAACACTGTGCTAAGTAAAGACAGTGGAAAACAAGTCTGCATAGGGGAAAACCAAGAAAGTTAAATGAACAGAAAAATTGGCAATGAATAGAGCACAAAACATTTCAAATACAAGCACAGTTGACAGTGGAGACTCCAAGATTAGATAAACTTCTTTTGTCACAGTAGCATTATGTAAAAAAAAAAAAAAAAAAAAAGGTAACAAATATGAATATAAATAGCAGAAGATAAGAGTAAGACAAGACAGAAAAAAATTTAATCCCTCTATAAATAGACAGCAGAGGGGTGCTCTGGCTTTGCAAGACAAACTTCTTCTTCTTCTTTCGGCTTTTCCCGTCAGGGGTCGCCACAGCGAGTCTCAACTAAAAAAACTAAAACTAAAGTTGTTTTTTTTTAATTAAAAAAAATGGTGCAAGCATGTGAATACAAGGACAGAAAACACTAGATTGAGATTAAAATTTAAAAAATGTTACAACAGTAGTAAAGAGACTAGATTAATCTATAAAGAAAGAAAATAATATTCTCAAGGCTTCACCATAAAACCTAACACAATGTGACTTCTGTAACGTATGCTCCTGTGAGGATTATGAGTGCACTCAGCGACAGTGCTCGACAGTGCTGTTAAGAAACTTCAACGTAATAACAAGACAGGCTGAGCAGATAGAATGAATTAACAATTAAGAGTCCAAACTCACGCAATTCACAGAATGTATGAATTTAAAGGATTTAACTAAACTATTAGATGGGAACGCTATTCACTGCTCACCTTGGAAGAGGTGGCTTTTTCCCAGATGCAAGTACTTTTCAGTGTTTGACACAAATCAAGGTTTTTGGGAAATAAGGCTTGGTGATGAAAGCTGAAAACAGACGGTGGGAAAAAGCGACAGAAGTGACAAAAGCTCCCAATTCCACAGAACCAGCAGGCGCTGAAGAGGTTTTTGGGGATGATCCCAGATCTTGTCAAGTATATGTACAACTTGTCAGACATCAATGCCTTTAAGGAGGCTTCTAGAAGATGAGACAAGAGTGGCAGCCTTCAACAGTCTGTTGCAACAGGCAAGGGCTCTAAATCATTGTCAGTGTAAGTATGCATTGAAAGAAAAAGTTGGCGGTTCTGGTCAAATGTTGTGTGATTAGTCACTGATCAGCCAGGAAAAGAACTTCATATTACAGAGTTAAGGATTCCGAAAGCGACACTAAGGCCATCTGCTGGAAAAAGAGTTCTAGGTTGTCGTGATTACACCCAAGTAACGCATTTGAGAGGAAACACTGTAATTAGTGGACAAAGAAATACACCTTTTGAAAGACTTAGAACACTAACGTCGGGTGATTTTCACCCACACAATTCTTGTGTTGCCATTGTCTGAGTTTTATGGGTCCTTGGGTAGCTTCAGGCTGCTCACTGATGTTATTAATTGTATGTTTGTTTCCCTCCTCCCATCGGCCCATCTATAAATTGATGAAAACTGTATTTTATCCCAAATATTGTATTGGGTAAAATATACCCAACGTTAGTGATGTTATTACTTATTTTAAGGTTAGTGTTCTAGGGTGACAGGATAGGAACGCCATACCAAAAAGATACCAGTCTCAAGTAAATCACACAGACATCTTGATGCATCATGCAGCTGAGATTGTTATTCCACATCAGCTAAGAGAAAAAATGCTCAGCAATATCCATGGGTTATATTTATTAATGACTGACTGCAAAGAGGATGTCAAAGACAGTATGATCGTGTTGCTCCAATTCTCATTTATTAAGTAGATGGTAGAACAGTGTTCAGTTACAAGTTGTAAAAAGAATCTGAACAGGCCTCCCAGTGAAACATCGTGTCCCAACTCATGCCAAACAAATCTTCTGATAAGGTGAGGATCAATCCATTTTTACCAAGTGCGGACAATTACTCAGCAGTTCCCTGGGAGAACCCCAAAAAAAGTATACAAAGAGCAGACACACTTGTTTGTGAGAATTCTTCACAGCGTGTTAGTGCTGTGTTTAAAGTCTGGGAAAAAAGTAGCGTGCAAAGGAGTTAAAGAAACATGTGTAGGCAGGTCTGAATGGTAATTTGCAATGAAAGAGTATCAGTCAGAATGAAAGGAAATGTGTTAGATGGAGGCAAATGACTCACTGAGGGGGGGTCACCTGAGGGGCGCAGCAGAGGGAAATGGAGGAAGACACTGAAAAATGGTAATTCAGGCATTTCTCTTTAGGGCCTGGCTCATGCTAAGTCAAATGGTCAAGCAGAGCAAACAACATAAAAAGGCAGAAGTAAAAATCCTACTGAAATAGACAGAAAGAGAGTGAAGGAAATCAAGAAGCAGGGTGGGAAAAGTACATGTCCGCAGGCAAGGGGAAAAATATGGCAGTAAGTTGGAGTTCCGCATAAGTGTCATTAGCAGCAATCGTTTGTGATCGATACACCTGAGAAGAAACTGGAGACGACAGAAGAAAAACAAAGACGGCAGATTATAAGACCTTTCATTCTACACAAGGACAGGACGTCACCTTGAACAAGGACTCAGATGAAGGACTATGACAGCAGATATAAATGGGCACAACTGAGAACACCACTGCATTGAACCAAACATTTACGGTTAACATGCCGCACTGATGTAAAATAATGAAAATACTACTTTATTGATACCCATTCAAAATCCTACCCATAAGGATAAATAACAGATTATCTGTCGGACAGAGAACAAACTGCACATTTAACGGTCGCAGAGTCACAACGATAAACTCTGCTCTGATGAGCAGATGCTAATGTTTATATGAACACTCCTGAATAGACAGAAAATAAATCGCAAGAAACAAAAATTGATAGAGATGTCAACAATCCAGGTTCTATTGTTTTTTTTGTTTTTGTTTTTGTTTTTTTTTTCACAACAGGTCCAAGGATGTGTTTTCGAAGGTAACATGATATTCAAATTGTACGCATATCTGAGAAACGACCACCACGGGATTGACCCAAGACAAACTCAAAGTGATTTTGGCATTTTATAAATCCTCACTGGAGGAGAACAATGCAATAGGAGGGCTAGTTGAATATCTGTAAACATAAAAGTCTATTTATAAAGCAGAACTCACCTTTGGCCGTGAGTCCACGTATACCAAGTACCTCCGAAGTTAGCAAAACAAAGTTCTGCTAGCCGTTAAGAAGTGTCAAGCTCCCCCAGCGGCGAGCGTCTGCCACAAAGATAAAGACGATTCGGCTAGTTGATTTAAAAAATAAATTATCACTCCAAATACTTAATATGGACCATAAAAAGCGATGACAGACCCTAAACAAGCTCTCTTGAAGAGTTGTGTACGTCGGCGCAGACATATTTTTGAACGGCTTCCTGGTGACGTAAGCGCACCCCCCCTAATCAGGACCTCTGGGAAATGTAGTTTTTACGATTTTACTTAAATATCAACAAGACCAAGATCTTTGGTGAGAAAAAATATGATACTACCGTACTTCTACTACCATCAAAACAACAAAAAAACAACAACAGTAATATTGAAATCATGAAATAAATCATTTTTGATCATGAATTCATCTTTTCCTTTTGGCTTTGGCTTGAGTCACCACAACGAGTCAATCTTCTCCATCTAACCCTATTCTCTGTTTCTTCCTCTCTCACACCAGATAACTTCATATCCTCTTTCACTAGGTCCATATATCTTCTCTTTGGTCTTTCTTGAGACCTTTTGCCAGGCAGCTCCAATTCCAGCATCCGTCTACCAATATATTCACTATCCCTCCTGTGTACATGACCCAACCATCTCAGTCTGGCTTCTCTGACATTCTCTCCAAATATTTAAGATGTCCTGTCTCTCTGATGGTCTCATTCCTGATCTTATCCATCCTGGTCACTCCCAAAGAGAACCTCAGCATCTTCATCTCTGCAACCTGCTCTAAAGGTCATTATCTTTCATGAGGAATGGCAGAACACCCTGTAATCCCGGCTGAGATCATTGCTCCACATAGCTGATTCCAGCCCCTCAGCTCTCTGTCATTTGCAGCATTGTGTGCAACGTCCAGCTACTTGATCTATCACCGCAGGGCCTCCCACAGGTAGTCAGTGATGTCAAAGATCTGCTGTGAGATTCCTGGCTGTTTGGAATGAGGTCTTGTTTCTTCATAAGATGTACACAAATTATACAAAATATGACTAGTTGGCCGTTTCCTTGGTATTCCCCCAGTCCTGGGAGCTGCTTATACATATACTGATTTATCTCGGTAAGAATTCAGTTATCTCTGGGAAGGACACGGGGGGGGGGGTGTGTCTACATTTTACTTCAAAACACAATTCCACAATCACACTACCCTTCCCTATTCACTTCCTCACCCATTCACGTCATGTCCTAACTCAGCTGTCTCTCTTATCAATGTTTGTCTAACATGCTGTGATGTCTGCTGTCTATTTATTCGTGGATTTTTTTTTGTCTCACTATCTCCTGTCTTCTGCCTTTCTATTTGTATTTATATTCATATCTATTTCCTCTTTTTGACATTATAACTGTTAAGCTACTGTGACAAAGGAAATATGGGACTCAATAAAGTTTATCTTATCTTAAAAAAAGCAGTGAAAACTGATGCAGTGCAACAGCCAACAGGTTAATAGTGACAAAATATCACTCCCCTGGATCTGGCACACTGAGATGAATAGTGGTGTACTGAACAGAGCAATGAGGACTAAAGGTTATCGTGGCCAGATAATGTATAAGCACATTGGTAAGTTTTCTCTGGAGGCTCCAGTCATCTGGTTAAACCCTCGCTGTTTGAAAACAGCAACCAATGACCATAAGGTACACAGGGTACACAGGGTACTTTGGAGCATTTATAAATTTACATCTTGAAATCTTTCCAGTAAGAATTTGTAATATTCAATTTTCTCATTCTGATGTGAGAAAAATTAGTTTTTATACTGCAATCTCAAGAAAAATGTACAGGTCCATAACATCTGAGACCCTTTTGGATGTGACAGGTTGCAAGATCTTCATCTATTCCATTGATAATTGTCTTTTAAAAATATGTATTATCCCTTAACAGATTGCTAGTATTCGTCATCGAAATCCCTTAATTGCAGCAAAGCTGTAAACAGAAAGTTGTTGAGTTCATTTGTATCCTTCATCATCTGTAATAAAAGCAAGTAAAGTTCGTTGTTGAAATAAAAATCATCATCTGACCTTGATCTGAACTTTCAGGCGCTTTGTCAAAAGGAACAGCTGAGTCCTAAAATTTCAGATGCTGCTATCCATTATATTCACCTGAAGTTGAATTTTTAACCCATTGTACATTCATTAGCTTTTGTTCTGACAACACTAGCAGATACTGAGAAAATTCTAATGCTATACTGAGTAACTTATAATGTCATATAATGAAATTTCTCAAAACGTGCTGAACAGTTTGTGATCTTCGAGTTACAGGATGTGCTGTAACACGTGTTTATTGTTGTGTTACTCAGATTGTTACAACCATTTGAATTAATAAGCAATAAATAGAAAAAAGAAGAAAAAGAAAAAAAATGCTTTGAAATTCTCACCGTCCGTCCATTTTAAACATTTTGCAAATACCCACAATGACTGACAGGTCAATTTTTATACAATCTAGTATATATGGATATTGGGTTTGTGTATGATCCTTTCACAAATGCCAACTTATATTGAATGTCAGTTGGGGTGCACAAATGTAATTGTTTTCTAAACACATTTGAAAGGCAGGCAAATAAATCAGCATTTTGATTATCTTTATTCTTGTACTTTATGCGCAGCTATACATCAAGTGTTTTCCAACAGCTGTATCATATTAGATCATTTCGATAAGACAATTTTCTGACTTGAAAACTCATGTCACAAGTTTTGAAAAAATCCGCACATCAAGAGTGCTCCAAAATTAAAGATAATTTATTTTACATAGAGTAAAGAAAATGTATTCTAGCATGACGTTTCAAGCAAAAAGCCGGTCTGCCTACCAACATATGTTCAACAAACATGTTATTGTGGTGCCATTTTTAAAGAAATGATCATGTGATTTCCTCGACATTCAATATGAGCCACATATGGTCAAATTCCAAGTAGACTCAATTCACTTTTTCACACAGGGTATAAAGGGGGTCACACAAGTGCAGGTTATGTTTGACAGTCCAGATGCAGGCCACTTGCTGGGATGGTAAACAGAGTTAAAAGGAAAAAAAACCCTATGCAGTCCAAGAAAATGTTAAGTTATTCCCTGCGCTGCCTTACAACTTGAGTCTCCATCTAAGCGCCCACCAAATGCACCTCGTAGTGGCACAATGGCTCGCTAACACTAAATGCCATGCAAAGTGGATGGGACGTTTTTGCATACAGCGTTTCTGACACCGGTAAATCTGTTTTCACTGAATGGAGACAAATCCCCCGGGATGTTCCTGGACAGTCAGTATGCATTAACATGCAGGAGATAATCCAATATCTCTGAAGAATTAAGAATGTCAGTTATGTCGCTTGACTCATATTATAGTGTTCACTTGCAAGGCCCAGTGTCCATGCTGTATATTGGCATATAGGCATACAGTCCCTACTATGCATTTTAGTACAAAACCAATGTTATTGTATCAAGTTTAGTGTTTTATAGCCTTTATATATAGTCTATGGTCTTTTCATATAGATCCATGGAGTGTGTCTACTTTCTGGAGAGTTTATACCTCATCAAGTTTGACCGAAAAACATGAATTAAATAGGTAAACTGAAGTAAAGGAGTGTTCTGCAACTGTAGACTAGGAGCAAATATTGATTTCTGTGTTGAAAAGAAGTCCCAGTAGTCCCTAAAGTGCAAAGAATTACTTCTTACACAGACGCAAAGCTGGACAATCAGTAAAGTTAAATTGACCAGTTTTCACTCCAAAAGTCTTGACATCCCAGTTTTTTGTTGTTGTTGTTTTTTTTTAGTTTTTGTTTCATTTTCTTTTTATGTA
Source organism: Fistularia commersonii (assembly GCF_037954325.1). Lineage (NCBI taxonomy): Eukaryota > Metazoa > Chordata > Actinopteri > Syngnathiformes > Fistulariidae > Fistularia > Fistularia commersonii. Next base: position 3,402,904 of record NC_141292.1, read on the forward strand.
TGATTGCAGCTGTGCAAATTAAAGTGAAGTTGTTTGAGAAGCACAAATATACACTAATAACAGCTATGGGGAAATGGATATTAAAATGGATGAATTGCCAGATCGTTACAGGCCTCTTGAAAGTAATCTTGGCAAAATATAGGGAGGTCCTTCGCTAAATAAAAGGAAAGTGGTAATTCTCAACATAGGGGTTTCAGGGGTTGAGATTGCACTGATGCCTGGTTCTTTATTGCTGCTTCAGAGATAATTAATCATTGATGTGAGTGCAGGTTCAACGTACAAATCCTATTAAAACTGTAGGGCTTAAAAAATTCAAGTGTATCATGTAAAAATACCCGTAACACATGAAACACAGTCTGTCGTTCACACCCAAAAAGTTATACATTACAATTAGTGTGTGGCCTCAGGGTTCGGGTTTTCTCCCCACACGAAAAGACATAAATGTCTTGAAAAACATAAAACCTTTACATTTACTTTTGAATTAATGCAATTATTTTTCTGCATTAGTTTAGTTTAGTTTAGTTTAGTTTAGTTTAGTTTAGTTTAGTTTAGTTTAGTTTAGTTTAGTTTAGTTCAGTTCAGTTCAGTTCAGCTCAGCTCAGCTGTTTTGTTTTGTTTTGTTTTGTTTTGTTTTGTTTTGTTTTGTTTTGTTTTGTTTTGTTTTGTTTTGTTTTGTTTTGTTTTGTTTTGTTTTGTTTTGTTTTGTTTTGTTTTGTTTTGTTTTGTTTTGTTTTGTTATTCTTTGTTATTCTTTGTTATTCTTTGTTATTCTTTGTTATTCTTTGTTATTCTTTGTTTTTCTTTGTTTTTCTTTGTTTTTCTTCTTTTTTCTTTGTCCTTTTCTTTCTTTGTCCTTTTCTTTCTTTGTTTTTCTTTGGTTTGGTTTGATTTGATTTGGTTTGGTTTATTTATGCTTTACCTTCTTTAGTTTTCTTCCTTTTGTTGCATGCAAAAACAATCACAAATTGAAATGGTTCTTAAGTCACAGCAACACACAAACGCATACACCAGGGAATATTTTTGAGCTGATACACCTAATGAGGAGTGCAGATATCAAATCCTTCAATGCAAAGCCAGAAGTTCAAAGATCTTTTATTCTTATAATTCTTGAATGCAGAGATTTTTTTCCTCTGACATCTCTCATTATTCCTCATCTACAGGAGGGGCTTCTATCCATGGTTGTAGATATCACACGTAATCAATCAGTCACACAGTCACACAGGAAGGCATTGAAGATGATGAAGAGTGAAAAGCAGTTGGTCCTGATGATATGACTAGTTTATTCAACAGGATCTTAGAGAATGAGAAGATGCTGGAAGAATGGAGACATACAATGAAGTTATGGGAAAGAGTAGTGGAAACTCGACTGAGAGCAGAAGTCAGTATTTATGAACAACAGTATGGCTTAATTCCTAGAAAGTGTACTACAGATGCAGTATTTGCTTTGAGAATGCTAATAGAGAAGTACAGAGAAGGCCAGAGGGAGCTGCATTGGTTTTTGCAGACCTAGAAAAAGCATATGACAGGGTGCCAAGAGAGGAGCTCTGGTATTGTATGAGGAAGTCTGGAGTGGCAGAGAAGTATGTTAGACTGGTGCAGGACATGTATGCTAGCTGTGAGACAGTGGTGTGGTGTGCTGTGGGGGTAACAAAGAGGTTCAAGGTGGAGGTGGGACTCCATCAGGGGTCAGCTCTGAGCCCCTTCTTGTTCACAGTGGTGATGGACAGGCTGACAGATGAGGTTAGACAGGAATCTCCATGGACCATGATGTTTGCAGATGACATTGTGATTTGTAGTGAGAGCAAAAAACAGGTAGAGGAAAATCTAGAGAGGTGGAGGTATGCTCTGTAAAGGAGAGGAATGAAAGTTAGTCGCAGCAAGACAGAATATATGTGTGTGAATAAGAGGAACCCTGGTGGAACGGTGAGGCTACAGGGAGTGGAGATCAAGAAGCTGGAAGATTTCAGGTACTTGGGGTCAACAGGGCAACAGAGAGTGTGGAAAAAAGGTAAAGAGATGGGTTCAAGCAGGTTGGAATGGATGGAGAAAAGTGTCAGGGGAACTATGTGGTAGAAGACTATCAGCCAGAATGAATGGAAAGTGTACAGGACAGTGGTGAGACCAGCGATGCTGTATGGAATAGAAACAGTCACAATGACGAAAAAACAGGAGGCAGAGCTGGAGGTCGCAGAGATGAAGATGTTGAGGTTCTCTTTGGGAGTGACCAGGATGGATAGGATCAGGAATGAATCTATCAGAGGAACAGCACATGTTAGATGCTTTGGAGAGAAGGTCAGAGAAGCCAGACTGAGATGGTTAAGTAAGTGTGGTCTCCTTCAGTATACAAATTAATATTGTCTGGAGGTGGTGTAAATGACAAAACAAGACATCCTCAAACATAATGTACATTACATCTTCTACGGTTTGCTTTCCAACCCAGTAGTTGAAGCAGAATGTTGTACATGAAATTCAAAGGAAGTAACTCAATTATGTCCTTTTTATGTTTTGATAGCATATAGACTATAAGAATTTGATTATACAACTTCAAATCCTCTTCTGTTAATCAATAGATCAATTCCGTTGCTGCTTAACTGACTCACATTTTTGTTTCTGTTCAAAGTTTGCATGTGAATGCGATGCACTGCTGGGAAAATCTCTGATGTCAGATTGCCAGGCATTAAAAAAAAGGTTTTGTCCAAATAAACATCCACATTTTGCACAGGCAGTTACTTTTTGTTTTAGTCCAGCGGGGACATATTTTGTTCCCCAACACAACAATGCGGAACAAAACAGCCTAAATTTCCTATTTCTCGCTTGACAGCAACTGAAGCCTGACTGAGACAAAGGGTAGAATCCCTTTCAGTGGTGACACTTGTTTACAGGTTAATAAAACCAAAATTACGCTTTAAGACACCGAGAAATCCATAGCTGGAAGGTCTTGGGCATTCAATCGGACAGCAGCTTTAGCAGGAGAAGAGCTCTGCTGCCCACTGTTGGCTGTTCATTCTCAACACTATTATACATGGAACAACTAGTTGCGTTGCAATAGCTTGTATGCACACGATTGTTAATGTGAAGGGAATGTGACAGCATGCACTTTAAACTATAAATAATCTTAATTCAACATTGCTTCTGATGAGAGGATCTGCTTGACTGATGTGATTTGAAAAAGGGAAAAACACAAAAAACTCTAGGTCAATGTTATGAATTAGCAAGAAAAAAGTCCATTGTTTTTTTTTTGTGATTATGAATAAAAGCATTTTAGAGGTGACTGTAAAACAGTCCCCATAAATGAAGAATCGAAAAATAGGTCATCCTGATTTTTAAGAATAAGAATAAGAACAACTTTATTAATCCCGAAGGAAATTGCAGTGCCAGATATTTTAGATATTTCTTTCACATTTTATCCTTATTGTGTTGAGCAAAATGAGAAATCTTTGACGTACCGCTGATCGTTTCCCAAGAGGGATCAATAAAGTTCTATCCTATCTTCTCCAAATAGCAACGATATTTTAGTTGATTCAACAACTGCATTGAATTAACTCTATTGTACATATTTAAGCCGCATTATGTTAAAATGATTCATGAAAAAGTTGTGAACATAATTTGACTCAATTCAAAGTAAGTTACGTGGTACCTTCATCAACCTAAAACGGACAACTCGAGGAATGAGTTAAACTAAACTTCTAGGTCTTGTTTTATATGAGCAACAAAAGACAAGTTAGCAATCTTATTTTCCAGACCAATTATAAAAAAAAAATGGAAATATTAGTCATCATCCTAAGTTCCAGTATTCGCAATACAGGAGTGATGCAGATGATTTTCCTCTGTGCTTTGAGAAATAATTTGATTCAACAATCATATTAATCATAACATCATAACAAAAGACAGTGTCTGATTGTGTTGTATATTTCAGCATAATAGTATTTAAACATATCCCATTTCAACATGGGAAAAAAAGATGATGTTGAAAAAAGAGAGACCACATAATAGGACCTATTTAGTTAAAAGCTAAGTGTTTTGTGATTGCCACCTTCCAGTAAGATATGACCTAGCTGCTGTCAAATAAAAATGCAGGTTTCAGATTGTGTTCAGAAGAATCTACTTATTGAGGCCCGGAAAGTTCATTTAACGTAGAGAAAGACAAATCCTGCCATGCACCACCAATTTATCCCAACATCCTAAGTTCATCATATTTAATGAACGTGTTCATCAATACTTCACTTTGAAGCGCCTTCAAGAAATAGTTTCACGGTGGGTATGAGATAAATTGCACATCTTCAGAAAATGGTGCATATGATGAATCGGTGAGTCTGTGCTCTGCAGAAGACAAGTGTGATGTTAGGATGTTCAGTCACGGTGCAAACACATGCAATAACTGTTTGTGCCGCGCCACCTGCCATCGAGGACTTTGGACAGAAGGAAGAAAAATGGGTCTTTCACACGATGGCTCCAGTGTTCCCACCCTGCCTTCTGTTTGAAGTGAAAGCCTCACCTTTTGCCTTGGAATCATTAACATGACTGTGTCAGAGATTAGTTGTGACGGTCAATGTCTTTGCATTTCAATTGCTTTTTTTCATATAGTCTGGTACAAGCCTATGTAAAAACAGCGCACACAAACTGTAGAAGGTTTTGATTTACCGTAGTCAAAAGAAAACAATTGAATTCATTCGATATATATTTTAGTATATTTAAATAGTATAATTCATTTCTCAAAATGCAACATCCCAGTGATTATTTCTGCACAGATGGTGAATTAAGTGACTTAATTTTTTCTCTTTTTTTGGGGGGAGGGGCTCTCCGTTTGACTCGATTCATACAGTTTATGAGGAATTTGAATAATTTTCATTTAAAACGTCTAATCACAGGGAGAGAAGTTTTCAATTCTACAATGTCAGAGCAAAAAGAGCAAAAAGACGGATCCCATCAACTTGTATCGATTCTCCACCTGCAAAAAAGATCAAATTTGACAGTTAAGAAAAATTAACCATAACTCCACATGGATTTTTAGCTCAATTGTAAGCTAACACTTGGTTAATATGAATAGCCTCAATATATATTCTTATGAACAAAGTGTCAGACTCAGATCTGTTGCAGAAATCGGCAACATTCTCAAATAGTCCTTTTGACCATCTGCTGATACCAAGTGAGAATTTAATGCCTTATAAATGCTCAATGAAACAGAATGGTCATTGCCTACATTTCTGGCATTTTAGATATTAGAGATGGCTGTTGGGCTATTTTTTCTTTTTGTTTGTTTGTTTTGCTTTGTTTTTTTGAAAATGAGGTCTCACACATTGCCGATGTGGTTGCTTAGCAGGCATGCCGGGTTGATAAACATAGCAGTGCTTCGGTAGAGTACACGAACACAGCTGTGTAATATCCTGCCCCACGCTGGGGCAGGATGTAACACATGCCAATAACACATGCCAATAAAGATGATAAAAATACATAAATATTTAATAGGCCCAAAAACTAATCTGGAGATTAGATCAAATTAATTTGTGTGTTTGTGTACTCAAATACACCATTTGGCAAAAATTCTTTACACTTACTGTTATAATTACATATATTTAATAAAGAATATAAAAATGTGTTCTGTATTTAGGGATTTTGCTGCAATATTTGGAGTGTCATCGTTTAATCAAGCTGGGGTATATTTGTTTTTACAACAACATTTTCTGTTATTTGCTTTTCTCCCTAAATGTTCCTGAATGATTCCTAAGACTGCTTTCAGTGCAGTGCGGTGCAGACGTACTTTGCTGTTCCATTTCAGGATCACAACAGAATATCCTTTAAAAAAAAAAACGAGAAAAGGTCTCAGGGCAGAAAGTCATGACTTTGCTCCAGCAATTGCAACAAAACACCCCAAAAATAAATTCAATGAGCCATCAATATCTTATTCTCCATGTTAGTGTGGTGTAAGTCTGCAACATCATCACTGAGAGAATTATTATTCGACTATATGATATTGAACATAGAATAGAATAGAATAGAATAGAATAGAATAGAATAGACCCATTCCACAGTCAGGAAATTACAATTCACACACAAAAGTGCAGTAGAGATAGTTAATATTATGCAATCATTTAGTTATAGAAATATCAGAAAAAAATATGAATATCGAAAGCAAAAACAGAAATAAACAAGAAGTAAAAATAAAGCATATAAACAAAATATAATCAGTATAAACGTCCAAAAGTGACATTAAAATATGCAACAGTGCTTACAGCAGAAACACCCATGGATGTATGAGTGAGGGAGTGAGTGAGTAATACGTAAGACGTTCACATCATTCAGCTTTGTCCTTGAAATAAAGCAATGACTCTGAGCCAGTGTGTAAAAATCTGCAAGGCACAGCCGATGAGGGACTCTAGGTGTCAGTAGGCTTCCAAATACACACAACAATCGTGATTTTCTATTTTAATTGAAATGTGTAAGATAATAGGATCACTAACAAGGCTTTCTGCAAATACCGTCCCCCCAAAAAATTAATCAAAAATTATTCTTTAATCATTTTTGATGTGTTTATGCATATTTTTATTACTGATGTTATTTTATTACTGTCTTTGATTAGTAACTGAAATTGTACCTAATGCATTTTTAGGCAGTAATGGGTAAATTAGATTATCAAATCCCAGTCAGAGAAGATAAGTAAGATAGCAGTCGAGGCAAAAAGATAATTCAAAAAGATAATTAACTTTATAATGCTCAGACTTGATTTTACAGCCTTACAGATATGTATGTTATTTTATAGTATCCCGATGTGATTGTACAATTTATACAAAATTACTAAGTTGCACAATGTCTGAAATAAACTGGCTTTTTGTTCGTTTGTTTGTTTGTTTGTTTGTTTTTTAAACAGAACCGTGTTTGTGCAACTTCCTTTAGTTTATGTTTGAATTTATCAGACAGATACTACAGGATGTAACTCTGAATAGGCTCGGTTAGATCAGATTAGATCATGTCCACCAAACCCCTATGACATATTTGATTTGAAAACCAGACTGCTTATACGATGGTGCCCGCTGTCTAGAGTGTTCCGATTTTGTAACAGCTGTGTTGTACAAAGGTCAGGTAAAGGAAAGTATCAGCCAATTATTTTCTACATGTATTCAGTAACCACATTTTTCACAATTATACTTCATAAGTGGTTTTAAAGAAAAAAGAAAAAAAAAGAAGAGATCGAACCACTACTTCCTTGATGAAGCATTGCAGAAGGTATAGAAAATTCAATTAAAGGCTGTCTTCTTTGCTATGAGTGTGGAGTTCAGCAGTATCCTCCCTTATCCTGTATCCTCAAGCTGTGTGGAAAAAAGAAAACACTGGGAAATGAGTTGAATATATGTGCACCATACATCCTGTTTGGAGAACCAGGGTTCTCAGAGGTGATCAAAGGAGACATAAGGACATTTTTTGTATCCTGTTGTAAAATGTGTTTTCGAAATGTGTTGTTGTTTTTTTTTTTCTGTGACCAGAAATGGATGTATTCATCAGTGAGTTTCCCAGAAAACATAATGCTCAGGGATCTGTTACAAAGATTTGACTGCCAACACCCAGCTCCAAAATTCTTTGGACCAAACCATGGAAAGTGACTTGAAGTGTATCAAGCCAAAAGATAAGCGATGTTGAAATGAACTTTTAGAGTGGATGGTCAGTTGTCTCACTAAAGCTAGATAGGAAAAATATGTGCCTCTTTGCACTGTAGTGAGCTGATAATGGGTGAATAATCACAAGGAAGGATTTTGCCTAAATCCCCCAAAAAGGAGCCCCAAGTGCACACCCGAACCAGATAACAGGCGATTCTAATGTTTTGACTGGCACATTACTGAGCCACTTTGTGCTCAAAGACCGTCAAAACAGGAGAGGCGTGTATGAGAAAGTGTCATACTGAATAATACCAGCAGAATTCAGCTTCGCAGACTGCAGTCAATCCCATTTGTATCAAATAGGACTGACATAGTATTTGTAAATCCTCTCAGTAGGATCTAGTATATTTCAATCGGCAGCCAAACAAGACACTTCAAAAGGATGACTGAAATAAATTCAAACCCTTCTAACTGGCTCTGGGAAATGGAATATTTTAATCCTCCTGATACCTGTTTCAGCGCTGCTCATTCTTATTTAAGTGAATCATTGAGGTTTGGTAGAAATCAGAATGGTAGGTTTAGTAGAATCATCAGCAATACTGATGGTCAACAACAAAACAAATTAACAGAAATTCTTTCACCACAGATCCGAATGATTTTTCACATTTTTTCCCAAACGGTGAAATAAAGCTCAGCAGATGAAATCACTTGCACAATTTTGCACTAATTTTATGCCTCTCAGCGGATTTGGAAAGGCACACAACATTTCACTTAAAATGCGATTATGACAAAACATTTTCGGTCTCTTTGGGATGTGCATGTACAGTTTAGACTGCCTGCTAATATCTAGAACTGAGTGTGTATTGCCATCGTGAAGTGAACAACACTGCAGAAGATAATATGACAACAGTAGTGGAAACTTATATCACTCATATATATAGACATAGGTTATAGGTTAAATCGCACATTTAATCAGTTCAGAGCAACTGTATTCAAAGCAAGACAATTTTTATGTCCTTTTTGTAACATCGCTGTAGAGCTGAAGGAGGTATAATGTGAAATTATTGAGACTTTGGTCAATTATGGTTTATATTGCTTGTTATACATTGACTTTTCTAAGAATTATCAAATGTGAATACCATTTAAAGCAGTGAAACAGTATAAATTCTGGTGACAGTTAATGTTGATATAGAAGACTGCAGCATTCTGGTTGCATTTTCCACATAAATCAAATATTTTGGAACTATTGAAATAATTGCAGAAACACAACATCATATTCTAAGATCTTTTGCTCTTGAATAAGAATGGCTGTTGGAATGTTGTTAGCTATTTTATTTTCTGTGTTGGTTCTTATGTTAATCTATCATATAACCCTTGTCTGGCAACTGGACAATTTAAATGTGTCTTTTCAGGCATCGAATCGCTGTCAAATCATGTATTTTGAATCTGAAATGGACATTATTTTCCGGATCTATGTCCTCTACAACATCTTACAGAAACTGACAGACTAATCTACAACACTATGCGTTTAAAAGTACCTCGACTCAGACTCCCTTAAGAGGCAGTTAATATGATAGGGAAGTGAGAACTATATGTAATGAAACTGGGACATTTTGCATAACGACTACTGTTATATTTGATGCTTCCAATTTTGTTTAGAATATCTAGCTACTGAATGTATAGGGAAAGCCAATACATCAATAAAATTAATGTCACCATTTGCTAAAAAAAAAAATCCAGCATGTGTCATGCTCAAGTTAATGAAAAAGAATTTATTAAACAAGTAATAGAGGTGAAATTGACACAATCTCACACACAATACACAACTTTCTCATATGGACTTCTGCCAGATATTATAATAGAATTATTTTAACTAACAGGAGGTTAATGTGTACTTAGGTAATGCAAATAGTACCAGTCAAAAAACTTGTTACCCAAGTACTGTGTTATTCTTACTCTGGCAAGTCCTGTAGGGTGGAATGGAAACATAAGATTGGGCCAAAACATGTATGCTTCATCCCATCCCGAAATAAGACACCTATAGCAAAAGATATGCCAATTCATCATTTTTGTGTGGCTTTAGCAGAAAAACTCAACCAACTTATTATCAGTAAAGTAGGTTAGGTATAGTTTACTCACCATCAAATTTCAAGTTTTACAGCTCCTCTTATCTCTGATGTCAGACAAAAGAGGCTTACCTTTTACTGACAAAGTTCTAATGTAAAAAACAGACTTCCTCTCTCAACGAGAGCAAAGGTCATGTGAATTACCCAAAACTCTCATGTGGTTAAAAAAAGATTTTCCATGCTTTAGAAAAAATGTCTCGAATCACAGATCTTTTTTGTGATTCTTTAACCTAAAATACCATGTAATAGTTTATTTTCAGTCACAGCATTTGGAGCAAATGTGTTCTAAACATTTGCTTCTTTTACTTCAAACACAACTTTCTGAGCAAAGGTCAAATGATTTGCAGCGGCAGTTGAAAAGCCTATAATCAGAAAATCATCAAACATCTCGCTAGAAAACAAGACTTCATCAGGATTTTCAAGAAAAAAAATTAGTAGGAGACAACAGCATTACTGATCATGGGTAGGTTATTCCACAGCCCTAGGGCTGCAGCATGAATGAAAACATATCATGAATAAACTAATCTGTTCAGAAAACTTAAATGATCCAAGAGGAATGGCACTTTATTGAGCTGCCCACACATTTAGTCATTAAACTCGAATTGCAAAATCAATCTTAGAGCTGACCTGAAGTCAGTGGGTCAAAGAAGAGGGGAAGTGGCCCAAAATAAATGCCAGATGTTCGTATGAGAGAACTCCACAATTTCACAATTGTGAATGATCAGTCAGAAATAGTTGGTCTGAGCAGTCAGGATTTACTGATGGATTTACCTTTTGGTCAGGTTCACGCTGCTTACCATTTGAAGAATGCTCTTTTTTAATCTTAACATACTTATATGCATCAACACAAACATGTGACTAGCAGATGCTCCACTATGACAAATAAGCACGATATCTGTTTCGCTTTGCTTGATAGTTACTGTACATGAAAATGCTGAATTTTGTCAGAAGTTTCCTACATTTCTTACATTTATCTATGTTTATTATTATTTTTATTATAACTATTGTCTTTGTACTTAAGACCTTAAATACTTGATAGCCTTAACCTTGACAATTTATATTTTATTGTATTTCTTATTCTCCCTCCTTCCTACTATTATCTATTATTGTTATGTTTTTGCTTGAAACTCTGGCACAACAATTTCCTTCAGGATAAATAAAAATGTTCTTATCTTATCATGTGTTCTGAGTGTGACATAACTGTTGTACAAAAAAATTCACCTTTGATTTTCACATTTCTGAGTATATTTGTTTATTGTGCATGAAAGAGTGAGTACATTCTGGCATCATATACGTTAAGGACAATATGAGTTGAGACTTGAATTTATCTGTATCTACATTTTATAGGTGTATAAACACCTTGATTCTTATATGACAAGCATTTGAACATGTTTTTTTTTTTATACTTTACTGGGTTGTAAATATATGAACTTTCAAAGAAAGACTTGTGAAATAAATCAACATAACAGACTCATATAAATCCCAATAAGGGCAGAGGGAATTACTATCCAAAATATTATTCCTCTGACATTATATTCATGTATGTTTCACATCTGTCATGTTTCCTCCAAACAATAGCAACTCTGTTGAAGTACATCCTTCATTGAAAGTGTATTTCCCTGTTATGTGTATCATAAGTTTGAGGTTTACATATCGTTATGTCGAGTTCCTGGTGTGCATACAATGCAAACTACAGGGGGAAAGCATGAGACAATGGATATATTTCCTATGGCCTATTTATAAAAACTGGGCCAGAGGCTGAAAAAGGATGCAAGTTTTGTTCATCACCTGCTTTTTCTTTGAAGTCACAGTTTACTTGTCTGATATCATATGTCCCCATAAACCCCATATGTGACTGTAAGCCCAAATTGCCTTTGAATTTATGAGGAAATTAGCTTTAGGCTATCAGCCTAATAATTCTTAAGTTGACAAGGTGACCTACCCGTAAAATAAGACAAAGTTAATCAGTAAACAGTTCACTGGGCTTCCAGATATACATTTCAAATCCAGTAAATGCATGAGCTGAGGCACTTCTCAGTTGTGCGTGTGTGTGTGTGTGTGTGTGTGTGTGTGTCCAAGACTGAGCGGCCCACTATGAAATCTGCTCACGGTTTGTACTGATATTGGAAAAGGCCAAATCAAGTAGCCGATTTTCTAAGTGACAGAGCTTTACGTATTCATTTTATGTGTGTAGGGGAGGGTGGTGCAATAAATTAAAAAATAAAAATAGTCTAATGGGAAAAAAAAAACACTTGCGAGTCTCTAAAATGGTAGACAAGGTCTGTGGAGAGTTCCCTCGTCTCCTCAATGGAGAAAAAAATATATTTGACAAAATTTGTCAAAAAACATGGTTTGGTTGTGGTGAAAAAACACACTGAATAAGTTCCTGTGTATGACTGATGGAGCATGTATGCAAAAAAAAAACCAATAACAGGTCAATATCTTATATGCTTATTACCACGGTTAATAAAGCAAACCCTTCCATGAACAAAGACAGGGTTGAATTTTATTGGGTGAGGAAATGGCGGTGAACTGGGAACAGATCCCAGTATGACAAGGTCAATTGCACCATATCTGCTGTGTGTTTCCTCTTGTATCTTGTCCCCTATGTACACACTGAGCAGCTGTCTATCAAAGTATCCGGATGACCGTAGATTCTAAAAACTGCACACTGACAGATGTGTTGCAGTAAATGTACAATGTAATTCAAGGAAAAATAATGGTTTAAAGGCAAACATGATATGAATTGTTGTCAAAAAAAAAAAAAATTCCTTGAAGACTTCACACCGCTAACCTGAGAGGTTTCTTCGCTTCTACCAAACTGTTGGAAATTTCTGGTATGTAACTGCTGGGGTTGGAGGTTGGACATTGGTCCAAGTTGAGAGGGTGCGTTATGTTAATGACATAATATACGTATATTATATGTATTAGATAGATAGATAGATAGATAGATAGATAGATAGATAGATAGATAGATAGATAGATAGATAGATAGATAGATAGATAGATAGATAGATAGATAGATAGATAGATAGATAGATAGATAGAAGTTTCCAAATCTTAAATGTATATATCATAAAAAAATGTATATTATATATATATGGACTGAACATTTCTGGTTCGATTACTAGTTTGATTCAAGCTCCTTTCTGCTCAAGGTTTATCAAAAATGGGCTAAATGCAGTGATCAAATTTTGCTGATGTGGTGCTTAATGTATAGCTGAAAGGAAAAGTATTTCTTCTTTCACATACCTGTATATATCTATATATAGAGAGATAGATGGATAGAAATAATGTAAACAACCAAAATGCTAATAAGTTGAATGAGGTTGTTAAGTCAATGTGCATTTCATTATGTGTGTCGTTTGGGGAACAAAGGTACGAATTCAAGGGACAAACCTAAATTGGAATCTGGATAGGTAACTGTAAGGCTAACGTGGAGATTAGAAAGAGGTTTGGTTGGTAGTTTGTTCGATCTAGAGTCTGGTTTGGTCAACCTAGTTGCAGCAAAACGAATCCTCCATTAACAAAACAAATCCCCTGCCCTGGGACTAGCGCCCAACATGTATCTCCACTTCTTTTTATCACGGGAGTCATCAGAGAAGACATTTTGCATGTCTTCTTGAAGGCGATCAGGCCTTCGCATGGGACATCCATGGGGCCGGCACCAGTCTGGGCTCGGAGCAGAAATTTCATCGCTTTGCACCCCATGGTCCTACCACTGTAAATGGGCCCCATGCATTTTGTTTGTTATTGGTGCGGCTCCCATTGCTTTCCGCCCTTTTTTGTGGCGTGTTTGATATAATTGCAAGTCTTTCAGTCTTTACAGCGATGTAACATGATCAAAGACCAATAGATGAGCTCGAACAACACCGAAAACGGAAAACCTGGTGGTCAAGCGGTATTGGTGGCAGAGAGGGTAATGATGTGGTAATGATGGGAGAAAATGGCAAAGGATGTCACTATCCGTAGGTACTGTCCAGAAAGAGACGCTGTGGAGAGAGCGGCCCAGCTTGGGGCGGCGTGGCACAAAAGTTAGATCGATCGTTTTTTGAGCGGAACATTCCCGGTTCAATTCCCGGCTCCTCCGAGTGCTGTTGAGCAAGAAACCTAACCCAGTGGTTCTTAACCTGGGTTCGATCGAACCCCAGGGGTTCGGTGAGTCAGTCTCAGGGGTTCGGCGGAGGTCAAGACACACATTGGTGAAGACATCACTGGCTGCAGGTGATCACGCTACATAGCTCGGCCTATCCGTGCCGCAGGGATTTTGGCGCACTCAGTTGTAGTAACTTGTGACTGTCGTGATGGTACGTCATGTGATTTCTTTCTTAATATTTTAATCCCTTCATACTAATTATGTCGGGCAAAAGAAGAAAGCGGTCGGAAGAATACGTACAATACGGATTCACATGTATGACGGACCGTGATTGGAATCGATGTCCTAACTGCATGATTTGGAATGACAAGATGAGCAATTCTAGTCCAGCACCGGCAAAACTAAGGGAAGGCTTCCTTCAGCTGCATGGAGATGGGAACTACAAGAACATAGCGCTTGCTGAATTCAAGGTGAAGGGAGCCAGATTAGATGAAAAGGCTACTCTACCTGTTCTTTGTACCCATCAACGAAACGATCCTCGATCCAATAAAGAAGGGTTCGGTGAATGCGCATGTAAAACAGGTGGGGTTCAGTACCTCCAACAAGGTTAAGAACCACTACCCTAAGCGCTCACCTGGCACTGATGGACGACGGCCTACTGCTCATGGTTTATCCATGTAGGGTTAATTGCAGAGAAGGAATTTCCCCGCCAAAAAAATCTAGCTGTAGTCTTTTAAATGCAAAACCTTTGAGATACACACAATTTTTTTTAAATGTCAATCTGAGACTAGGCTAGGATTCAAAACTCTAAAACAGTGGTTCTTAACCTCGTTAAATGTACTAAACACCACCTGTTTCATATGCGCATTCACCGAACCCTTCTTTAATGGAAAAATAAAATTATATTTTTTTTAATCCATGACATTTTACTGATGCACAAAATGAACCGTCCATCACCATCACTGTGTGCAAAGAACAAAACCAGCAAGACATGATTTTCACGCAGAAACATAACAATGAATACAAATCAGTGTGACTTCTGTTGTTGCCTTTGAGACCAGTTCAGCACGGTTTCACCTTGGCAAGTGCCACTTTTATGTCATCTTTGCAACAAAGTCTGTTCCTTTTCTTTGTTTTTATGTCCAGCATTTTCAAAGGATAGCTCGCAAAGGTACAGTTATGCCAGTCATAGACTAGAATGGCTAAACATGGCATTGCAAATCATGCATTTAGGACGCTGACTCCATCATGTTCAGTTATAAAAGTGAATCCATATTGGACATATTCGTCTGGCCACTTTCTTTTTTTTCTTGACATAATTAGTATGAAGGGATTAAAATATTAAAGAAATCACATGACGTTCCATCTCGACAGTCACAAGTTGACCACTGAGCATACCAAAATCCCTGCAGCACAGATAGGCCAAGAAATTAAGCGTGATCACCTGCAGCCAGTGATGGCCAAGCGGGGCATGTCATCACAAATTATGAGTCTGGTGTGTGTCTTGACCTCCACCGAAACCCCAAGACGGACTCATAGAGCCCTATGGTTCGATCAAACCCAGATTAAGAACCACTGCTTTAAAAGCTAGTCTCCTTCTTCATCTCCTTTCGGCTTTTTCCTTCAGGGGTCGCCACAGCGAATCAACCTTCTCCATCTAACCCTATTCTCTGTATCTTCCTCTCTCACATCAACTACCTTTATATCCTCTCTCACTGCGTCCATAAATCTTCTCTTTGGTCTCTCTCTCAACCTCCTGCCTGGCAGCTCCAATTCCAGCATCCGTCTACCAATATATTCACTATCCCTCCTCTGTACATGACCAAACCATCTCAATGTGGCTTCTCTTTTTTTATATTTACTTATTTGGTTGGGACAGTGCATGTTAATGAACACACATGAGATATGCAAGTACACCACTCCAGATTGTAGCCATGGGCTTATTTGCATCCGGTGTCCTACAGTTACGCTCACAAACACACTCTCATTCATCCTGACCTATTGTACATGTTTTTGGTGGTAGGGGGGAAACCCGAGTACCCAGAGACACCGCAGACACCGGGAGAACATGCAAGGAATCGAACCAAGGACATTCTAGGTGTGAAGTACCTGAAACCCTCCAACTTCTTGATCCCCATCTCCTGTAGCCTCCCCATTCCACCCGAGTTCCTCTCATTCACACACTTATACTCTGTCTTACTGCCACTAACTTACATTCCTCTCCTTTCCAGCGCATACCTCCACCTCTCTTGATGTTCCTCAAGGTGTTTTCTGTTCTCACTACAGATCACAATGTCATCTGCAAACATCATGGTCCATGGAGATTCCTGTCTAACCTCATCTGTATGAAAGCTACATTACAGTCATTTACATTACAGTCGTTTAGCAGGCGCTTTTATCCAAATCGACTTATAAAAATTGCAATTCAATAACTGAAAATCCAAATACCAGTAGTTGTTATTCAGAAGTCCCCACTCTGCCAAATAATCATCTCAAAACCATATACATACACATATACATTTCTTTGTTTTTTTTTTTGTTTGTTTGTTTTTTTTGGGGGGGGGGCTGGATTAGTGGGGTAGTGCTTGGTGAGGAGGTACGTTTTCAGACCATGGCGGAAGATGGACCCCACTGTTCTGACCTTTTCCGGAAGTTCGTTCCACCACTGAGGAGCCAAGACCAAAAAGAGCCGAGACCGGTGCGATCGGCAGCCGGGGCCTCGGAGTGATGGGGTGGACGGTCGCCGAGAGGTGGCAGATCGGAGGGGACGGGTAGGGACATGGGACTTGACCATATCCTGAAGATATGACGGGGCTGTCCCATTCACCAGGGTCTTGAACTTGATGCGGCTACCGGGAGCCAGTGAAGGGACATTAGAAGGGTGATAATGAGACCGATGCTAGAGACCAGTGCTAGGAATGAAAGCTCATGCTAGGAAAGAAAGCAAGTGCCAGGAATGAAAGCTAGTGCTAAGTATGAAAGCTAGTGCTGGGTATGAATGCCAGTGCTAGATATGAAAGCTAGAGCTGGGTATGAGTGCTAGTACTAGATATGAAAGCTAGTACTAGGAATGAATGCTAGTGCAAGATATGAATGCTAGTGCTAAGTATGAAAGCTAGTGCTAGGAATGAAAGCTAGTGCTAGGTATGAAAGCTAGTGCTAGGAATGAAAGCTAGTGCTAGAATGAAAGCTAGTGCTAGGTATGAAGACTAGTGCTAGGAATGAAAGCTAGTGCTAGGTACGAGATGAGTCTTTTCAAAGTTTTTCGACATTCTGCTTCCAACATGAGCATAAACAGAATATAAAGTTGTTTCCTCGCCGTGGCTGAGAGGAAAAACTCAACAATATGTGTCAAATCGTTAAAAATAGCCACACAGTAACGAGCATTTACAGGTCCGGACTCTCCTGACTCGCGTGTCTTTGAATCCGCGGGCGGAGGGCGTGCTCACAGGCTCACGCACTCATTCATCCCCAGCCGGTCACCCGCGCTCTCGTATTAACCAATCAGCGCGCCGCTCGCGCGCGGAGGAGGAACGGGAGGGGGAGGGGAAAGTGAAAGGGAGGGGGAGGGAGAGCAGGAGAGAACCACTCCGAGTTCGGCAGTCCGTTATTTCGGCTTTGGAGCCGCGGGGAGTCGGGGAGTTGTTGGTGAGTCGCCGTTAACCGGCAGAAAAACGAAAAACCGAACGGGGACGAACTGAAAGCGCTCTCATCTCGAAGGGACCCGACGAAAAAGTTTTTTTCGACTGGTGAAGACAGGGAGAAGCGGAGCCGTTGGCGGTGTTAGTGTTGGCGTGAAGCTAAGCTACTACCAGGAGGGGACTTTCTTTTTTTTTCCTTCTTCTTTTTTTCTTTTTTGTCGCATAATCTACAGAAGTTTCCGCCATCTCACCTTGAGTGCACCTGCGATCATGACACGGAGATCGTGCGCGATTTACGCGGTCGGGGTTATCTGCGCCTCCCTGCTGTTTGTGGGCATCGGTCTCATTATCTCCCAGACATTCCACAATTTAATGCACGACCGCCTCAAAAAGGTAAACACACAAAAAAGTACAAGCACTTGCCAATGTAAAAGTTGTTGCTTTTGTAAATTCCTGCATGCTCGAATGCTGCTTTGAATGCACGGACTCGCAAAAGCCCTGGAAAAGTTGTGTGACAGTGATGAAATTGTGCCAAGTGCTCCTCGATATATCCAGTGGAGCTGCAGATCTGCAGATATGTCAGCACTTGTTGATTTTCGCACAGCGATCGTGTTGAGATCGCAGGAAACTACAATATCGAGTGAAATATTATTTTGAAAAGGTGTGAAAAACGTCATCGTAAGATGCAGTTCATTTGAGTTTAACTTGCAGATCATCGCAGACTTGCAAGTCCAAAGTCAGGATCGATCTGTAGACTGCAGGATGTTTTTTTTATTAGTATTTTTTTGTTTCTTGCCTGCAGTGTCAGAAGTGAAACAGTACATTCGTCCGGTGTAGGCATCGATAAGCTGCCAAGAGGTGGATTCATATTACATCCAACATGAATTCAGGGCTTGGTTAATGTTAACAGGTGGTTGTAGTCTTTATACATATCACCTAAAAACAGTTGTCACCTTCCAGATTACATTCAGCTATAGATATAATGACTCCTGCTCAGTTAGCTGCTCTGTGACTAAAGTACAGAAAAATAAATGCCACCTCAGAGCTTTGAATTGGGAGCATTTTGCTTGATTCATGCGTCACAAGAAAAAAAACAAAAACAAAATGAAGACTCTGTGCTGCTACTGATGTGGCATGTTGCCATGTGAACTTCATTGCTGCCAACCTTGCATTGCCGTGCAGTTACACCACTGCCACACTCGTTGGCAGTAGGACCCAAATGCCTTTTACCGAGGTTCTTCATGTGCTTCAATCAGTTATGGCCAAAAGGGAGTGGGGTTATTGAAGTACCTAAATAGCTATAACGTGAACCACGATAACCCTGGCCAAGAGCTCAGAAAAAAAGGGTGAGAGTTGCAGGAAATTAGAGTGCAGAAATGTGGTGGAAGAGGCGATTATATTATTGGTTAGATCATTTCCCAGCCTGTTCAGGACATCTTATTTACCATATGGCTGATGTCACCACGCCTTTCGGTGTGTTTTTGAGTTGGAGCTCATCATGTTATACTGGTTGCCAAAGTGAAAGATATGCAGTGTGTGGTAAATGCAGATTAGCACAGATGCATACACTTGCCTTGAGCTCACACTGTAAAGAAGTTATAAGTAGCAACTACTTTTTCAGGGCAGGAAGTTTTTCGGCAAAAAAAGTGGTTTATATCTCTGCAATGAGGAAATATTTCATAAAAACCTCAGTCGGTTTGAGGTGTGCCTTTTAGATAATATAACAAAGCACTGTTTTTGTCTATGTGCATCACTTATATTCCAGTAAGGTGACCCTCATATACTACATTAATTAGGGTGTATTTTTCTGGCTAAAGTAATAGGGATGTTCAGATTAAAGATGATTGTCTCCTGTGCTCTCATATTTGACAGTTGGCGTAAAACAAAGAAGCTGGCTGCATCTGGTGTTCAGTAGAGCTGACACCTGTTGGCCCAGATTCCCTTTTTAAGAGGTCAGATCAGGACAAAATATGCTCACGTATCAGAATAGGCTAGATGATAAGACAAAAAATAATATGAGGACATATGCAGCCGAAGACAGTTGAGGTAACATCAGTTGAGACACTCTGCATCGGCTGCAGTAGATTGAACGTCTGTGTCTCCAGTCTCAGATTCATCAAGATGAGTCAGTTGGTGAAATTCATGTGTCTCAAGGTTTTGACCTAACACAATTTCATTTCGATTAACCGACTTAGATAAAAACAAACAAACAAATAAACAAACAAACAAACAAACAAATAAATAAATAAATAAAATAAAGCATGAAGTATTTCTACTTTAACTTTGATTTTGAAAAGATTTTGACAAGAATTAACCATGACCTGGACAACTGAGAGCCTCCACAGACATCTATTTTGGTAGTTCGCAGAAACATACCAAAGACTGCATTTACAGTAATTCCGCATAGTTTTTCGGTGATCGAAAAACCCTCTTAGATGCTTAACTATATCACCACTTCTGTCATCATTGCACTTTAGGCTAAGATAGCGTGATGCCGAACAGGCATGTTTAATTTTCTCCCCCCAAAAAAAGGAAGTTTTATTTTGAGATTGCCACACATTTGTACTATGAGGCTACAAGCAGCCTGAACAAACTATGTCACACTTTCAGGCCTGCTATGAAGGCACTCCTCAAAGTAAAATGCCGTTATTGTATGCTGGTTATGATGGTACTGGGGAATACCCCGCTCATTTGAAAATTTGAGGCATGCT
Organism: Fistularia commersonii; assembly: GCF_037954325.1. NCBI lineage: Eukaryota > Metazoa > Chordata > Actinopteri > Syngnathiformes > Fistulariidae > Fistularia > Fistularia commersonii. The sequence continues at coordinate 3,423,067 of NC_141292.1, forward strand.
AATCACTCACCACATGGACGTTTCCCAGCAAAGAACAGCGTGGCCTTGCAGTCAATATGAGCACAACATTTCGTATAATTTTGTGCTTGAAATTTTTTGGTCAAAAAAATCTAATTTCATAATAAATAAATAATAAATAAATAATAAAAATACACTTTGCATTCCCTCACTGTGTTTTTTTGAGATGGATTGCACCCATCAGCAGTTGAGGGCACAGAAAAAGGAACCATTTTTTCTAATGGTGTTATGCTTAAAAACAGCAAAAGTCAACCTGACTGCCTAAACATAATGAGCATTTACTGCAACCTGTGCTTCAGGCATGGCCTTTTTGATCATCAAAGTGGAACAGGTATCATCTCCACAGCTGTTCACATCACCTCTGAAGTTGACTCTGGAAAAGAGTGTTCCAACGATTAAAACAGTTTATTATACAATAATGACCTTTATATAGATGTCATTGTTGGACAATATGCTGCCTAGGATTTTTTTTGAAAAACACTATGTGGTCAACAAGTGATGTCTGGTGACCTTGAGTCTATAGACATTTAAGTTTCCCTGCCAATTAATTTGGATGTTGATAGTGAGATGGTTTTAAGCTTGATGTTTGCAATTTCAAAATGTTGATGATCTAACAAATACATCTGGTAACAAACGGTGTTCTCTATCATTTGCATTCATGGTTCATTTGCATAATGAGCTATTGATAGCACATTTTTGCCGATTATACTTTAAAAAAGTATATAAAAGGATATAATGAATGATAATGGCAATATTTATCCAAGCAAAATGTTACTCACAAAAACTTGCATTGGCTTATAGTAAGGAGGTTAAGATAAATACTTATCTACTGTGGGTTACTTTGGCTTTTGGCTGACTTGGTGGTTCATAATTGAATCAGGAGTTAATGTTACTTCACTGAACCGACGGTTTCACAGCTTTTTCTACTTTTAATAAGTATGTTACACATGTCATGGCAGTTGACTTCTTTGCCGTGAACATTGGATAGCACATAGATACACGGCACACAAATGGATGACGACACTCATAATTATTTACTAGCCTTGCAGTTTTTTAGGCATATCAATTTACCCCTTACCCCAGTTGCACCAGGGTGAAGAATTTCATCCCATGGATGCATTCCCAGCAGTAGACTCTCTTTGTGTGCTAAGCCTCTTTCACACTGTTAAGTTTATTGGGAAACCAGCTGAGTTTGGCAGTTCCTTAGTGTGATATAGGTGGGGTTAGGTCAAAATGCTGTGAGATTTTGATGAGATGTGAATTTTTAAATGAATGTTTTCCGTTTAAAAGTTTTGCCTCAGTGGCACTAATTCATTGCAGTCAAGTTTTATTCTTCTGAACACATGGGGTCTGCACAGAAATTGATTTCTGTGAATTTTATGTGACTGATACCATTTTACAGACAAAACTATTTATCAAAGGCAATATTTGAAATCAAGAAACATTATACCAGTCCTTTCATTGAATTACATATTGAACATCTTTAGATTCTTTCAAGGCAGAACTAAATTACCTAAAATACAGCATTACTTTGAACTGATGTTGGCATATGGTCTCGCTTAGCATGGCAATGCAAGGACTTTTGTGTTTAGAAGGTGCATTACTGTACAAGTCTATTAGAGCTACAACTGCTACTACTAGTACAGCTGGAAATTAAAAATAGCAGTACAATTTATGGTCCTGTTGCATGACTATTTTCAGGGTAAACTCGGTACAGTATAGTAGGTTTTACTATCGACACTGTCTTATTGTCTACACAAAAACACATGTGCACACACACAGACACGCCTAGATGACGATTGTAGCAAGACTGCAAAGAGTCTTTGATTGAGAGCGTCAAGACATATCAAGGACATTTGTTTATGTTAAAGTCAGAGGCCTGTATTTTGTTGGGAAACCGTTTCCAGTTTTGCAGTAGTATTGTTTTTTCTTTGAAGCAATGACCAAAAATGGCAATTAATTCCAGTTTTGAACACAAATTTTAAAAAACAAAAACAAAAAAAAAGACCACAAATGACCCCTACTCACCACTCTGGAGCACCGCTTTGGCATCATGTAATGCCTTCGATCTTTTTCCAAATACAAAAAGCTTGTAGGGGTTTTACTTAACATGCATGTAACAATGAAACATCATAAAGATTTTCAGTTGCATTTGCTCTTAAAATGATCTTGGGTTCCATCTCTATCCACAGTATGGTAAAACTGGAGTTCAGCTGTTTGACCATTACTGAGACAAATTCATTTGCAGTTTTGCAAGTCCATGCAACTGGGGATTTAAAGAATGGTCTCATGCTGTGCCCAGTGTTATTTGAGTCTTTCTTTTCTCTATCTTTTTTTTTCCGGCCCGTCTCAACATCAAAGCAGTAGCAGCAGTGTATATTTGTGTATTCACCTGCCACATGTGTTTTAGAACAGGGAGTGGTTTAAGAGAAGGACTGCTAAGTACTGAGATAAGAAGGTTCTTTGTTTCTATTTTCTATGCACTATGTCATGTAGCGTGCTGGGATAGTTACCATATTGATTGTGGTGAAGTATGAGAGGAAAACCATTCACTCCCTCAATTGAAGGCGACACTTCCATTGTATTTGATCATGCAATAAACGTCTTATGCTTAACAAGCAGGATGGACCCCAAAAAAGAGGAAGGAACTTCCCTGAAATAACGATTCTTTGTTTTTTCTCCTCTTCGAGTCTTTATTTAAAACGAAGTAATACTTTGAACATAACACAAATCTGACATAATTAGGCCAAACTGAGATTTCCTCCTTCATGTGTGATTGGAAGAAATACTAATCCTCTCTCCCACTTGCTTCTTCTTACATTCCACGGGATTTCCAAGTCCCTTTAAGATCCCTGCTGTGAATCAGGCTATCCTTGTCCAGAGGTGGTGAGAACTCAGAGGCGTACAGTGAAATGAAACAAAAGGATCGTTAAGGTTTGTGCCTGCCCCACAATGCCAGGGCCCCATAAAGCTCAGTCCTGAGGAATGTGGCCCAGATCATTATGGTCGAAGTCCTGCGCAACCATTGGGCATGCAGCCTGACGCATCACATGATCTGTCAGCAACTCTCCCCCAAGTACCTGTTGTTAATGGCAACCATTGACGATGGGACTTTGGAAGGGTCTCCCCTAATAGCGTTCATGTGCATGGCCAGTGCTCTTGTCTGATGTTCGGACAGCAGCTCTCGCCCATGGCCCCCCAAAGATGTTTTTGTCCTCTAGGTGTATTATTAGTAGCACACAGGGAAACTTCAAGATCAAACAGTAAATGCATTCTCGCCTCAATTGGAAGCCCGAAGAAGACTTACAATTAGTGTTATATTTCCTGGAGAAAAAAAAAGACGGAAGAAGAGCGAGAAGAAATCAGCTCATCTTGTTCCAAGAAAATGACCTACATCATTCAGGATCTTAAGAAAACAAAACCCCTCAAAAAATTAGGGCCGTCAAACAGTTGAAAATTTTAATCAGATCACTCATACTGCCAATGTGGATTTGTTCAGATGAATCAAAACTAATGTGCGTTCTTTATTTATTTCTTTCATTTTTTGGGGTAAAAAAAGGGTGCATAGTTGTGTGTGTGTGTGTGTGTGTGTGTGTGTCTTTGGCTTTTTATGTGTTAATTTTAACAACTGTAATTTAAGTGACTTTAAATTGAAAAAAAAAAAATCCCAGTATTTCCCCTCCTTGCTCATGTCTACAATTAATATTTGAAATAAATTCCATGTCTCAACAGGAGATTGTTTTGGTTGAGGGGAGCCGTGTGTTTGAGTCATGGAAGAAACCCCCTCCTCCCGTGTACATGGAGTTTTTCTTCTTCAATGCGACCAATGTGGATGAAGTCATGGCTGGTGGCAAGCCAGTGGTCAACCAGGTCGGACCCTACACATATAGGTAAGGTGCAAGAGCACATCCATACCGCCCTACTTTATATACGTCGGCTCTGGTTAATGTTTTTTCACCAAATATGATATTTAAATGTGATCAAATATGAAAAATAATGAATCAAATTTCATGCGGTAATGCTGGGATGGGAGATTTTCCAATCGATTTCTATTTCAAAACCATGGTGACAAGCTATTAAGAAATTGATAAAATGCTAACTTTCAAAAAATCCTCAATCAATAACAAAAAAAGCAAAAAAGTGCTATGTATACTATTTTCTTATTTAATAATTTAATGCATTTAAGATTGATGTAAGATCTGTTTACATACACACACTTGCACAAACACAAACATGCTTTATTTAGATAATGCCATAATGACTGAAACATGAAGCCTTAAGAGATAGAAGCTGTATCAAGTTCAGTTAAATTATGATTTAACACAGTTTAGAAGACTGAATATTTAGAATAAGGGGCTTGTCTCTTAAGTTAGAACACTCTTTTTACCTGACTGATGAAGATACAGTGATTAAGCAACAAGAAACAATTTCCTATACTGCTGGTGAAATACTAAATGGTTGTCATTTGCTTCGGGCCCATGTTCACCAAAAGATAGCTACTCCTTTTATTCACCCACACTTTAATTATTAAAAAGTATAAAAAGATGACATACAAATTAGTTGTATAATAGCTGTCTGTAAGATTACCATAAAAGTCTAGCAGAGACATAAAATCAAAGGTATTCAGCAATTTGCACTTTACGGTCTGCCAGTTGGAACAGGCTTCTTTTAGTGGCGCTGTTCAATTGTTGGTGCATAAACAGATACACGGAGGTCTTTAAGTAAATATCATGGTTCACCTTACTCAGATAACCTTAATTTTTTGTGTGCTAAGATAACATTCTGCTATATGAGAACCTGTATTGAACCTATTTGATTCAAAACTGCATGGTGAATTTCCTCGATTTTTCTGCATAATGCTGCGGAGGACACTTCTGTGATGTTTTTGTGTGTGCGTGCGTGTGTGTGTGTGTGCGTGTGTGTGCATGTGTGCTTGTGTGGCTGCGCACAGAGAGTACAGGTATAAAGACAATGTGAGCATGTTGGAAGATGGCAAAAAGGTATCTGCCTACAACACAAAAAGCTTTGTGTTCCTGAGAGAAAAGTCAGTTGGGGACCCTGCTGTTGATATCATCAACACTGTCAACATACCTGCTTGGGTGAGTCTTAACCTTTGGCAAGGGAGACAGGAACATCCTATTGGTCAAAATGGATGATGCGTGGATTTTTTCTGCAACTTCTATAATTTTCTTTTGCACGTTATTGTTTTCCTCAATTGCACCCCAACATTGCACCCCAAATTTTATAACTCCCCTCTAATTATATATTAGTGTGATATATATATATGTATGTATATACACACATATACACACACACATATACATACATATATATACATATATTATTTATTATTTTTTATATTAATTGTTTTGTTATTATTAATTATTATTAATATGAATAATTATATTTATATAATTATTCATATTAATTAATTAATAATTAATTAATTAATATTAATTATATTTATATTTATAATTAACAATCTTATTATTATCTTCATTTTTTCTATCCATCTGTTCCCTCCTGTTTGCAGGCTGTCATGAGTAAAGTCAGTGGCAATTATTTTAAGGCCACTTTTCTGTCTATGACTATGAGAGGCCTCGGCATTGGTTTGTTTACTACACGCACAGTGGATGAGTTGTTGTGGGGATACATCGACCCCCTGCTGGTCCGTGTTTCTGCTGCCAATCCTGAAGTTGAGACGACCTTTGGCCTCATGTACAAGGCATGTAAAATTCTACAAATAATAAGCAAGAAAAACACAAATTCTGTATTTTCTCCCTTTTGTGTCGTGTCCTTTAAAATTCTATGGTCATTCTGTTTAGAAAAATGGAAGCAATGACGGGGAATTTGTATTTCACACCGGGACGCAGAATTACTTGGACTATGGCCGGGTGGAAACATGGAAAGGTCAAAGGTAATGCTGCTCTATTTTCACATATATCCCCAAACCTTTTTTTTATCCACTCTGATGAAACTTTATTTGGTAGCATTTAGACTAAAATGTTTCCTAACTACATGACCTTTTGCCTGTAGCAGAAAAGAGCAGACTGGCTGTGCATGGTGACAACACTGTGATACTCTGAAGATCTCAATGTCTCCATAGTGACCTGTCTCATCTCATTTAATTATGTTCCTCCCCAAAGTCTCCACCACCCTTTATTCTTCTGCGGATCATTTCTGTCAGCTTGGAGTTCGAAAGAAAACTGTTTCACCATAGAAAATCCCTGTAATCATTTTCTGCTATTAAAGGGTCTAACATGGGCATGATTTACTTGATGGGAGATATAAACAGAAAAAACGGTCTCAAAACCAACTTAACTGTTATTTTAAAAGTGCATTTGATGAATAATTTAAAAAAATGTAAAAAATGTTGCCAAAGATAAAGTTGCTTAATTCATTCTGTATAAACTTTCATACAAAAAACATTTAAATGCTGCTTTGATCTTCTTTTTTTTTTTTTTCAGGCAGCTGACCTTCTGGTCATCTAACCAAAGTAACAGCATCAATGGATCGGACGGAAGTGCTTTCCATCCCCTGTTGAAAAAGGATGAACGCATTTACATCTTCACGCCAGACCTCTGCAGGTTCAGATTATCATTATGCTGATTTGATGCGACTTAAAAAAGAAAATATTCATCTTTAGAATTTGAATATTTCCTAAGCTAATAATACTCCTATTGTCGTGTTGGTCTATCTATTGTAATCAGGTGTAACCACCTTTTCTCAGTGATCAATTATATATTGGACATATTAGGTATTCGACGTTTAGGTAACATTTTGCAATCGCAACATCAGCTTTTACTTGATGTAGTTTTATTCCTACAATAACTATCAATAGACTGTAATTCCTTAGTATAATACTACAATAACTTCATTAATCGGCTTATTCAGAATTTGCCCAATGACTCGCCTTGGTAAAGGCTTTGTGAGGTGCTGATGAAAAGGAAAAAGAGAAAATATTGGACAAACAGCGTGACTGACCCACCGTACCTATATGTACTGTATAAATGTACATCATACGTTTGTTGATTGACTCTTTTTAAATAGCCCCATGAAATAGTTTGAGAAAATATGAGTGAAGCAGAGGCTTACTTTGGTGTAACAGCAAACATGGCTGAATTATTCGCATCATTTCCACATACCCATGGAAATCCAAAACAAACAAAATGCCTCAACTTTTGGGTTCAAAAAGAAATTGCTGATGAAGATCAGTATTTGACACAGACCAAAGTTTGCTTAAGTTCTGGTTTAGTCTGCAAAGTTCACTGTTTACAGTCAATTGCTCCTTGCAATGTGTCAGTTGACAATACACTACCCGACTGTTCCATGTATAGTCCCATTATATTCATTTATCCATTCAAAAACTAAATGATTATTTTGAACAATAGGTTCCATCTCCTTTCCCCTCCCCAGAGAATATTTCCTGCCAAGGCTAAATTATACGTTACACTCAAAGCACAAACAATATATATGATTTTTCAACATCCTTTAGGTTATTTTTTTTGTTCCCAGTTGAGGGTAGAATGGAGCACTGAAGAACTGGACAGACAAACCGGTGCCGCATTCACCGTAACTCAAGCACTTGAGCAGTCAATCGCGATGAAGAGGTAGCTAAGCGGGAAAGCAATGTTCTCAGTATACCATTCGATCTATGTCCCTACTCTCACCTACGGTCAGTGACACTGTTTCATGGCTGTGAACGTCGAGACATTGCGGGGGAATCTCGAAGTAGAGCTGCTTCTCCTTCACATTGAAAGAAGTCAAGTGAGGTGAGCTGAGCTGAGGTCAGCTGAGGTGATTATGATAAGGAAGCCTCACTGTGCTTCCCATTCAAGGCACATCGACCTAGAAAGAAGCCCTGTGTTTGACTTGGACCGCGCCGGAGGGACTACCGTATATATTGCATCTGGCCCGGGAAAACACCTCAGGGATTCATTGGAATTGATATTTACGGCCCCAAATTTCATGGATTTCTATCATTACTTCCTCATCCCATTTTAACAAAAGCAGGTTTCCCACTGGAGCATGACAGCCTTTACCTGTAACAACAGTATCTGTTGAAAGGATAATGTCACAATTTCTGGGAAACACTACAATAAAAACTAAAATGACAGTATTTTTGGTCTTGAGAATATTCCTGAGGCCAGGCAAGTAGCTGAAAGAGAAAAGAGGAATCAAGATGGGGAGAGAGAGAGATAGATCACCATATCTGTCAACATTTGTTGAACCATGGAAAACCAATGCTCACAGCCGTGGGAAAGAAATTTTGTCACTTTTGTTGGCTGTTGGAGCTTGTACTTTCAAGAATGTTCTGAAGATACTTGGAGGGGCATTTATCTTATTATTGGGTTGATTCCACAGATTCCACATTCAAGATGTTTTTATCAGAAAAAAAAGCCAAACAAATTGACTTCTTACCCCGTCCTTTATGGCTGTTTTGAGTTTAATTTTATATGTTGCAAAAGAGGATATTGCAAACTTGGCGTGTACTTGCTTGTGAGGAGTGTTACTAATTTAGAGCGTGACCTCGACCCAAGAACTACAGGCTGGAGAATGCATCTTCTTTGTTTGTTGAACATGGAAAAAAACACTTGGAGCGATTTGCTGGTACCTTTGACACTGCTTGGACATGTGCCCAAGCCCCCCTGTACAAAATGTTAATAAAACACCCTCACCTATTTTTTTCCTTACCCATTGGCCTCACAATGCTCTGTTGTTGTTGTAACAAAAGGGGAGACCCCTTCCTTTTTCTTGTTTGTCTCGCCGTAATTTGAAGAGGAAATGTCCCATTAATCCCTACAAGCTCAGTGACATGTTTGTCAGTGTTTTCACATGTGTGTAATCTAGAATTTATATAGATTTCAGAAAGTCACTCAACCGCTAAAATGGGACCTTTGGTCCCATCTGGGACAGCTGAGCCAATAAAACGTCAAGATTCAGACGAATTGCAAGCAGATGTCGTATTTCAAATACCACTTGGTGCACATTAAACTTAATCTTGTTGTAGCTATGGACCTCGTGCGCAATGCATGTTGTCTTGAAGATCAAATTTAGAAAAATTCAAATTTTTGCCGCTGATAAAACAAATTTGACGCAATAGATTCCATAAGAAATGTGCTAAAAAGTTATCGAAAATCAAACAGTCCAATTAAAAAATCTAATTTAATGATTTTCAAGCATATCTTTGGCTATGCTTTTATTAGTATGTTAACCAGCATAGCTAAAGCTGCCTTTGTGATTTGTGTTGTCAGCAGTGAGACAGTCGCTCACACATTCATCAAAAAGTCTGCCTCAACAAATATCTTTCCGTTGCTCAGTTCATCAGAAACTATTTTTCCGTTCTCTTTGTTGTACATGTGATTTTCCTGAATAAGCTCTGTGGCATTAAGCATTTTTCCCCATCCTGTTCTTGGGAAGAAAAAAAACACCGAACACCTTGTTCATTTATTGTTATTTTTTTGCACTATTGGTGGGCTGTGTAGCAAAGGGCAGTATCCTCCTGGCCAGTTGGCAGACACTGTATAGACTTCTTTGTTCTCACTGAAAACCACCAAGATTCCCTGGATAGAAGAGAACTGCAGTTATACGGGTGGATGAATGGCTCACTATTATGTTATTCTCTTGGAAGTTGTAAAAAACAACAGCCAGTGATCTTTTTAAGTACTCGTGAATTGTCCTTCCCATGAAAAGACAGTAAAGGCCAAGTAGAAAATCAACAACACAGCAGTATTATATCCACTGTGTAAAATCAAAGTACTCCAAAGATTTGAACAATGAACAATTTCCATCAGAGCGTACTTTTTCCCATGACCGCAAGGTTTGTGGGTGGTCATGCAAATTATCATGGAAATTGTATTTTAATTTTGTGAAATTTGCAGTTATTTTCTTGGGGAGATATTCAGGGTAGAAAGACTTGTAGTTGTAAATCCATCTTGGAAAAAAATTCAGCATGTTGCGAGGAGCAAAAATATTCAGGAACAGCCCGAGCAGCAGGACAGCAAACTGAACGACGGAAAAGAGAAAGTCAAAAAAAGGAAGAAAATTTGTTTCGTTCTTACCTCTGACATGCTTGTACTTCTCTGCAGGTCCATTTACATGGAGTTTGACAAAGATGTCGAGGTGAAAGGGATCCCAGCCTACCGCTTTACGCCGCCACGCTCCGTTCTGGCCAGTCAAGAGGAAAATCCAGCCAATGAGGGTTTCTGCGTGTCCAAAAAAGAGTGTTTGGGAACTGGCCTTCTTAATGTCAGTCCCTGTCGGAGAGGTACACATCAGCTTGTCCAATTTACTTTCTCACTCTCCTTTTCAACTTTCAAGTGCCTGTCCCAGATATTCAATCTATACCCGCTAAAGACTTAAGATGTTTCATGTTAGGCTTGTGTTTACTCTCTGAAATGGACCCGTACAGGAAGCACATATTGATCTCAACTTTCTCTACGAGTGGAATTTGTCTACTGTATCTTGTCTCTACAATGTGGCAGCAAACATTTACTTCTAAGGTCCAAAACGATAACAGCTATTCTTGTCCGAGAACTAGTAACACCCCCCTAAAAGGCCCATGTGATGCACAATTCAGCCCCTCCTGCTCCCTGTCTGATCATGGCTGCCGGGGTAGCTGGCAAAGAATGAAGTCCCCAATAACTGTCGTGTCAATGATAAACTTGGGGCGACGTGGCTCGGATGGTTAGAACTATGTCGCCTATGAACGGAGCTCTCGTGGCTCAGCTCCTCCCAGCCTGTTGAAGTGTCGATGAACAAGACGCTGTACCACTAATTGTTTTACAGGCAGGTGGCTGCCAACTGGTCACGATGATTTAGTATTCGTAAAATAAATAAACAAGTAAATAAATGAAAAGCTGCAAATAGTGCTTATGAGACGAAATTGTAGGCAGATGAACTATTACATAATACTTGCTGCTTTGACCTCGCTTGAAATGAGCAAGACCTGGCCTAATTGGAAAATTCTTGGAGTTTACTTAAAGAGCAGTGTTTTAAAGAGTACAAATAACATCTATGTTAAGACATAAAAATATTTGGCTAAAGGCTAAACCATTAAGATTAATATAAAATTATATTCAAATTTTTTTGAACTATATGTCAAGCCTAATATCAGTATTGAGGTGGGTGGTCTATATTAGTGTCAAGGATTTCTAACGGCGTGTGACAGGTTCAGTTCAGGTTCTGCAGTCAGGGAATGAACAAGGGCATTCAAGGCAATGTATTACAACACATGCGTGTACATGTATTTGCACGGCTGTGACCTTGGGGGCTGCCACAGAAACAGCCGCTCAGGTGACTGGAAGTGAGTGGTGTTTTTGTCTAGCGGCCACTCGGCTACATAAGTGCAGGAAACCGTTCACCTCTACCCCACTTCAGTGGCACATCTAAGTTTACCATCTTCTGACGTGTTGTTGTGGCTCATGGATCTCCCACCTTTGTCAAAAGTCCAGGGGTGTCTGGCATGACAATAACAGGTGGACTCGTGACAAGAATCTTTCACTTAATCGATGTCTCTCACTCCAAGGCTTTAGGTTGAATAATATTCAGTTCAGCGAATATTTCATCGATATCGGTTCTGATTTGCTACAGTGTTTGGGGCAAATAACTCATTTGGATATTATTGTAAGAGTGCTGTACTCAGAGGAACCATCGGGTCATGTCTTAATTATGATCATAGAAGGTGGCAATGATAATTGAAAATACTGTCTATTATGCGATCCAATTAAAAAAACAAATTCCAGGATTCTAGGCTTTAAAACACACAGTGGCTGATTATTAACTAATTATAATTATTATTATTATTTAGAATTACTGATGAATACGTTTCTTAATAATATAATCCAATGGGTCATAGTACTTCTTCTAGGGGTTAGCAGAAGCTCAACTGTCTCGTGTTTTACCGAACCGCTAAACTCTGACATATATTTGGCTTGATTAGGTGAAGAGGGGACCAGCTTTGTTTTTAATCAATAGGATATACTGGTTAAATAAAGCCTCACTTCCTCTTTCCTTTTCCCTTTTGTCCTCTGTTCTAGGTGCCCCCGTCGTGGCTTCCTTTCCTCATTTCTACCTGGCAGATTCTAAATATGTGGGTGCGATTGAAGGATTGTCCCCGGAAAAGCAGCATCACCAGACATACTTAGACCTGAATCCAGTAAGCTCATATGCAGTCGCTCTTTTCAGACTGTGGCTCTCCGGTGTTGCGCCTTAATTTCATTTAGCTGTGCAACTGCGTCACCTAGTGCCAGACAAGTAGTAGTGCAAAGCATTTTTCGATCCGTTTAAGGGCTGAAATTATCCACTCTCTCGATTCAGAGATTATCAGTATCAATTCAGAGCACGTGTTGATTATTTTTGCTGATCCACAGACAACTGGGGTTATTGTGCGTGCAAACAAGAGGGCCCAGATCAATGTCTTGCTCAGTAAAATCTCTGGGCTTGTGTGAGTATCCTTATCAAAACACAAGCTAAACAAGTCCATATTAACAGTGTATTAATGTGCCTCTTTCCTTCTGTCTATTTATAACAGAGACACCAGATATTTCAACAACACCATCTTCCCTGTAATGTTCATCAATGAGGTAAGAAGCATCCAACAAATGAAGATCACAGATGTGAACTATGACATGCAAGGCCCTTGAGAAGTTGTTTCCCGGTGACAGATTTGAACCTTGATAGTACTTTATTATTCTTAAGTTAAAAATAAATTAACAGCTGTTGGCAGAACAAGCAGGTCAAAACCATATAAACAAAAAAAAACAAACAAAACTGAGGATAAATGAAGAGTGGTTATATTTGGAGACAGAGTCCCTAAGAGGGGTTGCGAGACACAAATGGAGAGAAGCTGCACATGATGTGAATCAGGCTGACAACAGTTTCTAAAATATTCAGCAATCCATGTTCATGGATTTCATTGTCACGTTTCCCGAACACGGACTGCTCACACACCTACCGCCTGGCCGTGAAATGTAGGACGTCTCGACTGAAGGACCAGACCCACCATTAGACTCCTGACAAGAGTCAGTAACCATGTTCTGCCTCAAGGCAGCTTAGATGCACCAGACTTTTTACTTCTCTACACTTTACATTTAGCACAGCCGGTGCTGTATTTAACCAGTCCTTTAACATCACTGTTTATTTAACATACAACATACTGTCTTTGTACAACCTGCACTTTATGAGTTTGCACCCTCAGAGTGCACTCAACTCTTGTGATGTCAATCTGCGCTTAATCTGCACACACCTTAACTGTTTACATTTCAATATGCACATCCTGTTAATGCTGTTTACATTTCTATGCACTGTTTACAATAATGTGCTATTTTTTTTTTATTGGTTGTTTTTTTTTTTTTTTTTTTTTTGCTACCTATCTGACTTCACTGTGGACAGCAAAATAAGATATGCATTGTACAGGGAAACCCGTTTGCAAACTGTACGTATGTCAATAAACACTTTGAAAGGAGCTGAATTGAATTGAATATTGACAAATCAGTGCACAAGCTACTTTAGAGATTTCATAACAAAGGAAATCCATTTTCAAATCCAAATATCTGGGTGATGTCCCATGTTCCCTGTCTGGCCTCTGGTGTGTTCTTCTGACAGAATGTTAATTCAGAATACTCAGAGACTTTTTTTGGTCCTTTATTGTAGGGAAATTGACACCATTATTCTTGTAGTGCTCAGTGTTTACTATTCTTTCAGGTGATTTTCTAGTGTTTTTTTTATTCTCCTTCATTTACCTGTTGTGTTGAAGGAAGTCCTTATGTGTTTGATTTTTTTCAACCACGATTTTTGAAACCATTAAGTTGAAATACATTTTACATCCTCTTTTAACACACAGAGCGTGGTCATTGATGACGTATCGGCAGCCAAAATACAGAAGCTCCTGCAGATCTCCTCCCTGGTGTCCAACTTCCCACTGGTTTTTGTGGGACTGGGTGCCATCCTGCTGGCGGTCCTGATCATCCTCCTTGTGCGAGAACACAAACAGAAGGTATGAAACCAAGCAGGCCCGGTTCTGCTCTAACAGCTCACAAGTCCCTTTCTCTGCGCTAATACATAAAGAGCCTTTTTTTTTTTTGATAATTCCTTTGGTTTCTTAACCACAAACTACTGACCCTGCGCTTGTGCAGCACTTAACACTGTGTCTCCCTGTGCAGAATGAAGTTAGGCGCATTGTGTTTACCAAGCCTGTCAATGCTGTAAGTGTCAATAATTATTTTGCTGCATCGTCTGAGCAATCTGTGCTTTTGTTTTTTGCATCTTCGGTGACGGAAATGTGATGTACAACGGGTAAATAAATTGAGCTTGTCCCAGCAGAATGAAGACTACTTTGATACTACTGATAGCTTTGAATAAGTAGTTTCAATAAATCTGACACGGTATCGCCAGGCTAAGCTAAATTTACAACTTTAATTATCAAAAATTTCAAAAAAGATTTTCTCCTTAATTGTTTTTGTTCATTGTTACTTTGTCAGTGTCTTTTAACGGCTTACTAATTCCTTGCTAAATTTTAAGTAATTTCTAACAAATATCAGATTGTTTCTTGCTTATTATCAGTGTATTTTGTTTCTCATATTATTACAATTCAATCATGATTTTAAAGGTAACTCACTAACAACTCATTGATGTCTTTGCCCCCCAACTTTTGAAAACAACCATGTGGCTCTAGTGAAGAAGAAACTAGCATTCAACTAAAAAAAAGTTAAAAACATTGCATTTTGTGTTTGATACAAAATTGTGTTTAACAACACAATTTAGTCATTCTTTTTAAGTACTTTGTCACTGCCACCATAAAATGACATAGTGAAATAAGTCATCTGTCTTTGTATTGGAGAGACAAGCACACTGTCAAACTGAACTTTTATGTGTTTTTTCAACTGCTGTTGTTTATATGTATGTATATTTCTAATCTCCTACACCAGACAAATGCAGAGGATGACACCTCTTACACACCAGTCAGTGATAAGGAAAAGGAAGATCCTCAGAATGGAACCTCTATTGTTCTGACAACAAAGGTTGACGCACAAGCTTGAGGAGTGAAAGGTGGAGGTGGAATTTTAAAATCGCCAACATTTTAAGCTGAAGATATGTGGAATATGTTTGAGAGGATGCCACTGAAAAAAAAAGAATCCTTTATAATAGAAGTAGGTCTTCTTATTAATCTGATTTCTCTCTGCGGACAAGGTGTTCGGTGCAGAGTAAATATGAAGGTTTTTAGTTGAAAACATGCAATGATTTGATAATTTTGTCTGAATATTATTCACTTGATGTTTTGTTTTGGCACTGAAAGAAAACATAAAACCATATTTCACCTGGAATTATGAGAAGAAGAAGAATTTTTATGACCAAGGTATTTGTCGTGACTTTACGTAGATTCTAATCTCAGAAGCAGATATCAGTGCCTCGCTGTTTTGTTAAAGGGCAATGAAAGTGAATTCAGTTAATAAAAGTCCAGGTAATAAAAGTCCATAACTGTGAGTATTTAAAAAAAAAAAAAAAAAAAAACATACATCACTCAGGGGGCTCGTGTGTGGATTTTATCACTTATTTAAGCAGTGGAAAGAGCAATATGTACAGCACGTCTGCTTACAAGACCGTTCAGTATTACTCCCTGTCATTTGTTTCATTCAACACTCATTGTAACAAATCCTTTTTGTGGCTCGCTCAGCACATCGCTGCTGCTCTACCTGAATAAACTTCGAGTGGGAGGTCACAAACTTTTAAGTACAACACCCAAATAGAAGGTGCCAGAATACCAGGAAGAATTTAAAAAGCAAGTTGTTCACATGAGATGATATGTGCAGCCCAATCCAAATTGAACTCCTCTATCTGATGTTTAGATTTTTGCCTTTTGTAACAAAATAGATTATTGTTAGTCACTTGTAATTTCCCAAAGTTGTTGATGACTTCTGGTTGATTTCTTGCAGTTTTTTTTTCTTAACATTAGTAAAAAGATATATATTACTTTCTTATTCTTAGAATATTTCCTGCTGATTCATAAATGCCATTTTCACAAAATTTTGATAAGAATCTCACAAATTTGTTGAGGGGGGAGGAAATGATTTTCAAAATAATTAAAAATAAAAAGATTTTTTTCTGTAAAGTTAGGAAATAGGAATCAGCATTTTAAAATTATATATATATATATTTTTATAAATAGATTTTTATCTCAGTTTAATCTTATTTTTAACTTTGGAACCACCTTTCTTTGTACAGAAATAATGTAAGATGCAGTGAATGCCTTACATTCCTCTCATTGATGAGAAATATGAATTTCAAAAAAACACAGCTAATTTTCCTCACATTGATATAAATATGACATCCTACTCATTTTTGTAAACTTAAATGTAGAGATTTTGAAATGAAGAACATTTGTACTTTAAATTTCTCACACATAAACAACTACGGAAAGTAAGTGACAGTGCCACAATTTATTTTTGTGTTTTTATCAGCTTCTATTAACCTAATAGAGGAATGTATTTCTCCGTTTTTCAACACGTGATCCATTATATTATATGAATTTATAAGTTTCTGTTTTCACAAAGCTAGTCAGTTGATGTTGTCAAAGGCTTTACTAGGCATTGACTGATGCCCTAGCAAGGCTTTCACTCTACCAATATATGTTTGGCATCATTGAGATGGAGTGATTTAATTTCTGCTCCATTCTTTGAAAAAATTGTCCATATTTCAATTTGTAAGAATTGCTGTATTTAAGCCTCTGAAAGAGTCCTTGTATGGCTGCATTCTGTGTCCTGATATACTTGCAAGCTGTTTGTTTTTTAATCAAATCAACCAAAAAATAACCTTACAAACAGGGAGGTTTCGAGTGTAATTCTCCTGAGAGGGTTAAAGTGCACTTTGAAAAATGGTCTACATAAAACACACTGAGCCGCACACATTTTGGAGCAGTATTGTATAAGTGCCGAAGCACATTTGTCAATAAATTAATTTAGTGAAATGTAGAAAGGTGCTCTGCAGAAATTTGTTTGAGCACTGTTGTGTCAATTGCTTTTCCTTAGCAAAGACATTTGAAAGACTGCAAACGCAGCAAGTTTAGCATCTTTTTTTTTCAGAACACTATTCAATTTGAGATTTTAGTTCATGTTATTTGGCTTTTTATGTTTCTTCAATCATTTCTGATAAAATGAGTGAAGTTGGTAAAAAGTGCCGTCATGAATGGATTGAAAATCTTGCAAAAGCCTTTTGTTGCAAAAAAAACAGTATTACACAGTTTGAATGTAAGTGAAAAAAATATATAAATTATTTTGTTGTGTTCATAAAAACCAAACCAAAAACAATCATATGTACTATATATGAGACATCCTCATGGCATACTTTGATCACAGATTGTATTTTATGAAATTATCATTATTTCTATAATCACAAACTAATTGTCAGATGGTTTGGAAATGTTGACTGTTTTGTTGTATACACAAAAATAAAAATTAGTTCAGTAAAAGTGTCTTTTCTTCAATCATTCTACATACTTCTCTTGTTTAATTGTTATTTATCTTATTTAACAGAATAAGCATTTTACCCTAAAATGCACTGACTGACATACATGGTACTATTGAAGTAATTTATCATGCAGTTTTTTTTTTTTAATTTTGGTTATTGTTAATATTATCATACGATCAACTTTTTCCAGGAGTTGGGGTTTTTCGTTGGGTACGTATCATTTTGTTTCAATTGCTTGGAAAATTCCAAAAAATTAAAGTTCTGTTATGGTATGTCATAGATAAGCAGTATATTGAAAAGTCCCCTTCCAGCACAGAATGATGAATGTTTGACACTAAAAGGCTTTTTTAACTTTTTTTGATTTAAGTATGTATATGCTCTGAGTGCAGTCAAAATCAGATTTTTTAGAACTTTGCCCTAAAAGCACGATATATGACAAAACCTTCGATGTCTGATCTCAATCCTGGTACAGTATTATTCATATGTATGCGTGAAAAGGAAAACACGAAACTGCCTGGTCTCGCAAAAATCAAAATAAAAGAACAGTAGAAGGAGAAAACGTACCCCCACCCCCATTAAATCCAAATAATCAGAGTAAAAATAGAAGTGTACCCCCGAGTGTTTGATATACATAATGTGCTAACCCTGGCAACACCGTGCAGTTTCTTGCAGGTCCATTTTCTTTTAAAGGAGTTTGGAGGCCGCCTTGACCCGCCAGCTTCTTCTTTGTGACATCACAATTTGATCTGTGTCACACAGCATTCTCGGTACATCCTTAAAACTTATGGAAAAATCCAAAAAATGAAAAATATAGTTTGATGTCTGAGATTTCTCGTGAACCACCAAGTTAAATACCTGTTATATTCCCCTCGCAAGTTTTTTTTTTCCTATTTTTTTTTATTTATCTATCTATTTATTTAGTTATTTTCTGTTGCTTTCTTTTTTGTCTAGCATTAAACATTTCTCACAAACCTTTAACACTGTTAACTTCTGATTTCATACAGAACGAATGTCCTTATGTCCTTTGGTCCCTCATCCCCAGTTGTTTCATTGACATTCGATTCTACCTTGTTTATTTGTACATGTGTATTTATTTATACTATTGATGTTCAATAAAAAATAAATAAATAAATAAAAAAGTAAAAAAAATAAATAAAAAAAGGTGTTGCATTACAACTAACTGCCCCTCCCCCCTCAGTTCCTGGTAAAAAAAAAAAAAGCATTCTCGGTACTACTATTGTGAGTCGCAATGTTTTGGTATTGGCCTGTAATTCCACTTCCGGCCACTAGTGGCGATAATGAGCCGTTTGGGTGCATAATAAATGCAACCGGCAAATGAAGAAGAAGCGCCCGGTGACAGTCAGTCAACATGGCGTTCAATTTTGGCGGCGGTGCCGCGACAAACACATCAGCAAGTAAGGCGTTTTTCTTATTCTTTTTTAAATATATATTTTTTGTTTTGAGTTGCTCTGGAACCGTGCCACACACATGATGTTCAGCTGTTAAGGTTTGCGTAGCTAAA
This sequence comes from Fistularia commersonii, assembly GCF_037954325.1. NCBI lineage: Eukaryota > Metazoa > Chordata > Actinopteri > Syngnathiformes > Fistulariidae > Fistularia > Fistularia commersonii. The sequence goes on from NC_141292.1 coordinate 3,442,070, forward strand.
CAAGATATAATTAAATAGCTTTTGCGAATAGTTCACATAAAGCTAACGTTAAGGTAGCAATCATGGCACTGTGACGAGACAGTTTACGATAGAATTAGAATAGAAAACCAGCTGAAATCTTTGTAATAAAGTCATGACGCCAACTGTAACATTTTAATCTCCCGTTGTTTTTCCTATTACACCTCACTCCCTCGTATTTTAATGCATAGAAGCATGTGACAGCTCTGTTAGCCGCGATGATGCAACCTCAATGTTCGCCGTATTTCCGGCATCCTTATTGAACTGGCTTTTTTTTTAATTGTTTCTTTTGTGATATTTTATGCTTCACCTCTCAAGGCACATCTGGGTTCTCTTTCGGTGCCAAAACAACCGCATCAACTGCTTTCGGATTCGCACCCTCGGCTACCACAACCACCGCCTCGTCCGGATTCGGCAGTAAGTGCGATGCTATTCGGGTTCTGATCAACCTCAGGCCCGCGTCTGCTGCATGGTTCACTGATTTACTCGTTTATCACCTGAAAACAATTTATACGTATTTATAATAATAATCAATAACTACTTAAGAGTAATTCTGAACTTCCTAAATCTCACTTATACAGATGGAAACTTTGAGATGGGTAGTTTGGATGGTAAAAAAATGTCTCATATATATATATATATATATATATATATATATAAAAATGTGTGTGTTAGTGTTTGTGTTAAACACCACTGACCATTTTGTTATTTGTTGGGTAAATATTTCTTATTATTCTAAACAGTGGTCTATATTTTGTTTCCAAGAAACTACTGAAACTGAGGTGTAACATGACCATAAGTTGTGTGCACTCGTTGGATTTAGATGATTTAAAGGAGGCACACAAATTCATTAGTAAACAGCTTTACTGTAGTAAAACTGATTAATGAGACCCATTATATTTGTATGTTACTATATCTATTAAGAATGTGTTTGGCCAAGTGTTCTTTTTAATCTGTAACTACTCTGCCAGTAAATAAAGCCGGTCCCTGGCATTTGCCTCAGAAATCTTGTATTTTTCAAATTGTAATGTTACTTAGACTAATATTTCAAACAATTAAGTTGTGTGTTTGATTGTATATATGTGTTCTAATAGGTCAGAAAATCTGATAATGGTATTTCATATTATTTGACTAAACCTCCCCCCAAAATATGGCATAACCACCATGAAAAAGGAACAGTAAAGTCATAAAGAGCCACAATATGAAAAACATATTATTAGTTACAAAAGTTGTTCTGTAAATTGTAATTGTTAGCTCAGCGATCCTGTGTCAGGTGTCTTAAGTCTATTGAAAAGGGTCTACATTTAGTTCTGACTTTTATTTGGTCATTCAGATTTTAATTATGCTTTGTGTCTTTTTAATTCCTGCTTATTTTGTCCTTTCAGCTCTTACTGCACCTAGTTTTGGGGCTGCCACCACCACTGCTGCTGCTGCTGCTCCGGCCACAGGATTTAGCTTTGGCTCCACCAACACTGGTATGTCACAAAATACCTACTTGTCATATTCTTGGTTTTCTGTCCTTATTTCCTTTTTTGTCCTGGCTTGTTAACTTATAACTGCTAATATAACTCCTCCATGTCATTCTCTCTTTCTCGTTGCCTGCATCGGCTTGCTGCAGGATTTGGGGGGCTGGGAGCTGGAAACACCACGGCTGGTGGGTTTAGTTTTGGTGGGTTTGGTTTAAATGCCAATCCAGCAGCAGTCAGCTTTAATGTGGGGTGCTTTGGTACAGCAACTACCACTGGCACTGTTTTCAATTTTGGTAATAGCCTGGCTAGCACAGGTAGAGGACCTTTGTGATCAGTCAATAAAGTCTGTGTATATAAACATTCCTTTCATTTGTTTTCACATCTATGTGGTGCAGTGCTTCTTCATCTCACAAGTTGATTTTTCCTCATGAAATTACACGTATTTGTTTTCCATCTGCATGAGAAGAAAAAAAATCTATGCACTTGCTTGATTGTCACTAGGGCTGGTAAATACAGTCAGTATATATCAAACATCAACTAACTGCAAATGTATGTTGTAGCTTTTAAAATTAAAATTGTGGTTTGTAGTTTTGGCCTCTCCACTGTTTCTACTCATATTTTAGTTATTTTGACAAACATCATAAGATGTGTTTGTCATTTGACATTTTTAATGAGCAAAATTAAAATCAAAAACTAAGCAAGAAATCACTTAAGAATCATCAGGAAGTCACCCGAATGAAGCCATATAAAAAAATAGAAATGATCTATTATGATAGAAATAGAAATGATACAAAATTTTGATGAAATTACCAAACATGAGACTACATGGCTATATGTTTCTTAAAACAAAAATAAATACAAAATCTATTCAAAACAATCACAGAATTATTTAGAATTAAAATGTACACCGTTGGATGAAAATTACTAGAGCAATAATTGCTATAAAAGCTCAAATCAGTGCTTTTATGGATATTAGCCTTGTTTAAATGTTTGGGAATAAGCTTCAGAAACATTTCATAATCATGTACCATTCACCATTATAATTTGGATATCCTGAATTTATTGTTCTATCTGACATGCAATTTTACATCATAAAGCAGATAACCTGATGTATATTGAACATGAAAATTGATATTAGATTTTTTTATTATTATTATTGGTATCATCCAGCCCTAAGTTATTTTTTTTTTCTTGATGTCGTCTATTAATCTATCTGCATCCATTGTCATTTCCCTGATCTCATTTGTTATAATGTGTTCCTTATCAGGAACCTTTGGTGGCTTTGGGACAACGACAACTGCTGCTTTACCTGGATCCACTTTTAGTTTTGCCACGCCTTCCAACTCCACGGGTAAGTAATCAAGCTCCCCTATTGCAATTGGATTATTATAATGCCCTTAATACAAAAACTCAAAAGGCATATAAAGAAAAAAGGGCAGGGGCAATTTTTGTTTGTTTATATTTACAGTGAAGTTGTCATCCTGTACAAGAAGAAATAGGTTTCAGAGAATTTGAAACAAGTGTTTTGTGCTAGACAGTCTTACCTGAATCACCTTTCCCCTTTTCAGATTTGACAAAAAGTCATAAAGTTTGAGATTTAACAATTCTCTATTATTTAAAATAATAAAACCATGGTCAGTTAGAGTGAACGGCAGGTTTTTTTGCTTTTCTAATCAGTTGTTGGCCATTATATTTACTAGCCTGCGTTCAGGAACGCTGATCCGTCTTATTGAGGTCTGTTTTTTCTTCCTTTTTTAGGGGGGCTATTTGGTAATACCCAGAACAAAGGATTTGGGTTCTCCTCAGGCCTTGGTACAGGTACTGCTACTGGGTCAACTGGATTTGGCACTGGTTTAGGAACAAGCGGCCTGAGTTTTGGAGGCTTCAATATCCCACCAACTCAGCAGCAGCAAGGTGAGCACCTGTGTGACACAGTCCAGTGGTTTTATGTCAAGATTAGAGAGCTATGAGCGTAGGAATGCAGTCCATGCATTTATTCACCTAGGCTAAGACAAAACATCCCACTTCTGAATCCCATACCAACAGCACCAAACTGAAAATGTTTTTTCGCCTTGACATCAGTGTACCGTCAAGGAAGGCACTTGAGCTTTTCCAACCGTGCACTTTCTGTTACCCTCTCTCAGGAGGCTTGTTTGGCCAGCAGGCCCAGCAGCAGGGTCAGAATCAGCCAACCCAGCTCTACCAGCAGGTCACCGCGCTTTCAGCCCCAACCCTCTTAGGAGATGAGCGCGACTCCATTCTGGCTAAATGGAACCAATTACAAGCTTACTGGGGTACGGGGAAGGGCTACTACAGCAACATCAGCAACATCCCACCTGCAGAATTCACGCAGGAAAACCCCTTTTGCAGGTTCAAGGTAACGATGGATCATTGACTACAGTGTTTAGGAGTGCTGCTTCAATGGACTTTGACTGAGCAGTCTGTTGTTCCCCAGGCAGTGGGATATAGCTGTATCCCTGCAAGTAAGGATGAGGATGGATTGGTGGTCCTGGTGCTCAATAAAAAGGAAGGTGATGTACGAGCACAGCAGCAGCAGTTGGTGGAGTCCCTCCACAAGCTTTTGGGAAGTAACCAGACGCTTACAGTCAATGTAGATGGAGTCAAGGCTTTGCTTAATGACCAGTAAGTTTCTCAATAATTCGTTCTGACTCAATTGTTATGTTGGGTTTTTTTTTTCTTGACTCTACGGTGGTGACAGCTTGTCTCTCACACGATTATAAACACCATTTTTCAGTAAAATGAACCTTTCCGAAATCACCATCGGGTTTGAGTCCTGCATTATAAGCTCAGACAGGTTTACAGTGGCACATAGTCAAGATGTGGAGCACTACTGTAATAAATACTTGAAAGATAGGTTGTATTTATTGTCAATGATTCAACAGACCTTCGGCTGGAGGGTAATGGTAAACTCTGAAAATCAAAAACAAACTATCATGAGATGAAAAATTTTCATGTCATGAACTGCAGTCACTCTCACATTGAGACTCGGCTTCTTTTTTTGCCCACCATTTCACTTGATAATGATCAGTCGTGGGAAAAAATACATCCAAAAGTTCAGCTCTGCACCCCTGGACTACCCCTAAGCTTTGTCCTTTGAAAGCTGTGTCATTATGGACTCAAGCTTAGCCTGATGACATTTCTGTGTTATTATCACCTGTGGCCTGTGTTGTGTTCACCTTGTAAAGCATTGTTTGAAATTGTTCAATCCACACAAATTGTCTTACATATTTTTGTTCATATTTTTAAAAAATCGCACTTTGCACCAATATGGTTCTTCCTCTCTTTCATTTGTCTGCAGGACGGAGGTGATCATTTATGTGGTTGAGCGTTCACCTAATGGCACATCCAAGCGAATCCCTGCCACGACACTCTTTGGTTATCTGGAGCAGGCAAACATTAAGGTCACACTCACACAGCTAGGAGTGACCATGACACTCACACGCACAGAGCTCTCTCCCGCACAGCTCAAACAACTTCTGCAAAATGCCCCCGCAGGTAAATAAAAGCTAACGTTATCCTGTTGGCATGTGTTTTCACGTCTATTGTAATCCAGTAACAATAGCGGGCATCTCTCTTCACCAGGAGTGGACCCAATCATTTGGGAGCAAGCAAAGGTTGACAACCCAGACCCAGAGAAGTAAGTAGGTTAAGAACCTCTGTCTTCATCCACCCAGTTTCTTCTGAAAGATTCGGGTCTCAAACTATACAGGAAAAAAAAAAAAACTCTCAGAAATTTGTATTTGCTCAGCCTACCTTCCTTTACCCTTTTTGGTTAGAAGTTTGTGGTTGTAGTTTTTCCTGCTCAGCTGGATGTATGCAAAAAAAAATCATTGGAATCAGTGATTTATTTTTATCTTTTAATTTTATTTATTTGATTCCTTTACACAGCATAGCTGAACACAAAAGTGCTTTGTAGAAATGAATCATGAACATGTTTTTTCCGAGAGGGTCTAGACATAAAGGCTTAACAGCCAAATGTGTGCCTAACTAATACTTCAATCTTGAAGCTGTATTGTCACTTTAACACACCCTGCCCGAACCTGCAATATTTTTTGGAAAGCTCACCCAAACTGACCTGACCATGTGTCAGTCCACTGTTCCTGCAGATTCTGGCTTGGCCCACAAATACTATCTAATCTAGTATCAGACAGACATGTTGACCTCAATATAAGCAGACACACTGACTTTGTTTAAATTTAACTAGAAGATGGCATGTCTTCAGAGTACAATTTAGCAAATGTAGTTCTCTTGTTGTACAAAGGGAGGCAACAGTGCTGAATAACTATCCAAAGTGGGGAGTGGGAGGAAAAAGGCCTTGTGCAAAGCATAGTGGTTTGAAAGGATGTTGTCAGCATTTCAGTGCCAAGGAAACTGAAAAATGTATCCTACTTTGGCAGATCTGTAATACTTATAAACATTTAGTAAACTTTGATTTTGCATTTTACCACCATTGGATCAATTTGCTAAGTTAATTTTGTTGGCAAAGTTAGCCATTGTATTTTTCCCCTCTGCTGTTTAAAAGGACAACTTACTTGAGCAAGAACAGACAGAATCTTCTTCCTCTTCAGGGGTCGCCACAGCGAATCAACCCTCTCCATCTAACCCTATTCTCTGTATCCTCCTCTCTCACACCATCTACCTTCATATCATCTCTTACTACATCCATAAATCTTCTCTTTGGTCTTCCTCTAGACCTCTTGCCTGGCAGCTCCAATTCCAGCATCCGTCAACCAATATATTCACTATCCCTCCTCTGTACATAACCGAACCATCTCAGTCTGGCTTCTCTGACCTTCTGTCCAAAACATCCAACATGTGCTGTGCTGCCTAACCCTAAATGCCATTTTCGGTGATTTTCTCCAGGTTAATTCCCGTGCCCATGGTGGGTTTTAAAGAGCTGCTCCGCAGACTGCAGATCCAGGAGCAGATGACTAAACAGCACCAGACCAGAGTGGATGTGAGTTAATTCACCTCTGTTTCGTGTCTTGACTGCTCCTGGGCTGAGTGACCTCAATTGGATTTTAAAACAAATTTTGTCCAGTCAAGGTTAATCAATTCCCTTCCAAAAATAACTACATGTGTGAACTCTGTAGCTAGCATTGACTTAGAAATAACACTGTTTTTTGGAAGGCACGCTATGGTTTTCTAGCTTTGTCTGTTGGAGTAAAATACTTGGAAAATCATTTTTTAGAAAGAATATGTAAATATAATAAATAGCAAATATACATTTATTTTTTTCTCCAGTCCACATACAAACTTGACGTAGGTTGCCGAAACTTGGCTCTTTGATCTATAATCATGCGCGTATTATTTTCCCATGCGCTTGTGTGTGTGTTTGGATAATCAGACATTTGTGTCTTTTCTCACTCAAACACTGAACTTTGCAGATTGTATCAAATGATATCAGTGAACTTCAGAAGAACCAGGCAACCACCGTGGCCAAGATCTCCCAGTATAAGAGAAAGCTGATGGATCTGTCTCACAGGGTGTTACAGGTTGTTCCCTCAATTTTATTCAGCGACATTGTCGAATTCCTCCCCCAAGATCGGCTTTGAAAACCTTCTCTATATTCCATGAATTTTGAATTGATGTCATGGTGCTGACAGCTCTTCCCTGCTTTATCATTTCTGGCTCAGTATTCCTCATTCATGTCTACTCCTCTTCCTCCTCCCTCTTGATGTGTTTGGCACAGGTGTTGATTAAACAGGAGATTCAGAGGAAAAGCGGCTATGCCATCCAGGTGGACGAGGAGCATCTCAGGGTGCAGCTGGACACTATTCAGTCTGAACTCAATGCCCCCACACAGTTCAAGGTAGGTTTAGTAATGGTTTCCTTTGAAAGGGTATTATGCACATTTAACAGAATTATGAACTATATTGTATTTTGTTATGGCACAGCATGATTTCACAAATTAATGGCTGTAATTGAGACATAGTGCTTTTGTTAAACCACAGAATTGTGCAGAAGAACTAAAGGCCTTTTTTTTTTTTTTTTGCTGGTTAACCAGGCAACCATGAGAACTGTTTTAGTGCACAATTTGTTACGATATGTTTTTGGTTACTATTAAGTTTAGTGTATACCGACTGAAATTGTTTATCAAAAAGCCGCACTTCATCGTTTCATAGTACCGTATTGTGTTACCTCCCAGGGACGGTTGAATGAACTGATGTCCCAGATCCGCATGCAAAACCACTTTGGAACCGTTAAGTCCGAGGAGCGTTACAGTGTTGATGCAGACCTTCTCAGAGAAATCAAACAGGTGAGTGGGTTTTTAATGTCTACACCTGCACAATGGGCACTGCTGTGGTGTGGTATGTTGGGGTGGATATTATGAGAAAAAATAAGCATACTGATGTTTCGGAGATCTGCTTTCAACATTCGTATTTCTTCTAATGTCCGCTAGTGCAGACAAAAAATGCAATTCAGGTGCACAAACAAAATGGATTTGAAAAGATTCACCACCATATTAAAACAATATCACACACATGATATACTGATAAGATATTATTTTAACGGTTTCAAATTTACTTTTTTATTCTACGAGTTTTGGTCGGTCCTTGATTCGTCATAACGTGCTAAGAATTTTCTTAGTTCTCGGTCTTAGATGCCTCCAAAGTTATTATTCCTGGACAATGAAGACAATGTGTTCTATATTTCAGTTTAGGAAATTGCCTGAAATCGTAGAAAAAGAAAATCCTCTGGCAGTCCTTTTTAACAGACTTTCTCTTTTCTTCCTTGGAAATCGAACGAAACACTGTTGCAAACCAGTTTCGTAGAATTACTGCAGGAAATCTTTTAACACATTTAATATTTTCTTGCAGCACCTGAAACAACAACAGGAAGGTTTAAGTCACCTGATCAGCGTCATCAAAGATGACTTAGAAGACATCAAACTCATAGAGCTCGGACTGAGCGACAGCGGACACATGAGAGGAGGCATCCTGAGCTGATTTTCCACACAGATCCGCTCCGTCAGTAGTCGTCGATCAAACCTTCAGGTTTGATCAAAGGAGAGCATCTGAACTTCTCTGGCAAAAATATCTGGACTCCTTGCTCTGCAGTCAGAGTTTTGACAGAACTGTATTTCTTTCTGTACCAGCAAAATAACTGATTTCCGGACTGATAATGGAAGCCTTGTCATTGTGTAATAACAGCTCTCCTTCCTCATGTAAAATCAGATTATGAATACCTGACTGAATGCAACCAGAATGTAAACACCTTGTGGTCCCGTGTTGAGTGTTGGCATTCAAATGCATGTACATACTTTGTATTTCTTTTTTAGCGCCGCTGTTAGAAAATTAAACATATTCTGTTATTTAGATTTAAAACCGCCATCTCGTCACTTCACCGCACACACGTCTGATTCTCTGTTTACCTCCTCAGATGAGCCTTTTCCAACATCTCATCAAAGTAGGGCTTGAGCTGATAGGATTCATTGGCCTGGATTCACATACAGCGAGGATGAACAGCTGATTGGCAGTCGAACTGATTAAGCTGCTTTCAAGCAGATTATATCCCCTTCTGTACGCGGGTCACCTGCATCCTAAAGGTCTGAATCCCACCGCCAATATTCATAATATATCAAAACAGCCTTCATCTGGATCCATACAATTCCCTTCCAAGTGCCATTACTCTATGGCTTCAGACCATATGTCTTGTAAATTCAAATAATGTTTTATTTGTATGTGTTTATGTTACAAAAATTCTATTTTTGCGAATCGAATACATTTTGCATTATTGAACTTAAGCCTCTGGCCGTGTTTAAAAATGCACCAAAATAAAAGGCACTGATGGCATCACGTCAGATGTTTTTATTTACAGCTAAACATTAATGTACACACAATCCTTTATTTGCAGCCAGAAAGCAGATTGCAAAATACGTTTCGTGGGTTATCATGAAAATCTTTTGAGATTAAAGGGGGAAAAAAAATCACTTAACCACAAGAAAATGTTACTTAAGGTAACATTTGCAAAAGTCCAAATTAAACTTAGTTATGATTATTATAAAACAATGTAACAGTATTCTAATGTAGTCTTGTCATTTTAATGGTCGATGTCTTAGATCTTCATTTTAACCTTCTCCAGGCAGATGTTGCAGATTTGCGACAGCCAAATATCAGATTTTTCCTGCAACTACAACTTAATTTGAGCCTGAGAGGGTTAAAGTAACAATTTTCTGTTTTCCCACATTCGTTGCCAGTCTTTTCGCGTGTGTGTTCAGGTATTTTTCATGCCATTCCGTTGTACTGCAATATTTGACAGTAGATGTCTTCTACTTGAGTATAAACAGTATGAAAGATCAAATCACTGTATCTCTTCTAAGGCCACTACAGAATACACCGAGCCTTCTGAGCAAAAAAAAAAAAAACACCGATTTCGACAAACCTCTGCTGGAATAATCGTATAACTAGTCAAGAACCTAGGAGGTAGAAAACATTTTGTGTTTGAATAATAAAGCACTCGGTCAGATAGATGAAACACTGCGTGTGTGAATCCAGTATGCCAGTTCAACCAAAGACTGTGTGGTGTCCTCTGAGCAGCAGATATTTCTAGACTGGCCTGTTCCCGGTCTACGTGTTTGCAGAAATGCCCACCAGACGGAAAGCTTCCATGAACTCGTTGATATCGATCCCCCCGTCCTTGTTGAAGTCGATGCTCTGAGCCAAGTCTGCGATGGCCTCGTCGCTGATCTCGGTTTTAAGGTGTGAGCTTAACAGCTTCCAGGTTTGACGGAACTCCTCGAAGGAGATCAGACCTGGGAAATCAGGATAGAGCAAAAGCGTCGTACACTCGAGGAGAGAAGGGTACTCCGTCACGGCTCAGCCTCTTACTGACCTGAGTGATCCGTGTCTATGATTCTGAAGATAGTTTCCAGGTTTGAATGGTTTTTGTACATTGTCTCCAAGATGCTGGTATCTGAAATCTGAAGGGAAATAACCACATTTGAACTCTCAAGTGAGTGTCTGTAATGACCATAATTCTTCATGTTGTGTGTCACAGATGAAGATTCACCTCTAGTTTGGGCTCAGTGACAGACAGCTCTCTTATCCAATGCTGGTAGTCCACCAGACCCTGTTGGGTGCTGCTGACAAGCTGCGGGCGCAGAACCCTCCAGGGCAGACCAAGCTTCAGAACCCTCTCTGTGGCGCTGGCCCAGTGCCTGAGTGAGATCAGCCCTGGAAGCACCACAAGAGGGCCGTAACCCGTTCATTCATTTTTTTTTTTCGGATCACAATTTACATGCTTATTGAAGATCTCCAGAGGGTGCAGAAGAAGCAATTTACTATTTACTGCCAAAAGGCTGAAACTTTTCGGTTGGCATTTTCGTTTTTATAGCTGAAATAGTCCAGCTTTTTTTTTTTTTTTTTTTTTGACTGTGGAATGTGATGTGTCTGTGCAAGTCACCGGTGTTGTTGGGATCAAACTCCTGGAAAGCAGCGATGAGATCTGACTTGTGCACAAAGAGTTGCTCCCGCAGAGCTCGCAGGGCTGATCTCTCCGTCCAACCGACACTGACAAAGAAGAGGGGAAAAAAATGCTCATTCTTTCATCTTTTTTAAGGGTCTGACAAACCCGAGTGTTGAAAAAACTGTTTAATTAACCCTCGTGCGATCTTAACATTGTGTTTACTCCCCTTGTCCTACGGGTCAAAAATGACCCATAACATAATCTTTGCACCCTAGTGGTGTACGGCCCACATGGAAACATAAACAAAAAAGAAGTATCACTTTTTCTAATTATGGGGTCTCTTTAGAAAAAGTCATAAAATTTCAAGTTGGAAAAAATAGGTTAAGGTGATTTTTTTCTACAGCTAAACATGGTAGTGGGTCTCTTTTGACCCACAAGGGTTAAAGAAAGTTTTAACCTATCAGTAGTCAGAACTTTCCAACAGCTTTCAAAATAATTATTATTTACACGTAATGCAGATTAGCCTAATCAATCAAAAATGTTGCTACCTGAAGAAACTATCATCTCCAGAATGTATACGGATATATAGACTCTTTAGTTAAAGGAGTTAGCAGTGTTGCATAGCTTTAGAGACGGTGGTGTTGACGAAAGGGCAGCAAGCAGAGTGTTATTGCACCTATTATTGAATCTGTTTTGCTGGTGGAAACCTTATGTAGCATCAAACTGGACACAAAATCGTCAAAGTAATACATTCAAGCAACGGCATGTACCTTTGTCTGAGGGTGAGCTCCCTGCATGTCCTGCTGGCTTGATACTGGATGAAGTGGGGGACCAGATCAGGGCCCATTCTGATGTAGGCTCCTCTGTTGCTGCCGACTTCATAATAGTTTGAGGCTGAAAATATCGTCAGCACCTGGAAGATAAAAAAATATATAAATAATATGCTTTGATATTGCCTGCACATATGACCGCTTCAGTTCAGTCGCTATTAATCTCCCGAGTTTGTTCAAAGATGATGTCAATTTCTGAAGAGTTTCATTATTATCGTACTATTGCTGTAGCTCTCGTGGACCTTCGGTCACCAAACTCATCGCTTCATCCTTTAACTCCAGTGGACGTTTGTGATGCAGTGTGTGTGTGTGTGTGTGTGTGTGTATACGTTTGTGTACATCTTTGTCAAAAAAAAACAAAAAAAAAAAACTCACTAACCCAAGCTTACTGTTCTATATATTTCCCGTGCATCTTGTATTTGCAAGTGTTATTTGCAGTCCTTATGTCCTCTATTGTAAGTCGCTTTGGATAAAAGCGTCTGCCAAATGTAATGTAATGTAATGATAACCGAATTCTCTCATCGGTATCCCTGATCCCGTTCGAATTGAAAAATTGTGACATCCATTGACCTTTATCCACCAAAATGTAGTGGTTTCGCGATTCATCTCGAGTCTTTTGGGTTTTATGACGTCATACTTTGAGTACGGAATCAATGGATGTTTGAATGCATGTTTTGAAAAGAATCTGGGTCTTGTATTCGGATCGGGGTGTTCGCGTCTCTTTGCCTACTTTTCGATTGTGGCAGAACTCGTAGCCGTCCTGTTTGCACTCATGGGAGCGAATGAGAAGCTGGAGGTTGTGTCTTCCCAGCACTTCCTCTGTGACATCTGGCCCCCAGTAGCAGCCTCCGCCGCGCACTTCATTGATGACGCAGCCATTTTGGGGCATGGGATCACTCCACAACACATCCACTATCTGTGAATACACAATATGAAATGATAAAACAAGAAAAGACGTGGACCTGCGTTCAAATCCATCACGTACTTGTTTCCACTCTTGCTCATCCGTCTCATCAGATGTTTCTACCGAGTCAGGGTCTGAGTCGGATTCAGATTTCTTTAGATCTCCATAAGACTGATCAAACCCCGCCAGTCGGCGCCTCCTCTTCAGCTCTTTCTCCAGCGACCAGTTGATCTGGCCGCTCGGGGTCAGGTTGTGCAGTGAGCGGCGTGGGATTTTGTGAGCCGAGGTCGAGCTTTCGTGGGTTAGGGAAAAAACCCGACGCCGACCTCCCGCCGTTCCCCCGGAGTCCCGACTGTTGTTCATTCCCTTAGCCTTCCCGCCACCGATGGAATGTTGACTCGGCTTCGGAGGCCTGAGCGCCGACACGTACTAGACGACCAAAACATAGTGCGTGCAAATACAAATGCGATCCAAGTTCTAATAGGAATGGACGCGATGCTTGTAAAATACGACACTTTGTCGACACTCAGTGCCTCTCTTACTCTGTGTCTGTCCAGTCTGGATATCACGTCGAGATCCGTGGTGTCGGAGATCCCTCCGTGCACGACCAGCACCCTTTCATCGATCACTGTAGCCAGAGGAAGCAGGCTGAAGATCTTCTGGAGAAGTTTAAGGATTTTTTTTCCGTGCACCTGGGAACCAATTCAAGATTATGTTTGCCTGCGTGAGATAAACACCAGCAAAGACTTTCTTTGTTTGCAGTCATGACAATTAGGTGACCTGTTACTCCCTTTTTTTTATTCTGGCTATGATTTTATGTTGGTAATTTTTGTGACAGCATCATTTTTTAATGTGTAAATGGTGGTTGAGGGAATGAAAAAAGGACCCACCCTATATTTGCCCAGAACCTCTTTGGTGAAACCATATCTAGAAGGGAAAACAAACACAATGATAACCAGAATAAGCTGATTAAAACTTACACCAGACGATAAAATGCACTATTAACCTCCCATTTCATGAGATAAATTGTGTTGCGGTTGTTTTAAATCAATCAAATTTGATTGTAAATTCCTAAAATTTTCCTGAATTCTGATTGTGATTTGACAATGCTTCTTTTTTGTTTTTTTTAATTGTACTCCTTACAACCCCAGCAAAGTAATCATATTGCTAGCACTTGTGTGATAATGCCTTGATATGAATTATCCAAGTTATATTTTATTTTTGGGGTTGTGGGAGGTTTTGAATGTAGTAGATGTAGACATGTAAAGACCAGAGCTTCTGTACCTCAGGTTCACAATGTGATCCTCGTGGTTGCCCCTGTTCAGGTGCACGTCATTTGGATACACCAGTAGAAAACCAAACAGGATCAGCAGAATCTCCAAAGAATTTTTCCCTCGATCCACAAAGTCTCCATTAAACACGTATGGCTTCTCAGAGGACGGCAAACCATTCTGGATATGTTACAAGTGTGAGTCAAATTAAAGATGCTCACTGATCACATCATGATTTTCTTGTTGTTACCTTGTAAAATATCAACAATAGATCCTCAAGCTGGCCATGTAAGTCCCCTAAAAACAATGAAATTAGGCATTACTCCTATTGAATGGTTCTAATGTGAGAAATATTAGCTATAAAAGGCTGCATGGTACCGCAAATGGTAACTTCCTTTGTTTGGCAGGTGGAGACATGATTGATATTCGGAAGAATTCGCAGAAGTCTCCACGTCTCTCCTAGAAGCTGCAGAACATATCGAGCATGTAGCTGCTACTGGGGAAAAACACAGGTGCAGGTATGAATAAACCCAGGAAGCAATCACAGTCAGCCATCCTGCCAAAAATCCTCCCCGCTTTCGTCTGCTTTACTTGTTTGTGCTTGAAGGCGTCGACCAATTTCGACACGCCGCAGAAGGTCACCGGGAAGACCAGACGGGGGCCCGGGTAGTTATCGGGTACCTCGATGCTCTTGTAGCAAAAGTATCTCTCCCATTCTGCATCACGGCAGATTTCGTTCTCGCGAAAGATGTGGCATATGAGGTTTCCTAAGTTCGGATCAGAGATGCAGTGCACTCACTAGTCATCTAGTCATCTCTAGTTATCCGCTAAAACGGGTCAACGGATGAAACGTCGGTCTTACGTTCACTGCTAGCGGGAGTGAAGTGATCCATCAAGAAGCCAAAAAAATTGTACAGCTACACAAAGGAAGGGGAGAAAAAAAAATAGAAAGAAAATAACGCACAGTTTTGTCGTCAGTCATTTAAAAAGGGTGCGATCTACAAAATTCTCATATGTTCCATTTAAAAGTGCATTTTAAAACATTTGGGGACAGACGATCACTTTTTTATCAGCTTGTAATATATACACTGATGCAGGAATTAACAATACAATACTCCATTTTATGTAACTAAAAAAATATTAATACAAGAGCTTGAAAATTGCAAATAAAGTTTAACTGATTCTGATAGGTATGTGACAGTTTGCACGGATAAATATTGCATCTCAAAAGATGAACTGTAAATTAAACATGAAATACCAGGATGCGTTTTTTTTTTTTTAGCTTCATGGCGCGTGTCATCATATTTCCAACTCACAATGTGATACATCCACATTTAAATCAAATATTTGGCACCTGAGTAAATGCCTGCAACGATATCCCTTCACCTTGATCTGGTCTTGCTCTCCGGCATACTCGATAGACTGGAAGATGTTCCACGTGCACCTGTGTCTCATCTCCAGCCGGGCGACATACTGACGGTACCAGCGCTGGATCAGCAAAGCTGCCCTGATCGCTGAGGAATGAAAGCGAACGGGAAAAATAGATTGTCACCTTGTGCGTGATCTTTTACTGGCTTTTACTGAATCTTAAAAAAACTCACCAGTTGCAGCTTTACAGGGAGACGGCGTTGAATTTTTGATAAAGAAAAAAAAAAGTTTGGAGGGATTAAAACACAGCTTTGACCCGGCGATGCGAAGGATCGTGGAATAGTGCGGATGTTTACCTGGAACCGAGATGCTTACTAAAAAAAAAAAAAAAAAACCCAAGGAGATGTTGAGTTAGCGAAATAAAAATGATTCTTTATTCAGTTGGAGGAAAAAAATCGGGCTCGGCGGGAGGGAAATGCTCACCTCTTTCACTTTTCTTGAGCTGCGGTTGTGATTTTCTGAGGCCGCATCCCATGACCCTCTGCTGCTGCTGCTGCTGTCTCTGGCAAAGACATTGACCGTTGCGCACATCAGTCCCATGGACGATCATATACAAAATAACTGCAGTAATTAAGAATTTTCTTTTTGAAAATGTAAAATTCAGTCACGAAACAACTTGGATGAATCTTGCTACTTTTGGAAATGTTTTCCTTATACCTGCCGAGCACACAATATCATGTCTAGACGTTTTACCGTCGTCAACCTGTGGAAAACATCTTACCTGGCCCACGTTACCTGTATTTCATTTCTGTCTCCCGCTTCAGCACCTCAGGAGAACCGTCATCGTTTTTTTTCCAAAGTATCGCGGAAGTCAAATCTGACAGATTTTTGTGTTGTTTGCCACACATGTCCCGGTGTGTGTGCCGTGTCGTAACAGGATCATCTTCCCCGCTATAAGAAGCACACTCGTCGTGGACAGCGCGGCCAAGTGTCTCGGACCTGCCCCGTGATCACTTTTACTAAACAAGCTACAAGTGGATTAGGATTAAATCTTACTACGGCCGGCATATAGACTGAATAAACAGATGAAGGCTCAAGATAAAGGGCAGCAAGTGTTTTGAAAGGGCCGTGTCAGCCGCGGTTCAAGACCGATAATCTCCATCAACCCTTGTGTAATCACATCTCTGATTTTACTTTTAAAAGCAAACATTGTATTATGAATTTGTGCAAATACTCCTATGTTGCTTTTTTTTTAATTACCGATGTTGCGTTTCATTTCCTGTGTTTTCTTTCTTTTTATTCTTCTCTAGAAATAACATGAGTATTGTACTTATAAAATTTCAATACGATTCATGGAGATATAATCTTCTCAATCTGATTAATTAACAAATTTTATTTTTGTCATTTAAATATTGAACAACTTTGTCTTTCTTCATTGTGGTTGTTGCTGTAGTTTCTGTCATCTCCATCCCTGCACCGCCTGTTGTGCACACATGTTGCGTCAAATTGATGTTTATTGAAAACTTTCCCTCCAGCAAATGTTAGCTGTGGCAGGACGCAAAAAAAAAAAAAAAGAAATCCTGCAAAAATTCAAACAAGTGCACGATATGAACAACCTATAGCCTGCACTCCCTAAAAATCAATTTCATTTGTGCGTTAAAATCCATTTTTGGAATGTGTTTTGTGTTGTCGGGACGTTCTAATCCTCCTCTTTGCTTCCTTCACTCGCGCATAAAGGACTCGTTGTGGCGCAGCAGCAGCTGCCGCTGGACCAACTTCCCGCGTACAAACAGAGGAATTGGTGGGAGATGCTCAAGGTCATGAATTCAATTCATCCATTACTCTGAGGAGGTCTCACACTGACCAACGATGACCTCAGATGTGTGTGTGTGTGTGTGTGTGTCTGTCTGTCATAACCCTAACCAGGGGTCAGGGTTACGTTCGGAATAAAATTTACGGAGTTGTAAGATCCCCATCCAAAAATATATACAGGACTGTCTCAGAAAATGAGAATATTGTGATAAAGTTCTTTATCTTCTGTAATGCAATCAAAAAAAATTACTTTTTCATGATATTCTAATATTTTGAGATAGGATTTTTGAGTTTTCTTAAGATGTAAGCCATAATCAGCAATATTAAAATAATAAAAGGCTTGCAATATTTCAGTTGATTTTTAATTAATCCAGAATGTATGATATTTTTGTTTTTCTAATTGCATTACAGAAGACAAAGAACTTTATCACAATATTCTCATTTTCTGAGACGGTCCTGTAAAGGCTACTTTGCAGGATTTCCACTGTCATCCAACAGTGATTACAGCTTTTTTATTTCCCAAAGAGATCGCATGGCGTTCTCTGTCCCTTGTCACATTTTGTGCATCACGCAACTTGAATTACAAGCAGAAATAAGAAAAAAAGACAGCAAAATAATTACTACGACCGAAAAAATCGTCGTGATTTAAGGTATTTTCAACATTATTTTAGATGAGATTTTTGCTCATATCCAGTTTGCGGCCCTGTATGGTATACTGATAAAATTAAAGATAAAAAAAACAAACTGGTAGGTACTCAAATGAGGTATCAAGCTAAAAGATAATGGTACCAAAAAGTCTCCTGTTGTGAGTGGATGGGAGACTTTAAGTGATGGAATCAGGTTTGGAAATAATCAGTCCAAGAATGTATCTATTCCTAGCTGGCTCGTATAACTGTCAGAGCTTACTTTTTTTTTTTTATGTGGCCGGATATAAACTTCACCTGCAGCGCTCCCTTTAACTTTTTGTTACATTTCTTCCCCGTGGATCTCCGTCCTTGAATGTCACCTGCAGGGGAATAATGTTTTTTATTATGTTTCTCTGTGAAGATACTGTCTTTCATATACAGCCAAGAAATGCGATGTGTACAGAAAGCAGTAACTGCTGTCCATGAATGGATGAACCGCTTTCGTGGTGCGATATGAGGAACAAATTTGCACAGACTAAAAAAAAAAAAAAAAAATTTGATATCTATGACATTTATTGCTACTTAAATGTATTCATATGCAATACTTAAATACTATTCAAACATTGCTTGAATTCGTGCTATTTTGCTATTTTGCTATTCATGCTATTGTGCAATATGTTTAAGAGATGAAGAATTGGCACAGTGGATAAGACAACAATCTGACTGGGAATACTGGTCAAGTCAAAGGTTCCCAAGCTTCTTTTTGGGGGGGGAAATGATGGTTTGCAGGATTGAAATATGTCGGATTAGCTTGCATTATTGCGACCGACGGCAGATGAGGAAAATTTCCTTTTCGTCAAATGTATTCGCGTGCAAGAAACGCTGACTTAACCGATGGAAGCGGAAGCTCGAGGATGACAGAGGAGACTGACAAGACCGACAGAACAGATAAACGACAGAACCGGATAGAGGTGTGCTGCGTACGGTCAGACGCCAAGGTGGCGGGTTTGAGGACGTGAGGAGACGGGTTGACGTCGGGCTGCTGCGGTTCTGCATGCCCGACAACGTCACTTAACAAATGCACCGTCCCGAGGCCGCAATGCATGGCGTTTACGGACTCTGAGCCGGGCAGGTGACCCTCCTTGGCCTTCTCTTTAGCAAAATGTGTGCACAACTAACAGCTGAACTTGAGGAAATACTTCATCCTTCACCACCAGGACTCACAAGACAGTGGGCCTCTGCTGGCTGCTGTAAAAAAATATGAAGCAAACAGCAAACATTTCCAATATGGAAGATGACACAAGGAATTCCGGCACTAAAATGAAAAATGAATCGTGAATTTTAAACGAACTTTGCATCAAATAACTGCGTTATTTTACACCGTACATCCCATACATCACATTTATTGTGCCTGTGTAAAGCCACTAAATGTTGTACGTACTTTAATGGACGCTTCATCTTTATAGCTGTTTGTTTATGTAAACACTGAATGTTACAATGAATGCCTACTATATATTTACATTGTACATGTTGATATCTTTAAATATGTTGAATGTTTTGTCTGTTTTGGAAAAAAATAACTGCAACTATTCCTCCTTGGAAGTGAAGTGATCGCATTCCTGACAGGGTTGCACAGATCCGGAGGTCCTCCAAGCTGCACCCAGGGAGAAGGAGAGCCAAAATCACAAAATCAGTCTTTACTGTTTACATCTAATGCATACATACATATCATACATCCTTTAAATATAATTTACCATTCATACCATTTTGACCTCATTATCACACACACACACACATATATTCATACATATACATATATATATATAGATATATATTCATGAAAAAAATGAAATAAAAAAATCATGAAAAAAAAAAAATAAATATATATATACATATATATGTGTATATATATATTTTTTCTTTTTTTTTTTCCATTTTTTTATCTTTAATGAAGTTTTTCTGTCCACTCTCGCTGGCACATCAGTGAGAGTGAGTTACATCACTCTCACATCACACATGAGTTACATCAGCCAATGTTCTTGGGCTCACAGGTGTGTTATGTTTAAACAATAAAAAAAAAAAAAACATTACTGAGCTTGTGATAGTTATCAAAAATATATCGGTGATTATTTTCGCTTGTGAAAAAAATAGGTTAACAAGAGATACCAAATTAGGTTTCCTTCCACCTCTGATTCCCATCTATTCATTTCTCTGTCTTTCCCCCAATGGATCATCCTCCTTTTTCTCTTTCACACAGAGCAGGGGACAGGACAACAATGTTAAGTATCTCAAGGCCAAGCCGGGGTACAGGAAGATAAAAACCCAGTTTCCCAGGCCCTGACAAACAATACCTTGTGCAGCATCCCTGTCTGGTAACTCCTATCTCTTCCTCCAACGAGACGCACAGAACCAGCAACGGCATTCACCTGCCATAAGCCCAGAGCCGTAACTCGACCGTCCGGAGATCGTTTCCGTCATGGCCTTTGCATTCATTGTCACCTTGATGCTTCTCGGCTCTTCGGTCGCGATTGCATTTGTCTTGCAGCCGTCTAGGGAAGAACCCGCCACCTCCGAGACTTCCGATTCCTCCGCCAGGTCGGTATCAGATTTGTTTACGATGCGAAACATATTGACCTATGTTCTTTTTACTCCTCCCGCCCGGTGGATGTTCTGCTTTTTTTTTTTTTTTTGACTTTCCTTTCTGTGCAAGGAGCATTTAAACTCACTTTGGTTTGTCTCGAGATATATGACATTTTTCTTACTTTAAGTCGACATCGTGTACCATGCCTCACTGAGGTTCATAACAAATTGTAAATGGTTAAGAACTATATTCCCGTGTTGGATGGCCTTCTTTGTCCAGCAGGAGGTCGGGACGTTGGTACACTTTTATTTATAAGACCGTGCTCGGGCTGCTGCCCTCTTACATCTGTGACTTAGTCACAAGGCGGACTGTTGATTCTCACCTGCTGCGATCACATGATCAACTGTTGCTTTATGTCCCTTTTGCACGCACAGAACCAGGGAAAAGGGCTTTTGCCTATGCTGCCCCCACTGCCTGGAACAGACTTCAAAAAGACTGGAAACTCCCCAATTTTATCTCACTAAATGCTTTTAAAACCAAACTGAGAACACTAGAGGTCAACTTGTCAAAAAGTAATTGCTTCTTTTAACTGTTTGTAATATTGTTCTGTCTGTAACCTATTGCTGCCTCTTGGCCAGGACTCCCTTGTAAAAGAGGTTTTTAATCTCAACGGGACTTTTTTCCTGGTTAAATAAAGGTTGAATAAAAAAGAAAAAAGAAAAATTTGCATGAATGATAGTTTTGAAACATATAATCTACAATGAAGCGCATGTGCTAAAGCCATTTAATGCGTAGTTGTTTTTTTTTCTTCCTCAAATCTGTATTTTGCGGCCCTGCAACACACTATGACTATCTGATTAAGCTTTGGCAACATAAGGAGGCAGTGCTCTATGCAGTACGTGCTGCCAGACCGCGCATTGGCACCGTTTGCAGCGAACCACCCTATTTGGAATATATTTAACTGCAGCAATTCGAGAGAAAAAAAAAAAAGGCAAAAACTACATTTCGGTGAAGGGGATAACGGATTGCATTTGTTTCACATTCAGAAAGGAAATTTAAAGGATGCCCTGAATGTATTTATGCTTGACATCTCCCTTTCAGGTGCAAGGGAGAATCATTGGAGTACATCAGGAACAGCCTCCTCCATGCACTCAACCTGCAGTCTGTTCCACGGCTGCCTGCAGATGCGCTGGACGGTGTCAGGGAACAATGGAGGAGAACCTTCGGCGGGCCCTTCCAGGAGATCCAGGTGTCTCCAGGTTTGTGGAACCCAGAAAAACAAATAGCCGTTGAGTCCCACGCATGCGGCTCGCACCTGATAATCATTAGTATCGTCCTCAAATCCACCTGTCAACATTTAATCTGCTGTGTCTGTTTCTGTATCATTTTGTATCTCCTCTTAGTCCAAGCTCTGCCTGGCTACTCGGGGCCACCTGCTGAAAACAGCACAATCCTGCAGTGTTGCTCCACGGCCACTGAGATCTACATGAAAGGTGTTCAAGTGTGTTTTGTCAAGTTTTTAACAAACTCTTATTAGGATTCATTTAAAAAAAAAAAGAAAGGTTCTTGTCAAAAGAATGTGGCTATCAGACTTTTTAATTCCTCTCCATTCAGCCGCAGGGAATCTCAAAATCTTAAAGCATAAAAAAAAAAAAAACAAAAAACCCACTTAGTGTAAATTGTAATAATTTATCTGTATATATATTCATAACTGTGCAATATTTCATTTCATACTCTTGTGCACTCCTTATCTTTCACCTGGCACTTAAGACCTTAAAACACTTTATAGTCTTGACTCGTTCCTTAGTCACTTAATAGTTTATTTGTATTTCTTATTCTCCCCCACCCCTTTTTTTTTTCTTTTTTTTATTGTTTATACAGTTTTCTACTATTATTTATTATTGTTATGTTTTTCTTGTAACTCTGGCACAACAATTTCCTTCGGGATAAATAAAGTTGTTCTTATTCTTATTCTTATTCTTTGCGTAAAAACAAGCGTCCTTATCTAAATACAGGTATTACAGGTATCATTTGTGTAAGCAGATCTCATTGTGAATTAAAACATATCAAAACATGTCTCATATTTTATATTTGCCAGATCTGGGTTGGGACAACTGGGTGCTCCATCCCACCAGCGTCATCTTTGGTCACTGTGCCCTGTGCAGCCCCACAGACGGCCCTGTGCCTTGTCCATTGTCCAACATGCCTTTCCAGGACCCAGACTCACAGGTATTACTAACATTTTTCTCATTTAGGTTCTGCAATTCACCAAACAGCCCGATTTACGTGCAGTCAAAGAAACGGTGCACCTTTGCAGAATAAAACAACACGTTTGTGTGTCTGCAAGACTGAATTATTGACTGCGAAAAAAGACCTACTTTAGCCTTCTGGGCCATTTTTCTGCCCTCTTCCAGAGCAGATAAGATACAACTAAATCATCGACCTTGAGAGAGATTGAATAAGAAGAAGGCAGTTTGATTTATTGACTTTGTGAAACGTCTCATGCAAACAGTTGCATTCTTAGGTTGGTGTGTTTTGGATTTGAGACATCTGCCAGTGGATCAGTCTGATTTTGGCAGCCTCGCGCTGTCAAAATAATTGTAACTATCAGTTACGAGCCATGGCACGTCCCGACAAGAAATCAGAAATATTTCTCCGAATGCATCTACTTCATAAAACCTGAATAAAGTTCTTATGGCAACAGATAGCGATGGAGATGCGTCCATGCATTGAGCACGATTTAAGCCGTTTTTTTTTTCCTCTTAATGTCAATTTTTTTTTTTTGCACTGACCACTGCAACTTTTTAAGATGGTATATAATGATATGATGTTCACTCAGCTGCAGGAATCATCTAAAGGTGAATGAAATGTTCCTCGGTGCGTAGAACCAGACTGAACTCGTGTCCTTGTTGCTCTCCGGTCCCAGATGCCGTGCTGCCAGCCAACCTCCGAGGAAACGGTGCCTGTGGTCTACGTGACCGAGTTCAGCACCGTTGTTATTTCCTCCGTGCAGCTGGTCCGTGGCTGCGGCTGTGGAACGGGCGGCAACCAGAAGGCCAGTGTGGAGTAACTTTACCAATCCATCGTGTGACATTAGTGAGGCATTAAAACCTTGCATTAAAAACAGAAAAAAAAAAAAAAAAAAAAATCGACACTAACATTATATGGCGGGCTGTCCTCTCTCACAAACACATATGCTGCTTTTTTTGGTCGTTTTGTTTCTGGTTTTGGAGGTCGATTGTCGGGATCCTCTGAGAACATTGAAACACAGGAAAGTTTGTATTTCTCCGATCAGAAAGTATTATTTAAGTGCCGCTCCGACTGTTAACGATATCCGACCGATTGACCTCCACGGAGTCTGTATTTGTATGCTATCCTTCGCGCGACAGATGATTCGGAACGGTGACGAATATTCTCCTGCCTCGATTAAAACAGGAACGGTTTTCATTGCAGCCATGACCGACACCAAACCCGTGGGTTTTTTCTCACCCAAACTGCGTGCAGGAGTCACCGATCTGAATTCCACCCGTGCGTTTCCTGCATCGACTCCAAATGTGTTGCTGCCAAACAATTTCGAGGCTCAGAAAGGACTTCTCTTTAAGAATTTCATGATTTCCACGAACACGACAACCCATCGTGAACTTAGGTTAAATGCTGCCGATTTATCTTTCGATAAAGTCTCTGAGCTGCCGAGTTCTATTTTCAGCGTCTAACTTGTACTGAGTGTTCCTACCAAAAATGTGAGACGCACCAGAGCCAAATCCCCTCACAGGCCAGTTGCCTCTATTAACCTGTGAAACAACAGTCTCTCCTCTTATGGAGAAAATTCAATCTAACAAGAGCCGGCTGGAAGCGCTGCGGTCCCACCGAATTGTGCTCTTACTTACAGTCCGAGGGGAGGCTGCGAAAAAATGGTCAGTTTTAGAGGATCTGTGTCATTTTAAGTCATGTATTACTAACTTGGACGGTTCTTTCTTTGACTTTCCTCGTTCGTTTCAAGACTTGATTGTGTTATTTCTTGCATTTTCCTCAGTGTTGTTGGATCGCACCCTCACATCTGTTTGTTGGTGTCCTCGCGTTCACAGCAGTAACCAGACTATTATATTTCTCAACTGGACTGCTACTTTGAATTGTAATATTTCACCTCAGATTAAGTGTCTCATGCTTTGTTTGTTTGTTTTTAGTGCTCCCGATACTCTGAAATCATTTGTGCTGAGTTAATGATTTATCTCTCACATTTATTCAAATAAAGGTTTTGAAATCAACGCCGCTCTGACGCTTATTGCTCTGATTTGGAGCAGGGATTGAGGGAAAAAAAAATAATAATAACAATTTAAAATATTAATGCCAGCTTTTAACGATTAGAGGTCTGTCAAATTAAACTTGAGGGGAGGAAAAATGGGAAAGGAATGAATGTTGGCACCAGCCTCCAGGAAAAACCGTCTCCCCTGGGTAAGAGCAGCATGTGGCGCACTTGTGCACCACATGCTGAGTGTGTGTGTGTGTGTGTTGCTCTATCTCGAGGAGTAACTTTATGGCGTCGTGCACGGGTGAAGTTGCCGAAATGAGACGTCTTTTCTGAATTTGTGCGAACCGGATCTGCTTGCTTGAATGCAGTTTGTACCCACCTGTCGGGTTACAGAGCAGCTGCAGCCAAAGGCTTCTTCCTTCCCTGCAGGAAAAGTGCGACTGGGCTGGAGGTAAGGCGACGACAGCAGATCAGCGCTCTGTAATGCTTTGTTTTGTGTTTAAATGTTTTTTTTTTTTTTTTTTTGCATCGGTCGGAGGAATTACAGTCCTCGATGTGCAGGAACAGTTGCTTTAACCAGAACCTGAAATGCGTGTCTCATTTTTTTTTTTTTTTTTTTTTTTTTGCCACGCATTTACTGGCTTGTTTACACAGATTTCTCATTTCAAAGATGCTTTGTTGGACATGTGATGATGATTTTGCAGGTTTCAATATTTGCACCCACACTTTTTAAACTTCTTTTTTTTTTCTTCCTATTTTCACACAGAGAGATGTGCGAATGGATTATATAAGAACGTCAAGTCCTATAACTTCATTTTTTTTTTTCCCAGCTGCACTTTGCATTTAGACATTCAAAGAAATGAGCTGTTTTTTTTTTTTTTTTTGACTAGGCAGCAGAGCTCAGTGAAACTCTTGCTCTAAGTTTTTCTCACTTTTATAGTCAGTAGATTTCCTTCTGTGTTTTTGCAATTGACTGCAGGTAGGCTATTCTCTCCATGAGATTTTCCCTTTTTTTTCATGTAGACCATTTATTCAAATTGATTTTTCTTTTTTCTTACCAAGTGTAGGTACTTCAGTATACATAACATTACTTTGTCAAAAAAAAAAAAATTCTGAGCTGATAATGAAAGCTGAAGCAGTTTGATTTAATTGTGTTTATGCCTGTTATAGACTGAAAAGAAAAGAGTGACAGCAACTCCTGTGGGGACTCATCATCCTACCTGCGCCACAGAGACCTTGGGGCTAGATTGTTCATTAAAAAAAAAAACCTTACACAAACTGTTGCATCACAATATTCACCCTGGACTAACACCAAGACTGTAAGAAGACGCCGAGGACTCAGATCGGTCGACACTGGACAGAATGTCAGGATACTTGGCTGTTTTTTTGTCTCTCGGCATCCTGTCTCCCCTCTCTCTGGCCGGAGGAGCCTTTGACTGTGCAGAGAGGCAGACGCTGCTGACACCAATCACAGGCCCAGTGCAGCTCACAGACTGTTTATTGGAGTGCACCGGGATGACATATGTTAAAAAATTACAACTTCAAGATGAACATAATATACAGTTTACAGATTCTACAGAAGGTAAGGAACCCGTCTGTCGGTTTCAGCTCTACTTTAGCTTTAAAATTCTTCAAACTCTGACTTGTTATGACTTGATCATCATCGTCATTCAATGATCTGCACGCAAAGGCGGTCAGTCATCTTTTTTTTTTTTTCATTCTCAGGTGACCTCGGGGAATACTGTTGGTCCACAGAACTGAAGTGCACCGTAGGAGAGAGCTTTCAGCACGCCTATGTGGTGTTACCCATGGATTTACCTGCAGCAGACCCCGGACGCCTGCAGGTCCTGTCGGCCGCCTCCACGCTGCACATACACAGCAGTCCCACCGCCATCGCCGACAGCTGCGGCCTCCGTTATGACGTCACGGGGCACTTCAGCCCAGAGAACAGAGAGACGTTATTCTGCGTGAACGTCGTCAACCAGCAAGGTGCCTCGGGGGACAGCGTTCTTAAATGCCCGCCTTACCTGGTTACATTCTGGCAGAGAAATCAAAACCTATAAGGACGGAATCGTCTGCGACTGACCGATTCGCAGAGGTTGGTCGGTTGGTCGGTTTACCGTGGGACGTGTGCGATGATACAGGTGAATTTAAGTGCCTCTCCTGTGTCGTTTTGATAAAATGCCCAATGATTTGCAAGTAGCTCGCTATCACCTGCCACTGGATACACATCTCGACAGTTTCTGCTGTTACGGATTTGAAATGCCTTATGAAAACGCCGGTAGGGCTTTATTTTATTTTTTTGCCCTCTGTTCCACTTACTGCGTAATATCCAAGTCACCAGACAGGGAGCTGGTAGATTTTGAGTGTGGAGCAAAGTTAGTGCCTTCGTAACTGCATCACAAGTATGTTTTATTCGCTCTCCTGAGGCAGTATTACACAAATTTCCCAACAGAGATCTGATCTTAAATGTTAAGTAACCATAATAATCAGGGTTTAGGACTTGATTCCAGAAATAGGTCATTTTACAAGAGCCTTTTGCAGAATCTGGGTTTCTAACCCAGTTTCAGATTCAGGAACAGTGTGTTACACCACGTGTAAGAATGAAGTTTTGTAAACCGGCGTTTATCGCAAGTGTGCAAGTGTGAATGTTCGGGCCTCGGCTGGCGTCTCTCGGCAACACTGAAAACGTAATCCATCACGTGAAATATTTACTCAATGTAGACAATGTAGTCAGTTTCAAAAACATACAGACAAAAATATATATCATTAACCTTGATTTAATATCTTGACTGTTTTGACTCTTTCCAGTAAAGACTCATGGAAATGTTCTCTTTTGAATAGATATTGTAAATACTAGTTGTTAATAGTTGTGGTTTATGGATTTTTGGATTATTTTTTTAGAGCCATAGATTTATGATCAGGTCAAATGTGGAAACCACCATGTAATATCAAAAACCTGATTACTTTTCCAGTGTTTTACAACATACAAACAAACAAACAAACAAACAAACAATTGAGGAAAGGCAGGCACTTACACGAACGCATTTCAATGGAAACACAAAATCTGTTAGGAAACATTGTCCAGCTCCAGTGTTTGTCTGTTCGCTGTACACTTGCTGTATGTCGGTATGCGGTTCTCATTGTCATCTTATGTGAATCATCATTATTTACTAAAAATAAATGATTCATTGTCCGGTTAGTTATGCTCCCTCTTTTTTTTTATGCTGTGCTTTTTTTTCGTGTGCCCAAAACTATAGATATAGCGCCTCTCATTGGTCGTATTTGAAACTGACAGAAAAGAAATCCCACCCTGTAAACTTTAGATGGCGCAATGATCACGGGATATAATGTGAAAAGGACATTTTAAACTGCATTCCACAGTGCAAAATCACTAGAATGAGATCAGTTTCATTCTTACTTGCATTCACTAAAAGAGATGCTGTAAATGTGCGTGTTATTCACCGGGTTCCAAACATGCATCAATGGATAAAGATAAGATAAACTTTACTGATTCCCATCGGGGAAATTTCTTTGTCACGGTTATAATGCAAAAAAATAGGAAATAAATATGAATATAAATAGAAAGGCGGAAGACAGGAGATAGCAAGACCAAAAAAGAAAAAAAATCCACAAATAAATAGGCAGCAAACAGCATCAGGGATGACAATGGGCAACATAAAGGAACAGTGAGGGTGAAAAATACACAACTAGAACTAAATAACAATATAAGAGTGACAAAAATAAATAGCAATGAATAAGATAAACAAAAATAGGCAGGATAGGAGAGACAGCAGATTGAATGGATGAGGTAGTGAATGGGGAAGTGTAGTGAGATTGTAGAATTGTGAATTATATTCTATGAATTCCTGATACTTACTGAAACCCTGATTCTTATATTCCTCATGGTTAAAAATGATTCATGTTCTTATGCAGGAATGTATTGGCTGCCACCTTTTGCTAACCAGCATGACACAGCAACTGCAAAGGTTTGCTCTTTTTCTTTTTTGATCACTATTTTAGGATCACGATGCTCACCTAATAAAAAAAACATGAATGAATTTACCCTGCATTAAGACAGTAAGGGGAATTACGTAGTGTGAAAATGACAATGAAAACATGAATGTGGCAAAGAAAGTAACTATATTCTCTATGTTGTAGAGGTGTTTAAAAAATCACATTAGAAATGCTTCCATATGAGAGTTTTATGCTCTCATTTATTCAGTAGGATGAGTGAATTGACAAAAAGGGTATCAGTGGAAGTAGAACATCCGTTTTTTTTGTTACCTTCCAGAATGAGTATCTCAAATTAAATGTATCTAGTGGATCATGATTATCGAGGTCAAACCACCCCGAGCATGTCTGATCTTGTCTTTTGGATTCGCGGAGGTCTCAAAGCATGTGAGGGCTCTGAGTCACTCCTTGGTGTGAAGTGCTGTGGGGGAAAAAAAATAAAAAATCAGCAAACCTACAGTATCACAGTGCATTTAGATATTCAGGTAGAGGGTGTTCTGTTGGCAGTCGGCGGCGGCGTTATGTAACCACACAGAACGCGTGTCCAGTAACGAACCCGCAGAGACCTGCAGTAACTCATGCCACTGCCAGGCAGACACACTTCTTTTTTTTTTGTTATCCTGCATCCATCCTGTGTGCCCTGATGAGAAGCATGATAAAAAAATGTGTTGAATTTGTTGGGGGTAAGGGAGAGACACAAGGTTGGTACATTTTTGACTTTTGAGCAGGAATCTTTTGTCACTACTTCACATTTTTAAAACAGACATCATGCTGTGACATCCTGTGACTACCCCCACTCTTTTATATCAAATTATTCTCTAAAATAAACAGTGGCAATACTTTAAATGTAAAAAAAGAAAAGAGAAATAAAAACATTTCATAAATTTGTGTATTTTTTGCCCAACAATGTGTCTGATTTTGTTTTGTTTTTTTTCATGTATTTTAATAGTTAGTCGACTATCACAGGCAGCTCTCGGTATATTTTGCTTTAAAGTGACCTTTTATCACTAATGTCATGTTTTCCATGTGTTTTTCAAAAAAAAATACTCATAATGGTTGTTTTTCAACAGTAATTAAAACTCACATTGTTCCACTGCCAATTTCCAAAAATAATTACCATGTTTTGAAACCATGGAATTTAACCTATCAAATAGAAGCCCATTTTGTGACAATGTAAGCCATCATCATCTGCACAATATACAAAAAACAAATGGTTATTAAACACCAGAGGCGATTTCGCAAAGGTTCATGTTAAACGTAGCTGCGAGAGATAACGCACCGGGAAAAAAAATGCCACTCTAACAATGTCTGTTATGAATTCAGATGCCACATCCGTTGAGATACATTCATGATGGTTTTGTAACAATACACCAATTAACACAAATATGTAGTAATTATTTTTTTCTTTAGAGCAACAAAATTGTCCTGTCATTGTCCCAAAATACAACAAAAAAAACAATCAAGCACAGAATAACACATACAAATAGAAAATCAATTTGTACTTCAGTAATTGCCTGACTTTTATATTCTAATACAGGACATACCAGATTTTCGTACATTTATTTGGGGGGGGGGAGAAATGTATGATAATTGTTTTTTTTTTTGTTTTTTTTTTTGTTATTAGACTTCCCAACAACCAAGGGGAGACAATAAATAAAGCATAAGAAACTTTTTGAAAACAATCTTCTCATCAACTAGATGTAGTAAAGCAAACATCCATGGCTGTACCATGTCTGTCACACAGGGGTCATCGTACAAACTTTTGGTAAACTGGAGTGATAAGCGAAACAAAGTGAATACTAAGCCCTGGGTGAAGATGATAAATTATTTTTTTTGCTTCTACACTTATAAAGGAAAAAAATATGCGGGATAAATGTTTTTTTTTTAGTTTTTGTTTCTTGGACTGTATAAATCCGAGTTCGGTCCCCTGATGGCTGAAAGGAGTAGAACAATCCAGTAGGCAGCAAGAGTGGACGGCAGGCAAGCGGACTCGGTTAGCAGGCAACTATCAAACAACGTCGGCGTGACAGTCGTTTTAACTAACAAATTGACTTCACCGATAAAAAAAATGTGACCCAGTGGGAGGACTACCTCGTCGAGGACTGTCAGAAATTCATGACAGCCAACTTTGGTTGTCGTGAGAGCCGCACCATGGCATCTCAGTCAAGGTAGGCAGACGCAGCTAGCTGCTAGCATCTGGGCGCTAGCTCTGTGCCTAATGTTAATTAGCTGTTCACTTCACTTTTGAGTGAAGCTTTAGTTTCCAGATTCTGCAGAAATGCCACAGTAGGGGGTTCTGGTGTATTTTTGTATCGGTCATTGTAAATCTGACAGACTTTTCGGGCATTAGTTTGACAAACTATTCGAGGAGGAGGTGGAATCAGCTGGAAAGAGCGTACTAGACGTAATGTTTTACCAGCTGGTCAACAGGGCAGCTTTGTTGATAGCGTTGTTTTTACGTGAATGACGCATTGTTTTCAAGCAAACACCACTTCCGCTCTGATTTTACGCATATATTCCTCTCAAAACTCAAACGTCACATTGTATTTTTAGATACATTTGCAGAATTCCATTTTGCTATTTGTCTACACTGCCTTATGTCGCCTCAACTTTCTTGTGGCACTCGGTCATATTGCAGGTCATTATTTAGCAGGCGTGTTACTGAGAATAATAATGTGAAGTTACCAGTTTGAACACTTTTTTCCCAAGCCTAATTTAAAATAAATAAGACTAGAAGAGTTAGTTGTTTATGTTAAATTGTCATACTCCATGTGGTTAAGCCTCTCCCTTTCCAGCTGATAATCCCATGGGCTTTAAAACTTAAATGTCAACAATAAACATGTACTGTGCATTAAAATATGTTTTTGTATGAGAATGATTAAAAAAATACTGTCATTAGTCTATCAAAACAGCAAAGATATTAAATTATATTAATTTTGTGATAAGCAATTTACTGTTATCAGTAGAAATGTGAAACACTGATCTAAGAATCATTACATCTTTTTATTTGACTGTCCATGTCATTGAGCAAAATAAAATGATTCAAAAGCATTTTTCCCGCGGATTTGAATGAATGGACTCCATTTCCATTATTGAAGTTTAACTCATGCTTTACTTTTTAACTGAGTATCATTGCACATTGTGAAACTAAACATTTATTACTTCATCAAGTAAATTGATGTTTGAAGCAAAAAGAGACAGAAGATTTGTTTCTTCAGGGAAAACAAAGGCTTTACCATTGTGTTTTGCAACGGAAAAATGACTAAAAAAAGGAATACATTGCCATGGAAAATACATTTTTAAATTGATACATATAGAAGATACAGCAAATTAATATTATATGACTTTTAGTTGGTTTTCATCTTCGTAGCATGAGCTGACTATATCATTACACCCTGGTGTCAGTATATAGCATTTCAGGGTATTTGAAAATAGCAACCTATCTGTTTCATCACACCATTAAAAAACTATGCAGCACAGCCTGTGTGTAAATCAGTACATTGGGCATGTTTTTTTAACACTACTGTCCATATGCTATTGAAATATTAACCTAACATTTTTAAATGTTGTCACTTGTCAAAAACCAGCAATTGAGGAAGTTCTAATCACTTGGAGTGTTGCATTTTTTTTCGACATAGAAGAGTGAATTAATAAAAATCTACAAAGAATGAAAGATTTTCAATTTTGGAAAACGAATAACAATTTTGATGTTCCTCTTGTGCAAATTCCATTTTGAGAAATTTATGTTGCACTGTCCAGCAGCTTTCTGTCTTTGACAGTGTCTTCGAAACTCCTCCCCATCAAGTAGTTTGGTCTGGTTTTATGATTGCATGGTTTTGGTCCTTGCAATTAGGAAGTTGGTGAGTTTCTGGTCTTATCGTGCTACTGCAGAAAGACTGTCGTCGATCTTCTCTTCTTCCATCAACAAAAGTTAGTGTGGACTAGTGACAATCACATGAGAGAGGTAAAGCTCTCCTTCTGTTTGGCAAATGAAATGCTGGACTCATCAGAAGCACCCTGGTTGCAGTTTGCAAAGAATTCAGATATGTTGGTATGCTGCTGAGTTTGTGCCGGTTTTTGTCTTTGTCGCAACAAAGTCAGAATGGTATCCTATGTTTGTCCTTGAGGAGAAAACATTGTAAAAGGGTAGGTTTTTGCAAGAGCCAGATAGACAGTTTTCAGACTTGGGCTGATGTTGATTTTTCGAGAGAAGTAATCACTGATTGCAGATTGGACAGCTAAATACAGGCAGCAAGATAAATTCTCACCATCTAAGAAGTCAAAAGTTAAGCAGTTTAGTTGCAAAAATGTCTTGTTTGCCAACCCTGGCAAGTCTGCACAAAAGTTGAATAATTTCACACATTTTGCAGCACTAAACTGCATTTAATAGAAATTAATTTTGGGCCCTCCTCTAATACTGTATCCAGATTACATTTCAGTATGTAGCCATGACAGTGATGCATGTGTCTCATGACATTGCACCATGACTCAATCTAGAGTGGCCAGTGACTAAATTTGTGCTCAATTATTATTAATTGAATGAATTATTTTGTAATGAATTATTACAAAAATTATAGTAATGTGAAGCTTGGCCAATTGTACAATCAAAGGAGCAGAAATGTCCATACCATTTTCATTGAAATTCTGCAACAGCAATGGTTTTACCTAGATGCCCCATCTACAACTCATTCCTCTGAAATAATAGAATATCATTGTTTGGTACATCCTCTTGACACTTTTGTTTATTCTTTATTGGCCAAAGAATGTCGCAATTACATTCACCTTTACTTTACTTTGTTAATAATAGCCCTTCTTTGGGGAGCAAGAATATAATAAAGCTGAAGCAGCTAATCTGTTTTATAGAATCCAGAGCTGCAATAGTTTTCCTCTTGTTAATGAATCACTTACTATTCTATTAATAATCAAAATTTACAAGTCATATTTTGAGAATCAATTCAAAATTGCCAATGTCATCAACTGAAATTTGATAATAGATTTTTGAACATTGTGGGATTTGGACTAATCATGTAATTGACTTAAATCAATGAATATATTCATAGGCTGCATATCTTGTACACATAGGTCCACTCTAAGATTTCTCACACCATTCCAGACATGAATATAATGTGCTCAGTTCCAGCGATCAAGACAAGTCTTGTCATTATCCTCTTCCCAAAACTAGCTATTTCAATCTGTCGGACCTGTGGTGATCCCCTCAGGCTACCTGACATTCAGCTCCCTTGGAGTCTCAGCTAAACCCTCTTCATCATCATTATCAGCATTTACTTAATTCATTTATTTTTGTTTTGAATGCAAAAAGAAACAATGTTTGCCTTTTTAAGAAAAAAAAAAAGACTGGCCATTTTAGTAGGACATGTTGTTTTACTCTGGAAAACATCCTCAAAAGGGACTCAGTACTACAGCTTCACAAGAATGGCTCTCTGACAGTTCTACTTCTTATCACCCCGCCTTAAACTTGGGTACCATTCACATCCTGATTAGAAACAGATGTAACAGGGTGTTTCCATCTTATTTTAAAAGATTTTATAACCTGTTTTTTCTTCTCCAAGCCAGCATGATACCCCAGACAGTCTACTTGGCTTTGCTAAATGCAACATCCTTAGCTGGCAGAACTTTAAGACTAATTTGTAAAGGTCACAGTTACCGTTCGTCTGTTTTTAATGGAAACGTGACAAATAGGACAATTGATTAAAAAAGTGAAAGTAGCAGGATATCAGAAAAACAACATGAATGATTAGTAAAACTTTACACAGTCAGTTTTAAATTACTGTAATTCTTTTTGTTTGCTTGAGCAGTCATTCTTTTTTCAGTCTTCAATGTTTTTCTTTTTTCTTTTTTTGGTCCGTCAATTATGCAAAGCGACTCAACCCTTCAAGATGTAACTCTTGCTTCTCTACCAATCTAGTTTGACTAGTTTTGTGGCAATCAAAATGTTCACTGAGCCAAACTGTGTTGTTGACTGTCTTCTAATTTTTCATTTCATATTCAAGCAGTTTTTTTCTTGCCTTGTCATATTTGATTGTTGAACTTATCTATTTAGAGATTAAAATAGCATCTAATGAAAATAACATGCAGGCGTACTCACTGATCTACTCAGATTGCTTATTGTTGAACCCTCAGTGAAACCTTCACATGCATGTTGAAATCAGTTGATCAATAATAAGATTTGATTGCATGTACATGAAGTGTGATTTCATATCTCGGGCTTTTTAATTTTAGAACATCATATAATGTGCTTTTTTTTGTTTTGGACATGTGCCCAACTACTTCAGATGGCATCCATGCTCCATTAATGAGCAGGTACTCATCTGTTTGGCATCGTACCAGATATTTGGTGCTCTTGCTGTTGCCATGGAAGCTGCCCATTGGGGTTGCGATATTCGAGGAGCCTCCATACTGTATTTTTGGGGAAATAACAAACAAATCTTCCAAATAAACTCAGATTTTTTTTCTATTTTCAATTTTTATTTTTTTAACACACGTTTTAAACAAATAACTGGGTCTTATCCAATTGCACCTATGGTTTTTCCACAAACCGTAGTCAGTTGCTTATCTCATAATTCCATATTGCCATTGCAACGTTTTAGTAAGTCATCAAAATCCTTCATGTCATCTTTGGGGACCTCGCTGAACAGATGTTAATGTTGTAGTGAATCCTCATGGCATCTTGGTCCAATTACACCTGTCTGTACAAATGATAGGCACTGTATGTTCTCCCTTAGGACATTGCTGCTATGTGATAATTAGCTGTCTCTAGATTTTACGACGTTCGTATCCAACACAGATTTCACAACAAATATGCTACAAAATGATGAAATAATAGGCAGCCTTTGTTATAATCCGCCTCATTCTTGGTTTTATGTCAAGGTTTCCATTTTCATGTTGCTCCTATACTGCATTGAATTCTGGTATGTTCATCTGTAACTGTTTTGTAACAAAAATATTGTAAATTCATTGTTCTTTGTCCTACAGTGTGTATGATGAAGAAAGGAATCGTCTTCGTATCCAAGCATGGGAACAAAGGAACCAAGAAACATGTCAACCCGAAGAACTCAATCGTGAGAATGTGCCTCTTTTTGGGGAACCATACAAAGTAAGGAACCACAAAGTGAAATATAAATGATCAAGTGAGAATTTTATTATTACATTAGCTGTTATTATTTAGATTTAGAAATGTATGAATTCAAATCCACAACACATTTTCACAGAACTCTGTTGCAGCTTTGAACCATCACAACCTATGAAAACTATTTGAATTTAATTGCAATAAAATGTGCAAAAAACAAGAAATAATATTCCAGGACGAAAGCTTTCACCTATGCTTAACATTCCAGTTTTTGCGGCACTCACACAACTTCAGAGTGGCCAAGTGATGGCATTTTATATGGTTGTTTTATTTGAAAATTGGTCACAATTTATCTGACTAGTTTGTGAGAAAGACACAATACCCCTTTTTTTTTCTTACTGTACTTAATTAATAGACTTACCACTCCAAAGTATATAATCTTCTATGCTCGATAAGGATTTAATGAACAATATTGGGAAAATATTTTTAACCTGGAATCAATCACAGATGTCTCCCTAGGCTTAATATTTTACACGTTTCTTATGCCCAATGTAAAGTTATATTTATTTTTCAAAGTACATTAAGAAATATATATGTATCTTCACATAGCTCCTCAGTTTTTTTAGTCTTTATCCTTTTGAAAACATGCATTTCAACAGTTTTCACAATATGTCGCACAGATTAACTGTAGCAGTTAAGAAAAGTACAATTTTCAAAATATTTATCTTACTAAATGCTTGCCTTTCCGCCTTTCAGACAAACAAAGGGGACGAGCTCTCTAACAGAATCCAGAGGATGCTCGGCAGTTATGAAGATGTGAATAATCAAAAAGCCTCTGCCCCCCAGCCTTTACCGCCATCCACTTACACAAAACCCGATCAGGGTCACCCATACATAGACAAGTCAGTCAAGCCACCATTCCATGATAAGATCCCTCACTTGTCCGCCCAAAGCCAAACAGTCCCCACCGGTTACTCCTCTCAGGCCATGCGGGCGTCCACTATTGCCTCTTCCCCAAACACCCAGGGAGATTCATCTACGTTGCCAAAGGCTTACTTGAAACACAGTCAACTCAGCCAGTCACCACAAGTACAGAAGAAGGGTGACACCTCTTCAAATCTCAAGGAGCAAGGAAGCCTTCCTCAGGAAATATCTGTTCAGTCTCCTGATACTAAATCAACACCATGCCTACATTCCAGTGACCATGATAACACTGAGTCCAAAGACACCTTTAACTGGAAAGAGTCAACAGACTACCACAGTTCCACAGCCATGGACGATTCCTCATTGAACTTTAAGCAGTCCTCCAAAGATGCATCCCTGTCTCAAACCACCAAGGGTAATGTACAACACTCGCAGACCTTTCCTCCGCTCCCGTCATCCAAGCAGCCCAGCCTAGTCATCATGGCTCAGAAACCAACAGCATACGTGCGGCCAATGGACGGTCAGGACCAAGTGGTCAGCGAGTCACCCGAGTTAAAGCCTTCACCAGAGCCATATGTTCCTCTACAGGAGTTAATGATCAACAAAACAGACAACAGCAAAACAAAGATTTCACCTGAGTTTCTAGAGGTGAGTGGATTTTAATTTTGGATCGGTGGTGTGATTCATTGTTTGATTTGTGTTTCAATATTAATTGTGAAATTGCGCCGAATGAGATTCGACAAATGCAAGGAATAAAATCAGTCTTTCGAGGCAGTCGTCTAACTCTTAAGTCCCCAACCCTCGGTCCCCGGGTCGGCACTGGTTGGCGGATCATTTGGTATCGGTCCGCAAAGAAAATATTTCTTGGTACAAATCATAGTTTTTCCATTAGACCCTCCGGATCTAATTTTGAAAAACGACCGTTTCCGCCTTTGCCTTGCTGCCGCACTTAATAATATGATTGGCTAATATAAAGTGTAATCATTGTATTCAGTTTAAATACAGTGAATAGACAGAAGTTTTAATTCTTTTTATATTGTTATATTTATCATTGTTAGATTTCTTAAAAATAATAAGGTATCAAAAATTAAGGATCTGATGTTTGAATATGGTGACAGGACAAGGGGGGGTTGCTTCTCAACTCAGTGGTCTAGGTTTGTGTTGTGTTGTACTAAGCACTAAGAGGATTGTGTCTGCTGATCTAGGATGTTCTCTGAAACCTCCACATAGTTTTGATATTTCTGCTTGGCTGTTCAGGCGTTTCTAAAGGTCTTGGACTTTCTTTGTTGTAGAGATTCTGGCTGAACTCCAGTTCAACTCCATTCATCTGCTCTGTCACACACAAACACACAACCCCTTGCACCTGCAGCCCCCCCCCCCCCCCCCCCCCCCCCCCCCCCCCCCACTCTCCTGCTGCAACACAGCTGAATAGTTCACTTTTTTAACAGCTTTTTACTGCCTCACCAAATTAGTGCAGGATAGTGTTGCAGTGACATCTGCATCATCTACAAAAAAGATTTTGGGTTCAGCACTGTCTGCCTGTCAGCAGGACCATGCAAAGTGCATTAAATTTTGATGAATAGCCATTTATGTATTTAATTGCACAACAGAGCCGGGTGTTCTTCAATACATTTTCAGGAAACATTGATTTTTTTTTTTAAGAGGACAAATTGAGGGTAGTAACTTCACATCCTTAAAAAAATATTCCCTGACATATGGTATATAACGTGCTCTCCTTGAATCTCCATCGTAAGTTGCCATAGTTATGGGAGTGGTGTTGTGGGGGCATCGGCCCCTGTTGGGGTGTCCGGAGGCTGAGTGGTCCTAGCTGATGGTCTGGACTGAGAATACTTGACAAGCACCTGGATGATAAATAACAGGATGTCCATTAGTCAGTCCTGGGAGTGAAGATTGTCAGCAAGGTTTTGGTGGTCAGGCCTCGACCCATGACGTTTGGTCAAACTGGGACCACTGTGGTGCTAAGCTACATTTTTTTTTAGTACATTTATGTTCTAACTTTCACCTGTTGTCACGAACTTGGGTTCATGACCAAAAAAAGCAAGGTTGTAAAGAGTTTGCTCTGCAGGGTGGCAGGGCTTAAGCCTCAAACAGGGTGAGGAGCACAGACATCAGGCGGCAGCTCAAAGAAAAGGTCCTGCCTATCTGCATAGAAAGTAGTCCATTTATGTGGATGTCACACTTATCAATGATAATCAAGCATGTATGTTACACATTGTTGGTGTTACACGCTGAAATGTTAAGTGACTCATAGAAAATTGAAGTTCCACAATATAAATTTACAATAAGATGTTGCTCTTGAAATGTAACAACTATCATTTACTCCATTAAGATGTACTATTTAAAGTAAAGGACCTCTGTGCTGTTGAAGTTAAATGTTGAACACCAAGTAGTGTGAGAGTGTCCTCATGTTGTGTCTCTGAGTAGGCACAGACTCCGTGGCTGTGTTCAGTATGTGTTTTACATGTTTGTTTGACTTCTGCAGGCTCTGATAACTTCACCTCTTGGCTCAGTAGGACAATAAATGAGCTTTGTCACTGACTTACATAACAGCTCTATGGACCCAATCTTTTAGACCATATCTCGAATAGTCTATTCTGAAATACTGAAAAGGGGGCCTTAAAACAAACTGGAATTCAGCCCTTTCACTCAATCCCACACGGTATCTGCTGTTTGCTCATGCTGCTGCCAGATACTAGATATTACGTCACTCCACTTTCTTGAGGTGCAGACAGTGATGCTTGATTATTGATAGATGTCTCTACTAATGGGTAAAACCTGACTAGGAATCTGTCCAAACAAGAATCCATTTATTTTTTTTATATTTTTATCGTTCAAAGTTAGGTATTGGTGATTTAAAAAAAAAAAAAAAGAATTAAAATACAAAATAGTGCATCAATTAAAATGATTTTGTATCACAACTTGGGGTGTCTAATCATTGGTGCATATGGAGGTAGGATAACTGTACATGCCATAACTTTTTGTATGATATTGTTTACTAAAGGAATTCCACTTCAAATGTCATTTTTATTTAAAAAAAAAAATGCGCTCCAATGTCCTTGGTGTCCTAGAAATATGTAATTGTTTCTTCACTCCTTACAGACAAGTGAAACTCTTTGCGTGGAGGACATTTTGAGGGTAAGTTAAGTTGATTTTGTTGTGTACTATTATTTATTTACAGTGCAGTAATATACAATTGTTCAGCTATTTATGGATGACATTAAATATTTTCAAACATCGTGTCTTATTGATAGTCCAAATAGATATCAGTGGTGAAATCCACATCGCAACTTTAAGAGGACACTTTATATTTAGGATTATTCCTGTTTCCCCTTCTCAAGATTGTATTTTAGGAATGTCTGGTAAACATTTCCTATTAAAAAACAATTTCTTAAAACAAGTGCCATAATTCCAAAGTCTACTGTGAGGAGAGTATCCAGATTGCTGCAGAAGTAGCTTGATCATCTTATGAGCAAAATATTTGATTCTTTGTGCATCAGAGGTCAAATGGTAGAAAGCGGATAAATACATCTGAGAGACACTTAAAGGATACTAGACTTAATATGTTTTGGACATTCCAACTTTTGATCAATTGGTTGGAACTGAGGCAAGGAGACTAAAAGAGTTATTTTTGCGTGAGACTTAGAAGACGGAGCGAAATAGGGAAAAAAAAAAATTCAACATTCCTTGGCGGTATCAGATCCACAGTGTTCTGAGCCAAGGACACCCAGCCTTCAATTGGCCGCAAGCTCCACATCCATGATTCATTGGAAGCTCTTGCACTGAGCGAGCTGCTGGGATCTGCAGCAGCTGCAGCTTGATCACTCTTCATCTTAATGCTCAGGTCTGGAGAGGAAGGTCATTGCAGCACCAGGCGGTCCTTATTACAGATGGGAAAAAAAGAAATCGGATTAATTATTTGCCCTAATGTATAGACATTCTCCCATCAGAAAAAAGAAAATCTAGTTTTGTTGCTTTCACCTCTACATTTAAGTTTTCAATGTTAAGATTTAAATTATTTGGGCCCTACAGCTATAAGAATGTCTGTCTGTAAAACTCAACATTTTTCCTCATGCACAGAAAAATATTCAGCCATCTTTTACTTTGATATTTCCTGCTATTCTTAAATCTAGTGGTATTCATTTGCATTTTTGCTTGAATTTTAATATGGTAACAGAGTACAGACTGCCAGTGATAGTTCTATAGTTACTTATCAGATGTTTGTATGTCAGGCCATAATTAAATGTTCTATAATCTATTTAACTACTAGTACACCCTCTGTCTCTTCTCTTTGTGTGTGTGTGTGTGCGCGCGCGTGTGCGTTGTGTGCGTGTGTGTGTGCGCAGGCGCGCGCGTGTGCGCGCATACAAAACTTTCTGTGTATTTTTGATCTGTCACTTGGCACAAAAGTCATTCTTTGTCTTCTTTAGAAAGGTAACCAGTCATTTTGTTGATTAGCAAAGCTCAGGATGACACAATTTACCAAAAGTGATTTGATTTATGGTCACAGAACTATTTACTGAGCTCTAAAAAGAGATTTGTGGCTTTTGTGTCCTAAAGATGAGCGCATGTTTCCTTCCTTTACTCATCCATCTCTGCCAACTTGGTTTTTGGTATATTTTTATCCTTTACAGAAGTGTTGTCTTAAGTAGTAAAGTAATATTGGTACAGTGTTCTGTGCGGTCCCCCTTACATGTATTGTATTTTAAATGTATCTGGTCCTCCTACAGGAGAAACAGATAAATTGTCAGTGTTCCAGTTATGATTTTTTGATATATATGACTTTTTTTTTTTTTTTCTTTTGGTTCACTTGGTTCACTGACTTCTGTCAAATGTTTCTTTTTAGGAAATGACCCACTCATGGCCTCCTCTCCTGACAGCGCTACACATATCCAGCACAGAAAAAAACCCTGCTCTAACCAAGGTAATATTATAAAAAATAAATTCAGTAATTGGAATGTCCTTGCTCAATCTTTTCTGTAAGAATTGTCCAAAAAGTGTTTTTTCTAAAAAATCCTCTTGCACCTATTTCTAGTCAAAAGCTAAACTGTCGGACAGAATACTCTAATTATTTAGTAACAGACTGATTATCCAAAGCCAAACGTCGCAGGTTGTGTTTATCGGTACTTATTTGGGTAAAGAAAAATTCCTTTCATTAAATAAGTGTAAATGTTTACAAATTGTGGAAAAGTGACTCAGATTTAAAAATTGTTGATACTCTTTCTTCACAGGAAGAAAGAGTGCATGTATCTTCATGTCCTGGACAAAGTGAGTAAAGACGGAGTTATCCAAAACAGTTAAAATACTATGCCAGGATAAATCTTTTAAAATGTTTTAGACAAAAAAGGCACTTATGTTTCCATTTACATTTGCCGGTTGGTAGTTTTTCTTCTTTCCTTTATCACTCAGTGTACACATTTAATTTTGCCTTTCTTGCTATTCATTGAATTACTGGCCTTGTAATTGGAAATCCAGTCAGTTCTCCCAGATTTATGAAGCTCCAGACTGCAGCACAAGCTGGTTCAAAAAAGGTTGCAGTGTTTTATCTTTCCAAGTGAAAAGTCTTAACCGAAACATACTGTATTAAAGGCCTCTAATAAAACTACACTTTTTGGAATCTTTTTTCTGATTAACTCTCACCAGATGTTTTCAATGGAAAAATGAAATCATGAAGCAAAGAGAATTGGTTTTTGGCTTCTACCGTCTCGAATGGGCCAGTTATAATAGATGGACAGGCAGTGGGTTAAAAAGAGGGGTTTTCAGATACAGAATAGTGATTTTTTTTTTTTTTTGTTTTGCTTCTTTCGTTTGATGTATTTCAATTGTGTCATTCCAGAAACCTATGACAACTCCTCGACCAATCAGTCCCATCCGAACCAACAAAGCACATCTTTGTGAGTCACTTTTGTGTGTGTGTGTATGTGTGTAGGTGTGTGTGTGTGTGTGGTCAGATGCTCCACCCGTGTATAAGTTGCATTCAAACCAGTTAGCCATACCCTAGTTTGGATTGTTAAAAAGGAACAATGTGTAATCTAAAAAACTTAATTGATGGATGCAAGATAGATGTAGTTGAGTCAGATTTTATTCATATATATACACATACTTATTCTTGGATGCTTTGTGATTCACACTTGAAAGACTGCAATTCACAAATTTAAGTTCAAAAATATATCTTTTCTTCCGTATCAGTCATTGGTTGAGCAGTTATTTTTGGCCAAGCATGTTCTGTCCAAAAAATTCTCTCACCAGAAATGTTCTCAGTAAATTTAGTACTAATGCTTTCAAACCAATACTATCTGGCTGCAAATACTAAAGCTGATTAAATCTTGAG
Organism: Fistularia commersonii; assembly: GCF_037954325.1. Lineage (NCBI taxonomy): Eukaryota > Metazoa > Chordata > Actinopteri > Syngnathiformes > Fistulariidae > Fistularia > Fistularia commersonii. The sequence continues at coordinate 3,485,001 of NC_141292.1, forward strand.
AAATGGTTTCAAGTGTAGGGGACTCCTCATTGCTTGGCTTTGGGCAGGTTTTCAGATATTCACTCTTGTTTAAATAACATTGTTGTTGAATAATCCGTTGTTTGTCTCTTGTGTCAGGGAATCCACATTGAGTCATCATTGCAGGGCAATCATTTGTAAAAAAAAAAAGGGTTTACCTGTTCTTCAGTTTTCGAAATAGATTTTGAGAAAAATGGTTTTAACTAAAAAATCTATAAGGCGTTTTTCATCTTGCTCTTGTTACAGTTCAGCCGAAGCAGCACATTCCAGCGGGGTTGAGTCTGCAAGTACCAGTGACTCTGAAAGTAGCTCGAGATCAGAGTCGGACAGTGAAAGTGCCACTGAGAAGCTCTCGCAACCCCCAGCGAGTAGCTCGAAAACTGAGGTAATCTGTCTTTTGTTTTTCGTGTGCACGTTGAATAGAGTTCACAATCCATTTTGTTTGGTCTTCCGCGTGTGACACATAATTTCTATCTCTAGCCCGATGCACCGGCAGTGGCACATGGTGATTGGCAGTTGGGGAACTGGATCAGGCCAAGCCAACAGAACTCAAGCAATGAAAGTCAAGGTGGTGTGAACATTTCCGACAGTCCTGCTCACAAACAGCTACAGCCCCATCGAAGACTCAAGCAATCCAGCGTAGAGGTGATCGACGCCATCGGAAACTCAAAACCTCACCTTTTTTCTCATCAAAAAGAATTCAACAGGAACTCTCCCACAGTCCAAAAAGGTGTTGAAAGCGCTCATGAAAACAATTTTGAGCAAAGTGGCCAAAAATCACCCTCTGTTGCTCACAGCAGCTGCACCACAACAAGGAACCTTACAGGCAGCACACACTACACCAAACCGGGGAAAAAACTCTGCTCAGATCACACTGAAGCAGCTCTTTGCGGCAGGCCTGCAGAAGCTGTAGCCACTCGAGAAAAAGACCCTTGTTTCACAGATAGGCCAAAGGTCAAAATGAAAAGTGGATGCCACAAGAAAAGCAAGGCCAGCAACAAAACGAAAAACAACAGTGAGAGGACTTTGAAACACACCTCATTTGACAAACTGAAGGCCGAATCAGATCTCGGGAATGAAATCCCCAATACTGCCCCTTGTCCATCCTGTGGTGTGAGATGTCCTAACCCCTGCTCCTGCCTCAGCCGAAGTCCTGCCCAGCCTGACCAGCTGTTTCCTATGTTACCTGTCAAAAGTAGTTGTAGTAAATCTAAGACAGAAGGCATCTACCAGAAGGGAACCAAGATGCCTCTTGAAACACACGAGCACTCCCAGAAGACCAGGCATACGGGCAGGGGTTCTCAGGGCCCGAATAGGCCTCTGACTTCCCTGCTGGTGAAGATTGATCTACGTCTGCTCTCAAGGGTCCCCCAGGCTTCAGCCATTCACAATGCCAGTTGTCTCAATGCAGAGACACTGACATCGGTAACTGAGCAAAAAGAAATGACCATTAGCACCTCTGTGAAACACAAGCAACCCAAAGCAAGCAAAAAATCTGTTCCTAAAAATGTGAGACATATGAAAGTTTTCACAGTAACTGCATGTTCATATGGAAAAAGTTAATGATTTTATTTTAAAATCTTGTGACTTCTAGGTTGACGGGGATGACAAAACACTTCCCAGGAAGAAACGGAAACTGGAGAAAAAGAATAAATCATCAGCCAGTGATTCTGTCAAAGTGGAGTAGGTCACCGCAGTCACAAGCCTCCTAATGTGTTTTATGTTTATCAAGAATAACTTAATGGAAAATTACAAGATTCTTCCAGGCTTTTATCAGAGTGAATCAGAGTGAGAGAGACAGAAATCCAACTGGCCGAGATTGAATGAAATGATGAAATGTTTTTTTTTTGTTTTTTTTTTGGTTTTTTTCAATTTCAAATAAGTCTAGATTTGCCTCTCTTTGTCTTAGTTTTTCTGCCACACCTTGCGACAAAGAGGCGGAGTTTGCCGGTGTGCAAACCAGTTGTACCTGTGGCTCATTTGGCCTAATGATCTCTGTCAATCTTTCCCCAACAGATGTTCAAGAAAACAACCAGATAACCAGAAGCAAAAGAAGATGAAAAAAAATGATGCACATTTGCAGAAACCTCCTGCAGTCAGACATACTAATGAAGACTCAAAGTTCCCTAAAAGGTTTTCTGGTGAGGCTCTGAAAGAGGATGTTAAGAGTAAAGACCCTTTAAAACAAAGGAAGACAAATGGGAAAGAGAGACAGCGCACCGCTACCAAAAAGGTAACACCTACATTATTAGCGCCTGCCATTTATATATGTTAGTTGAATTTTTTTAAGCTGATGCTGATACGAGACTTTATTGGTTAATGTCAATGCTATCGGGGAAATGATAAATTCTGTGTTGCATTCCAAATAAAAACCTGTTTTGTTCACAGACTGCCAGTGGAGCTGTGACCCACAGGCCCCTGCTCAAATTTGAGGACAAGTAAGATTCCGCTCTTGAATGTATGGATTGATGTAATTTTTTTTAACCCCCCTCCTATCTCAATCAAAATGTGATGGTTGCATTTTGCTCTGAGCCGAAGTCTTCCAGTCTTCTCATATCGGACAGAGGTGTCCAATATGAGGTGTACACTGTGGTAGTGTATTGAAAGCTATGAAATGTGATGCTCTTTGGTGCCATCTAATGGGTGCATGTTCAAAAGCTACAAGAGGCAAAATGCTTTTCATGAATTGAACAACAGAATTCAGAACTAAACTAGTCAGTTTTACATATTTTGCTTGCATTTCTTCACACAAATGTAACTGGCACAATATTTCTTTTTTTACCCGTGTATAAGATTAACCTCTGTTCAGATGAGCCACTGCATCGTCAGTATTTTCTCCTTCACATTAAACTGAATTGTAGTCAAATTAAATGGACTGTGTAAATTCTTATTGTTTTAATCTGTAGGTCATGTTGCTAATGGCCCACTATGTAAAAGTGTGGAAAAATACATTTGTGCCAATGTGATTTTTAGCAACCAGTAGTTGTGAGAAATTTAAAAAAAGGGTGGTCCAGGCTAGTAACTAAATGAATAAATGGATTTAACTACCTTTCAGGATTTGTTGAAGCCAGTTTAGTTTGAGGGGTGAAACATTCAATGTTATTAATTGTTATTTTTATACTGCATCCTTTCTCCCACTATATCTTTCACCTGCAGGCAATTTCCCGTGAAACATTACATAAAAGAAGCCAAAAGATTAAAGCACAAGGCTGATGCAGAGGTAAGTGTCCATTTGTGAATTTATGGTATTACTGCAGATAATTTTGGAATACAATTTAAGCACAACCTCTTTGTTGGTCTATTTTTTTTAGTCGGACAAGTTTCTTAAAGCTTTTTACTACCTGGATGCAGCCATGTATTTTGTTGAGAGTGGCATCGCCATGGAAAAAGATCCACAGATTTCAATGTCTTCCTATACAATGTTTTCAGAGACAGTAGAACTTCTCAAGTAAGCACAAAACTACATTACATTGGAATATTTCTAAAAAAAATGTTTGTAACCCTTGCATACATGTACACACATGCATGTCTTAAATAATAACGGTTCCATTGACATGAATGTGTTTTACCACAACCATTTTCATTCTCATAGGTTTGTACTTAAACTTAAAAACTCAGCTGACGCCTCTACTCCACCTTCAGAAAAGGACTTTTTGGCTATATGGTAAGATTTTTTTTAATCTAACATCACTGAAAAGGGTTTATTTTTTGTGTATCTCAATATCACAGTGTTGAGTGTCATCACTAAAGAGAGAGGAGAAGGTAATAATTAAACAAAAGTGTATTAGAAGTAGCTCCAGGCTGTTTATTTTTCCTACTTGTCATTTCAGTTTCATTCTTTTTTTTCTACAATCTTATTGGTAGGGGACTACCTTAGGACAAAAATGTAATTAGTCTTTTGGAACGAGCAAGAACATGTTTACTTCTGTTTCGCATCATGATGATGGTAAATCATTACTACTCATGTAATATTTTACCTTTCCTCTAGTCTTAAATGCCAGTCTCTCCTGCAAATGGCCATGTTTCAGCACAAACAAAAAACAGCAGTCAAGTATTCAAAGATCCTCACAGAATATTTCAGTGTAAGTGCTAAGGTTTCATCCCTCGATATATAATTATTATTTGTATTATCACATTAACATTAAAGAATAAATTCTCAAGTTTCGGATCTCTTTTCAGAACTCTGCTCAGGCATCACAGGATCCCTCTGGTCTAGCATTAAAGTATGTCATCTTAAGTATGTCGCGTCTCGAAATGAATGGTAAAACTGTATTCAGCTCTGATGTTGTACATGTCCTTGTCACTCTCTTAACTTTCATATTAGAGGCACCCCATCCCCCGGGCCCAGCGTACCATCTCCGGCGGGGACGTCCATCAGCTCCAAACACAATGGCATGTTGGTCACAGGACCTGCTGGACACACCGTGGCAATCCCCCAGGCCATTGAACAAGTGGCTTTCACCTACATTAACATCACTACCTTGTTCCTGAGTGCTCATGACTTATGGGAGCAGGCAGAAATGTTTGCACACAGCGGCAGTGGTAAGAATCTTCTCCTTTCGGCTTTTCCCTTCAGGGGTCGCCACAGCCAATCAGTTTTCTCCTCTAACCCTATTCTCTGTATCCTGGCAGTGGTAAGAATAGATGTAAATATGACAGTGGTTAATTCAAAATAATGTGTAACCAGCTCACCTGTCTGACAATGGGCTCAAGACTCAATATCATGTCTGGTTGTCTGGCTAAAGATCCAAGACTCATTGTTGACAAGTAACATGCTGTACAATGTCTTTTTGCAACCATGGTTACAATTATCCTTGTCACCGGTGTAAAAATTTTACTTTAAAGGATACCTACCTTAAATTTTACATCCAAGTGGTTATGCAACCAGAGTTTTAAAGTTTTCCATATCTAGTAAGCAAATGTAAATGTACTTTTAATGGTAAATAAGTAAATACACGTGTTAATAATCCCGTTAATCTGGAGTTGTACTGTAAACTGAAGTTAACCGCCATCTTTTAAATCTCAATAGCAATATGTATTCGGTTTTTTTTTTTTTCAATTGTTTCAGGTATATTGACAGAGCTAGACACTGTCATGGGTCCGCTAAGTCTCACCTCAAGTGTCAGCTCGATGGTTCGCTACACAAGACAAGGAGTCCTCTGGCTCAGACTGGACTGTCCCAAGGTAAAGTGACCAAGAGTCCACTGCTGCCGCTGGAATGTACGCAAGCTAACGTAATCCACCCTCGGGTGGGTTGGACACGGACGCCTCTCTCGAGATGCGTGTCCGAATTGCACATGGACTTAAAATGTATCTTGTCCAAAGGTAGACACATATCATCTCATGTGTGCTTTCACCTCAAAGTGTGGAATTACTACCAGAAACCCGGTTCAAATGTTGCACTTGTGATTTTTAACTTGCCTTTATGTCTGTCTATCAGGTGACTTAATGAAATCATCCTCAGATCAGGGACCTTAACTTTACCCGTCACTGAGGTGGAACCACATCAGGTGTCACAAAGTGCCATCTGCTCTGACCACGAGCTCACATGGCCTTATGAAGAGGTTGTGGAGGTACATGCACTGACACAGATCCCGTTTATTGTTATTATTAGCCATTTTTCTTAATATTGCTACATTTATGGCTGCTATCATCTGAGTTTTGATTGAGCCACAATAACACCTGCAAAGCTATTGAAAATAATTTCCAGGACACTAAAAGCAATGACCGCTGAAGTTTTGTTTTTTTTTTTTTTTTTCCCACTTCTATCTGAAAAGAAGTGGTTCATTTTAACCATTTAGACTCTGCCATTTATTAAAAAAAATAATGGGTGAGGTAAAATCACAAGGCATCTTAAGTCATCAAAGAAAATCCCTTGTTGTATTTTCAGTTCACGTAGCTTGAAATTTTTGTTTACTAAACCCAGACATCATGTTTGAAAAATACTTCATGTGCAATAAGTATGTTAGTGAGTGCAGGCGAGAAAATGTACCATACTGTCCTAGGAAGACAAAAATAGGTTCTGTATGTTAGTCAGTAGGTGTTCTTCAAGATACTGATCCGGACAGATGGAACTTCTGGTCTGGACAGTGATATTTTGAAATGAAGTCAGTGTGGATGGGGTGGAAGTGATGCCATGATGCATGGCTGTTTCTTCTTACCTTCCTGCTCCCGTCTCTGTTGATTTCTTGATATTTGTCAGGTGAGCGAGAGCTGACAGACCGGTGCCTCTGACGCCACAGTATTCTGGTGATCTGGCCGAGGGCTGTAGCTCAGGACAGTTAGTCAGCTTGTCAGCTGATCTTTCTCTGGCTGTAGATCTGTTGCTTATACTGTTTGTCAGACCAAAGCAGACTAGAGTTTTATTCATACAATCCTTTTACAAAATTTGCACTTACCTTTTAAAAGAACAATTACATACTGTAAGTGACCAAGAAACACACCTGAACTACAGAGGTTGATTTGTAGAGCCTGACCAATATTGAATTTGTGGCGCTGACACCGGTATTCAGAAGTTTGGCAGCAAAAAAAAAATCCAGTATTGGAAAAAAAAACTGATTTTTGAGCCACATTCAATTATCTACATCGAAGATGCCAGTTTAACTTTTAGAGAGGAAGGACAGATGCGACATTTCAAAGAAAATAGCAATTTGGCTGATGAAAATGTCATGTTGAAAAGATGTTGTTTTGTCTACCCAGCAACTTAAGCAACTTCAGTGTCCAGTGACTAACCTGATAAAATGATAAGCGTTATCTTCCGATATTGGAGTCTCAACATTCAGTCAATTATAAACATCTTTACAACATTGGTGTCCAGCTTGAATGAATGAATGAAGATTCGTTGAACTCCTTTTTTAAGATGAAATATTGATCTCAAAAGTTCTCATAACAGTTGGCATATATACTGTACCTATAACAATATCTGTGGAAGGCCAGTATCCACCAATGAAATCGGCAATTACATTTTCATCAGTCTTTCTTTTGGCGGTGTTGCGCATATTTTACATCTTAGTTTGTGTCATGGGAATACAAGTGATTTAATCAGTTTGAAACTACAGAAGTGTTCTCTTTGTTTTTGCACCAATGGGCTGCTCAACTGGAACTGATTCCCACAGTCCTGAACCTGTGGCAATAGTGTATGGCGGCTGTAGAACACTTATGAAAGAATACACCTAATTTCTATTTACTTTCAGTGTGCTTTTGGGCAAAGCGTCATCTAGCACTTGCAGAACGTTGTTAGTCTTCACTCTTGTTTATTGTAACTTTTATTCCCTAGCAATACAGCATGAATCATGTCTGCTTGTAGTTATCACAGGGTTGTGTTGATACACGATGGGTTACAAAGTAATCAGTATGAAATAAAGATGCTGGAAAAAAAAAACATTAGTTTAGACTGGTGAATCAAAATAGTGCATTTCTTTGAGTGCCATTGTGTTTTGAAAATTTGCTTGTGCTTAATCAGTTTGTGTGTGCAATTTCATGATAAAAGGGCTATACAAGGATCACAAAGTGCTCCGACCTTTATTTTCTCACAAAGTGATATTTTTTTAAGTAAGGAGTGTGTACACAGGTGCCATGGCATGTGGGATTCTTTTTATGTACAGCAGGCTGCTATAGAAATGATCATTCAAGATTTTCCCGACGGATGTCTGCACTGTACACAAGTTGAAACGGCATAGTTTGGCATTTGACATTAGAGCTGTATCTGTGTTATGTTTTCTTCTCCGGCCTGTGGCTTTGTTTCATCATTTGTGTTTGCTGGTGCTTAGTATTTGAATGATTCTGCCACCAGTTCACACACTTCGTCTAAATAGTATAAGACATTTGAAGGAAAGGATGTTTTTTTTTTTTTTTTGTCCCTCCCTTTTGTAAAGTATGTAAAGAATTTGTGTTGCAGTGTACAGAGATGAAAATAAACACTGGAAATGAGCATTGGTTCAGTTTTATTCTTTTTAAACAAAAGAGCGATTACATTTACAACATTTCTGAATGACTTAGGCCCTGGCAATTACAAAACTGCAGTAAAAACAACTGTCAAAGTATGTAAGTGCAACTTGGCAGAATATAATACACTCCTTGGTTTAAAGAATTGGAATATATACAATATATAACTATACTTCAGTTACACAACATCTCTGATTTGTTTTGAAAACGTCTGATGTATTTTACCAAAACTGCTTTATGTGTTTGACGCATCCGCAAAGTTAGGGTTGGCAAAAGTTGGCTGAAACAGAAGAACACAAATTTTGCTCACCCACAAACAATCCACCGTCCTCAACTCGAGCGAACCAGGCTGTGTGAGTACTTACCAAATCGGCACCGGCGGTCGTCCTTGTCGGCAGGCTGAGCCCGCTCAGCCTGTATCCCCGCACTCTGAACACATAGTAGAGCAGCCCAGCTATCAAGGCCAAAATCACAAAGACCGCGAAGACGGCACCAGCGATCACTCCTCCGTCTGAAGAGACAGAGAATTCAAAAGATGTCGTATCAGTGCCAATTAGATTGTTCTGAATGCCATCGAGAAAAAATGTCAACAACACGGTGTTGCATTCTCCCTTGACAGATGATATAAAATAACTGTAAAGGTGATTGCCTGATCAAGTCTATAAAATTGGCAGCCATAATGCATGAAGGCACAGTAGGTTTCTTTTCTAAGCTGAACTCTCACAGACTATAATGATACATGCAAAAAGATTTAATGTGAAAGGAGGAAGAGTTTAGATGTGGTAGAGAAGTAATATTTGAAAGTTTTGTTACTTACTGCCACCTGGACCATCAGTGGGAAAAACTGGGTTGCCATCATCATCTGTTGTATAATCTGCAAGAGTTTGCAGAAGCCGTTCATCTTGCTGTCTCCAGCTGCATTTGTCTTTTTTTTTTTTTTTAATTCATTCTGCTCTCTGAGATTTAATCAAATAGGAAGAATGGCAAAATCCTTACACTGACGGTGGCGACATGCAAAACCTCTCTTCTGCAGGCAGTTGTTGTCATTCCATCGTCCGTCGTCATACATTTCAACGCAGTTCTCCTGGGCTACATGACCAGGGTGGAAGGCTTCATTGGGCTCATTTGGAGCCCAGTTAAGGAAGCCCAGGGACGTCCTGTCCGTCCAGCCCCAGCCAACTAAAACCACACACATAAGAACTACCTTTTATTCTTAAGAAATGTATGGCATCAAAAAAGATTTCCACATAAATGAATGAATTATTCACAGCTTTTTAGATGACCTCCTTCACTCACAGTTGGCGTCCCTGGTCAGGCCGATCCAGATGTGGTGGTGTCTCGTGTAGTTGAGGCTCCTGATGAACTCCACCTCGGCCCTGCTGTGTATGGACACCAGCTCCGCCTTGACCACCTGGCAGTAATGTTGGGAGTCTGGCCAGGAGAAGCCCTGCTGCCCGTTGTACACGAAGTAACAGTACCTGCCGAAGGCTCTCCAGGAGGGCAGACACTTGCCATCACCAGGTGCGGGCGTTGGCGGCGGTCTCTCTGTGAAATGACACTTCGATGAATCCATCATGCTTTTTTTTTTTTTTTACATTTGTGCATAGACTGAGGCAAGTTTTTAGTCAATATAAAATTGCCAGAACTCGTGCACACACACTAGATATATCCAGACTTGTGTATGAAATTTCGACTTATGGCAGGAGTAGACCATCCTTTTCAAAAAAATATTTCTTCCTTTCAGGTAATCACATAGTTATGTATGTTATTTTGCTGACAATTTTTCATACTTTCCCACCTGAGGTGATCTTGCAGATGAAGGGTTTTGCCTGGTCACACTTTGTGTCGTTCCAGGTGCCGTGAAACCACGGCGAGGCATGCATGCTTACACAACCCTCATCCTTGATGTAACTGGGCTCTCCGGGTCCCCACTGGGTGAAGAAGATCGGCCAGCCATCCGTCCACGTGTAGGAGCCGTCATCCTGCACAACATGATGTGAGCTCGGGTTCAACGGCTAAAAGATTTACTCATCCAAAATTAGAAGGCAACGTTCTAGTAATATTAAAAATGTGAGTGTCTACATGGTTTTTGTTTAAGTCAATAGATCCAGACCATGGTTATTTTCAGGGTTGGATATAGAATGATTAAATGTATATTTACTAGTGACAAAAAAGTCAAATACAAAGTTTTATATCTTTAAATACCGTGATATTCAAACCAGCTATTTTTATTTGCTAGAGTTGCTGTTTATAAAGTTGGATTTAATTTGGTGAAGTTAAAACTCTTAACACTATATTGACTTGTATTCCGCTTTTGTAGAGGCTATTTGTAATCAGTGTGGTTTATCTTTGCAGACAAAGTAGGCTCTGTGAGGGTGATTTCATAAATTGTGAAATCCTGAGCAAAGGAGATTTCATTTGAATATTTTGCAATTGTTTAAAGAAAAGTGTTTGGTCAAAGGTGCTTTCAGACCATTTTAGAGTACTGTATATACAGCTTTATAGCACAATTAAAGACTTAACTATTGATATTTACTGAAGTTCCAAGTCAGTTTGGATTTACACAACTGACATTTTCAGTAACATTGATTCATGTTCCCATGTTCCCAGCATGTTCCCAAATAAACCACGTCCATTCTAGTAAAATTATTCAAACATTTACGGCGTGTGCCGTCTGCCGAGCACCTCTCGTCGGAGTCCAATCCAGGCATCCCCCTTGCCCTGCAGCACCACGCCAGCCACGAAGGCCTGGTCGTAGCTCATGTCGATGCTGGCCAGGTTCCCGCCGTGTTTCCTGCAGGTTGTCTGAGCCGCGTCCCAGCTCGCCGGCTCCTCCACCAGTTTGTAGCAGTTCTGGTACCAGGAGATGTAGCCTGCTGGGCAGGGGCTCCTTGTTGGCGCAGGAGGTTTGATGCTGCTTGCTTAAGTTGAGACAGATAAAAAAATATAATTGGAAAAAAAAAAAAATGAATAGGGATTAAAGTGCATTATTTTGCTGCAGACCTTATATTTTTTTATTTTCTTGTCCATTGTATTTGGAATATTATATTTGAAATGACTCCTCTGCGGGACGATTTAAAACAATTGTAGTTTATTCCTCTAGATTGTCATTTGTTACGATTTTCATATTGAGCACAGCCGAAAATTGATGGGAAAAAAAAGCTGTTTCCCCCCCTGGAGTACTTTTCATTCAGGCAAGATTAAAAAAGACTTTATGAGGTTTAACCAATTTTATAAAAGTGGTTAGGAAATCAGTAGGTAAGAACTTGGGTTCAGACAGCACGGGCAGGTAGCAATCAATATATCGATTTTTTTTTTTTTTTTCTTTTTTGACTTTTAATTACAAGAAGAACTTGGAACATTTACTGACATCTCCTCCTGTAGCAAACAAAGCTCTGAGCCTTATGACAGGCATCATCGTTCCACCTTCCGGTCACAGTCGGGCCGTGACTTATTGCCACGCAGTGTTCCTGTTGACAAGGAAGCCGTGTTATTGTCAGTCCTGTGTGTTCGCGCCGATTACCACAACAAAGTAAGTACAGCACGAGTCAAACATCCTCACCGCTCCTCCTGCATTGTTGGGCTCTTTGCTGTTCCAATTGGTGTAAAGCACCGGACTGACCCCATCGCTCCACACGTACTGGTTCTCCGACAGGAGATCCGACAGGCCGATCCACGTGGGAAGCTCCAGGTCCCTCAAGTAACTGGACACGAAGTCTGAAAGGGAGACGTCGTTCGTTCCAGATTCAGTGGACTGTTGAGGTCAGGCTGCGCCTTACCGTTTTCGTACTGGTCATCGATAATGGCCAACTCTCCTCCTTGGTCTTTGCACCAGCTCCTTGCTTGTGACCAGTTGGCCTTAATATCGTTTTTCTTTCCTTTAAACATGAAACATTTGTCCTTGAAACGCATCCAGCCTGGAGGGAAGGAAGGGAAGGGTTCTGTTAATGCTCTTGGCCTGAAATGTCCTTCAAATGTCATTTGTAAGACACAAGTTCAAAATTGTACACCCTGCATTTATAAAATGCTTCTTTGTTTAGAATACCATCAAAATTACCCCCCCCCCCCCCCCCCCCGCCCCCAATATATTCTGTCAATATTCACCTGCAGGACAGTTTCCTTCCCAGGGCTGTGTGGGTGGAGGAGGAGTGTGGTTATCTCCTGGATCTTTCTTACAGACGTAGCCTGCGACCACACCGCAGTTGGCATCATTCCATCCACCTTTAAAATAAATGAAAAAAAAAAAAAAAAACTCCGGTTAACGTCACCGCTGTGTTTGGCAGAAACGCATGTGTAAATAACGTGACTTTCGGCAGAATTCTAGCACCTTGATGTCGGTTCATCTGAACACACTGCTCCTGTCCGCCGGCATTGTTGGGTTCACCGGGACTCCAGTGAGTGAATGTCAGAGGGGAAGAATCCAACCACCTGCGCAGGAAGAACATTGCCCTGGATTATAGGAACAACTGATGATCCGTGTGGTAACAAATGCTACATTTTGCTCTGAGAATGTATTATTTCTGAGGAGTTTTAGGTGTTAAATGCTCGTAAGTTTTATGCATGGAGCTCCAAGTGCAAAGTGCCATATTTAGCAGTAAAAATGTCCAAATTTGCGACATTTAATGACATAATCACGGCAAATGGACAAATTGCAAGTGTGTGTTGCACCGACACCCGAAAGATCTCTCTCACACTGAAATGATACCCAAATTAAAATAGAAATGTTTTAAACGTACATGTATTGTCCTCCTGCAATCCCGAACATCCTCAGTCCAATCCACGCTGAAGCTGCCTGGCCCGTTCCAACCTAGGAGAGCAACAATTACATAAAACAGAAAACAAAAACACTGCTTTCAATAGAAAAATACGTCCAGATGCTGACCATGGTGCTGACGTAGGTGTGCTCGTTTTGGTCGAGGATGGAGACCAGCCTGGCCTTCTCGGCGTAGCAGCGTCTCCTGGCCGTGTGGAAGTCCACGATGTCGGTGTCGTTGTAATAGTAGCAGATGTTGTTGTTCTTCCTCCATCCTGGGTTGCTGCCACAGTCGTGAGCTGAGGTAAGGTAAGATACAAGACATACTCAAAAAGCATACTCGTATACATTTGATGAGGTTTTTTTGGGGTTAAACTTACCTGGTATCGGTGGTGGAGGCTTTGGCGGCGCGATGGGATTCTTTCCTTTGGTGATCATACATATCCAGTCTTGGTGAGCGTCACAGCTGAGGTCATTCCACCAGGAGAAGGTGCCGTTGGCGCTGCTCACAATCTCCACGCAATCTTCCCGACCCTCGTGGTTGTTGGGCTCCCCGTGACCCCAGTTGGTGTGCGAGAGCGGTGTTCCGTCACTCCAGGTGTAGCCTGGAAAAGTTGCGGGAGAGATCTGTCAGGCGTCGGTGGAAATTGTTTCTCTTCACCTCCACGCGTCGACCCACCTCCCACCACGGCGTTGTGCCTGAGGCCGATCCAAGAGCTGGCTCCCTTGGTGTACAGAGCCAGGAACTCCTCCTCCTCCGGGGAGTGGATGCTGACCAGGTCGGCTCCTCTGGCGACGCAGTCCCGATACGCTGCCGCCCAGCTCTTCTTCAGAGACCAATCCACTTTATGGAAGAGCTGGTATACCGTCAGTCACCGTATTAGCCTGGCCAGTTTTCCCAACTGTGATGGTGTCACACTTGCTTTCCTCTCTACCTTGAAACAGTTCCTGAAGTGTGGCAGGGCGCTCCAGCCGTCGGCGCAGCCCTGTGCCGGAGGCGGCGTCGGGGGCTTGGTGGGCGGGCTGATGTCGGGTCTGGGTTTCTCACAGATGAAGGACGATTTCTCTGTGCACCGCTTGTCGTCCCAGAAGGCGCCAATCTGGCCCGTTGTCATGGCCACGCATGTGCCGTCCTCGTTGTCTGGAGACAGGAGTGTCAAGATGTGCGTTTGGATCAGAATCTCTTTATTCACCAAATGTACAATGATATACACAGGTGCTGTATTTGCCATGTTATGACAGCACCCTGTCATAGGAAATTTAAGATGAGAGAATAAGTCATAAGAAAAAAAACACTTATCAAGCAATAAAGAAATAGAGTAAAATAAAAAAAAAAAAAAAAAAAAAAAAACGGTTGCGCTTTGAAAATATATACAATTTAAGTTGTATATATTGGGGACTACTACTGCTACTACTGGAACCGGGATTTGTCCCAGGTAAATATGCAATATATTCGATTATGACGATATAAATTACAAACTCTTCTAAACAGCGGAGCCTTTAGATATACAGAACAGACTTAATTATAAAAGCAGACTGGGTTCATTCCAAGGTTTTGGGTGGTTTTCCAGCCATTTGAAGTACCCTTTTGTTGAGTCTATGCAGTTTCTTGCAAGTATAAGTATCAGTTTGTTTGGTTTTAAAATTGACATTAAATTGAGGCCTGAAATGTTTTGAGCCTTTTTGATGCGCAGTTTGTAAATATATGATCATAATTACCAAGAAGTATTACACCGGCAGCACACTGTCAAAACCAGTGCAAGGTTTTTGTCCAACATTGTCTGGATATAAAATCACCCAACACCAAAAAAGAAATAGATGCCAATGGATGCGTCGCCGGTCCACACCTGGCTGGTTCCTGTCCCAGTGAGTGAAAGTGAGAGGCGAGCCATTGTCCCAGAGATACTCCACTCCACTAACTCCCCCTTTGGCGCGCAGGCCGATCCACCACAGACCGGTCTTCCCCGACAGCACCACAGTAAAATGTGCCTGTTCGTACCTGCAGTAAAACACATTAAAAACAACACAGTTTTTGTAAAAACAGATTATTATTATTCTCATGTGCCAATCCCAAAGAAACTATGGACAGCTGCTGTTTGATACAGGAGAAGCACAATGTCACACAACCCTTTTGAAATTTAAAATGAATTAACACGGCATATAACGCTATTTTTTTAGCCTTTGTGCTATGTATAAACAAAATATCCATCCATACAACGTCTGCTGCTTATTCTGCACTCTGGGTCACGGGGAAATAAAATGTCGCTTTTTTTTTTTTTGAACAGCTGCAGAAAAAAAAACAATGACATTTTTGCATGCAACAAAATATTTTGAACTTGGAAAAAAAAACCTTGGATTGAAGGTTACTTTTAACCAAAACACAAATGTCTATTTGAGTCCTTCTTGTATTCATGGGAAAAAAAAAAAAAAAAAAATTAAATTATCCACTGGGTGTAAACCAAAAATTCTGTCCTACTGTTTCCTCTCTCTGTGTGCGGTCATCCTTTTAATGGCGAGTGCAGTCGCTTATTCAGCGCGACAAAAATATTATAACACTGATTATTTAGATGTTGCATGATCCCCATAATCTTCAAATTTGAAGTACATATTAAAAATGAACAAACTGAAAAAAATTCAATTAAATACTTGTTCATTATTTTCACAAGCCACAGGGTTGCCGACCCCTGACCTAGTGTGTCAATAAAAATAAGATTTACACTTAATGTTCTAGTATCAGTACTCAAAATATCGTAATACAATGCTGAATCATTTGTTCACCCGACATTTAACTGTTGGCGCAGAAGGATCCGGTCTTACTACTTAAGATCCCCATTGCAAGATTCTTGCAGGTTCTCAAGCATGTTGCCGTACTCACACGTCTCCAATGTGCAGCAGGAAGCCGTCCTGATCTTTGCAGAAGGCCTTGGCATCCTCCCAGCTCCTGGCGCTCTCCTCCATCCAATAACAGGCGTAGCCGTAGGCGTCCCAGCCCTGACACCGGCGACACAGGTCAGCACGCCAGTGCTCTCACTCAAGAATGACCAAAAACGTACGACAAAATCAAAGAATCGTTTTACCTGAGGGCAGCCATACTGGGTGGGCTGGACGGAGGGGGGAAGGTAATGGGCTTTGGGCATTTTGCAAATGTAGGTGTTGAGCTCAGTGCAGGACACATCATTCCATCTGCCTGTCTGTATCAGAAGTAAAGGTAATAACCAAATGACCGTAGTTCTTTCAAAAAAAAAAAACTTGTGTCGACATGAATATTACTAATAACGGCATTTACATCCATTTCTTTCGAGTCATCTTGTTCCATTTTCTTATTTTGTTTTCTCGGACAGATGATCTAAATGCGGTCAGTGGGTTGCCGAGGGAGACGAGGACGGGGCAACATGGAAACGCATGATATGAGAAGATGAGGAGGAAGAAGAAGAAGAAGGACTGCCTCTATTTATTTGTCCTGTGCTTTTCACCTAAACATTGCATACTGTTGCTGTAACACTCAAATTTCCCCTTTGGGCTAAAGAATTTCTTACTCCATATTCTTGTGTTTCCCTCAGCTTTATCTTTCTTGTATCTTCTTATTACATCACTTATCTCTTCTTGTGTTCAATCCTTTTATTGCTAATTTTTTGGTCCTCAACATCCTCTACCTTAATCCTCTCGTGTATTCATAGCTTTTCTTTCATTTTCTCCAGCAGCACCTTCTATAACATCTTTTCTACCACCTTAAACTATTTTATTCAATCATATACTCCAATCTGATCTTTTCTCTTATTTTTGATTATTAAATCTATGTCCCTCCGCTCCTCATCCTCACCTGATGAAGCATCTCCACACAGTCCTCGCTGAAGCCGTCGTGGTTGTTGGGCTCTCCCGGGGCCCAGTGCGTGAACGTGGTCCAGTGTTGATCCGACCAGGTGAACATCCCAGACACCTGCAGGTCATTGAGCCCCGTCCACACGTCACTCGTGGCTGGAAAGGACAAGACATATTTACACGTCTTATATATCAACAGGCTGAACGTTAGAGCGTGAAAGATGAGAATAGTAATAAGAATAAGAGCAACTTTATTTATCCTGAAGGACATTGTTGTGCCAGAGTTGCAAGAAAAATACAACAATTAAAAAATAATATTCGAAAACTTGTATAAACAGTAAAATATAAGAGAAAAAGGGAGAATAAGAAATACAAATAAACTATACAGTGTGTTAAGTAACAAGAGAAAACTATAAAATGTCTTCAGTAACAAGTGAAAGATAAGGAGTGCACAAGAGTATGAAAAAATATTGTACATGTAGCTGTCATGAAATATTGCACAGTTATGAACATATATACAGATAAATTAAATTAAATGATTACAATTTACAGTAAGTGAGTGAGTTTTTTTTTTTTTTTTTTTTTTTTTTTTTAGATTTTAAGATTGAAAGATTGATAAGACTTTCTTTATCCCCATAGGGGAAATTCGTTTGTCACAGCAGCGCAACAATAACAATATCAATTAATATGAATACAACTAGAAATAGAAGAGACAATTAGAAGGACAAAGACAATAACAAGGATAAGAACACATAAAAAATAAACAGGATCTGAAACAAATGACAACAACAAGGGCAAAAAAAAAAAAAATGATGAACGTAATGTTGTTTCTAAATCCGTACCCTGGTACAAGTAGCTTTCCAGCCAGCTCTGCTCTGTTATTGAAAGGATGGAAAGGAGTTCTGCTCGGAGACTCCTGCACGAGTCCTGTGCATCGTGCCACGTCTTTTTGTCTCCAAAAGGCCTGTAGCAGAAATCTCCAAACTCGTACCAGTCGAGGCCTGGACATCTCAGCTCTGCGCGTGAAAGAAGGGGATTTAAACGTTTCTGGTGAAGTATTATTGTCGTGATACACATAAAGATAGTATTACACTGGAAATCTATGTCTGCCAGGTGGAATTTTTACGCTTTACAAATGCAAATTCACCCACCTCCGTCTGCAAAAGAGTAGGACACGTCATAGTTTCCATCAAATCTGCAGAGATTAAATGTGTGATTACTTCTGATTTTCAGAGAGGATTTGCGTTGATAGTCATCTTTTCTTACTGTCTTGTGGAGATGCCGTTCCTGGAGGAGCCGGCGTAGAAGTCCTGTCCCGGAGCTTTCAGCAAAGTGCAGTCTCCCCCGTTTTCGTTCAGGACCACTCCTGCGTGGATGGCGGCCGCACAGATGTTGGAGTCCTGCGAGAGGAGACCAGATGGGACGAGAAGTTGTGATTCAACAGATTTTACCGTGTAGGTACGGCTTTCCTGGATTTGTTCGGGGACAATTCATTGCTAATCATGATTTACTTTTGTGACCATGATATCTTAAAATAGACATCCTGCTTGGATAAAGAGAGATGGTAATATGACTGAAAAGATTCAATAAATACAATTAATTAATAGGCTAGGTTTCTGTTAATGAAGTGGTTTCCAATTTAAAAAGAAAACCAAAAAAACTTACTATGTCCTTGGACTTCCTGATAAACACTTTTGAATAAAATGTATTATTATTGTTCAGATAGCAAAATAGAAGAAGGCGTAAACTGCTTATTCTGATGATTCGCATCTATGTTGATTTCTCCTTCAATGGAAAATCGGTAAACATTTCACATGGCCTCGGAGCCTTTCGGCTCAACCTCCAAGCAGAGCGGCGTTCTCGTACCCCGCGGTACACGCTTGTACCGTACACGATGTAACCGGCGTTAGCGCAGCCTGCAGGGCAGTGGACCCTGAAAAACACATTAGCAGCAATAGCATTAGCATGTGTGATGAGTTGACTGATCTAGAAAATATAAACACAATTTCAGATTTCAGAAGTACTTGGACTCACGTCATTCGATCACTGGCAAAGTTGAAGTTGGGTTTGTTCGCACACGTGATTGCATCTATAGAGAAATAGTTTTTTCTCCTTGAACGGCATGGAAAATGCAAAGCGATGATTTATTTATTTTCATGTCATCGAACGAAGACAGGAAATGGGTTTCCTTACAGTCGGGTGTGCATCCCAAGACGTCGAACCGCAGCCCCGCCTGACCTTTGAACTCCAGAGGGAGGATACGGACGTACTGCGCCGACACGGGCGTCCCCAGCAGCTGAGTGTCGGGAGAGTCTCGGTCCGCTGAACCCGGTAGGAACTGAAAATGACGGACATCCCGAAGGTTTGTATTCTGACATCGCATCTCCGCTTTACCCGCTGACGAGCTCGCGCTGCTCACCGGCCCGTCGGCGGTGTAATCGGTCCAAGTCCGCCCGTTGATACTGTGCTGGATTTTAAATTTGGTGACCCAATGGTCGGCCAATGGACACCCCTGGATCACTATTCCCGTTACTTTTCTTTTTTGGCCCAGGTTCACCTGGATCCAGCTGGAGGCGGCTGAAAACAAAACATCAGATAAATTTCATACTTTTCTTGCAAATTGAACACTTTTACATGCTCTAACTCAGAACTGAACCATGTACGTATTTGATTTGGGCTTGTAATTGCGGCACAAAAAAAACAATGAATTCCTTCAAGGCTAAATTTAAACATGTTATTTCTCCCAATGATCCCACTATTTCGAGTTTCTTGTTAGGCTTCATCTCTCAAAAAAATGTTAAAATTACTAAACAACAATTGAGATGGTTTGAGATTAATACTTTGCAATTTTTTTTTTATCCAGAACATGAATAATAAGTGTCCTTTTTCCATATGTCGGTGCCTCTGGACCTATGTTGCAGCAGCATTAACTAAAAAGACTAGCATAAGAACACTGTAACACATCAAGAATGTGGAAATGAAAAAAAAAAAAAAGAATATTTTGATTTGTCTTCTGAATCTATATTTATCCTCTGGGCTCTGACTCACCATCTCCTCTGGGCTTCCAGCAGAAATTTCCATTCAAGCGGGCTTTGCTGGGAGTGTTGGCACCCAGCGAGGAAGAGGCCGAGAGCTGGGAGTCTGCGATCCTCCCGTCTTCGACGCCAAGGCCGTGCAGACACACTGAGTGCAACCACACACACAAAAAAAAAAAAAAAACACACATATTATAAGCAGTTTAGTTCTAAAGGTTTGTTTTTAAATCAACTAAACAAAAGAACCGACCTTTCTGTTCACAACTGTAGGTAATCTGCAGGTACTTGTACACGGCGGGGCAGGGGTCCACCTCCGTGTGAGCGTACGCAAAGCAGAAGGCACGGTTGTCACAGCGTTTCCGGATGTGAGGGAGGATTCCGCTCACCGTGCAGCTCCCTGCAGAAAAGCAAACAAAAACACACAACATTATTTTCCGTGCGATGAAAAGATACACGCAGACGAGAGTTGCATTGGACTGAGTATCTGTTGCGCGGCACCTCCTGATCCCCCCAAGTGCGGGCAGATGTCATCGCTCTGTCGTCCGTAGAAAGCGGACTGGATGTTTATGACGCTCTCCTTCGGGCAATGGAGGACAGCCGACGAGTCCTGACACACGACCGCCGTCATGAAACCTACAACAAGCACGTAACGTATCCTGTACTTACCGTTTTGAGTCAAACCCTTGAGAAAACATTGCTTCATCACTACGGCGTGTCTTTACCGTCATGGGGTGGAGGCGGCCCGGGTTTCTTTCCTGAAAGAGGGAGCAGAAAGTTACCCACGCAAGTCATTATTCATCCTTTGCTTGTTTGTGCTTGACGAAAATCCAAGCAGCGTGTCCGACCCCTGCGCTTGCAGATGTATCCCCGGTTGTTCTCGCAGTCGTCGTCGTTCCAGTAGCCGTTGTTGATGAGTATGGACAGACAGTCTTCGCCGAAGTAGTTGTCCGGGTTACCTGCGTGCAAAATCAAGTTGGCTGCATGAGCACGGTCCTTGCGACGGCGTTTTTTTTTTTTTTTTTTAAAAAACAAATCAAACCCCACAGTCGGCCTCAGTCCAACCTGCGTTCCAGCGGATGTATCTGAACGGCGAGCCGTCCGTCCATTCCCAGCCGCCCTCCGTGATGGAGTCGTGACCGCCCATCCACAGAGAGATCCCCGTCGGGCTCTCCTGGATCACACCTTGAGAGAATGCATTGAAAATCAAATTAAGGTAAAACATAAAGTCGCCCAGACAGAATGGATATTTTATTCCCAAGAATTCTTTATTAATATCACGCCTGACGGCTGTCAAACTAAATTTTTAAAACGTCAGCGGCTTCCTCAGACACAACTCTGCTGAACTCTCGAACCTCATTCTAGAGATTTGGAAAGAAAATTAAAGAGAAAATTGTGATTTTTTTTTTTTTTTTATTGGAAAAGGAAGCGCTACGGTTGTATAATTTTGTACCGTGTATGAAGGCCTGTTCGAAGGGATCGGTGATGCTGATCAGGTCGCCTCCCTGGTTCAGGCAGTCGGCCCGGGCCTCGGCCCACGTCCTCATGGACAGGTAGTTGAACAGGTAACAGAAGTCATTGAAGGGGTCGGAAATCCAGGACCCGCATTTATCGTTCCATCCTGCACACGTGAAACAACACGCACATCCATGTAAGGATAAGTGCTTCTCAAGTGTCTTGGATGGCTGTAGCGTGACGTGAACCTGGTCCAGATGTCGGGGGCTGCGGCGGCGGTCCGGGTCCTTTGGCTGCGGACAGACGAAGCCAAAACAATCAGATGACCTCAACACTCGGCACGAATTTAAAATCAGAAGAAGCACCCGTCACCTTTTTTGCAAATAAACTCTCTGGTGGACGCGCACAAGTCGTCGTTGAGTTTCCCGGGTTCGGGATGATTTAGCCCCGTGACGTGCGCGCAGTCCTCGTTGTCCTGCCAGTTGTCCGGCTGCTGCGAAGCCCACGGCAGGAAGTCCTGGGACGCAGAAGATAAAACGGCTCAGATGAGAAAGCGAAGCCTCGTCCCCGCGGGCTTCCAGTTTACACGACGACGGCGTGAAAGGGAGACGACGGACTCGTGCACTCACTGAGGGAGTTCCGTCGGTGAACACAAAGTGGTTCTCGATGTCGATGTCGTTCAGTCCCACCCAGGACGCCGCTGACATGTGAGCTTCGGATCCGGAAAAGATCGTCGAGTGGATTAGTTTAAGATGCGGTTTTCCATTTGCAACTAATATTAGCTTAATAAATTGTTGTTTTCTTAGGCCCTTTAACTTTATTGACTCACTCCACCGTACCAGATAATGCTACAACTTAGACATTTTTGAGCGTTGATTGCCGTCGTTGTTACCGGTCTGCATTTTTAGCCCGAAGAACACACGGCGTGGAAATAAAACACATTTCTACAAGTTCGTTTTATTACAAATGCATGTATTTGCACAATCAAATTGTTTAAAAGCCTTGTTGTTTACATTTTAAAACCTTGTCTTGATGAATAAGGACATTTCAATCCATGTTTTTTTGTTGTTGTTGTTACTGGTATATTATTGTAAACTGGCATCAGTATTCTGAAAAGAAAGGATCGCCCAGATGAGAACGCGCCCCCTTCCCTCCTCCCATCGACTCATTAACCGTCCAAAAAAGCCGGAGGACTTTTGGCTCGAGTCGGTCGGTCGAGCTGAACGGACCGAGACATCGGAGACGGGAAACTTAATCTTCGCATGACATTTCGATGAGCTATCGTCAAACAAAATAAACCACCGTCGGCCAAATTGGGTCCCTTGTATGGTTGTTAGTCTGATATCTGGGGATCCGGCAGAGTCAGCGGGATTATATTCTGCTAGGCAAGGACATCGGCAGCCTGTTTCAGCCCCGCGGCGCAAAACCCTCTGGCACGGAACGACCCGACGGCATCTCGACGATGCGTAAATGTTTAAATATCAAAATAAACTCACCGATCAGGAAACTGAGATCCTCCTCCGAGTGGAAGCTGGCCAGATGACCTCGCTGCCTGCTACACTCAGCCTCGGCATCCTGCCATGTTTTCACGCTCTCGGATTCAAAATGATAGCAGAAGTCCCCGTACAACAAGTATCCGGGGTCACAGTGGGAATCTAAATGATTTAACGGCTAGTTAATAATTTGTGATTACAACCAGGTGAGTAGAAGAGGAAGACCACTTTGACAGACCTGGAGCTGAAGTTGGTTTCGGCGTTTTTCCGCCCGTCATCTCGCAAATGTAACCCAGCTTTTTGAAGCAGGTGGTTGTTTCCCATTTCCCCTCGTAATTTCCTTGGGAAGAAACACAAAGCCTGCTGTTTCTCTCTGACGGCCTGCTTCCCCCTCACGCTGTTGTTTTTTTTTTACCCTGTCGTCTATTTTTATCCTTATTATTGTTCATTTTGCTGTCTATTCTTCGTGGGTCTCTTATCTATATTTAGTCTCATATTTGTTGATATTGTCATTTTTACAACTTTGACCGGCCTGAGGTGCACCTGCGCTGCTTCCAAAATCTCATTACCTCTCACATTCACATGCCACGCTCTAACTCTGCTGTCTTTCTTCTCCTTGTGGGTCCCAGCCTGCACACATCCTGCCTATTTTTATGGATTTCATTCTTGCCATTACTATTGTCCCTCTATTTATATTGTCATTTATTTCTGGATGTGTATTTTTCACCCTTACGGTTTGTTTACGCTGTCCATTCTTATCCCTGATGTTGTTGCTGCTGTCTATTTATTCTTGGATGTCTTGCTATCCTCTGTCTCTCTGTTTATATTTATATTCATATTTAATTTTACATTTTTTGACATTATAATGTTTGCTGCGGTGAAAAAGGAATTTCCCCTATGGGGATCAATGAAGTATTATCTTATCTTATCTTATCTTATCTTATCTTATCTTATCTTATCTTATCTTATCTTATCTTAGATGAGGGCTCGTGTCTCACCTGTGAAAATCTGACCACAATCCCAGAGATCCTGTGTGTTCCTGGGCCAACCGGGACCGTAGTTGGAAAAAGTAACGTCCGTCTCATCCACCCATTTGAATTCCCCATCTTTGTTCATGTCTGGTACATTATTTTTCATTAGTCACAGTTTGAAATAAAAAAAAAAAAAAAAGATATCTGTGATGTGGCTATTGAATCTCTCAAAGGTACCTGACAAACCAATCCAGATATCGGGAATGTCCACGTGGTGAAAGTCCGGGAGATGCCCGTTTATGAAGAATTGCTCTTCTTTACTGCAGCAAAGAAAACACATAAATGAGTGCAAGAAGGGACACTTGTGTGAGCAGTGAGGAGACGAACCAGAGACGGTAAAGTTAGAGATGTGGGCACAAAGAGGAGCGTTCATCTGCAAGCTCTTTTCTTTAGGAGAAGTTGAGAACAAAAAATGTGAATATTGGACTGGATAAAAACAATTCAGTTAAATGCAATATTAAAATCAGGAAAAAAAAAAAGGTTTATTTCAATTTTTTTTTTTTTTTAACAATTTTTAAATTCACAGCCGTGAAATATCAATCTTCACTTTTTTTTTTTTTTTTTGAACATTTATTAGAACGGGTTCCTTAACAGAGTTTTACACATTCTTACAAAACCTCATAACAAGATATACATTATACAATAATCTTTATAGGTCACTTATTTCCTCAATAGCACAATCTTCACTTTTTAATTTTGGAGCCGTCTTGACTCAAAAATCTTATCTTATCTCATCGATCGAAAGCGCTGGCAGTTTGCGAAATTTCAGTTTCAACATGACAATATGTTGAAAAGTCAACATTTTTTCAGATTTGCGATTCCTTGTGGAGTTCCTTGGTTGTACTGGAAAAAAATGATCACGTTCCTACCTGTTTATGATCAACAAGTGGGACCCCAAGTCAGAGCACTGTGTGAGGGCCTGGTGCCACGTGGTCAAGAGATTGGCGTTACTAACCAGCCAGTAGCAACTGCCGCTGAAACTCAGCCAACCGGGCGGGCAGACGGCTGGGAAAACAAGGACTCGACGTCAGTATGCGTTCTTTCATTCTTTAAAACGCTCATAATGCACGGGGAGGGAAAAAAAAAAATCCATGCCGTTAATAACGATTGTCTTACTGTTCAGCGGCCGCTTGCACATGTAAGGACGCTCAAATCTGCACTGGTGGGATTTCCATTTCCCGAACTGATCGGTGGGATCCTTCATCACCGCCGCGCACGAGCCGGCCCGCAGGTCGCTGCGGAGATCGTACATTTAACACCGCGTTGACGTCGGGGCGACGGCTTCAACGGGGGGGGGCGGCGGAGGCCGTCTTACACCGTCGGTTCGCCGGCGGCCCAGTTGGTGTAGTTGACTCGGCGAGCGTCCGACCAGGTGAAATCGGAGCTGCCCGCTTCCACTTGACATGAGATGGTGTTGCATTTCTGAAAACAAAAATCCGTTTGTACTCATTCTGATTTGTTCGATACTGAATATTAGAGACGGCGGGGTGCGGGTGGGATCTCACCAGAGTGGAGAGGCCCGTCCAGAGGTCAAACCACGACCCGTCCAGGGTTCCTGTGACGAACTGCTCCTCCTCGGCGGAGTTGATGGACACCAAGTCTCCACCTTCCCGGAAACAATCGTGCCGAGCCGCCAACCAGCTCCTCCTGGTGTCGGCCTTCAGCTTGTAGCAGTCGGAGCCGTACGGCCTCCAACCCTCCAGCGAATCGCAGCGCGGGCCGGGACTGGCTGGAGAGGAGGGTGAGAAACACCTGATTTCATGTGGAATCAGCTGAAACGCATCTGATCTTTTATCGTGTTTGTGGAAATCGACATGGAAAACCGGGAGCGAGTTTAGAGTCTCGGACGAAAAAGGGTGTTTTTTTTTCAATTTACTGATGACGGTTGAAACGTTCTCTTTAGCTCGGGAGCTTTTAACAATTTAATCATATTCTGTTTAGGTAGTTTTTGCA
The DNA here is from genome assembly GCF_037954325.1 of Fistularia commersonii. Taxonomy (NCBI): domain Eukaryota; kingdom Metazoa; phylum Chordata; class Actinopteri; order Syngnathiformes; family Fistulariidae; genus Fistularia; species Fistularia commersonii. The sequence goes on from NC_141292.1 coordinate 3,510,499, forward strand.
TGATTCAACACCTGTGGAGGTGAACTTCAGGTTGAGGAGTCCTCGCTACTCAACTGAATTTGTATATTTTTGGTTGCGTGTTTGTGAACACGATGTGATAGCCTACTTCATAAAAGTACAAATATGAAACATTTTGTGTTTTTAGGAATGTAAATGTTGGTAGTGCGATATAATATAACTCTATATAGTAATATATTGCTCTCTCTCGCTCTCTCTCTCTATATATATATATAAACTTTTTTTTTTTACTTATTTTTTGAAAAGGAGTTTTCTGGGGGAGGGACATTATCTTAGATTCAAACCTCAGTATGAATCGAATAAAAAGCCTGCCTTCACATATATTCAGTTTCATGAAATAAAATAACAAATGAAAAAAAAGACATTAAAAAGAAAGAAAATACAGATACATTAAAAATATACAAAAATAGAAATAAACATTAAAAAAAACCCGAAACTGATGGGATGGATGGACATCGCTAACATAAGAATTAGTGTGTACATTTAACATCTTGCCTATATCTAAATGTCATTTTCCATGTTGTATTCTATAAATGTCACTCTCCAATACCAGGAAAGGGGGTTAAATTGTTAGAATCTTTGCATCAGAAAAAAAACGTCTTCCTGTAGCGACCAAATTTCAGCTCGTGACAACGTTTCCGACCAAAAACTGATCGTTTGAATTTTTGGCATACCGTTAACGTACCGTCAACGTGCTTGCAGATGTATCTCCTGGACACGTTGCAGTTTTCATCGTTCCACTGTCCCAGTTTGTTTCCGACCAGCTGACCGCAGTCCTCGCCGGGCTCCGGCCCCCAGTTGTCAGGCTGGCCCTGCATCCAGTCTCTGAAGCAACACAAACAAGAGAGTTTTGGACCCAAAAGAGTCAGACAGGTTAAAAAAATCACGCTCATCTGACGCGATGAACGGCGTCCGAGTCACGTACGACAGGACGGGATAGAAGAGGCTCCCGTCGGTCCACTCCCACAGGCCTTCTCTGATCCTGTCGTTCAGGCCCGTCCAGTAGATCTCGGGGCTGATTTGCGTTTTCACCCACAGCTGGAGAAACGACACACGGAACCCCGTGAAGGTTGACCCGCCGGGGCCCTGAAGGTCGCCGCGGTCTCTTACCCTCTCGTGGATGTCTTGAACGCTCAGCAGGTTGCCGTTCTCCTCCATACAGAATGCGTTGGCGTCGAACCACGGTTTTTTATCGGTTGAAAAGAAGTAACATTTGCTCCGGTACTCCCTCCAGCCTTGCTGACACTTGCAATGGGCTGAAGATGACGAGATGATGAGAACAACTTTATTTATCCCGAAGGAAATTGTTGTGCCAGAGTTTCAAGTAAAAACATAACAGTAATAGATAATAGTAGAAAGGAGGAAGAATAAGAAAAACAATGAAATATAAATTGTCTTAACTGTTAACTGTTAAGTACAAAGATTTGATTTTGTGTGTCTTGTGTGAAGACAAAAGAACATACTTTCAGTTATAGTTGGACATAAATCATTCTAGATTTGTGTTTCTCTTATGTTGGTAATGACGCTTCTTTGCACTTTGACACAAAACGCTCCTCAAGCAGGTCAAATCTACGGCTTCTCTGACGAAAATGTATATTTACATCATCCATTTAATTTTCTGAGGGCGATAAGTTCATTTATTTACTTTTATTTACAAGTCATCATGTGTGTGTGTGTGTGGGGGGGGGATCAGGACCATCATTATAAAAAATATAATTAAAAAAATAAATAAAATTAAAAATAAATAATAAATAATATTACAAAATATAATAATAAAAAGGAATCATTCATCATTTTCATTTTATAGTTCAGAGAATTCTTGCCCGGTTGTTATTTATTTATTCTCATTTATTTGAAATCTCATCAACCATAAAAGTCCTGTGACGGCTCTGCTGTTAGAAGGGTAATATTTGACTTTAACTGCTTTTTGCCGACAATATAGTGTCACATGATTCATGATTCATAATCACTACATAAGTTTGTGTGACAAGATGGAGGGGAAAAAAGGAAATAGGATTAAAAAAGGTGTGAAGTTCATAGTTCAATGAAAGGGAGGCTATGCAGTTGATAAAACTTTTAATGGTTAAGGATTTAAGTACTTTCAAGCGCGAAAAAATGTTTCTTTAAGTGCGGAGTACACACACACTAAATGAGAGGGGGTAAAAAAAATATAAGGGAATTGGGACATAGAACTAAGTGAGGATTTGCCAAATATTGTGTGATGTGGTTTATTATTTTAAAATTGATCTAACAATTTATCAGATAAAATAAAACTAAAAATATTAAAAGAGAAATAAAAAAAAAACTTCCGTATTGGGATAACAAGGCATAAATCAGACACGCTGTTGCTATCGTTTTAATATTTCTATTTTGAAAATTTTAACATCAAAATTTACCAACATCATGGCTTCAGTGTGTTGGCCATTTTTTTTAAAAAGAATCACCTTGTTTTAGATCATTTGAAAGTTTTATAACATACAAAAGTCTTTCTTTATTCTTTATTGATTTTTCTTTTAAAGCACGAGAGCGGTTTTACTCACCGCAGGTAAACAGAGCAGCAAAGCTGAGCAGCTGCAGAACGGCTGTTCGTCCTCTGCCCATCTTTCTCTCTCTGTGTCCGCGGGCCTCCGGCTGCCGTTCTAAAAATCCCAGTACCTTCACATTTAATCCAAACTGCTCGGAGCCGCACGCAGGAACTGCAATGTGTGGTCACGCCTCAGAGCATCCCCTCTTTTCTGCATCCGTCCAGGGTGCAAAGACTGGAAGCAGTAAAACACAAACGACAAACGATTGACCTCTTGACTTTTTTTTTTTTTTTTTTTTTACCGGATTGGAACCTGCCGCCGTTTGCCGCAGGACAAAATTGGTTATAAAACAATTTCACTTTATTGAGTTACAAAACAAAACAATAACTAATACACATTAATACTTAAAATAACAATAGAAAACAAGGAGGGATGATTAATGGTTAGGTTTTTCCTCTATGTTGTATTCTGCATCACTGGGATGCTATAATCAAAGTTCTGACATTAAAAACCTGTTTTTGTGTGTGTTGTGTGTATAAACTTTCAGCAATGCGTAATAAAACAGCCTATTGCTATTACTCAAATTACCTGCAAAAAAATTCATTAAATGTTGAGTGTTTTAATAGAAAATTCCGAGAACCTTCCTAATTATTCAAGAAAGCACCATGCATTTGAAAAGGGTGCATTATGGGTGTGTGTGTGCACCAAAAAAAAATTTTTTTATTTTGGGTGGGAGGTTCTGGATGATTACATTGAGGAAAAAAAAAAGCCTTTATTATTCCGACCAAAACCTGGCACATAATATATTTCAACCCTACCATATCGATAAGACGTTTTTTTAAAAATTGGCTTGAATTCCTTCAGGAACAGGAACCTTACATAAGTAAATCATACATGATTAGATTTTTTTTATCATGTCACACAGCTGAAAGTCCAGCATAAACCGTGCCAAACAAGCGCATGGCAACTCAATAAACTTTATATCGCCTGCCTCAAAATGTTACTTTTTAACTTAATAGGTTGTTACAAAACAGTCACAATGAACTTTACATCCAACTAACTGATGCATGATGGCCAGCAAGAGCGTAGCTTCTGTAAAGAAAGGTTTTTTTTGTATTATAACTAATACATGAGGCAATTTTAGGCATTTTAGAGAGCAATACACTTTTTAAATTTCATTAGATAACAATACATGAAGAAGTTGAAAAGGCTTTGTTAGGTGTATTTGGAATACGTTCACTTCTTTCATAGATTTAAAACTCTTGGTTCCGGTTTGTAGAGAAAGACACTGCATTAACGGTGAAAAGAAAAAAAAGGAGAGGAATCCAAACAACCATGTTTCCACAAAACTTTATTTAACCAGTTTATCTCAATACAATTTAAATAAAAAGCACAATATGGAAGCAGTCAAAAAGAGAAGTAAACAGGACAAAGTACAGCAAGTATACAAAACCCCATGTCTGGCTCATTTGCTTGCAAAGCCACTTCTTTGTCTATAAATGATATACCAAGTAAATACCTGTGGGACAAAAATTGTGCGATATATATTCTTTTCTAAATATAAACAGTATCAGCCTTTTCTTGGAAACAAGTCGCCAGAAATGTTCCGATATATGGCAGAAAGGGCAAATGTGTTTGATCTTCAAACTGAAAAAAAAAAAAAAAACAAAAAACATCAAATTTTCCATTTAGGACAAAAAATATACTTAGACTTCACATCTATCCTAAGAAAAATAGTGCACAGCAATGGGTTAGATAGGGTAGGAGAGAATAATACCAAAGATACACCTATATCATGATACAAAAAGTCCATATATTAAAATATAACTGAAACATTTAAGGACACAAACATCAGTTGAATCTCAAACACATCTGAAAGCACTCGGAGTTTCTGACAGTCCAGCTATCATCAAACACAAATCGATTGTGAAAATCTTTCCCTGCCAGTTTGAGCAGATCTCTGTACAATATTGCAAAACCGAAGCAGAACTGAAGATGTGCAGCATATTGCTCTGATCAGTCCTCGACTCGGGCGTGACGTCGTCGCGCCTTCGTCGGTTCTGAGGTCAAAGTTAAGGTGGCGTCTGGGGATCCGGCAGCAGGTTAGACCGCATTTGCATCGGCTGTTTCCTAGAAACAGCTTTTTCGTGACTCGCAGAAGCCGAATTTCCCTGAAATCTGCCACCTCTCGAATGATTCGTCCAGATCGGCCTCAAATGATTGTTCGAGCACAATTTTTAGGCAAAGTCCAGCGGCGTCGGTGGCGTGAGGCTCCAGCGGACGCCGGCTGCTAACGCTAGTCTCAAAGAAAATGGCTGCTATCGATGTTTTCGCTCAGCCAAGTACTGGATTACCAGAATAATGCGTTCAATTTTATAAACGTCCCATTTCATAGCTGCTGATGGAAATGTACAACTGCACACGCTGCATTGCAAACAACGATTCCACGGCTGGATGAAATGGAAAAATAAATGTACCATATGAAACCAGTTTCTCTTTTACTGTGTTGAAAATGCTTATAGTGACGTCGGCTGAGGTACAGGAAATCTCCTGTAGGATTCGTACCGAAATAAGCTCAGTGAATGTTTCCCCAGAATCTGGTTCGATTTGATGGTTTTTTGTTCGGAGAGCTTTTGTTAAATTGGGGGCAATTTCTTGACGGTTTTAAGCACTTTGTGACAAACTTTGACTTTCTGTTCGCTCCCTTTTATGTAATGCTAATTTTTGAATTAGAATACATGTTTCTCACCATTGTCTTGAAGACCGACTGGGAAACAACGATCTAAAATAAGCCAAAAAATAAATAAGTAACACAATTATGTTTCCAGTTGATCTGTGCGTGGATGAAAACAAAAATTGTGTGACACAATTTTCAATATTGGGGAAAACAATAAATAAAAAAATCCCGACATAAAAATCAGACTAAACTGCTTATGTGGCTTATGTGTTGAAATATCGCCAAACCCTGGCAGAAACCAGCGCGTTCGATTTGAAGTGCTACTAAGTCACATCACTCTGGAAAACGAAAACGGAGCAGAGCCTAAAAGAAGACTCTGATTCTCTCCGACTGGCCCACTTATAGTCCACGTCCAGCGATGTGCAGTCAATCTTGTCGTCTCAGTCTGAACAGGCTCAGGAACTATTTTCCCTTAATTTCAAATCTATGTCAGGTCAGTAAAGAAAATACAGTACAAAATACTACGTCACTGATAGCAAGAACACCAGCGGGAGATGCAAAACTATTGAATGTGTCACTTTGTTAGGAGATCTGTTGGATGAGCTCCTTGCGTTCCCTCTGGATATTTCCCCAGTCCCTCTTTTGAAGAGCGAACATCAGATTTGTACATGGCCGACGGTGGCTTTCCGCCGGTCGTGCACGCGTCGTGTGTTGTGTGCTTGTGCAGTGATCAGACCTGAAGGAGACGCGGCCGTCTCCTGAGGAAGGGGGGGGGGGGGTCGGGGGATCGGGGGGGGGGGGGGGTCACATGCAGTTGACCACGTTGCTGGAGCCTTGGCCGACGTCGCGGATCTGACTGACGTGAGACGAACAGACCGCCACTCCGGCTCCGGCGCGGCAGTGAGACACGGAGCCCACCAGCTCCCACCTGAGAGGGGAAACACAAACAAAGCAAACTCAAAACATATTCCAACATACAAGCTCTGGCCCTGTTTATTGACCGCATGTGACGAAAAGTTTGTTACTACTAAGGAAGAACATAATGGCGTAATTGTTAGTGCTAAATTATACATCATTGTTTTTATGTTTTATACACACATAAATGTGTGTATATATACTGCTCAAAAAAATAAAGGGAACACTTGAACAACACAATGTAACTCCAAGTCAATCACACTTCTGTGAAATCATAGTGTCCACTCAGGAAGCAACACAGATTCATTTTGACTTGTTTTAAGGACATGTCATCAAAGTTGGATCAGCCTGGAGTTTGTTTTTACACTTTAATTTTGAGTGTGATTCCTAATCCAGACCTCCATGGGTTGATACAATTGATTTCCATTGATCATTTTTGTGTGATTTTGTTGTCAGCACGTTCAACTGTGTAAAGAGCAAAGTATTTCATAAGAATATTTCATTCATTTAGATCTAGGATGTGTTTTTTAAGTGTTCCCTTTATTTTTTTTGAGCAGTGTATATATATATATGTATATATATACATATATATATATACACACACACACATTTATATAAAACATAACAGTGATGTATAATAAAGCACTACTGATTAGATTTTTTTTTTAAATTTCTATCAATTGTCAAAAGTTTTTTTTTTTTTTAACCATCCACAGTTTTGTGGCTCAGGAGTGTGTAGTGACGGCGGGTTTAAAAGGCTCTGGGGACAAAACTGGCACCAGCTAATACCCGATCATGTCGTCACCTGTTCATTCGGGGTTCAAACGCCTCGACTGTGTTCAGGTAGATGTTTCCGTTGTGGCCGCCGACGGCAAACACCCTTCCCATCACCGTGGCGACCCCGACGCCGCCCCGTGGCGTGGTCAGCTCTGACACGTACTCCCAGCGGTGCATTCGCGGGTCAAAGCGTTCCACGGAGCTCAGTGGCGAGTTGTCGTCAAAACCACCTTCACAGGAAAAACAACGATTGAAATAACATTCGGTCGATTTGTCGGCTTCTCCCGGCGGTAAAGAGAGTCATCTGTAGGGAACTGGCATTTATGATAACTCAAGGGGTTATTTAATGTACCCGAAACCGAAGAAAGAAAGACTAAAAAAAAAAAACAAAAAAAAAAACATCATGAGTCATAGCTGAGCCTCCGAGCAGATGTTTTCAAGTTCTCCGAATGACTCCTGAGGTTCAAGTGCAACAATAAAAATATCATCCTTGCTTTTAGTAAATCAGTTACCAGACAGCTTTACAAAACATAACCTTTTGTCTTTCCCTTTTCTTATGCGCGTCACAGAAAACATGAGTAGAGAAAGAATAAGGAAATCCGCCAACACAGAAGACAATGTCACTTCAGTCCAAGCAGCAAAAGCAAGTACTGGACAGCACATCTACTTTAGGATCTCCAGTCAGAAGGAAATGTATGTTTGGAAGAGCTGAAATGGCGCAACGGCACAAAGACCAACTGGATTCGCGTCCAGTGGTGCTGACAGGCGCCAATTCCTCTCACCAACAACATAGAGGCAGCCGTTAAGTTTGCTGACTCCATTCCCGGCCCGTCGCTGGCCCATCTCTTTGACCTCCATCCACTTGTTGAGATGGGGGTTGAAGCGTTCTACACTTGACAGAGATGCCACGCCGTCGTTGCCGCCCACGGCGTAGACGAAACTCTGGCGAGAGAGAGTACACAGCGGTGCGGTGAAGTGCAGTGTGGAGCCGAGCGCTTAAGTTTGGTCTTTCCCGTCCGGCCTCACCCCGAGAGCCACGGATCCCACTCCTCCTCGGGGCGTGTTCATTGGAGCCACGGCGCTCCAGCCGTCAGCCTCGATATCGTACCGCTCCACATCGTTGAAGCAGGAGTTGTCATCCAGACCGCCGATGGCGTAAATGGGGCCACCTAGAGCTGCCAGGGCGATACCCCTCCTGGAAAACACGGCCTTCCTCAGACCTGACACTGCTGCTATGTATCAAAAATGCCAAGACGAGTAAACACACAAAGAAGTACTGAGCAGAATGCAAATTAATCCGTGGATTCCCAATGTGTTTGCCGGGGCTGGTAATTAAAGCCGCTCAAAGATACTGGATTATTTACTTGGGCGCAAAAAAAAAAAAAAAGGCTTGAAAATATTTTTTTTTCAGTCTCAGCAGCGATTATTTTGATTATTAAAAAAACAAAAAAAATGCATGTTCTTGTACCTCTTGGTGTTCATGGAAGCTTTCATCATCCATTTATTTGTGAGGGGGTCAAACATCTCCATATTGCCCAAGTGCTCATTGCCATCGTGGCCCCCGACAGCGTAAACCTTTCCTGAAGAAGAAAAGCAAAGAGACTAGGTTTTCATGCTCTTAATAGTCTCACCGTTTGTCATACAGCATTCATTCCAAATTTGAATTTCATCCTGTTAGGAAGGACAATAAAATGTGTGTGTTTTGCTCTCTAAATACCAAAACCCTTATAGCCTTGCGTCCTCAAGATACAGACAGAACTTCTCTTACCTCCGACCGATATTACTCCAACATGACGACGTCTGCTGTTCATTTCAGGGCCAAAGAACCAGCTGTTCTTGGTGATGGAGTAGCACTCTATGCTGCGAAATGGGTCGCCCGAACCCCCCCGGCCGCCCACACAAAACAAAACCCCTGGGGAAATGGTCGGAAAGAACGCAAGTTTGACAAATAAAGAGAATATATACCGTTTTTTATGCCCAAAGAGCAAACACAATGTCTGGGAAAAATAACCAATGTAGAAAGTCAACATGACATAGTTCCATAAATGACATGTTACTCCATTGGGATGGTTTTGTTTGCGGCTGGAGGCGCCTGGGGCTGTTACAATACAGGAAGCCTAAATTATTTACTTATTTTTAGGGTCAAAGAATGTCGCAAATGTCATAAAAGCATTGGTTACATTGCCGCTGCAGAAAGCCATTTAAGACGGACCTGCGGTGTGCTTCCGGGGAATGGTGCGGACCGAGTACTCAAAGTCCGGCACCACCTTGTTGTTGAGGTGAAGGTGGTAGTTCCTGGCTTCATCCATCAGGTCACGACAACTTAAGTTACCTTTGATCATCTCATCTTTGGCCACCGTTCCAGTCAGGAACTCTACAGGGAGGAGGGGGAGGCGCACCTGGAGGCCGACATAAAGAGGGCAAAGGTTGTTAAAAATGATACTCGGCTATAAGCTGTAAACCTATGCCACAATAGTTATCCACAATGTTACAAAACCAAACCTCCTGCAATTCGCCGAGATAGGTATTGAACATTTTAAGATTTTAAAAACAATCGAACGATGTTGAGGTCCAGTTTGTACCGATGGACCTTCAGAGAAATATCAGCAAACTATGCAGCTCCCACTGGATTTAGAGCTTTGCAAGTCCACAAAGCATCTTATTGTTTGGCTGTCTGGCCAGCACCTTTATGCTGCATTCACATGGATTCAGGCAGACAGACAGCACCAGCTGGAGGGCTCAGGAGGGCTCAGGCAAGCACAGTGACACAACAGCAATAATAAACTTGCATGAAATAAGTTTGTCGAGATATGGTATTGGTTACAAAATAATGCAATATTAAAAGAGGGGTATTTTTCGATAATTACTGTGCAAAACACATAACTGTAAATCCTGACGGTTCATAGATCTTCACACACAGCATCAATTCATTTTAACTTCCATTTAAAATACAAGGTCACTCCTTTATTTCCACCATGAGCAAGAAGGGGGGACCTGAACTGTGTGTACCTTCTGTTCGCTTTTAATTTGAATCTGCGGATTCTGTCAAAAGGAACGACAAGTCGAAGTATTTTAGCTCTGGGTGGCAATTCAATGGTAGCCATTACTCTGTGCGGTCCTGATGTAGTTATTGCATCCTGTGAATATTCGCTCAAGAGGCGTTTGGCTTGTTTGCCTGAATCCATTTGAACTTGTAATAATGCCCTTCTTGTTACGGGCGGTTGAAGAAAACAGCTGTTTTCAAAGGAAAATGTTCTGAAAGCACAAAAAGCGCTCAGCACCAAAGGACAGATGCACTTATTGACTCGCTGGTGAACAATGCAGAGCATTTAGCAGTCAGCTACGAGCCTGAAAAGGTAATCGAGACTATAAACAGGGCTTAATGCTGAGCAGAGAGGCAACCGCTTATTGGGAAGTTTGCCATATCAGTGTATTACTGGTGTTGCGGAGCCTAACATGCGGCCGCCTTGGTGCGAGAACAAGTTAGATTCGGGCCCGAGTTTTTATTTCACTAGCATACAGATGCGCTTTCATAAACCGATAGACATTAAAATAGGGGATGCGATTTTCATGTATCCAGTGCGACTCAATCTAGAGCCTCAAGATGCAAGCTATGCACTCTAACCTGAGACATGATCTGGTCCAGCCAGGCCTCGTGGTGTTGTGGGTTTGCTTTTAGCCATTTCACTGCTGCATTGTACACCTGTGTCTCTGAGTGGATATTGAGCTCGCTGGAGGACAGTAATGTGCGCAAGTGCTGGGGAGACACACACGTAAAGTCCTCACACTCCACTACCTCAGTGAAGTGTTCGCAAGCATAGCGATCGGCCATGTCCATCAGGTCCACACGATTGTGGCTCTCAGCAAAGGTGCGAACAGCCAGACAGTTGGTGGGGTGAAAGTGCGCCTTCATGTACTCGCAGCATGCTCTCGCCACCAACTCCACCTGACAGATTGAGGCAGAAATAAAAACTAATATGGACGTTCCAATTGACACACTTGCTAAATGTCAAAACATTTCCGAGACTGTTTGCAGATTTCGGCGGTCCCCAGACCCACAGAACAGCCATACAGTGTGTAAAATACAGAGGACAGTTTAACATTACACACTACCTGAAGAATGCAGGCGGCGTACAGCAGGGGCTGGACATTGTCCACTGTCAACGTCAGCCTGGAGGAGTAGGCAAAGTGCACCAAGTCCTGGATGGCATCGCTATCAAAGTCCTTGATCTCTATCAGTTCCTGCTTGGCCTCTGACATCTCTGACAGGAACATGGCCCTAAGGGACAACAGCCACTTAGAAAGGAGGAAAACTTCTCCTGAAAAACCAGACGTGCTTGTATGTGATATTACATTTGTGATAAGGTTTTCAGAGAAAGCGGTGGTCCTCTGAAGTTTACCGGCATCATTATATTTTCCATTTTGCGGCAGAAGTTGACATAGGGGCTGTATTTTTACAGATACGAACATGTTGCTGTGGTAACTACAGGACAATGTCAAGGTAGTCACTCCCCAAAGCAAATCCTATTTTAGGATTGTAATTTAGAAAAGGGAACATCAAGCTGCGTGGAAGGAAACTCCAAACCAGCACATGTGATCAATAAATCCACGCCGACTTTCCCCTCAGCCTTCAATACAATGTGCAAATCAGCTGTCACAAATGAAGTTACTTCCTGCCGGCCATTAAAAAGCTTAAAGTTTTAGACATTTCAAAAAATTGCCTTTTGAATCGCTCAGCGTCCAGCGATGTTTTTGTTAAAACTAATGCTCCTGACTGAGTGGTGTAGCATTCCATCCAGCCTTGGGCATGGGCTGCATTCGGGAGAATCCAAAGCAAAGGATAGATTACAGATAATCTGGGAAAGTTAGTTTGCTCAGTATCATCTTGCACCTACACGGCCCCTAACCTCATTTAAAAGTGGGTGGTGCTTGATTTTACTCATTTATTCTTGTTGATTTACACTGTTTGAGATGTGCAATTCTTGCCCTGTTACCTTTGTATTCCATTCAGTGTTTTATTAGTGTGTATTGTTCTTTATGCTTTTTCTATACAATATTTCAACATATATATATTACAGCTATGGTATCAAAACTGTGCACACCTGAAGTATGGAATGACACAAGCCAGCACAAGCTTGTGACATGGTATCAGTCGACTGCCAACCTACAGAAACACAAACACACATGTTGCAGATGTAGGTTAAAAAAAAGCAGACAAATATATAATAACCTCTCTCTCTCAAGTTTCCAATTCTGATCATTTAAAACAAAGGAATACAACAAATGGGACGACTCCATGAGCCAACAATGACAGCTGAGATATAAATGTAACTTCAGCCACATGTATCCCTCTAAATCTCGAAAATATCCTCCGAATCCCAGACGACCGACTGACCTTCAGTGTGACATCGCAGAGCTCTCCTACTTCGTAAAAATGTCTGAGGGAGTTATGGAAGTCCTTCCACGCCTCATGAGCCTCGAAGACAAAGGACCCATCAGGCTCACAGTCAACTTTTGACGCCCTGTTCCCGGGTCGCTTCTCCTTGGACTTGAGCTGCTTGGCATTGTCTGGCACCACGTCCCCTGGTGCCATAGCTGGCTACAAGAAACCACACCTGAGGTTGAGGAAGAGAAGATCATTCAAGTGGTAGTTCCAAAATGATCAAGTCACAAATATACCTGCGCATCCTGACAAGGTTTGTCCCAAGCAAATCAGGGTCCAATGACGGATTACTTACTTATAAATGCCAGAGGACCGAGAATCAATCGTACGCTTATTAATGGACGATTGAAAGAGCCAGGACAGCGCTGAGGCCAATGGTCTCCATTGTTCCATTGTGTCCATGTTATTACATTTATTATGTTGGAAACACAGAAAGCAGCCGCAGCCAGTTTGCCCGGTGTGTATCAATCCAACAGACCGAGTAATCAATTGATTATGGTAATGACCAGATGTGTTCTTTAGCTCATTTAGACACATAATGTTTCTAAATAACAACCATTACACATTTTGCCACCTGAAATTAGTCCATATCTCCAATGACGGGTACATGCGCCATATTATCAATACTGCAGTAATAGTCTCTATGTTTGGTATCACTTCAGTACATATAGAATGTGGTCAAAGTAAATTGCTTCAATATTATGCAAATGCTTTAGCAGAAAAAGTACTACACAAATGACACATTGTTCCGATTTGACTTCTTCTAATTGATGAATCCAAAAAACTATAGCTGTTTATAGAAGAAATGCAGCCTGTCTTAGGCCATTAATAAAAACGTTCAATAATTGCTCCTTGCTTGCGGCCATGTAAAGACAACATTACCTTCAACTAACAAGTTCCAACCATGCAAACTAGAAAACCTTTGTGAGAATAACCTTTCGCAGGCTTAAATAGAGGAAACAAAAGAGAGACAAGTCGGTGATATTCCCTGCCAGCTGAGCAAGTTTGTTCAGTACCCCCCACCCCCTTCTGTCACTTCCCCTTTACTCGTTAAAATGACTGAAGCCAACTGAAAGGGACAAAAATGCAGGTACATTTCACATGCACCAAACTAGCAGGCTCAATGGAAATGCTGCAGACACAGAACAATCAGACTAAAACACAAAAATCCTACCTCTCGCTGAGTCTGACAGAAGAAAAATCTCCACAGGCGTCTTTAGAAAAGGACTGATAAACTGAGAGCAGACAGCCAGCGGCCAAAGCTCCACCCACACCTTACAGATGATGCACTGTCTCTCTTTCAAGCTGTTTCTCTGACGCTGAATAGACTCAGTGTATCAGCTCCTCATCACTAGTCCTCTCAGATTTAAAGGAAGGAAACGTCAAGTTTCATCATATGCACTGGCGATCAAAGGCTCCTTCACTTATATTTTGGCTTGACGTTTGGCTTCATCTTCATCTTCGAGCGTATGGTTTCTCAAGACAGGAAGAAATGCCATGATATCCACTCCACTGGGTGATAAACCATGACGCAGTTCATGGTCTTCAAAGCTTACTGTTCTCCAACTGTGTTATATAATTCATAAGAAGTTAGTGATCGTGGTAAAAAATTTAACTATAGATATCTTGCTCATCCAAAACGACAGCACCGGAAAGCAATGTGCAAAAAGCGACGTCTCTTTTAATCCAAGCAACATTTAATCCAAATGCGACACATAAAAAGGCTCAATCCGGCAACCAGCGTGCCACATTGGGCACAAAAGGCATGGAGGATGACTATACTGTCATCAGACCATGATGTTGTCAAGTCAAATCACTTCACAAAAGAGCAATGCATTTCAACCTAATGTGACACTTCCAATATTACGCTATCTTGTTGGCAAATTAAACACGATCTCTTACCGAAGTGCTTTTCCCTTGCAAATCCAGCTGCCTTAACACTTTTTGTGTCCAACATAAGTGCTAATGTCTCTGACATTTTATACAGACAACTGGGTTTATTTCCCCTTTGTGTATTTCTGACCCGTATGGCAATGTTCTATGCAAAAGGTTGTGCTCAGCTTTATACATAATAGATTTATTGCCTGCTTGCTTGTCGTGTGCTCTTTCTATAACCACATATCAAATTAGCACCCTTTGCACTATATAATATACATATAAATGACTGTATGCAATTGTAGTAGGAGTAAAAAATGTAAAAAAAAAGTTAATATTTTAAATTCTACACTTTAGTGTGTAATAGCTAGCTCAGAAACACATGTGTGTGAAAACAGGCACCTATTTAGTGAACTGTTAAGTATGTTTACCTAGCATTTGAGTTGCACGTAGCATTATAGGTAGCACAGCATATCACACACCTAAATTTAAATTGAATTATCATAACATGCTAAGAATCCCACTTTTAATAGTATCTGAAACGATCTCGGTTACTCAGGTCATGAGAAGGCAAAGCATTAGTGGGTCCGGTTTACTCGTAAAAACCCAGAAACAAGACAGTACGACTCTGTCGACGACGATAAAGTTACTTATAAACGACAACGCTAGATTAACGGTTAGCTTGTTTGCTAACAGAGGCTAACGAACAGGCTAGCAGCGCAAACGTTGGCTGTTCTTAGCTGACACGAGATAAAGCGGAATTAAGAGCTGAAATGAAGAAAAATACTTCTTGTAAGGTGTCGGCGATATCGGTTAGTCGTTACCACAAGTGAGACGTGTTGAATTTGGATACCTCATTTCGCAGCAAGAATTAAAATGCCGGCTTCATTGAACGAAATGTTTGACTTTTGCACGTTTGCTGTAATTTCAGGTGCTTTATGGGTATTGTAGTTCCAACACGTTACCTTGGAGACCAGAGACTGAAGTCCAACTACAATGTGAACTCAGTGGAGATGGTCAACACCTAGGATGTCATAAAACAGCCCTTATTTTTCCTTTCATTTCAAACCTACCTCTGAAGCATAAAATAATCTGAAACAAATGATAAATGCTGCTATATCCTTCATATTCAAATCACGTTTTCGTTTCTTGTCTTCGGGAGCTGCAGGAAAAGTGTTACCAGGACAATTCACGTTGCATTTATGACTGTTACATGATTGCCATCATATCAAAATGTATGGGCCGAGAAACCCCTGCCTAAAAATATTCATGAACACCCGCAAATCCTTGAAGATACTTACTTCACATGCCAGTCAGACGATTTTTTTTATTTTTGAATGCAGCCTGTCTTGTGTACAAAGCTTTGATTAGTTCGTCATGCAAAATAAGTCAAATTCAGATTTAATTACATTTCTCTAAAAGACTGTTGCGTAATCTATAAACCGGACAATACTTTGTGTGCAAGATGCGAGGAGAGCAAAAATAAATTACATTTGTGGTGTTTTATAATGTAGTTACTGATTTGCAATATCCATTATCATCAAGTTTTATTACATCTATATGGCTCTATTTAGTTTACTGTTCTTTATGCACATTGATCAACTGCAATGTCTTTAAAAGTAAACCATAAATAAGAATTACTTGTATATTCATAGTTACGGGTGTGCCATACCCTTGTAGTTACAGAGAAGCCGATTTATCAGCTGGAAGACAAGCCATCACTTGGCTTTAAATGTTCATATTATAGTATTCATCTACAAGAAAAATAATAAAAGAACGATTATGCATTTCTAGCCTGGAAAAAAAAAACAACATTTATTCCAGAACACTGAAAATAATACAATAATAACCAATAATTGGATGTAGAATATGATTTAATATGGTAAAGATTCAGGTTTGTGGTGTTCATCAGATGGAACATGTCCTCCAGTCCTACTTGTACTGCTTCCTCTTTTTGAGAAGTGCATCCCGTAGGGCGATCTGGACAGAAGACATTATTTTTAAGTGAAGCTGAAAATCTAAGAAGAATTACCTCCTGACAGATGTGACGTACCTGTTTCTCCCTAAAGGAGCGTTTGCCTTTAGTTCTAACATTCTGACTGTGTCTCATCATCATGAAGTTCTTCTTCCTCCTCTTCTCCTTGTTGCTGGTGCTTGCATGTGGGTTGAGCTTGGTCCTTTTCCTGACAAAGTCCTTCCGATCACTTCGTCCAGCCTGAAAAATCATAACCTGCTGTTATTTGCTGTCACGGCGTACACGGATGACGGACTGTGCGGAGTCCACGGCACCACCCAGAGGGCTCCTCAGCAAACAGTTAAAAGTTATGGTTCAGATTATTATCATTACGCTATTTCAATACTCTGTAAGTGTGACACATAAGGCAGAATTGTTAAAATTGACTTTGACTTTACCATCGCTGTTGCAAGTCTGGTTTCTTTGTCCTCTTTTGGCTTCTTATGTAGTTTTTCAATGTTCCTCAATGTGAGGAGCTCCCCTCTAAAAGAGACGCACGATAGTCCACCGTTAAAACAGATTTCCAAACTTACCGATCTACGACAACAGACATTAACAATAATAAAACAATTTCAGCACACCGCAGTTGGAGATATTAGATAGCACACTGGTATTTGTGTGACCTATTCTATTATTTCTGTTTGTTTCCCCCCCCCCCAAACGCAAAGGTTACCTTAGTCCCTTTATTCTATGTAGTTTTCAGAATCAATGAATACTTCATTGATCCAGAACGACGAGCTTCGGAGCGGAAAAGGTTTTCCAACATTGATGGTTTCGGTTCTAACCTGCTTTCAGACTCGTCATCACTGTCCAGGATTTTCCTCTTCTGGCCTTTTCCCGGTGCAGCGTTGACCTCCTTCGCCATCTGGACCAGACGGATCTTCTTGAAGTCGTCTTGGGTGAGGAGCCTGCTGACACTGACTGCGGCCGCCTTGGCCTGCCTTTCCTCCGCTGGCAAACTCTGAAGCTTCTCCACCTTTTGAAAGGCAGAACCGACTTTAACACAAGACGTCGCTCCTCTTGTGCGGTCGATTAAAATGTTTTGTTTTGTTTATCCGTCTCACCACTTCTTGTCCCTCATCGGAAGAGTGATGGACGTCCACCCACTCCCCATCTTCATCGTCATCACTGACACTGGCACTCTCCCAGCCATCTAGGTTAAGAATAACAAGAAAATAAAACCCGCAACTTTATTTTTGAATACACCGACACACTCAGTGTGTGTGGCTGCTTCCTTTGCCGATCCGTAAGACGCTAACCTTCGTCTGCCTCTTTGGCCTCCTCCTCCACTTCCAGCACTTCAGCGCCAGGGATGTAATCTTTAGCTTCAAGCTCGCCGTAGTCTTTGATTTTGGCCTCTGCCGACGCCTCTGTGGGTCGTCCCTGGACAGAAAAAGAGTCTGGGTTTATAACAGAAGCCGGAATTGTGATTTTGGAAAAAGTTGCTCAGATCGACATTTGGGGAGAGAAAAATATCGAAAATGACTGATTTGTGTTGAATTATTGGATGTTATTGTTGAGATTGTAAAACTGCAACTATCTATCGGGTTGACATTAACATTCGATGCTGGATTTCAAAATTTTGACCGGTTTCCAAAACCACTTACAAGTAATAAAATCTGTCATCAATGTCATCATGTTTTCAAATGATCTCAAATTACTGGCACTGAACTTGACTGTCAACAACAATTAAACATCTGAACAGTACTGGTGTCTGGCCAGGTGTGTTCTAGGAATGGATGTAAAATCAATTTCTCAAATTTGCAGGATATCGAAATATTGATCCAAGAACTTTTCATACTGACCACCTTATACACTGATACCAATATGTCTGTTTAAGACTGCTAGCGACAGGTAAACTTGTTGAGAGCCGTGTCTGCCAGTAGTAGATCCACGTATTCTTTTTTTTATACTGATCACACCCAATAAATTGTTGTTCTAACAAAAAAATGCATTTTCTGTGACTGACTTTAGAAACATAACGTAGGCAAGAGTTTACGCTCACTTACTCTGTCTTTTTTGTGCAGCATTTGAGGATTGAGGTTTCTGAACAGCTGGATCAACGCCCGGGCAGACATCATCACATCTGGCGCAAACACAGACACCAACGTGTGTGAATTTGGGAATGCATATATGTATATGTGTGTGTGTTAAAAAGGAAAAAACAAAATTGCCACTCACTCTTGTCTTTGTGAGTCTTGTACTGAGCCAGATCCTGCAACAAATCCTCAGTGATGGCGAGTGGACAACGGGCAGCCACCTCTTTGATTGCATTGATACTTGAAAACATAAAGTTATTTTCCTGTGAGTATTTTTTTCCCTCAACATTTTATCCCCTGTACTCTACAATAAGAAGATAGTCCAGGAAATAATAACTTACCCGACGGTCATAACCTCCCCTGAGTTTCTGTCTGTCACGAAGTTGTTGGCGATGGTCATAATCATTGGTTCAATGATCTGAACAAGAGACAGTAGTGTGTTAATAGTTAAAATAAAAATAAATAAATAAAATGAAACAGGAATATTAGAATAAAGGGGAGGTAACCCCTAAAATTCACAAAATTCTAAAAAAAAAAAAAACAGAAAAAAAATTGTCGGTTTTACTTTATTTGCTATTTGATTATGAGTTTTGGATATTTGCCTTCCTGCAAATACATCAGGAAGACCAGGATTTATGTTTTGATCCCCACTAAGGCATTTAATACATTTAAAGCCATGTTTGTTAAGAAAATAAGGGAATTAAATTATGCAACAGTGTCACCATAAAACTACAAGAATGGACTTAAAAAAACATTTCCAAAAAACATTTTGAGAATTTGCGAACTTTTTTGTTTGGATAAGATTTCCCTTTTAAGTTTTACTTTTGTTCCCTAAAAAAACCTTGAATTAAAAAAAGAATGGAGCACTTATTACACAAAGTATTATGATGGTCATTGAGCATATGCATGCCTGATGACTGATATTTCTAAATAAATGAATTGCATAAGGTTGACTGGCCAATGAACACCAGCAAAGAAAGGGAATTATGCTGATATGACTTTTACCTCTGGAGGGACGAGCTGATGGGAGGCCTGCGCAGCACACAGGAGAATCTTTGTCACATCTGCAAAGAGCAGATTGTTGGAAACATCTCTTCAAAACAAAGTAGGTGCTGAACACAGCATAAAAATCCACCCAGTGAACAGGCTTGAAGGACGTTGCCAGCAGTTTGATTATACAACCGGTGTCATCACCACCTACTGCTGTCAAAGACAGTCCAACAAAAACCTTCTACTGGAGATCGCATCAATGCACGTCCCAAACGCCGATGTTAGTTTGCAAAGTTCTGTACACACCACAGATTTTTTTTAAATATAATCTGAGCAACAGAATACAATTTTGAAATCCTGAGTATATCCATTGGCAATCTAGAGACTGAGTGCATTTTAACACCAACTCTGGACCGAGCCACAATGCTCTCATCTCTCTGACTTTACCTCTTTGATGGGGCTGAAGGAACCTCTGGATGAAGGGATAATAGTTGAAGAGGAAGAGCTGAAGAAAGAAACAGGAAAAACAGTTTCATTATTAATAGATGTACGATTTCTAGTTTGTGATATAAATTTAGTTTCAAGTCAGAGCGACGGCTTTTACCTCATGGATTCCGACTAGTCTGGATATGAGCTCCATCATCATAATCTTCACCTCAAAACGTTCTTTGGAATTTTCCAACTGCCTTAAGAGTTTTTCTGAGAAATCTAATAAAATATATTTTGAACAAATAAATAAACACATTTTGCAAGACCCATGAGCTGCAGCTGTGTGGAGACTCCGGGTGAGCCTACCTTGAGGGTCGTGAATCAGGTGGATTGCAGAGAAATTGAAAACTTCTGCATTTTTCTTTTTCTTGTGTTTCTGTCCAGAGTGTGGGGGAGTGAGATGTCATTCACCAGAGGCTCATAGGTCACTTGACAAATCTCAAAGTATTAGGAGTTACCTTGAGGACTTTCATGGCTTTTTCCATCTTCTTTTTGTTTTTGGAGGTTTTCCTGCCAGTGGAGAATCTAACCATGAGGTCTCGCGCTGTTGGCCCTTCTGCCTGCAAGACAAGACGGCTCCTTCACAAAAACTGTCGCGCGAGTCACTGCATTACAGCGTGGAGTCCTTTAGTGTCAAGCAAGGACACATAAATACGATGTATTATTATCAATATTATAACGAAAGATCCCTCCCTGCAGCGTACGACAACATGACTTCTTTGATACTCACCTCTGAATCATCGTCGCTGTCATTCTTCTCATCTTCATCGGTGCCCAAGAAGAATTTGAGCCCTGCAACAAGGATCTACACACACAACGGGGGGAAATTAAGTGAGCTAAGTTTATTTACTGATAAAAGATCATAAACCTCACATTTAGTAAACCAATTAGATCGAGGGAGGATAAACCTGTACCTTTGTCACCTTGGAGAAGCACCCCGTTGTGATGACATTGACTGTTTTAGCGTCATTCCTGTGACACGGAACAGATGATTAGTCATTTTTCTTAAATACAAGGCTATACCTATTCCTTTTATTCATGTATGAATGAAAAAGTATATGAATAGATAATCAGAAACTGCCGTATATAAATTTGCTGTTGGACTTTGGATTCCAGACAAATTAATTGCTTGAAAAAAAGAATTATTTTAACAATTCTTTTTTTTTTTTTTATGACCAATTTTTTTTTTTCAGTAAACCACCGAAATGCTTTTCAATAAAAAGAGTAAATGGACTTAGTCACCGTAAAGGAACTAGAATAACTAAAAAGAGTCATTGCACAAGGATAACTGTCCCAGTTATCGTGACACTCACCAGATGTTCCTTTTGTAGAGTTCCACCATCACATCTAAAGATATCTTTGCTGCAGTGGGATTGTGGTCTCTCAGCATGGTGTACATGAAGTTCTGCAATGTCTGAAACGTTGCGGGAGCAATGAGTGGCAACATTTAAAAACAGCCATTTCCTCAACACTACAGTCAAAAGTTAGGTTTATGCAGCTCGAGTGTGCAGATACTCACCGTGTTAACCTTGTTGTTTTTGTGCTTTGCGTTGATGTTTTTGATGTCTGTTACAATGTGTGTGTATAGAGTCTGCAGGGACAAAATAAATGGAGATTTTAAACTCAGATGAGGAAACATACAAATTGGCAGCAAAGGCATGAAATATGTTGTGAATTTCTCTAAATTTGTGATAAAAATGTACTTCCTGGTGCTGTCAAAGAATTTCATTAAACCTTGACATATTCAAGGTGTATTTACAGACTACTCAGATGCTGACATATTCGAGTTTTTGAGTCACATTGTGGTAATGAAACAGACAGGACTAGAGACGAGGTTGTTGGATTTTACAGTTCAAAGCTTGTAACTGACAGGTTGAGAGCAGTAACAACAAACAAGTATGAAAAATGTATTTAAACACATGGTTCAAACATCTCTTAATTAATAAATTAGTCCTAAATATGAACATATCAATAACCAATGTCATCTATTACTGCTGTCTGAGTTAGGGGTCTTACTCGAGGTGAGAACTGATATTTCTATCTTTTATGCAACCTTGTGAATGTTCGCCAAGGTAAACTGAAAATTCGGAAATATTGGAGGCAATATTAGTATTTGATCTTAGTCTAAATACCTACTTGAAAGATAAATTTTGGTGGTTTATCACCAACTTTTTGTAATAACCAACGTAATATGTTATTGTCTAATCACTGTATGCTACATTTAAGATTTCCTATATAAAATGTGCCAAATTTATAAACCAAGTTTGTTATGTAATCATTGTGTAATAGTATTGCATAATACAGCCATTACCTTTTGTATAATTACATACACAAATGCAAACATCTCTGGGATCTCCTGTTAATTATCCTTTAGTAGTATATCAATATATTCAGAGGGATCATCTCAGTAAAAGGGAAAACATATGAATCATGCAGTTGTTCAAGGGCAACGTGCTCTTACCTTCCTCAGCAGTTTGTCATGACATCGCAGCAGCTCAAAGAAGAGCTCCAGAAGCCCAGAGGGGCTGATCAGATCTTTATTTCTCAAGAGAATTAGCGCTTTGCAGAAGGTCTGACAAGGAACAAAAATAGGCAAACATAAATACATCTTCTTATTTTTATATACAGTACCTCAGTACCTTCTCCTTCAGTGGCATACTAGTGGGTTCTCTTTAGAACACTATCGTCACAGCCTTGAAAATGAATAAACTGCATTCGCCGCTTGTTACAAAATCTAAACCTGTGTCATACAGGCCGATTGGGAACCGGCGGTCAATTAGATACAAGTTCTATGAAGATTAATACAAGAATGGTCTCCCAATGACACTACAATTTTCCCTTCTATCATACTATTGTGCACTCCTTACCTCACTTGTTACTAAGACACTTATAGTTTTATCACTGTTTACTAAGACACTTTATAGTTTCACTGAGACACTTTATAGTTTATTTTTATTTCTAATTCTGCCTTTCTTTTATTATTTATTCCTGTTATATTTTCTGTAACTCTGGCACAGCAATTTCCTTCGGGATTAATAAAGTTGTTCTTATTCTTATTCAAATATCAGGGTTTTTCACAATACAGATACCAATTATACAGCGCCTGATGTTTTACAAACATTCACGCCCCCCATCAAAGTCTACAAGACCCCTTTTGTTGTGTATTTACACCAGCTTTAGCTGCATTTGTATGCATGAAGGGAAGGTTTTTCTTTAACTGTGTTCAAATTAATTTCATATCTACTTTGTTGATTGCATACAAGAATAATTGCAAACGCCGGTACTTGTCACATGCCAGGAGCATGCATATCAACAAATACATATTATAAATCTCACCATTCGTAAGTCTGGCTCCACCACGGTGTGGTAGGTAAGTAATATCTCGGTCAGCTCTTGTGGAAAGGTGGAGAGATGCTGCACGTAGCAGTGGCCAACCTAAGGGACGACAGACACTTAAAAACACAGCTTCGAGGACGCATTCTCGGTGCTAACACGCATCTTACCTGAGCTAAAAACATGACCAGTTCAGCCAGCTCCTTATTCGGCTTGTCAGGCTGCAGTTTGAAGATCTGAATATTAGACTGGTAGTGTCGGTACTGCTGCAAAAACTGCGAAGGTAAACACGAATATGATCAAATCCAGTCGTCAGGAAGTTCTGGCTAGCTTAAATCCAACAGCTATGAAGTAAAAACATTCTCACCTCCTCGGAGTAAGACTGCGGGTCTCTTTTGATGAGATTCTGCAGCTGAGGCAGATTACTGGGCAGTTTGTTGTTTTGTCGCCCTGGCATGATCGGTTTTTTTACTCTTCGCACGTAATATTAACAAAATAACAACCAACTTAGCAGTTTTTAGAAAGTAAGCGTGGCGAAAATGTAAGCAGCCACATTTAATGTAACGTCACTTCCGTTTAAGACGTAATTTCCGTTCTACGCTCGGGTGTTTTTAATTGTTACTGACCCGGATGACGGAGAACCTCCACAGACATGTAATTGTAACTGTGCCATTAAAAAACGTACTTAACGCAAGATTTGAAAAATAATCCAATTATTATCTGAAAGACAAATCTTTAGGGTGAATTGATGTCAAACGTATTTGAAGAAAATTTCCGTACAAAAAGTTCAGGCGTCGAACTTTTTATTTTTTTTATTTTATAAAATGTGCATCAAATGTGTGTGTGTTGGTGTTATATGTGTAAATAAACGCATAACCAGTCCAAATGATCAAGAAGGAAGGATGGATGAATGATCGGAGAGATAAACAAAGAAACCAGCTTTTCCCCCACTTTCAATTTTTATTTTAACATGCCTGTGTTCAAGAGTATTGAAAGTAGTTTTCTAATGATTGAATTTGCAGCCTGAGGTTTGTTTTGCAGGACTTATCTATGGAAGCACACATGACACAAAGGGAGCAGCCATTGATACAACAGGCAGCGGTCCCTGAGGTAATATAAAAAAAGTCAAAGGCAAATACATTAAATATGATTTATTAAATCTATATCACAATCTGCTTAAACAGTCATATGCAGCATAGAAGAATTTTATTTTCATGAACCATTTGCCCCAGTTTAACTCACATATATGCATCCTTGTTATTCATTTTGAAGTATTTCCCATTTAAAATGTTTCAAATTCAGCTTCATGTTGGAAAGGAAAAAGTAAACCCTTTGTCTTTTTAATTTTCCTTCATTTTTTTCCATTAACGATGTCCGTCCCCATATTTCAGAGAAATTACAGAAAAGCTCCACTCTACACCATGAATGACAACAATTGTATTTAATAGGTGATTTGTTCCCTCTAAAATCTAGAGAACCAAACGTCTTTATCAAAAATGATATGAAACTAACTGAAGGGAAAACAAACATGACTGTTGAGCGGATTGAGCAGTACAAACTTTATTTTGTGTGTTCTGGTAAAGCGCAACCATCAAGGAAGGCCCCAATCTGAAGAACGTGGCACTTTCAGGCTCAAGAATGAACTTTGGCACCACGTTGTGGTGGAAACTGCTCTAACACAGTCTGTCCTGCATGGGGGTTTGCTGAGATTGACAGTCACACACAAACTAAATATTCATCCCTGTGAAGAAGTGAGGCAGTAAATAGAGGGTGAGGGTTTCAATGCTGAGCTTTGGTGAGACTAAAATAAAAACTATTTCAGTGCAGGGTGTTTTTGAACGGTCAAGAAAATATTTCCTCACTTATCTATTGAATTGCATTTCCAGCGAAGGCAGTGTGAATTTGAGTTCAGGAGTTTGGGGCTAATATGATAACAAACGGCAATTCCAAACAATCAGACATTAGATTATAGAATAATAAAAAAAACAACATAATTGACCATTTTAACTCTTTGACCAAAATTGATTATTATTGATTCTCTCTCATATATATATATGTGTGTGTGTGTATATATATATATATATATATATATATATATATATATATATAAAATGTTCTTCTGTTCAATTACATAGGTTGCTAATGTAATTGGTAAGTGGTAGTATTAACTATAAAGCAATGATACATTAATCTATAGATGCACCATCAAGTTCTGTTAAACCACTTAAATACGCAAATTGCATGTGATTATTTCGTTTATCAATTGGCGTTTTTAGTGGTATGTGGTCATTTTAACCAAAATAATTAAGTTGGCAACTTTGACTGACATACATTTCTTGTTAAATAGGTTTTTTACATTTAGATATGATTTCTGTTGAACATCCAGCACCCTCATGCTATTTTTGTGGTTTTCAGTGGTTCAGCTGTTCAATCTAAAAAAGCTATAACAATTTCTGGGAGCGATATTTGGATTATTTGCAACCTTTACATATGGCTAACAAAAAGGCTAACATGTTAAGTAATTTCCTTTTTTTCTCTGTATACTGAAAAACCTGGAGTGTTAAAAAAGAAATAAAATGTATGCTTAAAAAAAAACCCTTACCTTTACATTTAAAAGTTATCCAGTTTATTTTCAGGAGATGAATATGTACACTTTTAATTTCATGATTTATCTCAGGCAGTGAGCAAAGCAAATACTGACAACGTATTCTGTCAAGGCATCCAGCATCAGAACAGGATTCAAAATAGACAAGTACAATTTTGTTCCACATAAAATATGAATTCGTCATTTCATAACAATTTTAGAATATCCAAAAATCTGGAAAATAAAACATAAGCGTTCTCTTGTATGTGACAATAAGAAATACAATCAGCAGTTCTCATAAATGCATTGAAAAGGGAGTAGCAGCCAAAGAAAGAGAACTCAAAAAGCAAACATACAAATATAGACTTCTTTAAAAGAAATGACTCTGAAAGAACTGAATAGTTTAAGCTATTTAAAAAACATTTATTGTAATTTGGCAATTTCTGCCTGTGTCTGCCCTCCTCCATTTGTTTTGCTCCTTCGAAACGGTCACAGAGCATCGGCGTGACTGCGATGTGTGGCTTCTGCTACCCTGAGATGTTCTCCTCTGCTTGAAGGCATCGGAGGACATAGAGGATCACCTGGTAGCAGAAAATATACTGATCCTGTGGGAGGAGGGAGCAAAGAAGTAAGCAGTGAGAAGAAGGATAGGGTGAATACACTTAAATTAAAAGCAAATATTGAAAAATCACCTCTGTCTGGACCATTCCCTGTCTCTGAAGTCTCATGTTTCTCACCACATCTGAAATATCAAACTAAAACAGAGGGTTAATCAGAGTGTGATCTTTATGGACAGAATATTTATCTGAATGGGGATCAAATATGTTGCAGAGTTAAGCAGTGTTGAACTTGTTTGTGAGATGCACTCAGGGAAATATACACCTTTCTTACTCGCCTATAAAAGCAGCTGCAGCACCACTATGAACCCATGTGCAGTATAGACAACAAATGAACACATTTTGCTGACATTATTAAAATCCATAATATGAAAATCAGCTGAGTGATGGAAACCTGTTTTGTTTTTCTTTTACTCTGACATCATTTAAACATCAACAAGAGCTAATGATTAACCTGTCCATTGAAATAATGAGAAAGAGCACAGCAGTAGCAGTCATCGCTAGTTTGAATAGGATAGACAGCAAATATTCTTAGAATGATTTAAAGTTTATTTATCAGAATATTAGCTGGCATACTGTCAGTGAACCTAATACGGTCACAAAAAAAAAACTTTAATTCGTGATTCATCAAAGATACACCAATAGACAGATTGTTATACTTACATCTGCGTCTTTGCTGATGAGACCCAGAACCACGTCTATGCAAATGAGCGTTCCTGATCGACCGATTCCCGCGCTGCAGTGTGTGATTATCGGCCCTGATCGATGAACGTGCCTCATATAGGAAATGAATGTGAGCAGCTGCTCCGGCTGTGAGGGCGTCCCGTGGTCGGGCCATCCCGTGTAATTCAGATGAGTAACATGCTGCACTTCATTGGTCTGAAAATGAGGATGAACGATGATAAAGTGCTTTTCTGATGTGTTTACGAACTCGCGTTAATAAATGATACCGACCTGGGTATCTTTGACTTCGATGAGTCGGATGACAAAGTTATCCAGATGTTGATCTTTCATCAGTTTGATCTGTAACCTGTCGTCCACCATCTCGGCCGTCCTTGGTGTGTCGGGCCAGTATCGCTGACATTTCACTTTGCCCCCTTCCACTTCCTGCGTCATCATGGCGATCACGTTAGATTTCTGCTCCCATACCATCTGCCAGAAGTCCCCCAGTGTGGTGGGTAAAGGTCCCTGACACGCAATGTACATGAAACTCTCGTCCTTGACTGGCATGTTGATGAAATTGGCGTTGATATAGCCGCCATCTTTACCGAGCATTACTCGAGTAGTATCAACTAGAAAAAAAAAAAAAAGAAATAAAATCTTCATGAATCCAAATCAATGTGCGGCAGATTTAGCATCTTCTGTAGTTTTCTTACAGGGTACAATATTCTTGTATCGGTTCTTCTTCTTGTTCTCTTTCGTCTGACCGATCAAACAGTCGTCCAGAGGCTGGAGATTTTGAAGATTCTGCTTGAAAACAGGTGCAAAAAAAAAAAAAAAAAGTCAATCAGTGGTATTCAGACATTTGGACTGCCTTCAAGATGACCCACCCTCACCTCAAACTCCTGAAGAGGAACTTTCTGCTCCAGAAGGCCCCTGATCATGCGGACCACCGAATTGAGCTTCGTACTAGTGTACTGGCCGTCGGGGACCACCTTCACCAGAGGCAGCGAGGTCAGCTCCTCCTCTGTGATGATGGGCCCCTCTGGGTGAACACAAAATGATGGAGTTCAACAGTCAAGGCGAAATGACTGCCATAACTTTTGCAACCGCTGCCTCAAAATATTATAGTAATGCACATGTAAAGGCGGTTTTATAATTATAGAACATTTTTTAGTCTAGTAAAAAAAGAAAAAACAGAAAAAAAAAAACATTGAGATGGCAGAACTTTAGTGGTCACCCATCCATATTTAGTTTCTTTATTGCATTTTATGCTATTTGGCATATTGGATTGTGATTACTGTTATAATGTCTGAACAAACAGAATACACACACAAAATTGTATGAGAGTTATATGGATATGACTAGGTGGCATTGGTTTATAAATTTTTTATGTGGCACGGTGATAATGTAGTGATACCAAAACACTGCAGGTGTGAAAAACCCTTACGTTCAGTCTCCACGCTGCAAAGGCCTTTAATTGCATTTTTAAATGATTTGAGAATTATGAGTGGTTAAACAGTTTCAGTGAAAATTGAAAGTGGAAGACAATTCAAACTCACCATTTTGTGATTTTGAGTTCATGTTTTCAATGGGCAGTTCATCACTTCCCCATGTGATTTCATCTTCCTCGAGCTGCCCAGCACTCATTTGCAGGTAACTGTGGATTCAAAATGAACAGTTGAGAAACATATTTAATCGTAACTGTGTGTGTATTCAAACAGCCGCATCTTACTTTTCGCTTCTTGGATCATCCACACTCTCTTCTTGCCATTCCACCTTCCGCGAACTCTTAATTATGAAAAAAACACACAGATAAAAACTGGTACAGCTTGTGTTGTGGGGGACTGTCAACCAATACCCTGCAGGAGGCTGAACACCAGAGATTACATGCCTGCCGAAAGATTTGACTTAAAATTCCTGCCCAATAAATACTTCAAAACATTTCCTTCCGTATGTCAGTGTGAGAACACTGGCTCAATATAGGGACAAAACACTGAACACATTATTTCAGTCCTACACTCAGTCTAAAACTAAACTGTAAAATTGACACTTTTGGATACGCAAGAAACAAGCACATGATTACAGTGTTTCATGCGGTGTTGTGGGTTTGGTCCATACCTCAGGAGAGTCCTCAGGTAATGAGGAGCCATCACAGTCCGTGTCTTCAGAAAACTCTGTGCTCTGCTCCGTCCTCCTCTCTTCCAGTGGACTATCTCCATAGTCTGGGAAACATGGAGACAGTTCTTGAGTTTATCGTCTCGATTTCCAAGACAATTTTTGTTACTTTAATGAGTTTTCAATTACAGTTCTAGCCTCTTATGTTAGTGGTTCCCAGATTTTCACAGTCAGCCTGTCCGATGAAACTTAAAATACTTTAAACCGCCCCCTCATGAGATCTCGGCCCCACATTATTACATAAACAATTCGTCTCTAATGATAACAAAATAAAAAGTCAAAACCATCATCATACATTTTAATGATGAAGAATATGAAAAAAAGTGCTTGACAAATAAATCCCTGTTCCTGGAAAATACTGAATTGCAAAACAAATGAGCCAAAGTTAATGAAAATCTCATTTTATTTACATGTTACCAAACAAATCACTGTATTCCACAGGCTTTTAACCAGATCTATTTTAATGCTGTTGAGCTGAGGTGTGACAGTATTCTTGTCTGTAGTACGAAGGTGCGACTAATTCCCTCGAATTCTATTTCTCCCTGTTATTCGTCTCAACAATAGGTAAGCCGCTGCTCCAAAACCTACCTATTGGTGGGATGGGAGGCAGGCTGCCAGATTTCAACTCATCATGTGGACTACACAACTTGGTCTTCACTCCACTATCCTCACTAAGATCTGAAAGGAAGAAAGGCATCGAGAGAAGTTTTTTATTAAAATCTAATATAATAGGGAAGCCTTTCATCAGATAAAGAGTCGTACCTGTGTTTCCATTGCACTTGTCAGCACTGATGGGTAGGTAGGCCAGGTATGTGTTGGGGTTCTGATCCGGTGGTCTGGACACTATGAGGTGTACAAGGCCTTTAGCTTTACGGATGGTGGTGACAGCTTTGGTGTGGGACACTCCAGTCATCACCTCCTCATTCACCTGCAAGGTACAGAAAAACACAATGCCGTGTTGAAGTTACGAGCATTAAGCAAACCTGTTTAAAAGTTATCTGAATTCATTTACAAAAAAAAAAACTAAACAAATACTTAAAAGCTTGCTAAAGTGACTTATCTCTTATTTAAAGACTGTGATAGTAAATAATTAAACACCAGATTATGGTTGGGGCAAACAATTTGATGTGTTCTGAATCAAAATTTTGATCATTTCCAGTTAAGTACAGTAGATATCTATCGGTTGAAAAAAAGACCACAGAATATCTGGATATTCATTCATTTGCCTATCATATGATTATTATGGGCTACCGACAAAGAGTATAGTGATTTTACATTGTTCTTTTTATGCAAGAAGAATTGCATGTGAATTCAAGAGCCAGAATTGTCAAAGACATCAAGATGAACACATATAATTGCTTTTAAATTCGATATAAAAAGGACGGATCTGATATACAGGTTTTTTTTTTGTGGTGGTAAATGCTGACCAGAATGCAAATGTGAAGCATCACTCACTCTCAGCAGTCTATCTCCCACTTGCAGCTGGCCTGAGGACTCTGCTATTCCTCCTGGAGTTATAGACTTGACAAAGATGCCCCGTTCTCCTCCGATCACTGAGAAACCCAGACCACCAGCAGGTGGCTTCTCCAGGTCCAGCTTTATGATCTCCTCCTGCCCGGTAGCACAAACAAATGTGTTACATTACAGAAATATTTATTAGGAGAGGCAAATCCTAATGGATGCAATGTTTACTGAGAGAAAGACAAAGTCACTGGTGATAAAGGGACACTTACCTCCAAGGGACAAAGTGCTGTGAGACATTCTGTATCTCTGGAATCTTCGGATTTCAGAAAACCTTCAAACAGTAAGAAATGCGGGATTGAATTCTATAAACACGGTCTTCTTTTATACAATGCATATCCAGTACGATAAATACCATTTACACCAGCTGACAGACTAGGGCTGATGTTGTTGTTGACAAAAGAGATGTTTTTCTGCAGGGGGGAAACAGGCTTGCCGTCCCTTCAAACCAGAGAAAAATCCAAAGATTAAAATTTGGATACAAATGAATTGGCTAATATTCTTTACAAATTTGGAAAGTACAAGAGTTCATGCCCTGATTAATGTTTTACTTATCATAAATATTTTTATTCATGTTGCAACTGCACCTCGTTTCGACATATTTCTCAATAACTTGCCTTTATTGCGAATCATGAGGATTTAGCCGAAAAAGTACCGTATTTCAATTTACATTCATAAAGATGACAAATATAACATTCTTAATACTACAACAGAAGGTTGGTGTTAGAAGAGTTGCATTGGACTGGAAATCAACAAGATAAAGACCAACAGCTCTTAAAATCTGCGGTTTTAAGAACAGTAATATTTGAATGCACCTATTTATCTTGCGTTTTACCTTGTGGCTTTAAGAGTAAGGTGGCTGAGGGACAGCGACAACAGTCTGGTGCTCTCGTTGAGCGTGAGGTCTTGGGTGGGGGCACCATTGATGTAGTGAATTAGGTCAAGTGGTTTCAAAGTGCCTTCATCAGATACTGGGGTTCCCTTAATTATCTCTTTGACAAACAAGACTCCAAATATGCTGTCGCTGCCGCCGTCCAGTACCAAACCTGGGGAGTGAAGAGGGATACGACAATTGTGCTTGATTTATATCAGAAACTTCTGGTAAAGAGCAGGAGAACAGTCAATATATCAGACGGTGCGGTTTCTTACCTAGTGGCTCGTGGATATCCTTGAAATAGATGTCAGGTAGGAGATGGGCTTCTATGGGAGGCTTAGGTGCATCCAGGACCCTCCCTACCACTAAATCCACCACCCGAGGAGCCGCACGCACGAGCTCGACCACCTCGGTGTGGCCCATGTTTGTCACGTCGGTTTGGTTCACCTATAAATAGAAATCAAGCAACTAGTTTCTTCGTATCTGAATGGAAGCATCACCAAACCAAAACAAATTTGGTTGGAAATTTTACTCATCAGCAGCACAGGCTGTGACTTGAATAACAAATCAGAGATAAAGCTGGACCATGATCATTCTGTCTCCAGGCTTGAGTCTCCCATCTCCTTTCGCTGGATCCTGCACAATGTCATGAATATAACATCCGTGATCGTTTCCTTTGGTGAGGGTGAAGCCGAGGCTGCCTTTTTTCGACTTCGACAGAGAGACGTTTAGCTCTACTTCCTAAAAACAGAGAACAATCTCAGTTACATTGTTTTTTTCTTTTGGCCTTGAAAAATGATTAAAATGTAGATTCACATTGTGAGCTTTGGCAGTCCTTACGGGGACAAGTTCGTCCATATCCTGCCCGTTGCCAGAGGCGGTCAGGTTCAGAGGCAGAGGCAGGGGGGGAGGCAGGGGATCTGGACTTGGGGCAGTTCGGGGGGAACCCATAGGCAAAAAAGATGACTGCATGCCCACGGGGGATGAAGGACACCTGGCCAGGCAGCCACGAACCGGATTAAATCACACGCACATATGCGGTGTATATATATATATATACATGTATAAACAATTCAGACAACATGAGAGGTGATGATCAGGTACCTCTTGCTGAGATCTGATCTCGTCATTGAAAGGTCTGGTGAGTAGAAAGCCGATTGGAGGCCATCTTCCCGTTGACCACTGTTGTCGTAGCATCCGAGTCCGGCGGTGTTACTGGCTGTCTGGTAAACACTCTGCTCCCAAATCTGTCTGCTGTGCTCCAGAGAGCTTGGGCTGAAGGCTTCCTCCACCTCTTCGTCTCCGTCGGTGCTGTCGCTGTAGCTGTTGTGTCGGCCGGGGTTTTTAAGCTGCAGCCTCTCCAGGGCTTCTTCCACCGGATCCTGACCTAGTTTGCCTGTAACACCTGGAGAAGAGCTGCTCTTTTGCAGGGGCACGCTGGGTTCCACCTGGGTCGCTGGCACTTTTCGGGGAGACGCCATAGGTGTCTAAAAAGAAATGTACAATTCTAGTTATTCTTGTCAAATTACATTGTCTTTTAATACAATACTGCAGTATTCTACATTAGGGAAGAAAAATCCATTAGTAAGCCACATCTGTGAAGGTTCTCAGTCAAATCTCATCATGAAGTCAGAAAAAAGGGTTGTGTTTAGTTTTCTTTTAGAGAAAGTATTCCAGTAATTTCCCGGGACAAGCGCATTTTGGTTATTCTCCTCCTCTATGTGTTTACCACAATTGGAAAATGGTCAAGTGTTTGGCAGGACAAGTTGACTTTTTTTTTTTTCTGATTCTTAGGAAAATAATTGGAGAAGCTGACCGAGGTTGAGGCGTCTAACTCAGGGAGGATGCCACGTTCAGGTCTGCAGAGCAGAAGCGTCACTTCTTGTCCTGTTCCCCGCAAAGCTGATATCACCTCCTGTGAGCAGGTACCAAGAGACACAACCAGATGAGTTATTTTTTATGAGCAATATTCTGTTTGTATTTGACTTTCAGATTGTAAATGCACATACGTGTTGCGAAAGTCCTTTGAGCGATGTCTGATTGACCCGCATGATGACATCACCCACGTTGATGCGGCCGCTCTCTGAAGCCGGTTGGCCAGGAAATAGTTTTTTAACCCTGACCATACTGGAACCAGGGGGTTCTTCGGGGATGTTCTCCTCCCGACTGAAGCTGAAGCCCAACCCGGATGTGTTCTTTATTAGACGCACCTCAAAAACATTTTCTGTTGAGAAAATGAAACGCTTCTCGAGTGAACTGGATACGATTCAATTACAAAGAGGTGATGTGGGGACTTTGGCGATTGAGCATTATGAATAATTGCTGTTTGACAATTATACATTTGTTTAGCTTTCTGTGGCCTCACCTTTAGTCAAAAAGCTGTACTCTGGTTTGTCTTTGACGTGTCGAGGCTGCTCTTTGCTCCTGTCTCGGTTGGTGCCACATGGCGGTGTGCACTGAGGCGTGAGCGGAGCGTGACATCGGTCTGCCGGAGGATGACCCTTCGCGAGCAACAGGTGCACTGTCTGATAAAGGATATGATTAACTTAAATGTCACTGGTCAAAGCTTGGCGGCAGTTAGCTGGTGGTGTAGGACATCCCTCACCTGCCCAGTGTCCCGGAGAGCTTCTACTGCTTGCTGATGAGTGGCCCCCTCCAGGGTCTTGCCATTGACAGCTACCACACGGTCACCTGAGCAAATCACACCAATCCAAAATATATTAGCCCAAGTAATTCTCATTTAAACAAAATTACAATGATTGTCACCTAAGCGGAGGGGGGCTGTAATCCGCTGAAAAAAGGTTTCGTGCAATGACATAACATGCAGGAATGCATGTTGCAAGAATCAGCATGATGACATTCAGAGTAGATCCTACCTTTCATTGGGTTTAAGAAAACTGTTTCAGAAATAAATTTTGAAAATCACCCCCTTTAACGATGGGTAAATGGAAGTACAGCCCCCAGTAGGAGTGTGTTTTTGCCCGGCAGCCTCCCATTTCCATTCAGCAATATTCTTTTTGCAGAGCAAACATGTTGGAAGTTTGATTCTAGTGCATTAATGCACAGAAAGAAAAAAAGAATGAATCTTCTTATCTTACTGTAAAAGGAACGTGGCGAACGGGCAACTTCCAAGACATCGGTGTGTTCCTTTCAGAACAAAATGCATTTATTTCTTTTATTCTTACCTTTTTGTATCCTTCCATCGATATCGGCAGCACCTTTAGGTATGATCCCTTTAACGTAGATACCTCCATGCTGAACAGTCGTATTAACGCCGCCCTGAAAGAAACATACAGCCTTTCAATTATACAAACTCTTTTAATGGAAAAATTGTCATATGTGCTTATGGGGGCTGGTTGCAGGGGAGTTTTTATTATTTTACCATTTCGAATCAAATGCTTAATGCTTGATTTACACTATGAGTTCAAAATAATCAAATGGTTACATAAAAGACTAAAATATAAAACTAATAAAATAAAATAAAATAAAAAAAAAGAGGCCACAATCTGCAAAAATTATTATATTGTTTTCTGATCATTTATTGTGACCTATTAAATGAAGACAATTTGGCAATCATTTACCACTTGTACAGTAAAGAGTATAGTTAGGTTTAGGAAATTTGGATACAAAAGCAAGTTTGCAGGGTCAGTCTGCAGAGAAGTTCTTGCCAAGGAAACAAACCTTAAGTTGAGAGGCAATCATTACTGTGAGATTTTAATTGGTGGGGACGAAGAGGCCCGACAAAATGTCCGCTCTATTTCATTTTAGCTGGCATGTTAGCCTTGAAATGATTGAAAAGAACAGCACATCCTAAGGTGCCACATCCTGATCCTTATTTTACTTAGCTGAAAACTAATATGGCTGTTCTAGGGTTCATCATGTGGAGTTATTTAAACATATCTAAAGCTATATGTACAAGGGATAAAGGATGTATTATTCGGTATGATGATCAGACTGTAAATCAAAAGCCTCCTGAGTGAAGTAACCGAGTAAGAGGTTAAATCTAATGATAACAATTTTCATTCAATGCACGTCATAGTTCAACTAATGGTTAATTCATGACGCATACTATCAAGACAACAAACTCACTCCAACCACACATGACGGCAAGACTCATTTGATTACTTATTGAGCGTTTAGTGGGCCCACAGTGTGAATTAACCTGAGTCAATCAATAAGGTGTGTAAAATCCTGACCGAAGATTGACGTTACCAGCATTCCAATATATATATATTTATATATATATTTTCTTTGTAAATAAATCTTTTCCAATCTTTCCTCTGTGTTTGTGGTTCTTACTTTAAGCGCACTAGAATTGCAAATGCTTTACTGCCTCATAGATTTGGCCAGAAATAATTGCAGCATGCAGAGTGGGGTGGAGAGTTTTCACGCAACATACAGAGTTAGAAAAGCAAAGCAAACCAAGCAACACCCAAAACCAACAGATGACCGTCACAGGGTGAGGGGGGGAAGGTCAGAGGGCAAAACAAAGAGAGGATGAAAACCTTGCCGAACAGTACCGTGACACTTATGCCCAGGCTGCTGTCTTTTTTAGACAACTCAATGTCAAATAGTTCTCCTGGACAGAGACTATTGACCCCTGGGGCATTACCATTAACATTTTCCGCGATGTGCTCCTGCAAACAGAGAACAGGGTATTAAGTTGAATTATCACAAGCTGGAACATGCACAGAGATAAAGGAGATAAGGGAAGGCCGAGGAAGCTGAATTGGGTGAGGCTGAGAAGAAAATCTAGAACAAATAACATGCAAAATACAGGAAACAGATTGCCTTGCACTGACTTTGTAACCTCAAAACTTTATATGCTGCGGGCAGTTAGTTAAGCCAGAAATCTGAGAGCTCATTTGTAATGCAAATATATGGAAGAACCACTCCCAAAAATATGATTTCATGTTTTTTTCTTTTCTATACCACTGTTTTTGCGAGTGTTTGTGAATCAACCGGGTGAGCGGCTATTTTGTATGGTGAGGCATAAAAACAAGTAATCCATTTGCCCCGATAAGACTCGCTGAAGGGTGTACCTTTTTGGCTTCAAGTCTCTCTTGACTACTCGAGTAGGTCTCCTCATCCATGTCGGAATCCCCCCAGTCAGAGTGCTCAAAAACTTTAGGGGCTTCTAGGATTTTATTTTTCCTTGTTTTTGGGGGCAAAGCTGGTGGCGTAGGATCAGAACTCACACTGGGGTCTGGGTTTTGATGTTGGACGGGAGGTGGAACTGTAGCAACTTTAGCTCTATCTAAGCACTGCTGAATTCTACTAACGGGAGGTTGGCTAATTTTTGTTGCACCGTTTGTCCCAGAGTCCTGAGAGCTGAGGCTGGTGTGCTGTTGGACTAAGGAGGAAGCAGGTGATGCTGTGGTGGAACTGTGGAGAGGGGGGGTTGGGTTTCCTACAACCATATGCTCCTCTGATGAAGTATCAAAGTCCAGCTCTTGTCTCTGTCCAGAATTATGGGCTTTCAATGAAGGCTTAGCTTGGTATGGAACATACCCTGAAGATGACTCTGGCAAAGCACATGACAGTTACATTAGTCCACAACTCCAGGGGTTAAATGAAACGTTAAATGAAGTCTGATAAATACTGGAACTTGGGCATTGACACAAAATCAAATATCAAAAATCACCTGCACTTGGAAGCACATTCATTTGTTGCCATAAGAGACCTAATTTCAATATAAGTAACAGAGTTTTCATCAGTCGGTCACTAGCATTACCGAATGTCAGAAATGTGTCAATTAAAAATCCAAAAGCTTGAAACTTAATCTGAAAAAGACACTAGACTTGCGTGAGAAAAATGTCACTGTCACTCTCGAACCCTGTTGGATTGCATTTTAGATTTGAATTGAAAATCAAGTGGATGTTGTTTTGTATTAACCTTTGGAAATGGGAAGACCTTTAGTTTTTATTTCCATCTCCCAATATCATATCATAATCGACAATTAATGAACTTCAGTGGCCATTCATATTGACATTATAACATGTTTACCTTTATAGAGCCTTTCTTTGGGCTGTGATACAACCAGAGTAACGTCATCTGGAGCATTCTGAAGGATATCAACCGTGGAGGCATGAGAGAGCCCTTCGAGGTTTACATCATTCACAGAGATCAGGCGATCACCTGTAACATGGAAACAGAAATGGTACACAATCAGTTGGCCATTTCAAGCCGATGGAGGGAAGGCGTTGTGAAAGTACTGTCCCACCAGGTTTGAGGCAGTTGTTAAGATCAGCAGGCCCCCCAGGAGTGATGGAGCTAATGATAGTACCAAGGTCCTGATGACCAGAGTTCTCGCCGCCTACAACCTGAAAACCTAGAAAACATGAACAAAAAAGAAAAAATGAACAACTCAAATTCCCTTACACATTGAAACAGAAAAATAGAAGTTTACGACTCGGTTGTAGTTGCTGAAAGAGTCACAAAAGACATAGTGTAAATCTGTGTTGTTATTGCAAGTCATTAACAGTCTTACCGAGGCCATATTTCACATCTTTCTTCAGGTACACAGATGTGATTTCTCTCTCTGGAGATGGTAAGGCATTTACTTTTTTCTTTAGTGAATCTTTGAAAGAAGCAGACATAATAAAACAGGACACTTGTGACATTCGCTGGAAAAAGCAGCACATACATATTATTACTGGCGCTACATATAATGATTACTGATTTTGCATGGTATAAACAGGCTCCGTCTCAGAATATTAGTTTATCTACACAGTAACCCACGGTCAGTCATGGCAGGCCTTCAGTGTGACTGACGGGCCAGTGCTTCAGCTCTGTTGGTTAATGGGCCTGGAAAGGCGGACTAAGCTTGGATGAAAGGAAAGTTCATGAGTTCAGTGCCAAGTATGAAGCTATTAAATGGTGGGACTGAAGCCAGAAATCAGATCTAGAGTCAGGCAGGCAGCAGAAAGAGGACAGAGACTCAATTTGGCATTATGAAATTCTGATTTAGAACAGACTTTTTGGGGTATGTGTTGCGCATCCGTTCTTTGCTGTACCATGGTCGTTATAAGGTTCAGCAGTTGGAAGTTGAGGATTATGAGTGCTCTAAAATACGCAATGTGGAAAGAAGCATGAATATTTTACTGCATTTGGACTTAATGCTAGTGTATTAGAAGCAAGAATATCCTGTGGCTATGCACAGTATTCTGGTACAAACCATTAACTGAGGCCTGGGTAGAGGGTGGCCCAGAGGAGCTGTGCATACTGACCCCTGGAAAAAAAAAAGAAAAACAATAAGAAAAAAAATAATAAAAAAAACGACATAGCAAATCAGCAAGGCCACTCTTTGGTTTTATATACTGGTAAGAACAATGGAATCTAACTTGTGCTTTGTAATTGCTTCTCATGTTATAGGCTAATGTTTACAGAAACTTGGGATTGCTATCACTTAATAACACATGCCAGAGCCAACGCCATGATCAGACCATATTTTTTTCTAACTGCTAACATATGTGAAGTAAACAAAATAAACGTACAGGCAGCCACAAGGAACAGTATCACCACATAGAGGATCTAAAATATAGCTTTCATTCCAGATAATAGCATAGCATATCCTTTTCCCCAATATAGGCCAACTAAAGGTTCCATCTCCTTCTATATTTCCCTAGTCCAAAAAATGTGGATTTACAACTGTTATGCAGGAAATGTCTTAAATTTAATCTTGCAGAAACTGAATGAAAATGCCTTATTATCTATTTTGCAAAATAGATAATGACCCTCAAGCCAAGCACTGACACAAAGTTCAACATAGGAGAGTGTTTAAAATGGTTTCAATATGTTACAGATAGCTTACCGGTGGCTTTTTATAAAAAGTATTGCTATGATAATTATTGTGACCATGACTAATATGTAATACTTCCACTATTTTTTACCACAGCTGTTGGAACCCGGACTGTTTTGTTCAGAGAAAAAAAAAATCAATTTAAAATTTTACAATAAACCCATCTTTGTTGAAAACCTTATTTTGTTTGCTCAGCAAAATCCCCCCCCCCCCCCCAAGAATCCTGTCAAACACTGTGAACTGACACTTGAGAATATAAATGAAAACTCCCCTGAAAATACATGCAAAATAAAAAGACAAAGCACCTGAAAATTTAACAGAAATATATAGCAGAAAACTGAATATAAGCAAGAAATGATCTCAAAGGGAGGCTGAAACTACTCCTCAATTAGAGTTCTTGACATGGGTAGATAATGTAAAGTCTAATCTTTTGACATTGCAAAAATGGATAAAGAAACTAAGATGTCACTATAAAAATGGTCATGGACAATGCTGTACATACAATTACATCCTGTGCAGGTAACTTACCCATTACGTATGCTTGGCCACTATCTTCAATGGATGATGAGTCCGATTCTCTTTTGGATTTGCTGAAGCTCCAAGATGGACTGTTGTGAGACGGAGTGCTAAACGACCTCGATAGGGGAGAACAGAAAAACAAGAATGAAAGTGAGGAATCTTCTTTGCTCATTGAGAAGTGTCACATCAGATGAGGGGACAGAACTTGCAAAGAAAAAAAAAAAAAACAAGCAGTCTTCCAATTTAAATAGTAACACACACAGTGGTTGTAAATCCCATGACGGCGAATTTTGCATCCACGCAAATATCCCAGAAGGTTTAATTAGAGGATGGCTGTTGGTTTGTGTCCCAGTGACAGGTCCCTGCATAGTAACCTCAGAATAAACTTGGAGACGAAGAGGTTACAGAGGACATACTAGTAAGAGCACAAGCCCAATTCCAGACTTGAGCTTGAATAAGATTTAGGCTCACATTTTACAGTGTGCATCACTTTAAGCATTTATGGAAGTCCTTTTTGTGAAAGACATCCAAAAGGTGTACTCAATACATGAACAAAACATTTCCTAGAAATTAATTGCATAATTTAGGTTTGTAAAAACACAGTAAATAGAGGAAAATTGGGAACAATAAAACTTTTTTCCAATTGATAATTTTAGAATGCTATTGTCCGAGTTGCCGAATTTCCAAAGCTTGTTTTTATCTGACCAGTGATATTAAATTAAAAATAAACTTGGGGCACTTCATTAATTCATGATTCATATCTAGTATGTGATTTGCCAAAGTGACGCCTATAAGGTGGTGTTTCAGAAAACCTTCCGATCATCTGAAAAATGATTTTTCAATTGCTTTTTGAAATTTCAAAGAGGAAAAAAGTCAATGAGGACCAGCTTGAAAAGAATGAATATACTAACATTCATCGCAAAAAGGTGAGCGTTGGTGATTTAGGAGCTAACGTTTACTTTGTGTCTGTTTGAACTTACTTGTCCTTCTGGTGAGAGATGGAATCGGTGTCGGAGCTGGCCCGCTGGTGCTGCTGGAAGTGAGAGGCCAGCTGGTTTGATTTTGCCTGGCTCAACCTGCTGCGGGGCTGCCCGTGATATAACTCGGTGAGATGGTGCTCTGGGGATTCTGGCATTTGCCCAAGGTTGTGGTGGGAGCGGCTCATTATCCGGGGATTGGAGTGTACAGCGGAGGTCGCCGGATTGAAACCTGGAAAGTGGAGCTCATCTTGGACCAGTATTGAACCAGGCGGGGTCTTGTTGAGGGCCACCTCTGAGTGCGAGATCCTCTTCAGGTGGTCTGGGTTGGAGCGCGTTGATAAGCTCGGAGCCAGGCTGCTCGAGCTCACGGTGCCCTGCCAACTGCTGAGGGGGCAGTTTTCTAATGATCGAGCACAAAACAGACTCCTCAGTTAATATAGAAATGTGTGCGTGAGAAGTGAAAGCATGTTGACCCGTCTCATTCCGACTGCACGCTTATCCTTTACCTAAGTCTTGCAGCTCCTGGTTGTTTTGACGGGCCTTCATCTGTATGTGGAACTTGTGCTGATCAGAGCAAAGCAGCAGGAGATACTGGCAGGTCTTGTTGCTATCCGTCTGAAACTGGTGTTTAATCCCATCTGAGGTGTTCTGAAGAAAAATCTTCTTTTTCTGTTGTGCGACAAGTGAAGCATCCGTTAGAAGTGAGGATTTAAAGCATTTGTTGATAGAATGCATTTACTGTTGTACTTTGTGGTTACAGTAAATCCAAGGAAAACGCATGTACATACTGTAAAGGAAATCTTTTTAGTCTCCCTCCAGGGGAACCTTAGTACTGGAGTGCGATTTCCGTTCAGGACCTCAAAGATGAGGACTCCTTTGGAGTAGACACCCAGCATGATGCCGGTCTGGGACCTCTTCTCAGGCAGCACCCGGTGGAAGTGGACCCCATACTCTGTCAGCCTCTGGCTAACCTTAGCATCGGAATAGAGTGCAAGGGTTTTTAATATTTGTTGAGGAACGCCCACCTTTCTTCAGTTCAATGAGTCAAAGGAGTGTAAAAAAAGTTTTTTTGTTTTCTATGTTTCGACACATTTCATTTTAGTGCATAAACCAAAGAGGATGGAGATGGCTTAATGTTATCTTAAAAGAAATTACAGACATGAGCATGACAGAATGTAACAGACTACAGGTGACAACAGGTGTCAATAGTAAAAGTCAGCAGTACGAGATAATAGACTGTATTGAATACTACTAACTAATCGTCATTATGCTAAGAGCAGGTTCAATATATTATGAATTGGATTTCCTATACTGTGATGCAAATCAATTGATGATTAAAAAGTTGTCACCTGACTTCCGTGACTTTCATTTTATTTCCTAATCGCACAGCCCCTTTTAGGTAGGCAACATCGCAATAACTGCTTTATTTCAATTATAAACAAGAAGTAGTTTTTCTTTCAATTATTTGCCCCTGCTCTAGTTCAAATGTGACCAGAGACTACTGTGACAAGCTTTGAATTGATAGAGGAAAGCAGCAACAGCTAAAAATGATTTGATTCTTCTACGTGATTATTTGCTGACCTTGAGGAACTCAAACTCAGCCTCGGACTCGGATGCTCCGTAGTAATTGCTGTGAAGTTTAGGCAGCTCCTCCTTAACGGTGGTCTGGTCCAACTTATCCAGCACAGACAGCGGCAGGTAGTGCTCCAGTCGGAAATAGGTCTTCCCATGGAGCTGGAGCATGGAGTTATTTTCAGAGGGAAAAAAAATGTAACAAAATTCATTATATTACAATTGAATGAGTGGTCAAAGAGTT
The DNA here is from genome assembly GCF_037954325.1 of Fistularia commersonii. Classification (NCBI taxonomy): domain Eukaryota; kingdom Metazoa; phylum Chordata; class Actinopteri; order Syngnathiformes; family Fistulariidae; genus Fistularia; species Fistularia commersonii. The sequence goes on from NC_141292.1 coordinate 3,553,144, forward strand.
TGCAACCATCTAATATATAACTAATTTCTTCAAAATTGGCAAAATAATATAAATGACAATATGAATGACAATATTAATTCATCCAAATCATACATTTTTGTTATATTTAGATTCAGTACCTCATGTTGATAATCACTAAATTCAGCTTGTAGTGCCAAGGAGGCCAATAGCATTGCATTTTCTATGTCACAGCGCATCCTGTCTTCCAGAATATCCTTCCTCAACTGCAAGTAGTACTGATGTTTGGTCATAGCATGTCTGTTAACCACAGCAGACAAAAAAAAAAGATCATGTGCTTCCTACAAAAGAACATGGTGCGGCTGTGCAAGGACAATGAAAATGAATCAGGGATTTAGGTATTTTGAAAATTGACCCCTTACTGTATAAGGTTGACGTCATCAAGAAAAAATTTGATACGTAAAAAAAGGTTAAAAGGAATGTCACATTTCTTCTTTTTAGGATCCTCCTTCCATCCCTCTGGTGACACTTTGGACAGTTTGGCGTCAGGATCAACGAAGAAAAACTCATTTTCTGCAAGCGATTTTAAGACAAAGGGAAAATGGAAGCGAGGGGGGGGGTTCAGATTAAGAAATATGAATTAAGAACTCTACAACTTTAAACAAAATGAAATAAAGGCTTTTGTGAAGATTTCATTCTTTGAGATAATTTATGCGTTATTTCAAGAGTAGTGCAGCCAAAGGCTTTTAAATCAGCTCTATAAGTTATAATTGGGTAATTTATTGACATATAGTGACTTTTTTTTTTTTTTAACATTGAGAATTCTGGTACATGGGATTACTGTGGTCATTCTGGTTGTTAGTTTTAAATTTTGGGATTTTGACAAATGATACTATTTTTGGCCTCTGGCAGTCTCTCTGTTTTGTTATTTCATCTGAGATATTTGTGTCATGGACTAACATGGATATGACATTGTAGTATAGCCAACATCCTACATTGGATAACCATTTAAAGGCCAGAATAAGCAAATCATGCCAGTGAAAAGTGGTGCTCCACATGCTCCTTAAACCAAACAAAGACAATACCTTTGAGGTAAGCAAGGCCAAAGAGATGGTGCTCCACTAGGCCGATGTGGGCAACCGCCATGTCCAGAACATCTTTGCAAACCGCTTTTATATCACAGCTCAGCTCCAACTTTTGACCGTTCAGCAACACCACGCCCACCTTTCTCTGTACCTCCTCCGCCTTACCGCGTTTCTTGAGGGTAGATAAAAATGAGGCAGGTAAGTAATTGCAAACGGAGATAAAACAACACTGTTGACAAAAAGGTGGCATAAATGTACATCCTCACCATTATTGAAGAGGGAATAATTAAGCTCACACACGGCTCACTTGCCATCTTCACAAACTCCGGGCCGTGGAAGCTCTGCCAATGACACAAGATTTATTGTGAAAAAAATTCAGCACCGGCCCTGATGTCATGAGATCATTTTGGCCGTGGGCCCATTGTTCAATTCCATCAACAAATACAGACGAGCCTCGGATAATGGATGGTCAGAGTGCCATCGTCAAATCATCAAACACTGACAATCATTTGAAACATAAGAACCTTGGATTTACGATGAGGTGCAGAGGAGGTGTACAGCTGTTCTCCAAGGTCAAGCACTGAAGTGCGAGGCGGGGCCAACGGGTCATCTAGTGAGGAGAGGTTTGCTCTTGACAACCGAGTAGCCAGGTGAGCCTGGAGCCGCTGCACCTCCTCTTCTTGTTTCTGGAGGAGCAGTTCGGCTCCTGCCAGACCTTCATCAGCTGCCCTCTCATATTGCCTGATGGGAAGAAAAACAATTTTTCGTTCGAAAATCCGAGGGAGCAGCAGATATCAGACGGTGAGGCGCGGTGGCATGTGAAATTACCCTTCGATTTGGAGCCTTCTTTCATTTACCCACAACTTTGACAAACTGCATGAGCAGAAAAAGAAGTAATAAAATACTGATATCTTTCAGTCATCTCGGGAAATGCAAAACCATGTTTTTCATGATGAACAGTCATACCATTAGTAGAGGGTTTTGGACGGCGATGCCACAGATTAGAGAGAGAGACAGAGAGGTTGCTGAAAGTGGAAGTCACATTAGATGATCTCATGAGTGAAGCATGGGGTTGGGCCTGCTGTGCAACAACAGCTGTGTGTGGCCCAGAAGATCAGATATGGGAAAATTAGCCGCTTCCCTGTTTCATGGACAGATAGCAGTGCAGGTATCAAGTCACCAGGGGAGGCAACGGGCAAACACTAGCAAGCACATGCACGAATCAACTCAATCCTATGTGTTTCAATGTATGCACTTGGGGCTGAGAAACATGTATCATTGTAATGTGTCATTGATGTAATTGACTGATTGATTGATTGATTCATTCACTCATGGATACATTATCTATACCAATTCTCCAACACTCATCCCGGCGAATCCCAGCTGACTTCGGGTGAGAGTCGGGGTTCACCCTCGACCGGTCACCAGTCGATCACGGGGCTGCAGTCGGGAATATAATAACCATTCACTCTCTCATTCACACGCTTAGGCCACTAATAATCCGCAGTTAACCTACTGCATGTGTTTGGATTGTAGGGGGAAACTGGAGAACCAGGGAACACCCACGCAGACATGGGAACAGAATGCACACATTTTTTTTTTCTTTAATTTGAGAACTGTGAATGACTACTTGAATCTCAATATGCAGGAATAATACCAGCCCTAACAGTATAGAAGAATAACATGTAATGTTGATGAAGCAAATTCAAATCATTTCTTAACTATTGTTTTGTGGAACCAACTAATATCCAGCAACTACTCACCAACTTGTAATCCTTTTTTTTTTGTTGATTTTAAGAAAATTGTGATTAATTCTCTGTCATTTCTTGAGATTAGTTACACATTTCTGGTTAATTATGACTTAACATCTTTCTAATAAACAGATTTATTTACAAATGATAAACAATAGTAGTAAAAATGTATTTACATATTATACCACTTTTATAAATGGCACATTAATGCAGCAATACACCAACCCCAAACACTGATACAGATGCATAAACTGTTTCGGGGGGTGTGTGCATCATGGCTTCTTGTCATAAAAATAAATCCCATGAAATTTTGATTCTTTACAAAGGCTTGATTCTAACTACAGTGACTTTTAACGCTGCCAACCTTGCCATCTAGACAGAGGTTTATTGAGACTGATAGGGGAAAAGATCATTCCACTGCAGATTTTGGCAATGTGGGTAGTTGTAGCACAAAAATGACATTTGTTTCAAAATGTAGACAGATGTACAGATGCCTTTAAAATTTCATACACCAGAGAGCTACATGGATGTACAAACTTGAGCAATAGAGTGCAAGTGCTGGTTTGTTTTGTGACAACAAATAAAATAAACTGCAGAATCTCTGAATTTAAACCAATCCAACAGGTTTATGGGAAATAAGTTCATTCAGACTCGAGGCAAAGGGAAATCTTTTGAAGGCTTAATTAGGAAAAGACTTCAGAAGAGCTTGCTGGGGTCTGCAATTTCCACAAAATTCTACTTTGAAGCTTAAATGTGGCTGTTTGAAGAAATAGTGGTATCTTGTATTAAGTTTGCATCTTTGAACAACTGTTTGTCTCACCTGTGCCTGTTTGTGTTGTGACTTGTCAGGGATAGTGCATCCTGTTCAGAAGAAAGTGCCAACTGTGAACCGAATCTCCTCCCCTCACCGGGCTTCTTAGCTAACGGAGACGTTGGGACATCGATTAAAAACACAGTCAGATTTTTTTTTTTTTTTTTTTGGACAGACACACAACAAAACACACCCTTCTTGATGCAGTGACTTAAAGCTGTGACACAAGCTTGCCTGAACATGCATTAAAGAGTATTGGGTAACATCAGTTCAACAGTTGGAAATCAAATTGAATGACTATTAAAAATAATAGAGGCTTTGCCAAGTTATTGAAGCTAAAAATTATAGATTGTTCCAGTAGCAGTAAATTCAAAGTGGCTTTATTTCGGAAATGTGTGTAATATACTCTTTCCAGTTGAAAATAATAATTCTATTTTGTCTGAGCTCTTCACAGATGTCTGGGCTTGCAGTCAAACATTGATGCAACAATGCAATGATGGAGTCTGAAATGGAGTGGGGCTGCCGTCCGGGTACATTACTTTTTTTGAGGCCAGCCACAGCGACATGAAACACTAAATATGGCTAGCGATGTGTTATATAGCTACTTGGCTACTTTGTAGCGCATAACTATTCTTTTACAATCCACAACTACACTCTTTCAATAGGGCTGCAGTGACTGGGGCGGCAAGGAAATCAAGTTAAACCTGGGTAAAATAGTGAAATGCTCTGATGAAATGAGTTTGAAAAGGAAACTTAAAAGAAGGTAGTAATTCTGACACCTGTATTTCATCAGATATATAATTTCAGAGCCTCTGGGCTCAGATAGTAAAGGTGTTTTTCAGCCTGGGTACTGGGATATGGATCAGCCTGGGGATAACAGGGAGGTTCAAAAGGAGTAAAAAAAAAAAAAAAGGCGGAAATATAAATCAAGGGCAGGATAAGCAGTGCCATAACGGTCTTCAAGGAAAGACAAAACAGAAAAACCTTCTCATTTGAAATGCTAAGGTAAAATCGGGGAGTGAATAGTGTATTTACAACAGTTTCTTCATCCTTCGGGATAACTAAAGTATCTGCCTATCTACTTACTTAACACCATTTGTTCCAGTGTGACCGAACTGTGAAATTTGGTTTACATCACAGCTTTATAGATGTTTATTTATCTTTACTTGAACCCTACACTTGTGATCAAGGTGAGCTATAAGTATCATCACAAACACAAATGCACACGATGAGGATAAAGGGGGATATCTTACTTTGTCTGTAGTCTGGATCTGAAGAGGTCACTGAGGGGCTTTCACTGGATGAACTGTAATCACTGTGGTACCTGTGGTGGGTGTGGAGAGGTTCTGAGAAAAGAGAAAAATACTATCAGGCCATCTTGAAATGACATACATTACTCATGCAGTCCAACAAGACATGAGTAAACCTTCATGCATGACAAAAGAATAAGCTCAACGGATGTTTGTGTATCAGGGATGTTAACATGGAGTTGTTCATTTATTTTTTTTTTTTTTGCATCTCAACACACACAGGCTTGAACAAAAAGTTGTCAATAATGTCATTTGTCATGTGATTTGGACGGCGGGTGTTCTGACTGTCTTTGTGTTTTTAGGATAGATTCGAAATCCCACTTGGGTTTGTGGCAGCCGCAAACCAGATGATTGAGACACACAAAGCATTCATGCTCAAGTCATGCTCTTGGTGCACATTATGAATGAAAGACAAATGGAACCATGCTGAAAAGCTGTTTCAGCACAATCAGACTGGCATGCATCCAGTACGGATCTTGCAAGCTTTTGGTTTTGATGGGGCTCACCAACGCTAGCATGTATTTACTTGTCCCTATCAAATTATACTTAGCCTTCATGGTGCGTTTAAAAGTTGCGACATAGAAAGAGTACTTAAAAGGAGATTACAAATACTATGAACTGTGACCGACTGGGGTTTTGATTCTCTGTCTTGCGAACAGAACTTGAATATCCTGCTCCTCAGTATCAGCCTGTGCAACATATCTGAAATGTGGGGCATTCCTCGGACAACGTTCAGGCATTTTACTTTGAGCAGTGGATTTACTGAAAAACAGACGCTATAATCGCACTAAGAAAAGAGACTTGACAAACCATCAGCAGAAAATAACTACATTTTCCTTTTAGGGTGTGTACTGCTTATGTGAACAGTGCCTGGAGAGTAGAAAGTATTTAACCTCCCTCACTTGAGTCATGCAATTTGATGGACATTTGTTAAAACACAGACACAAATATATACATAAGAGAAGACCCACACTCATGCTGTCACCAGTCCTACAAGGGCAACTATTGTGCTTTGTGTGCAGTGAAGAGGCATGTAGAAACCTATAGATGTGATAAATACAGCAGATAAATAAAAAACAAAACCAAAAAAAACCTCATGAGTCACAACGGAAAATTCCACCTGATGTTCACAGGGAACACCTTATCTTGTTTAACCAGGATACATGAGGGGGGTAGAAACCAAAGGGATGAAATGATTTATTTTTACAGACTAAAATAGAATAGACAGAGATATTTAGGGGCCAATAACAGAGCATTAACTCAACATTTAAACACTTGATTTGGATGACTGAGAACCTCCACAGACAAATTTACAGTCAATGCTATTCTTTGACAGTGCCAGATTCTGCTCCACACCATTGGACGGAGGCTTCGGACACAACTGATGAAACATGACGGAGGAAGTGATACATAGACCTGTGGGGCCGCAACTCGAACTGGTTCACTGAGTTTTCGAGATCACGGGGCAGCTGATAAAAGGAGACACAGACTCAGGAAAATGCCTGTCAGAGTGCTAACAGATAATTTACCAATACATGTTGTGAAAGCAAGTCAAGTTAAAAAAACAGTATGCTCTTCAAAGACCAAGTAAGTCAAGCGTGTTAGACACGATATGCGTTTTTACTCAACACAGAATTTGAGGTAATGATCTACTCAGAAACAAATTAGGAAGACTGCATTGCAGGCCAGACAAAATATTAATGGTGAAGAATCAACACTTAGTAATGATCGCACTACTGCTGGCTTCAAATGGTTTTTTTTTAACCGCAGGATTAAGAAACCAAAATTTTGAATTACTATGATCTGTCCAACAACTGTTGAACCTCTACAAATTAAACCTCTTTGTGTTACCCTAACAAACAACTGCAGCATCCTGTCAAGATAAGAGAAAGCGGTTTATTGTTATTGGAACATTTCACCCTCAAATAAAGTATTTGATGTTAAGGTTAGAGTTCAGTGTGTCACAGAAATGAGCATAGTTTGGTGTTAGCCCACATTTAAACTTAATAATATCAACGACTGCAGACCAGAGAACAATAAGTCTAACTTGTGAGTGGGAAGATGAATGAAGCTTGGAAATTATTAATCTTATATGTGGATGTTGTTTGGTTTTGTGTGTGTGTGTGTGTGTGTGGGGGGGGGGGGGGTAGCAAACATTTTTCAAAATCAAAAATAAACCTAAGACCAGCGGTGCTTTTTTTTTTGTTTTTGCTTTTAAATGACCTCAAAACAAACCCCATGCCTTGGAGAAAGGAGGGGAAAGAGAGAGGAGGACGATCCAAACATCTTCAACAGTGTAACAGTGAGATCCAACGGATTGGGAATTTTTCCCCACACAAAGTGACGGAGCAGAAGGGTTAGATAGAGGGGCGATTTGAGATAAACATGAATTACATGGCTCCTTCTCTGAATTCTTTGCAACTGATTGTGTCTGCGAATTGTGTTTGTTTAATTCCCAAGAAACGTATTGTGGCAAAAAAGATGAAAACAATGGCGCAATTGATGGCTTGGATTCCATATTTCCCCATGATCAAATGGAGTGGTTAGTTACGGCCATGCATGCATATACGGAAACGATAAAAGGAGAAAAACGAGTTAAGACTAATGATTGCAAATATGGCGGCTGGTATTAAAAGCTAAATTGTCCAAAACACTCAGGCTCAGTTCTATTATTGCTTTCTTCTCAGTAGAGAAAGATACACATGCAAGAAAAACAGACTGTTCACTGCTCTCCTCTTTTCCCCTTATCTTTTCATTCCCATTCCCATTTCCAATACCCCCCTCTCTCTTTGATTGCTTCCTTAGCGACACTTCTGCTCAAGCTTTCAATGAGAACACAAACAGTTTCTACAGGCTACGGCCTCCAGGAATGCTCAAGTTGGGACGAGAGACAAGACTCAGACTGAGGTTATTCAAAGTGTTGGTGGTTCCAAGAAGAAAGGGGAAACTTCCCTTAAAATTTTATAAGAACCTGCTGTTACCCTCAAATTTCCCCAAAGTTCTCTTTACTCTGGAAACAAACATAAAGAGCCTGATAGAATGTAAATTTAAAGGCAACGGGGTGTGGAGTGATGGGAAAGTGTATCATTCACAAATTATTCAGTCTACTTAGACGCCAAAAAAAATCAGGTAAATGAGAATTGAAGTATCTGTAAACAAGCAAATTAATTAATGAGTAATTGGACCATCTGATAACCTTTCCCGCTGCTGCGCTTAAGAATTTGGCTACAATTGTGAAAAAAGAAAACAAAATGGGGGGGGGGGGGGTTTGCACCTTTGTGCACATCCCCCCCTGCCTTCGGGCAGCAATGTTCTGTATGGTTGTCCAAACTGGACCCGCCCTGGGTCCAGAGCTGCATGACCTGCTGCCAAGTGCCGGAAAAGTCCAATAATGTTAGGAATTCCCTCATCCGCAATGCATGACTCGAATTACGGGCTCTAGGTCTGCAAGAAAAGTCTCTTCTGATTGAAGCACCTTGGCACTAAGGGGAGGGTGCAATGGTGAGACAAAGGGGCCAGGTATCAACATGCCTAATGCACACACAGGCATGCGCGTGCACACACGCACGCACAAACACACAATGTTTAATTGTGGTCGAGAAATACATATTCAATTAAACTTGATTTGCAAACACAAACATGGAGCTTCAAAACATGACTATATCCACTGTGTAACTGGGTGAAACCTGAGAGCACTGACCACTGCTGCGCCATCATTTTCCTGCAGGAAAGAACAGAAAATAGTAAGAGAAAAAGAGAGCGGGTCTCTGCCAAGTAACACATCCACGAGGCCCCATAAATGGTCTGAGCTCAATTAGACCCCATTCACACCACTGGGGTTGGAATAGGAAAGATTTTAGCTCAGCCTTTATTAGCACCCCGCAGATCTGAAGGGTGTACATTCCTTTGTGTCGACAATGCTTAGCATCAATCATTATTTCGTATTGGTTTGCACGTATTTACCAGCACTAGCATGCACGGACAATGGTGGGTCTACACACCATCCTGGTTGAACGGTTCAGACGGTGCAAGGGACAGAGGCTCTGCTCCTCTCTTCACATTGTTTAAGAAAAAAAAAAAAAAAAAAAAAGCCAAGTGCAAAAGGCAAAGGGGAGGGGAAAAAAGGAAAGGAAGGTGGGACATGCAGAGGATAAAAAGCCACGGTCGAGGAAAAGAATGCTGTCGGTCGGTGGCTCGGTCAGCATTAAAAATAGCTGCCAGAAAGCACAGAGGCTGAAGATTGGCAAGCTGGTGAGCAGGGACCAGAGAAGAAGAGGGGGTGGAGGGAAAAAAAAAGGTTGAAAAGGTGGAGGACAGGAGTTTATTATATGAAACTATTCATCCCTCACACATCTCCACTCCCCAGATGGACATCAGACCCACACAGCCACATGTGACTCAGTGCGCAAAACTAGCCTGCCTATACACTTTCTAAGAACTCATTAAGCTCCTGAGAAAAATCTAAAACTTAAAGCTCTTGGGGCTGACTGCCGAGGTGGTAAACAATTGTGTTGTGTGTGCTCTGTCTAAGCATGTGATTATCCGAAGATTGTAGTCAGTAAATACCTACAGTGTTTCTATGCTTAACAATACGGTACGCATTTTGCTTATATTTGAGAGTGTACAGTCACATGCGAGTAACAAGGAGAGAGGCTATATAACATGTGTGACAGCTAGCAGCAAGCTAGAATTAAGTTGGCCTGTAATTAAAATCAGCCATTTGGAAACCTCTATAGCAGTGACTCATACATTCTGTCTAAACACTGCTGCCCAACCACCACCAATGATACTTCATTCAAGCCAGCGCCCGGCACAAATCGCGCATTGGAAGTTAAAGATGGAGACATAGTCTTTAATTAGTGCAGGTGTTGGTCTGCTCATGTCATTTTCACCTCTCAGATCAGCCTGACTTCATGACATGACATTCGCTCGAGCTACTATACCCGCTTTATTGTCTGGTAAAATGCTTTATATAACCCTGTCTGACATTCCTATATATCTGGATGAAACACTTGGGTCTTGTCATGGTAAGTTTTATTTAACACTATATTCTCACCCACCAAGTAGCACTTGACATATGGCCCACACTGCATGGTTATACAACAATGACAGCCGACCAGACTGTTTCTGGCCGAAATGAGACACCGGTCTGTATGATAAATATTTTACGGACGTCTGTACTTGAATTTTTTTTCCCCCACTTTGTTATCCTTGCTATTTCTTCCCCCTTTTGTGACAGTGAAAAGAAACATCCTCATTCAGATAATGACCTAAATGCTACATAATTTCCTTGCCGACCGAGAGTGTTGCATGAACGTTGCTACCTTTTGGATTCATAATTTTTCCAATCCTTTTTTTTGTGAGTTAAATGCACCACCAAAAAAAGCCATTGCTACTGTAATGGTAAAAAACAAAAAGAAACTAAATAAAAAAACAAGAGCATTTTATAAAAAGAGATACATAAGTGTGATATTTGGCTGCGGTTTTCATGCTTAGCCTCAAAATGAAGATGATACCTAATATATACCTAATATTATCCGCATCAGAGTGGAGAGTCCAGCGATCTTAAAACTACACACCGGTATAATGGACACAGTTTGGGCATGAAGTAGCAGGTTCTAAGTCAATACGTTGCAATCCCACCACACACTTTACTTTGACAGTAAATGGGAGAAAACTGCCGAATGAACAGTTCCCTTACTACTCACCATCTACTGCTTGCCTTAGTGCCTGAAGTTTCCTCTGTCTCTCTTTGATCCTGTCATAAGCACCTGGGATGCCTGAGCCGACAGACTGGGCTGAGTGGTGATGAGGCTTCCTTTTCTTCAGTCCATCAAACTCAGAGTAGTGAGAATCTCTCTTCCTGGCTGCCCTTAAAGGCGACTTTTGCCGACCTATGGAATGTGTACTTAAGGCACTGCTGCCTCTACGTGCGTCTTCCAAGGCCCCGAAGCGAAGCGCTTCGGGGTCAATACAGGCCAAGTCCACAGAGGAAGCCCAGGTCTTCCTTGCTTGACTTGTCACCAGGTCAGCGCCGTGAAAAGGTAAGGATCTCCGGTCCAATTCCACTGGCCGACCTTTTTGCTGGGGATGAAGGGGGTGAAGATAGGGATAGGAGTGCTGGTGATGGAGTGAGGGGGGTTTGGGGTAGAGTTCATTGGAGGATTCAGGGTTGGTATGATAGTCAGATGAATGATACTGTAAGGCTGCCACCTCATCCCCCCTCAACAGGTCCTGGATCGACAGGGATCCCATGGAACGGCTGAGACCCCGATTGAGAGACGCCTGCTCTTGAGTCCTGGTTCGGTATCGCTCCAGAACCCTGGGGGCGGCGCTCCTTCCTGAGAGCAAAAGAAGAAATGATTTAAGTATTAAAAAGTCCAAGTCTTCATTTTTCCAACCTACAAGAATGAGTATGAAACAGCTGGGTTTCCTCTGATTTGCTCGCATACCCTGTCCCGGGAGCTTTGACATTGTAATTCTGATCCCGATGACCTGCTAGAAATTCTTCTTAAATGAAGAGGCATTCGAACAAACACCCAGCCCAAATGAGGAACTTCATTAAAATGGACTCCACTGGACTCATGAGGCGTCTAACAAATAGCTTGTCATAATCTGGTCAGGGAAAACTCATTAACTCGTGAATGAGTCACTCCTACATTGACATTTAACGTTTAAGCACACTGAAATGCTTTTCAGTGTTGTCATATGTCTTAAATCCATCATAATGTCCATCTGAAAGAAGAAAAAAAAAGCTCTCAGCTGAATTTTCCATGGTTTTTAATGGATTAAATGGCATTTAAAACTCGGTAGCAGCGGCGAAAATTGCCAGAGGAATTTGCTCAGGCATCCTGAAAGGACAATATTGAAGGGGGAAAAAAAAACATTAGGATAACACTCCTATGTATTTAGAATATGCAAAACAAGAAATTAACACATTGGGGTGCCATTACAGAGTATTTTGAAAGTAGCAATAGAAATCCTTCTATAGTACGCCAAGGGCAGATGAGCAATTATTTGCAAATAAAAGAAGTTAATTCCAAAAAGAGACAACTCCACCAGCATTTGTCTTAAAGAATACAGCATGCTGCTCTTGACCTTAAGTGCAACAAAAACAAAACAAAACAAATCAAAAAACACGTATGCAGATAGTTTCATGTCACCTAATAATGAGGAGCTACAAACAGAACATACTGGGCAAATTGTTGGTCCAACATCCCGACCCTGTGGTACCACCTCTTTCTAAAATGCACACACCAAATTTAGATTTCTTTGGCCGTCCATGAATTTTAAGTATGCCTTTCCACACAAGAGATATATAAACTTTACGAGTTACACTGTTTTGAAAGAAAATGATGCATGAAAGACAAATATGTGCAGTAGCAATAGCAAAACATGGGGAAGATGTAGACATGACTGCACAGAGGGAGACGTTATGTCCTGTAAAAAAATCTCCATGTGGTAGTTTAAGCTACAAAGCATATGCTTGGTCTTAACAGGGAAACGCATCAAGGAAAAACAGGCCATCTTCCAGGAACTCTGGGAAGGATACAAAGACGAGATTGAGCCAAACATGGAAAAACATATTTCCCCCCAACAGGATATTTCTTTTTTGAAGTTTTTCAAATCTTGCGTGGTATCAGATGAACTATACCAATCAGTAAGTGGTGGCATAAATTATGGAGCTTAAAAATAGGGACAAATACAATGTTCCCTGAGCAGCAATTACAACTTGCAACCACTGAAATACAGGATGGAGAGAGATGTGCCTTGAGAAGAAAGACACTTAAGAAATGAGTAATACTCTTTACAAGTACTTTGCCCGGGGCTGGCTGGTGCTCAATCAGAGAAACAAAGCGCTGATACAAACAGCAGACCAGCAGCTTCACTGGTGACTCCAAAATATGCATCTCTAATCAATGCCATGCCGTGCTTACATAATCCGGACGACAGCCATGTTTGTGTTCTCCTCTGCTTTCCATGGCCTGGAAACATGCCGCATTTCTCTCAGAAACCACTGGGAAGATTTGGTCATATTTTCCTGAATTAAATCAGATTGAGGACTGCAGCGTGTTGGTTCTCATCTACTTTCTATTCTTTCCGACACACTCAAAATATGAGGATATAAGTGATGAATGGCTTGACAGCCGCACGACTAATTGTCCCTTGAAAAAAGGTAAACGGAAACCACTTTCACCGAATCGAAGAGAAAATGTCCCTAAAACACTCGAGCAAAGCCCCCTTTTATCACTAGAAAAAAGGAACTGATAAACTATACAAACTGTTAAGATTAATATCTTGGACAAATCCCGGGTCAGGTGATTCGTCCTGGTTCCAGACTTTTGGGTTTTTAATGAGATAACACAGATCGTTGATTACGACAGGTCAAAAACTGAATGTGGTCCGGATACAACCAATCACACGCTAAATAGCTTTAAAGTGAAGAAATTCAATCACTGCATATTTAGACTCAAAGCAAAGATAGTTATTTGTCTTTTTGTTTTCGTATGAACATTGGTTTATCTTACCTGACGGCAAACCTTTCCCCCTTAGCCTCTGCCGAATCTCCTTACTTCGTTCTGGAAGGGATTCTCTATCAGTCAGCAGACCATCCAGCTGAGAAGAGCGTAGAGTGAGGGCGAAAAATGCCACAGGCAGCGAGAGGGAGATAATAAAAAGTTAAGAGGATAACTTCCTTCTAAGAGTCATCCATCACAAAAGCATATTTTATCTCAACAGGACCGGTTATCAGCGAGGCAACTGTGAAAGGGCAGACGACAATTTCAGTTTCACTTGGAAAATGCTTGCAATGCAAGAGTTCTAGAAAGATAGAACGATAACCTGGAAAGGAATTACATATTTGACCTGTGTACCTGCGAGAGGCTGCCTAGTACCAACCGCACCAGCTTGCGGATATAGGAGAAAGGGGGATCACAAGTGGAGTTTCGGATGTGTTTGCTGCAGATGTCCAGCACCGTGCGCAATGACATTCGACTCAGGGTAACATCATCACACATGTTTAGAAGCAGGCTATTGAGGTGCTCCCCCAACTTCATAGGCTGAGGGAGAAAAAAAACAAAAAACAGATTCAAATCATCACAATGCTTATGGTTGGAAAATAATTTGACAGTTATCTCAGATAAATTGATGGTTGACTAATATGTGGAAATGTCATTCTACTGTCTAAGCTTTTTTTATACTCTTCTCAATGCTGAATTTGATAAATAAAAATATATTGATAGATGATCTCAAATTCTAAATGAATGAATATCTAGTTAGTCGGTTTCTGTCGAATCGACAGATACTTTCCTGGACTTTTTGTTATTATCACTTGCTGGATTTTGTATTGATTCTCGCTCATTTCTTTTTAGTTATTTCAGGCAAATATTACATTTTGTATATTGTTTCTCGCTGATGTCTAGGATTTTTTTAAATTTTTAAAACATCTTGATTATTTTATAAAGCGACTTAATAGCCAATTTACCCTGATACTTCTCCATGGTTTTAAGAAAGAAAAAAAATCCAATTCATTAATTGTTCATCATTAATTATTTAACTTTGTACTCAATCAAATTCATTTTTGACCGATATATCTTGATATTGAGATAATGTTCTCAAATTGTCTCTTAAAAATCCGTTACTAACACACAGCAAATTATTTCAATATACCTGGCATCAGTTTGAGATCGCAAGTGGCATACAACTAGTTTAGAACAGTGTAAACAAGGTTACTTATTATGATAATTAGTTGTTTGTAGGAAAGGGTCTTTACTAATGATTCACCTGGCTTTGGGGAATCTCATAGTCTGCTCCCCAGAAGAGGGTCATTCCCAAGGAGTACATGTGCATCTGCGTGAAAGAGCATTCCTGAAGTTAACAACAAGAAATGGCTGAAGCAAACCTGAGCACACAAAGATGACAAAGAACAATTGCTTCTTCAATGATTAGTATGATTGCAGTCTGTCTTTTTCTATTCATAAAAATGCCATGTGTGGAAGACAAACAAAGAGGTTTCGCACATGCAGCACTGAAAGGTTCATCTAGTTCTGGGAGCAAAAGGGCACTCTTTCATCCTGAATCTGTAACAAATTTCCATCTTCTTTTTTGTGTTTCCCTGTACTCATTGTTACTAGGGAGAGAAAATTACTTCCCCTGAATGTTGGGCTTGGTAGAGGAAAGAATAATTTAGAGATTGCCAAAGAATGCAACCTAGCGTCAAGGCCTTTTCGAACGGGACGCTGGTACAGCGTTAAAAAAAACTGTCAGAAAATGTGGACATTTTAAAGCAGCCCCCTGAAAAGCAAATATAATACCACATTTGTCAAAAACCAGGGCATTTGCCCCTGACGTATCTTTATCCACAGCTTCTGATAATGAGAGAAACAGATTATATTTTCTAGCCTGAAATAACTCGACTGGGGAGCCAAGACTGATGCTGGAAAACTGACTCAGCACAAATGTGCGTTGAGGTCTGTGAGACCGTGCCAGACGGGAATCCAGTTGTACAAGCTTTTAGCTCTCCTTACACTCAAAGAGAAAGAGGTGGGGTTTTGTGCATATGTAACAAAATTGCGCATTCCAGACAAAAGTTGCCCAGAACTGCAGTTCTGGAAACAGCTATAGCGCAACGGCAAAAGAGAGGATAGCATCTAATGTGTATCCCCAGAGGTTTGTGTTTGTTGTTTTTCAAGAGTCTATGGAACACATAAACGGCCAACAGGAAAGCATAATTATGAGGAAACAGCCATTACTCATGAAAACACAAGGGCAGCTGGAGCAGAATATAATATGTGGTAGCTGACACAACAATAATGGTTACGCCGCTTTAATTTATTACATTAACATATATGTTTTGCATATTATATCCTTCTCTTTCAGGTTTGGAGAGCGTATCTGCGGTGCTTGACAAACCCAAAACGGAAAAAGGATCATCGCAGTGTTACCAAACTACGGCAGGCAGGAATTTTTCTTTGTTTATTTTTTATTTTTTTTAATCTTAAAACTGAACCACACCTTGTCTAAATTCAAAAAACAAAAAAAGATGAGGAAAAATGAGAAACAAATCACATCAGCTTTCTAGGTGTTCAAAAGAAGCTGGTTGTTGGAGAAAAACTCAAGGCAACAGGCTCTTTACACATAAACTGCACCTTGAAAGTCTATTGATTTCGTGTATCAAGAGAATTTGATGAATGTAAAAGTTAATACTGAATCGAAGAGCTCCTCTCAAACTGAAAAAAATAAATTAAAAAATTATAATTAATGAATTAATACCTCTCATACGTTTCTCAAATTTGCTGAAGAAAATAAAGAAGAAGATACAAAATTTGGGAGGAAAGAAAAGACAAAAACAAAAGGTAGACCAAACACAATGAATGCAAAGGTTGATACCTTCTCTATGTCAGAAACGGAGGACAGGGAGATGCCTTCCAAAACCTCTGGAGCTGTAAATGCTCTTAAGTCCTGCTGGGTGACATACTCATCAGTGAATGAGATGTTGCCAGAGGGCATGAGCAGGAGGGACCAGGGAGAGATGATGAAGCCCATTGCTCCGGGATCTGAAATAAGAATTCATGACGGGAGATAAGATCAGCATGAAACCGTGGTGCCTTCACTTAAGTAAATGGTTTTGTTACGTTTTTCTGAACTAACAACCGCATATCTCGGGCTTCTGAGAAACCCGTGAAACCTGAAAAAAAGATTAGTTCTTGTGAAATAATGAGAAAAACATATCGCAGAATTCAAAGAAAGAAATCTTAATAAATAATTCATGAATTCACATAAACAAAGGCCGTTTGTTTTCCATCCAAATATTCTTGGAAATTTGAGATTATCATCCAATTTTGATCAAGTGAATAAATCACAAATCAGACAAGGACCTTATAAATATAAATAAAAAACCGGCAAAGTTCCAAAGGTTAAATTGCCGACGATGAATGTAAACACAGTGCGTCTGTTACAAAGCTTGGTGGTGCCATTTGCGGACTGGATGCAGTAAGTGTAGATGCATCGAACCGCAGTGGCTGTTCCTCACTGGGGCATTGGCATTTATGGAAATTCAAGATGACTGAAGTAAACAAAAACACATGTTGCTTTCTTAGGCAGCAAGAAAACAACTGTTGAGGCATAAGAGCATAAAGGAATGGCTTCAGAGTGTAATTCTCTTTTCCTAAAAAGCCACAGCCAGCGCAATGGTTAGAGAACATTTTAAAAATATACAAAGGAATGTTTGAGCAGCGCTGCAAAATTCTTTTCTTTGCCTGGTACTTTAACTCTGAAGGGAGCAGATAGACATACAAGGGAACTTGATTTTAAGGAACAAAACATATACTTTCAAAAGCTGGAATTTGCTAAGTAAATAAAAGCTTCCTGTTTAAAACATCTGCGAACATTTGGAAGTCTTACTGAAAAGCAGAGTAACTTGAAAGCTGAGCCGAATGCATAATTCAAACTCAGCAAATTTGTTTGTTGATACAGAATTAATTGCTTTCAATAGGCTTTAGACACAGGCAGAAAAATGTATGAGTTGGAAAGGGTCAACGTAAACTGATTAAACCAAAAATAGGATTCGGGCTTATCTGATTTAAAAGTGAGTTCAAAGGATGGTAATTAACAAATGGAAACTTTACTTATCTCATTACAGTACAGTCTAATTGTGACGGGCTACGATCTGAGCACTGTGGAAGAAGAAGGTGGCCCTTTAAATCCAGATGTTTGAAAGACTGTGCAGTTTATCCTGCACTCGGTTCCACGTGCCATTAAGAATCATAGGCTGACAAGCAGGCAAACAAAACTCAAGAGAAACGCGCACTTACAAAATACTGGGTTCAGTATGAACGGAAAAAAAATAAAAAACCTACATGAAAGCAAGTCAGGGAATTCCTTTCAAAATCAAAAACTGTCACATAGTGACGTTCAAACTGTTCAGTTCTTAAACAAACAGAAACTAACCGCTACTGTTTACACAATAAAGGTGTGCTCGTGGTTTATTGTTCATGTCTATTCATAGGGGTGCCTGAGAATTTGGTTAATTGCGTTATAAAGATTTGTATTGATTAAACAGACGTGTTTACTGCCCCCAGACAGATGGAATGATATAAATTTTGAGTATTAAACTTGTTGCAAGCAATCTACCGGTAATCTAATCTACTTCAGTAAGGAAGAACAATTGCTATATTTAAGTGGAAACCACCAAAAACTCCACTTTTCCATTACAGGATTTATGGAGCCAGATTAGTGGCTCTGCAGAAAGAAAGTATATTGTAAAATTGAGCACAGACAGAAACTTAATTTTCAGGATTTAGCAAACATTCGGGAAAAACAAACCTTGGAAAAGTGCGGTCTCTTCAGTGTAAGAGATTTGCCATTTTCTCTTGAATTTACGATTTATCCATCAGGGCCTTGAAATAGTTTTAAGATATTGTAAACAAATTTATGACCAAATTATCTCTGCCTCATTGTTTTAAAGTCTTATGGATTTAATCTGGGACATCCAGAGCTTTTATCCCCCAGCTCTGTAAACATCTTTCTCACTTGAGATGGTCCTTTTATGCTCTCAGTGATTTCGTTTAAGTCAAGGTTAATGTTATTGTTTTCATCTTTAAAATATGGAAGACCTTTAAACTAAACAGTTAAGTAAATGAAAGGATTATGTCAACAGTCACTGCTCAATGTCATGTGCAAATTCAGCGAGATAAGCTAAAAATACTTGAGGATTCCAACCTTGTATCTTGTCTTTCATACGAGACGGACTTTATCTTGGAACGGTTCAATTACAAGAACGTATTTTAGACAGTTATCTTCTCACCAATGTGACCTCGGCATAAAAGGGCATATTTACAGGTTACCCTTGTACAGTAAGGGAAAAATATTACAGCACAAAACTTGTCAGCACAACTTGAAACAGCAAAGCTCTTTTTTTTTTGCCTGCATAACCAAATGCATCTTGGCTTCTTCTTAAACATTCTCACGGATGATAGCGAGGAGATCAGATAGCACAGTTGCAGCCAACATAATCAGGTGCAATGGGATTTCGAACGAGTCAAGGCACCACCTAAACTTTTTAACAACACAGAGGGCACTAGAGTTCTTGCTGACTCATATCCTGCCCAAATTCTCCAGAGTTAAAACCTCCCTCGGTCAGGGTTTTCTCTGGATTTCTGAATTCTTCAGGTACTTTGTCTATTGTGTGACTTTATGTAGTTTTGTAGAATTGTTTGTGCTACTGCCAAAAAAAAAAAAAAAAGCATATTTCTCTTTGGGAACTTTACAATATCCGTTCATTTGGAAATATCAGAGCAAGACTTACTAAGAATTCATAATGTAACCTGTTTATATGTTTTTAGGTCGTTCTTTATTCATTGGTGTTCATTGCTCAATAAAAATCGAGGTGTGCAGGTACACCAGAAGTGTGGTTCAGTACTTAGTTCTGTTTTCCAATGGTGGAATGTTTGGTATGTTTTTAGTCCAGTTGAAACAGGATATACAACATAAAATTCCTTCATTTCTTCTTCTTTTTTTCTGAACCGACAGAGCATCTCTCAAATTAGAACCGAAGCCCGTGGGAAGAAAGAAAACTTCTTAAACCATTAGGAACAAAAAAAATGCAGCGTGTTTGGTTTTTATTCATCATTTTACAGTCCAATTTTGCATCTCTCCACTTTGACTTTGCATATCTTGGTTTTGATAAGTGGTACAGAAAATATGTGCTGATTATTCTAATATCAAGGTGAAACCACTAATCTGCTGTTAAGTCCTTAATAGTTGAGATATGATTCACTGTCTTAGCCTGCATCATCAGCCAAAACTGGCAGCATGGTAGTTTGCAATGATCAGCTACTGCTGTTTGAGGCCACTAATGACGGCAGGAATTTGGTTGTTGGAGCTGCCCTTTAACGTAGTATTCCTGTGGACAAGACAAAAATATAAAAACTGCAGCTAGTGCGATTTGCCTCGTGTTGATTCTTGAGACCAATAAGTAGTCTGCGTTACTGGTGATTTGCTACCACTGTCCTTCATTTAGCTTGACCAAAGGCTCGTCTACCGGCTCAAATGTATTCACATGGGCACTGACAGTAATGACAGCAGGGAGGTTCTGCGATGGAGACACAGGACTTGTAAGTTTCAGTTTCAGCTTAACGTGCTTGGAACATTCGGTCCTGATAAGAACTATGCCGAAATGAAAACCACAAAGGCCATGACGGATAACAAGAAGTATAAACTGGCTTAATTAATTTGAGGAAAAACAACTTAATCATTATCTTGTCTCCATGATGCGAAGAGGATATCTGCTAAGTTTACATTTACAGGATAATCTAACAGTATAACAATGCAAAGTGTACTGTGAGTGTTTTTTATGGACACTTACTGAACTTTAACACTGAACACTGAATGTCCTTGATCTGATTTTTCTATGGGAACATGTAGACAGCGTTTTAAAATCTGGGGCGAAAATACAAATACTGAATTTTTTGTTTGCTTTCGACAAGACATGAAAAAGATACCTGATTCAACAGGTTCTTACCTTTGTGAAAGAGTTCTTGGAGGCTTTCTGCACTCTGGCTGAGGACAGCCCAGACCTCCTCCTCCTGGAGTGGACCTCCTCGAACCTCTAAGGCTTCTGCCAGAGACACATGCATCTTTCCTGTGCAAGCAGACCAACGGGACCATGTGATTAGTGGTTTTAAAGCAGAAATCTCTATCACACACAACTTCCAAAATAAGCTTTTAACAGTAATAGAGAGCAAATGATTCAGACCGTCCCAGACCTTTACGGTGCAACGAAAGGAGTCTCAAGTGCTTAAATGCCAAAAGTATCTGCTAATCTCACTTTACCAACCGCAACCCGTTGTATCTTACACTGATATCGACACTTAATGCTGGAATAAAAAAAAACACAACTTTTAAGATGAATTTCAGCACAGAGATTTTTTATCTTATTACATTTTATTTGAGACGTATCATCATGACACAGTTTTGTAAGAATTCACACTCCCACAATTTTGGAAGAGAGTGAAGAAGCCCTGGTGTCCTCATTGCCAGAATGACATCAAAAATCAATGCATTGAACACATGCTCTCATCTTAAGTCTCCTATCTTAGCCTACAGTGGAGGAGGTAGCACAAGCACATGATATGCACATGGAGACGGATGCAAACACTGCTCTGCTTATGGAGCCGCTTATTACTCGGTTCTTCGACAAGACTGGGTTTTCCGCTTAAAACCAAGCAGCTTCAAAAAACCTGGAACCTGGAGGCTGCTGTCAACACAGTGAATAGCACTGTTTCATGAAAACACAATGTCAAAAAAAAATCATAACTGGGTCAATGGCTGGCAAGTTTGTACATTGTTAGTAATAACAGTGACACGGAAACTGTTTGGTGGATATTTCTAATAGCTCATTATCGCGAAAAAATTCATCTGAGTTCAAATGAGTTTGCACATATGACACAGCATGCAATGCCTTAGGAAGAAAATGTGTCTCTACTCATACGATAAAAAAACACACACACACAAAAAAAAAAAAAAAAAAATAGACAAAGCCCTGAGGCTTAAAAAGAAAGAAGTATTTCAAAAACATTCATTCTTTCCAAAGGGCAGTTTAGGACAACTTAACAGGTTGCAAATTTGATGCCATAGAAATGTTTATGGAAAAATAACCAAATTCTTGATACATCTATGTAAATCACCTCCAGAGGACTTTATGAGACCCACATCAAGCTTGAACTCTCTACTGAAATGCAAAATTCATTTAGTCAATTATTGTCCTATTCTGAGTTACATTGACAACTGTGCTGGCTATTGCTGCACTTAACAATGTGTGCTCAGGTAACCACAACTAACAGTTCCACAATTGTTGAGTAAAATGTGTCTTTTGAACCAACAGAATTCCCCTTGAGTTAGTTGTTCATTCCTAATGGTAAGTGTTTTGGTTTTAGGACAGTTTTTCCACCAACCAGGTCTAGCGTGAAAATGTAGACCTGAGGTTTAAAATGAATACATCAGTACATGAAATCGCACCATTACAACGGGCTTCGCATTCGATGTGATCTATTCACTATTCACAAAAGTAAGCGTATACATTGTGTATCTCTAAAGTTCAAATAGATAGTTGTATTTAAGTGGTGGAAGAAAGTATCATTTGTATTATGAAAAATATTATTGCTGCCACTGTTTGGATGAACTGGTCCTGCTAAAACGGAAATACTTGATACACAGAGGAGGAAGATTTGAGAGTCCGGCTTGTGACAAAAATTTAAGGAAACATTTTAATTGCTGACAGACATAGTTGATTATTTACCTTTGACCATTCTCTTTATTTAACATGCTGCTTGGCTTAAAGGAAGGAATGACTAAAGATCTCCATGACATGGTAAATCCTTCTGATTTAAAAGGTTAGACTGGGTTGATCTCAAGTTGTAAATATTGCCGAGACACTCTCAGTTTAAAGGGACTAGACTGTCTTTGCTGCCAATCGACCCTAAACAGGTCTGACCGAAAACGGTTTTGTTTCGCAATGGTAAAGTTAAAGGATACAACCTGTCATTGTGAGCTTTCAGATTTCCCAACAGCCTTCTGAACAGCATGAGTATGAGAAATCATACACATACTAGATCTTAAAATTCAAAATGTGGTTTACAGACATGCACGGGGGGAATTGGACAGGATTTTTGCAGAGGGCAATGAGCTGGAACCTTTTCAGTCTAATGAAGAAAACAGGTATCAGATTCCTGACATACCGCCCGAGAGTCCACAAGTTACATTTACTTCTTGAAACAACTTGATAACCACACTACAAAACTCACTGTAATTACTGTCAAGCATCGACCAAACTTAGCAACAGGACATGCACTGTGAGAATTTTTGGCCTTCGACGGAGAATTCTCAAACCAACTGAGATGTAGGTGTGACCTAAACAAGAGAGACTGCATCTATTTTGGATGCATGACTTTCAACTTTAGAGAATCAAGAGAGCAGCGGCATCAGGCTCCTGCCCAACAAACAACTGCTTCTGCTATGACTTAAGTGACAGTTAAGCCGCAGAGCCATTCTGGCAGACCATTGTCCCGAGGAAACTGGAGAAACAAGCATGAAAACATTTGGAACAAACTTAATCAGCCCATTACCATCACCTCACTAAGCATTTTGCTGGGCTCAAAGATGGTGATCTTTATTGTAATGTGCAATGGGTAAAAATGTGTGCCATAATTGTTTCCTAACTGTAATAATTTACATTTGATTCTTTTCTATACACTGTGTACTGCACTTAACATTAAGTGTGCAGCTATTAGGTGAAAGAAAACGCATAGATGGATATTTCCTAGACAGAACACATTTTCAACAATGAACTCTGTGAGGGCTTTAAAAGGTTTTCCACAAGTTGGCAAATCACTGCTTTAAGTTTTTGCGTCAAAGCATTCAATGCTTTTAAGTGCATTATAGTTTAATTTACTGTGACTGAATAGTGTAATGATAAGGCATAAAGGGCCTGAGAATATTCTGTATTTACATTGTTTGTGATGTACTGTTTCACGATGTTTATCACAGTAGCTATAACTGGCTTATTCTTCAACTACTTCAGTCTGTTCAGAGGAGCCAAACTGTTTATTAAGAATTCTGGTTTTGCACCAGTTTTACAGTTTGTTTTTGAACTTTTAAGATTTATTTTTGCATTCCAGGATTCAGTTGATAAGTTCTACAGTTCTGTTTACACCACTATGTTATAACACATAAGAAACCAAAATAGCCACTTGTCTCTACAATCTAAAGCAGTCTTCACTCATTACGACAATAACAAAGAATGTAAAGTACGAGGCTACATGAGACGAGAACTGACAATAATACATTTCCTACATGGGATAATACACCATAATGCCTCTTCCACATTAAGTAGCATTATTTGGCTCCAGTCAGAGCAATCTCCTCTGGCTTCTGTTTTGGGGGCGACTGTAGCATCCATAAATGTGTCTGCATTCACAGTCTGCTTCTGTTTTACAGCGATGACAGAATCCTCAGCAGGTTGGCTCCTAATCTAAAAAGATATAACACATCTTTTTCTTACAAGGAAAAAAAAATGTATGTATCTTTAAATGAAATCATTGTATTCATCCATTATCCATAAGCAAAAATTGGTTCAACTACATTCAATATTAAAACTATGCAAATAAGAGGGTGAATAGCTGTAGGTCTTGATATGGAGCTCTGCGATCTGCAGGTTTTTTTTTTTTTTTGGTATTCAACTCGGATCCCATTTAGTATAGTACAAAAAGCTCTAAAAATACAGAGAGTAATAAATAATATTTTTTTTCCCTTTCGTCTGGCAATATATACTTTGCTCTGATGAAGCCTGAGTGAGAGAACAATTTTGTTGCCCACTGGGGCAACACTGAGCATTGACCTGGTCAACATCAAAACGCCATCATTTAAACAACCTTAAAGGTGGCAAAATGTCATGTTGGTTAAGAGTTTAGAGATTAAAACTGAACTGAAGCTAACTATGGGGTTTGAACACATAGTGGTTTGGGTTGAGGTGAGGCTTTACTTTACGAATGAAAGTCACTACAATTTATAAAGGATACTTGTGCAAGAATGTGTTTGTGTGTGTGTGTGTGTGTGTGCGTGTGTAGGGGGTCTGATAGTTTGTTGGTCCATGTGTTGTTTAGTCTGTTCATCTTTTCCAAAGTCTAAAAACAGCAAAAGACTGGACTAATTTAAATCTAACTGAGCCACACACCTCGCAGGATGCCAGCTACACAATTAGAAGTCCGGGTATGTTTTTGGCTTCATGCACTATTGAGCAGCTTTCATAGAGATGAAATGCTCTTTCTACATCCAAGGACTACAAGAATGAACAAATAGCTAAATCTGGTGCAGTTTCTGTTTTCCTCTTATAGAAAGGAATTCATTTAGGCTATATTGTACATTGCCCATTAATACTTGAACAAAAAACGGTTCTTAAAACGGGACATCTTTCAGATGTCTACTGCGAGATTAAGGAGGTTAACGGGACCTCCTGCGATAGAAAAGATGCTTTGTGGTGTCGCTAGATCTGCGGTTTGCTAACTGCAATATCTCAGGCACCTGTGTGCTTGGCTCAAAATCTTGTCTTACCGCTGGCCCGAAATGATGCATATTGAATCTGTTTCACATAAGTTGAAATTTAGCAGGAAGCAATCATGCCAAAGATTGGCACTTTGGCTCAAAACAAATAACAAAACAAGGACGTATAATTAAAAGTAATGAATCGTCCCACCGTCATGGGACGATGTTTTGAACATGCCACATTTTCCACGGTATCGCGATGTAAACTGGGTGAGCAGCCTCATTAGTGTTGGACTAATATTTCAGACGACATTCCATTTATGAAGTTTGGAAAAGATAGTTAATGAGTAAGCATGTCACAGGCCTACATGTTTATGCAGGAATGCAAGTTAATCATTCAGGACTATGGGAGGTGTGAAGTACAAGGCAAGTGGGTTACTACCCATCTTGCTCATTACCCATGAGAATGGGGAGAGCGGGTGCTGTGAAGATTGATTGTTTTGTGGCTCTTGTTATTTCAACAGAGACCTACAGTGGAATGTTTTTATCCACACTGGGGCTGCTGTGCAGGCCAGCTTGTCCCTCATTGGACTGTGGTCCTGCTCATTATTGAAGGGGGCTTTGGAGGCAGTGGCCCAAAATAGTGAGAGCAGACAGTCTTCACCA
Source organism: Fistularia commersonii (assembly GCF_037954325.1). NCBI lineage: Eukaryota > Metazoa > Chordata > Actinopteri > Syngnathiformes > Fistulariidae > Fistularia > Fistularia commersonii. The sequence goes on from NC_141292.1 coordinate 3,578,762, forward strand.
CTTCAATGACTCATTTTCTTCTTCTTTTTCAAACCCTTTCGATGGCTATAGCCAGGTATTTCCATGTGTGGCTGCACTATAGCTACACAGCACAACAGGGCTTAGTCTGCTTTCGAATGTTTGGAAAATCTTGGCCACACTCACAAGGATTTTAGAGAAACTAATCCTGGAAACGTGATAGTGTTCTTTACTTTGCACTTAGATGAAGCTTTTCCTTTCCTCCCACCTTCCTGTCTCTGACACCGCTACAGCCCACAAATGGATTTGAAAACAATCCACTGACTAAAACAAAAAGGCAGTCAGCTGCAGAACCCATACCAGAATAGTACTAATAATTTCAATAGAACTCCTCTACACTCACCAGGGACAAAAAGGGACAGAAATACATGTGCATCCTCTTCTATTTTCTCATCCTGTTTGGCGGCAGCTTTCAAAATAAACATCCATAACAAATGCACTGGATTCCAGTCTTATTTTCAAAAACATACTTCTTTATACAATATGAGAAGAAATTTGTTCATATCCTCCAAACATTCGAGCCGCTGTCTCAGCTGGCAAACACATTTGGAACAGTGGAGAGAGCAGTGAGAAAAGGTACTCTCTGTACAAATGTTGAGGTGAAAATCCTCCTGAAGTCATCCATCCATGCCAGGAAAATTCATCAACCAACTGAACCTCTTTTCCCAGAATCATACTGCTCTTTGCGGCCTGTATGTACGAGCTTTCAAATTCAAAACACACAATGACGAGGACGGACGGAGAGACTGTCTTTTGAAGATGACTGATGATGTAAGGAATGATGTTTCAAAAATCCTTGTGGCCAACCAGAACATATGGACCACATGCTTTCATACTGTTTTCGTGCAAAATGAAGACATACAGTAAAAGAAACTCCTTTGCTGCATGTCTTAATGACTGGTGAGCTAAAACACATTTAAAGAAGTCATGGTTTTCCTTTATTCACAATCCTGTCTCTCTTAAGTCAGTGCTTTTGCGATGAAAACAGTGGAGCAAATGGGGAAAAAGAAGCAGCGACTTTCTGACAGAAAAGAAAAGAAAAAACATCCAGCAGTGCCTTAATCCCGTCAAGCCCTGAACAATATAATTTTATAGTCTTACAGGGATATCGCACCACAGATGTTTCTGAACATCTAAAATTGTGATACACGGTTTTACTCAGCATTCAGACACCTATAACATTCCTGTCATGTGCTTTAGTTTTCAACAGGTATTTTCTTGTATAATCATTATAAAATAACTTCTCGGGAACTGCACTTGGTGATTGAAAACCATGGAAAACTACCAAAAGTAAGATAAGACAATTTATATTTCATTGTACTTCTTATTCTTCCTCCTTCCTACTTTTATCTATTACTGTTATGTTTTTGCTTGAAACTCTGGCACAACAAATTCCTTCGGGATAAATAAAGTTGTTCTCATTCTCATTCTCATAACTAGTCACCTCAACCATTTGCAAATACCGTCTATTCAATTACTGACATCATATACTTAAAGACCAGATCATGTCAGCGGTGTATTACTGATTTGAAAGGCTTAAAAATTGTGGCATTTGAATATCAGCAAATCTACCAACCCCATAGCCCAGATGGAATCACAATTCACTTTTAATTTCTCCGCTTCTCCAACATGCCACTCTAGATGATTTTACCAAGACGTAACACAGGATTGTTGACGAACACAACTCAAGTCATACCAGCACTGGACAGAATAATAACCAGTTACGGATCAGTGTCTCCCATCAATGAGCCACCCTGGACGACGGGCCTTTTTCCCTGAGCACAGCTGGACTGAGCGAACCATAGGGAGAGCTTCGACTAGACTTATGGCCCTTACTTTTCATTTTGGTCTCGACCTCATCCGCTCCATTTCTGTTAATCACAGGGTTGCTATGAGTACCGTGACATGCAGAGCATGGTTTTGTATAAACTCCCCAACACCCCTCCTCTCAACACCCACACAAGACCAGAGCCAATTTCCTCCCTTCCCTCTGATGATGGTAACATCATGTCCATCACAACCACTTGGGAGGGGAGGGGGATGTTCTCCATGCAGTCACTCACATCTCCTTTTTGGCCAAAACATTCATGGCCTTTGACTTTTGAGTCACTACTTTTCTATGATAATGAGGGGGGAGGGGTAGACTTCCTAGAAGTACCCAGATCTCCATCCCCTAAATCCCTCTGCATGTATTGACAAATTGGAAGTTACTGTGGAGATACTGTGTAAGGAAAAACTGCATGCTAATGCTCTGCACTTTGCCCACACTTAGTTGGGGCAGGTGGCTTCAGCTAAACAATGCTAGCATATTTTTCCCCTTTAAATTAGCGTCTCTTCTCTACCCCAAGTTTCACTCAGTTATTGGTTTGCTCTCGCTGTCTCGGCTGGACTGAAGTTCACACGTACATTGGCAAAGAAGACGGGAAAAAAAATCAAAACAAATGTCAGTTTAGCCACCAACGAGTTAAAGAAAATAACAAGAGTGCTACTCTTTAGAAGGGAGCATCGGCGTTCCAGCCTCGCCTTCAGTTTCTCAAGTTAGCAAAAAAAAAAAGAAGAAAAAGTTTCTACATCACATTTTCAGGTAGTCGAACGGTCGACAGACACCTACCGAAAACTGAGGTGCTACGAGATGACTTGGAGGGGAATTGTGGCTACGAATGCGCAGACAAACGGGACCGGACGCCATCCCATCCACAAAGCAACATCTTGGGAGAGTAGCCGACGAGACCGCGGCGCTAGGCGGGCAACAGGTTTACCTTTCCGCGGGGCATTCAGCGATAAACATCCACCTCGCGTTGGGGGGGGTGTTGTGTGCCCAAAGTGACTTAAAACAAAAACACAAAAGAAACAAGCAACAAACACGAGTTCGCCTCCACTAAAAAAAAAAAAAACAAGATAAAATAAAAAAAATTCGGGAGTCACTACGCAGCGTCTACTCCGTTCAAGTGAAGCCAAGTTAGCACAACTGGCGAGGAGCGGAATAACCCCTCCCTTTGCCCAGCTCGCGTGGGCTGACTGGGAGGAACCGCGGCCGCTCATTGGCTCTCACGGAGGGCACTGTCATTTTTCCGTTTCCATGGTAACACAAAACCGGGAGTAAAATGTAATGAGAAAGGGCGATTTGGGAGGGGATAATCCAGGATGGTGCAAGATTGTTTGAAGTTTCTTACACAATTGCATTAAAAGAGCAAGTAATGTGCACGTTGCAAAAGAAAAAAGATTGTGATAAACGGTTCAGTTTGCTCATAAGGTGGAGATCCTGGAGATGCATGCAAGAAACGTGGAAAATACTTTGTTTTTATTCAGTGTGATAGGATTTCAGTGATTCCCATTACATCAAAGTTTCTTGAGAGTCATCCAAGTTGCCAGGAAGCAATTCGCCGCTGAGTACTTCCTTCCTTTGGCGCATTAAAAAGGCAGCGTCATTTTAGGGCTGTCTTCTGTCATCTAGTGGTTATTAGTTGTCATTGCAATGTGTCTGAGATAAGATTTAAGATTCAAAGCGTTTATTGTCACATGAAACGTGTTTCACTGTACAGTGAAATTTACATTTTGCTGTCCGCAGTGCATTTGGATTATGCATTATTTGCATTATGATTAGGATATTGTAGAGTCACGAATGTTGGGGTTTATGTTGATGGTTGTTTTCAGTGTGATTTTTAAGGTTGCTGGGAATTTTGTGGGTGTGGTTTGGAGTGCAATGAATTTTATGTTTTGTTTTTTTTTTTGGACCTGGAATTGGGTGGGAACAGTTAGTTGTATTACAGTCTTGTGTGTCGTGGCTGTGGCCAACAACAGCTATTGCTCATTAAACATGTTTTACCATCACCCGGGTCTTTCCTTGACTAAAACATTACAATATGAATGTGAACAGCGCAATAGAACAATGTGCAACTCACAAAGTGCAGGTGCAAGGATGAGTGCAGTTTTAAGTCGGCAGGGGACTTTGCATGTGCAAGAAGAATGAATGTCAGCTGTTTGAGAGCCTAGAACAAGTTCTTAAATCGCGTCGTTCTACATTTCACACTCCTGTACCTCCGGCTGGAGGGTATGAGTGTGTATGTATTTTTACTAGTTCCTCTGTTACAAAACCAGCTTTCACCGCTGCAGGTGTTTTTGGATGCCGTTTGCATGAACAGATTTGTTTGGCTTTTAATTTATTGTTTTCCTGCTAGGCTAACTTTGGCATATTTAGCTCCGTGTTTGGTGTAAAATGATTTACACGTGTTTCGTGTAAAATGATCAGCATGTGTTGTGGGAAATGTAGTTTGTGGTCAATATGCACGTTTGACTTATTTATTTTAAGACATCAGACTTTTTAAGAAGTTCTGGCGGGCCGCATAAAATGATGTGGCGGGCCACATTTGGCCCGCAGGCCTTGAGTTTGACGATGTGGTGTAGAGAATGGTGCTGAGATTTAAAAAAAAAACATCTTATGATGCAGTGCACAGCCATGTCTCTTAAAATAGTGGAAAAAACTTTGTATTAACATAGCTTTACCGCAGGGTTTTATAGGTAGTGGCTTCATTATTTGAATTTTCTTTTCTTTTTTGAAGCATGAACAAAAGTCCAAAGGTAATTAAAAACAAACAGATATGAGCACAAACAGCAGAGCAGGCTTAAAAAGCCAAATAACAAAAAAAATAAGTTGACAAGAACCAAATAAATATTAATAGATACATTTATATATATATATACTGTGAATTTATGAATACATATTTTCAGAATAAAGAACTGTTGAAAAACTTTCACCCAGTTAAAACATGGGCAGGATTTGGACTCACTTGCTATAGTTAATATACTGTATGTAATAAATATGTTTATGCTCTCAGGGATGCTAATGTTACCATCCTTTATACAGAGTTCTTTACAAAGCAGATATGCTCATTCAAATATTTACTGCTCATTGTCATCATCATCATCACTTTCATCAAAATCTCATGCGACCGCTCATACACAGAGGAAAAAAAATGTGAATGATAACACAAATTTGATATACAAGAATTGCTTCTATTTGACTGAAGTGCGGGAATGAATTGTTGTTACAATATTATCTTGGCTTCAGCAATGAAAGTACCCACATTTCTAACCTCCTTCCAAATAGCATACATCAAATGAACCAAATATCTTCGGAGGCACTAAGTTATCTTAATGGCCCTGATTTTGAATAAATATTCCCATGGCCAGACAGCGGGATATCTCGCCCCAGACAGAAGCTTTTAATCTGGCCCCAGCCTCCAACAAAATAAGAATACTCCTCAGGGATTTGGGTTATTTCGTGTGCATTAAACAAAAATTCTATACATAAATGATTTTACAAGAGGTGCTCATTCCCAGATGAGCTACTCTCATCAGAGAATGAGCCTGAAGGCCTCAATCAGGGTAGCAGTTTCTGATTCTGGTGGAAATTACTTTTTCTCTGCAGTCAATCCCAGCAGTCACCTCAGTTATCATCTCAAAGAGAAAGTGACTGATTTAGTCATTTTGCAAATCATGACCATGTTTCATTTTTTCCACATTATATTTACTGTATATTTTATTTTTTTCCTTTTTTTTTTTTTTTGTTGCAGAAACTCACAAATTTTAGGCTCGAACATTGCCGATGGCCCTACTTGATACGTCCAGAACCATTTGGCAAAATACCCCACAATGCTTTTTCACAATTGCAATTTTTGTCTTTAAGACATTATGCGTTTTGTATATTTTTGATTAGTTGTGATTGACAATTTGGTGAAGGGATGAGAATTAAGATTTTTTTTTTTCACATTGTTATGACATTTTTTAGGATACTCATTGTAAAAATGCAGGGATAGATGGAGATAATGCATAACTAGTATCAAATTACCCTTTTAGTAAAAATGGAGTGAAAGTTAATACTTCAATACAGCAACCAGAGAACGGAACAGAGTGACAAATCTATTATTTTTAACCTGCCTCATGTTTTCCAAGTCATTACATTTCCCAAGAAAAGAGTTGAGGAACAACATGAGTCATTGGGTGGTTTCCTATTTGGCAAAGCAGTTCCTGGTTGCTGCAGTTATAAAGATGTCCAATTTGCGAGGCAATTATTATAATTTTATTTTTTCAAATCTGGCACGCTAAAAAACTTTCTTGTGTTTGCCAGATTAACCTCATATCACCACTGGTTCGGTCGCGAATAAGCTGACGGCATTACCTGGGGCAAGGAGGCCCCGCCATGAGCCAGCGTGTGTTATTCA